>NC_140485.1:4985542-5675542 GCF_964271855.1 Acomys minous
CACCAGGCCCATGGCACAATGGGGGAGTTGGTAAAAAGCTCCTGGTGGTGGGAACCTAGTGGGAGGAAGATTACCGGGATTACCCTTGAGGAGGATGTGGAATTCCGGTTTCCTGTTCCCTCCCTCCAAGTGACCATGGCCTGAAACCAGGAGGCAGTATCTCTCCTCTTTCTTAGTTGATTGGATTGTTTGTCAGGAAGGAAATGCAGGTTAGCACATCCTTCTCTAGGGAAGCAGGTGCATCCCATGGGGATAGCGTTGGCTGCTTTTCTTTAATTCTTCTATAGTTCTGTCTCCACCCCAAAGAGAGACAACACTGACTAAAACTCTAACCCATCCAGCGAGCATATGCTTGCCCAGGAACCTGAGCTGCCAAGAGAAACTCCTTGGTCCCCTCGATTTTAAGAGACTGTCAAGTCAGTCCTTCTTAGGTAGGGTGACAATTCAGGAATGGTGTCAGCTCAGCCTCCAACTGTACAGGGTGGTTCATAAATGTATGGTAACCATACCTGTTCTCTGAGGTCCTGGTCTGCTGGAAGGATCTGGTTGTCACCCATTGTTAATTAATAGCTGGATAGCCGCCCAACCCCCACCCTAGACGTTGTTTTTGGCTCATTGTAGCGGGGAGCTTATCTTCGGCTTGCCAAGGGAACCTCCAGCTCATTTCTTCCTTTTGTCTACCCGAGAGGTGTGAACCAAGTCCGTATCAAAGAATCTAAATGATACATTCTAAAATAGATGTCTACCTTAGGGTAAGCCCCAAAATAAATTGCAGCTGTGGGAAAGAAATTTTGTAGATAAAACTAAAACAAAGTGAGTGCAGAATCAGAAAACCCTGGGTGGGAAAATAATTATCCTATGCACTGAAAAGGAAAGTGAAAGAAAAAAATCTTATAATAATGTTTAATAATGTCTTTTGAGGTTTTTTAAAAGGGGAAAGTACCATCATAACCTCAAAAATAAAAGTCAAGTTCAACCCAGGGAGAGCCATATATAACCTTAGGAAACATAGCCACTTCCTTATATTTTTAAGGGTAATTCAACTGACCAATATCTACTAATTGGTGATGCTAATTGGATATAGCTGAGAGCATCATACAGCTATTGAAAACTCAACCATTAATTCCTCCAAAGGAAAAAAAGGACCCACAAATCAAAACACAGATATCAAATTTAGTCTGTTTACTCACTCTGGTAAACAAGAATGTGAACTAAACAGGACAACACAACTCTCAACAGTTATGTAACTCCTGGTGCTGAGCTGGGGGTGGGGGAGCAAATGAACACACACACCTGGAAGGACAAGAGTTGGTCCGCTTCTCTGAAGAGCAATCTGAGTTGCATCAAATTACCCCATTGCATAGCCAGTGGTTCCTTACTTTACGTCCCTGGGCATCTCAGAGAAAACGTCTGTGGTTGGCCTCACCTCTCAATTCCTGTTACCATGTTCATAGTTATCTCCTGGGAGAATCATGAAGTTCAGGACTCCTGAAACATGGAAACTCACTGAAAAGAGACCTCTTTCCTATATGGTACCCAAAGCCCACCTCTCTGTGGTGACTGTGGTTGCAGACTTCCTCTCCCTGTCTTAGAACTGAGGCAGAAAAATAGCATTGCATGCTAACAGTCTAGAAGACATTATGTCCTTCCTGGGAAACATCAATATAAGTCATCCTCCTGTTTTTGTGTTCACAGTATGTAGATCCAGGGCTTGGCTTTTACAAGTAATTATGAGCTTGGACAATGACAGTGGGGTCATGTGGGAGTCAGACAAGGTCGGCATCATCCCTGTATTGAGATCAGAGGCCTGTAAAGCCCAAGGCATGGGGAGCAGACGCCCCTGTGAGCTCAGCCAGCCCTATGTCTGGAAGTTGGGAACAAGACAGCCAGTGGCAAGTATTTGATAAACAGGATCAGCTCGGGAGCCTGGAGGACTACAGGGAGGGAACAGCGATGTGGAAGCCGTTCTGGATGTCACCCGAGGAGTCCTCATTTCCCTCCATTCATTGCCCACCATTGTCCCTGATTATGGTTTTTGCTCCCGTCCATCTTGCATCCTTACACTGGTCCTTCCAATTTGGGGCAATTTCACTCCATTGTGTTTGCTAATTTCCCATTTAGAGAAACACAGAGGCAGGTTTCCACTGCTTCCTGGATGGCTCAGACTCCAGCTGAACAGCTAAGGCATGTGAATTCTTTGCTTCTCAAGTCTGCCTTTTATGAAATGGTATTAGCTTTGAAATGCAGGCACCCAAAGCAAGGAGCAGAAGCTTCTGTAAAAAACGTAAAAAGGTGGGAGTCAGAACAGAGGAAGCAAAGCCGAGGGAGAAATGACAAGGCAAGACACTGGTGTGGGCTCAGAGACGGGCCCTCCAGGTGTGGGCTCAGAGATGGACCCTCCAGGTGTGGACTCAGAGATGGGCCCTCCAGGTGTGGGCTCAGAGATGGGCCCTCCAGGTGTGGGCTCAGAGATGGACCCTCCAGGTGTGGGCTCAGAGATGGCCCCTCCAGGTGTGGACTCAGAGATGGACCCTCCAGGTGTGGGCTCAGAGATGGACCCTCCAGGTGTGGGCTCAGAGATGGACCCCCCAGGTGTGGCCTCAGAGACGGGCCCTCCAGGGGTGGACTCAGAGACGGGCCCTCCAGGTGTGGGCTCAGATATGGACCCTCCAGGTGTGGGCTCAGAGATGGGCCCTCCAGGTGTGGGCTCAGAGATGGGCCCTCCAGGTGTGGACTCAGAGATGGACCCTCCAGGTGTGGACTCAGAGATGGACCCTCCAGGTGTGGACTCAGAGATGGCCCCTCCAGGTGTGGACTCAGAGATGGACCCTCCAGGTGTGGGCTCAGAGATGGACCCTCCAGGTGTGGGCTCAGAGATGGACCCTCCAGGTGTGGGCTCAGAGATGGGCCCTCCAGGTGTGGGCTCAGAGATGGGCCCTCCAGGTGTGGACTCAGAGATGGACCCCCCAGGTGTGGGCTCAGAGATGGACCCCCCAGGTGTGGCCTCAGAGACGGGCCCTCCAGGGGTGGACTCAGAGACGGGCCCTCCAGGTGTGGGCTCAGATATGGACCCTCCAGGTGTGGGCTCAGAGATGGGCCCTCCAGGTGTGGGCTCAGAGATGGCCCCTCCAGGTGTGGACTCAGAGATGGGCCCTCCAGGTGTGGGCTCAGAGATGGACCCTCCAGGTGTGGGCTCAGAGATGGGCCCTCCAGGTGTGGGCTCAGAGATGGACCCTCCAGGTGTGGGCTCAGAGACGGCCCCTCCAGGTGTGGGCTCAGAGATGGACCCTCCAGGTGTGGGCTCTGAGACGGGCCCTCCAGGTGTGGGCTCAGAGACGGGCCCTCCAGGTGTGGGCTCAGAGATGGGCCCTCCAGGTGTGGGCTCAGAGATGGACCCTCCAGGTGAGGGCTCAGAGATGGACCCTCCAGGTGTGGGCTCAGAGACGGGCCCTCCAGGTGTGGGCTCAGAGATGGACCCTCCATGTGTGGGCTCAGACAGGGACCCTCCACACAGAGGGTCTCCTTTTCTACTTTCCTTTTCCCATTATTAAGCTGCCTTTTTTTTTTCCACCTATAAAATATAAGGCTAGCAACAGAGGTTTGTTAATAGCCTCATGTGACTGCCATGACCACCCATCTGCTGTGCCTTTGGAATAAACTGCTCCCTCTGGCTCTGTGCTGTGCGTTGGCTAAGGGTCCTGTAGACACCTACTTGTTGTTCCTAGGCTGTGCCACGGGTGGGAAATGATGGAGCCTCTTTAAGGAGAAGAGAGGGAGGTCGCTGAGAGACAGCCCTCCAAGGGGGTGTTGGAAACTCTGGCCTCTCCGCGCATCCTTGCTTCCTGGCTGTGCTGAGAGCAGCATTGCTCACTCACATATGCTCCTGGCCATAACATCCTGCTTCAGCACAGCCCCAAGGCAAGACGGCCAGGAGACTACAGGCAGAAGCCTTTACAGCCGTGAGCCAAAGGCTGCGCTTTCTTTTTAAGTCATCCCCCGTGTTCTGTCACAGCAACAGAAAGCTGACAGACACATGTGTTACTCTAAAACAGTAACAACTCGGCTAAGCTCACAATTCTGAGTTAGAAGTTCAGACTTTTCACGAGGGTTATTTTTTCTTTTCATCTTTATTGGCTAGTCCGTGTGTCCTCAAGACGGCTTTGCCAATCTTGTCTGGGCTTCTCCTGTGAAGGTCTTAACAAGGATGTGATGGTTAGCTACCTGATGCAATCCCCTGTGGGAAAACAGTCTCAAGGAGGAGTTGTCTGGATGAGCCTGGCCTGTGTGCATGCTGACTGGGGATTTTCTTTATTGAATTAATGTAGGCAGGAAGACTCACCTTGGTGTGATCATCACCATTTCATGGCCTTGGTCTTGGACTGATGAAAAAGGAGAGTGCGCTGAACACTGTCACACATGCGTGCATCCTTTGGCCTCTGCTTCTTGACTACGGATACAATGTGACCAGAAGTCCCAAGTTGATGCCATGCATGCCCTGCAATGGTGGGCTGGAACTCAGAACTGTGAACAGGAATAACCGCTTTCTCACTTACGTTTCTTTTGTCAGGGTGTTTCATCACTAGACAGGAAAGAAAACTAAGTCTAATCTCTTTCTCCAATGAACTGACACTGTCATCCTCCCATAGGCTAGCCTGGCATACTGACATGGCAGAGGCAGAGTCCTAAAGCAAGCAAGCAGAGGAATGTGCCACTGCTGGAGGCATGGCCCAGACTGGAGAGCTGACTCCTCCGCTCCAGCTACTGACTAAAGCAAATCAAAAGGCCAGAATCTAAGGACACACACTTACTGGGAAAAGCCACAAAGTCACATTGTAAGTCATAGCCTCACCAAAGACTGTGGCCAAATTTATTTATTTATTTATTTATTTATTTATTTATTTACAATATTCTTGTCTTAGTTAGGGTTTCTGTTGCTGTGATGAAACACCATGTCCAAAATAACTTGGAGAGGAAAGAGTTTACTTGGCTTACACATCACAGTCCAAGGCAAGGGAAGCCAAGGCAGGAACTCAAACAGGACAGGAATCTGGAGGCAGGAGCTGATGCAGAAGCCATGGAGGATGCTGCTTCTGGCTTGGCCATCACAAAATGGCCTGGGCCCTCCCACATCAATCGCTAATAAGAAAATGCCCCAAGTTTGCCTATAGCCCTATTTTATGGCAGCGTTTTCTCAGTTTAAGTTCCCTCCTCTTATATGTCTATAGCTTGTGTCAAGTATAGTTTTCATCAGAAGGCATTCAGAAAGATGGATATTGGATGCTGTGGTCCCTATGCTATAAAAATAAATAAATAAATAAATAAATAAAAAGTCCTCTGGGGTGTTTGCTGTGCCTCTTTTAGAATGAACCTTCATCCAGAAAAGAAAACAAATCCTTTTTAGAGAGGTCTTGAGGGCTTCTCTTTAATAGAGGAGCAAAGAAGACTTTTCCATCCCGTTCCCCAGAGCTAAAGCCCATCCCCAGGTGGACGGAGCAGAGCGAGCCTTGCCCGTGTTCCGATTTCAGGCTCAGTCCTCATCAATCAAGAACTGTGGAACACACCCTAAAGAAAAAGTGTGCCAAAGATGACGAATAGAAACAGCGGTGGCCCAGAGCCTGCCCCTTCCTGCAGCTGCTCCGAAGTCAAATGGCCTCATGACTAACAGGCAGGGAACACAGCTACAGCTATCTTGAGTCTGAATGCTGATACAGTTCTCTCTCTACGTTAAAAAAAAAAAGAGTCATGCTGCATACTTTACTTAGAAGAGGGATGGGGAATGGATCAATGCATTCCGTTTACCTACAAGGCATTCAGAAAGATTGTGGGGAATTCAAGTGCTTAGACACAGATTATGACCTGTGTCAGGACAGTGTGAGCTTCAGGAGGCTCCGGTCCTGGGACAGATGTGTGTTAGTGAGTGTCATAATCCTGAGCCTATTGAGTTTGTCGTCAAAGGCCCCACGTTTAGGAATAAGAATGCCATTAAATGATATAGCATACACTTAGCGGGCATGGTCTTGCACTGATTCTAAAATGTGCTTTTCTCCCATCCTTACAGCTTTGAGCTTGAGCGTCACATTATCAGAAGGTTCTTTGGTTTCTGTAGCCTATATATGTTTGGATATCAACGCCCTAGCAACAAAAACCTATCAAGTGGGTATTGTTATTGCGGATGAAAATCCTGGAGCTACCACTGATGGACATGGGAGGGAGAAGCATTTCAACAGGGAACATGAAAGCTGGCCATCAGGACGGGGTTTTAGGCCCTGGCAGCTCGGTGAGGATAGGAAGACAGTTCTCCACTTACGACTCCTGGGAACCTGCAGGCCACATCAGCGGAAGCATGGAGAGTCCAGTGAAGACCCGTAGGAAATGAATTAGGACTTGCAAAAAAATAATTTTTCTTTCCTTCATTGTCTCGAGCACAGGCTTTAGGGCATTTGGGACAACAGTAAACCACAGGCTGAGGAGGTGCATAGACAGGAAGCAAATAGAGAAACTACGCAACTGTGATTGCGAGAGTGTCGGATCTATGTCTTGGTTTTCATCCACAGCTTGGGTTTATTATTTCCTCAAGACCAGCCATGCAAACTCTAACATCCCCCCACCTTTAGCCGGCCATGAAGAGACTCTCCAGCCTAACTTGTCTGGGAGCAGCCTCTGCCCACTCTGACAGCGCCTGCCCACCCACTCCCTGAAAAGGCAACGCTGGGTTACAAACTGGCCGTCATGGATACGTTGTTGATGAACGAAGCGCTCTGTATCAGAGAAGCTTCTGTTTTCAATAGGCGGAAGTTAACAGAGAAACACAAATTTATCAAAGTGCAGGGGATAAGGGACAGTGGATTGCTCAGTCCCAAATGAGATGTCTGTATCCCCCCCCCCCCCCCGGGGTCTCAGAGAAGGAAGAGAGTCGGGAAGATTTGAGAGAGCCAGCTGTCCCGGAGGGCTGCTGCAGAGCAGTGCCTTCTCCATGTGGCAGGCAGTTCTCTCTCATAAGCTCAGCAGCTGTAGTTGCTGCACAAGATCTGCACATGATCAATCTAGTCAGTATTCCAACATGGATGGGGGGGGGCTCGCAAGGCCCCACTTCTAGTTGAAAAGCTAAAGGCAGTCGGATGGATGCTAGGGGAAATCCAGTTTAGGGGTAGTGCTCCTAACAGATTGCCCATGCTACAGTGGACTGCCCTACACCCATACGCATGCAGAAGACACTAATTGGACTTAGCAGGGGAGAGGAGGGGAGGAGACATCAAGCAGATACCTAATGAGAAGCTTCCCTCCACTGACTAATACTCACAGTACTGATATGTACTTTGCATGCTACTGGAAGAAAAAGGCAATCGTGAATATCACCCAACTATAAACCCTGTGATCAATGGGACCTGCCTCTAAGATGCACAGGTTCAATAGTGGCAAAAATATTATGGCCCATGAGACGGACTCCACACCTGAAACTAAAGTGGCTGTGGATCTGAGATTAGACAGATGATGGGCCTAGGGGAAAGGAACGTAGTAATAAGATGACTCCCAATGGCACACTGCTATACCCACAGATCAGCAGAGAACCCTCTTCTTACAGTAGATACGAATAGAGACAGAGCCCTACAGCTGAACAGTGTGCAGAGGCTAAGAGAATTTGAAATAGTCAGCCTTAAATGGGAAGTCTTCATTAACGCCCTTCTCCCCTCAAGGCTCAGGGATCTATGCCAAAGAGGGAGCAAAGAGATTCTAAGAGCCAGAGGTGATAGATGACTCCAGCGAAACAGTGTCTCCCAGACAAAACAGGACAGACACACATATAAATACACAGACTGTGGCCGCACACACAAGGCCTGCATAAGTTCGAGCCAGATGGGGCTCCAGCACTGCGGGGGAGGGGGACGGGAATAGACACAGGCTCTATCACTAACCAAGAAGCTATACACAACTGTTGCTCGGTAGCAAAGAAATCTGTTTTCTCTAATAGAATGCCACTGGCTACATAAACCACACTCCAGGGCAGGCCCCATATCCAGAAGTAGTTGGGCAACAAATAAAAAGAACTCAGTGATATTTCTGAGAACCTTTTGTTTTTTGTTTTGCTTTGCTTTGGCGTTGTTTGTTTGTTTGTTGGTTGGTTGGTTGGTTGGTTGGTTGGTCTTTTGCCTGTTCGTTTTGATCCTTGTTTTAGTGTTTTTGTGTGTTTGGGCAGGAGGACTATTGTTTCTGGGTTTGTTTGTTTGTTTTTTGAAGGGGGAAGAGAATATAAAGTAGGTGGGTAAGGAGTTGGGAAGGATCTGGAAGGAGTTGGGGAGGACAAAAACATCATCAAAATACACTGTAAAAACATTTTTAATTAAAAAATGATGGCCTTAGGCTTTCAGTTTGGAGATATTACATAAAAGGCGCTATCCCAAAACAGTGCCTTTACAACAGTCATCCAATTTACTTATGAATCTGGGAACAATGACCCCACTATGTGGTTCTTACTCAGAGCACCCTGCGCAGGTATAGAAATGAGAGTCTGTGGCTCTTTGACGTTTCTTCGCTAGTAACCTTGGCATCCCTAGCCAGCAATCTTCTCTCTACAAGGCCTCCACACATGCAGATGAGTCTTTATCTGTGAGCACACAGAAGAGTCCTGGGAGGTCATGCAGAGCACTTCTGCACAACCCTAGGCATCATGGCAATGCAAGGACACCCCTCAAGTTCAAAGGGAGAAGCGACATAGAACCTGCGTTTCAGAATATGTGCAGATTTCAAACCACCACAGCTAGTGAATTGTGACAATGTAATTGACAATGATTGAGCCAGCATGTTCACGTTCGTACCCTCCTCTTCCTGTGAAATTTGTCTACTTTATATCAGCTAAAATGGGCTGCAGAAGGCGCCGAGTGAACAATCTCCACCCCTAGTATGTTCTCTGAAGGAGAGAAGTACACACAGTATGCTTTACAAGGAATAATGCCCTACTTATAGGACAAGCTTAGTCTTTTATATCTGAACTGTCTTAGCCTTTAAGTCTTTTCAAAACTGTTGCTGAGGATTTCAAGCCTTCCAGAAGCTCACTAGCATAGGGTCTGTC
Organism: Acomys minous; assembly: GCF_964271855.1. NCBI lineage: Eukaryota > Metazoa > Chordata > Mammalia > Rodentia > Muridae > Acomys > Acomys minous. Next base: position 4,994,610 of record NC_140485.1, read on the forward strand.
TCTCTGCGCATTCGCTCTCCCTAGGAATTTCACTTGACACAAATCTCGCCACACTTGTCTTCAAATGACCTGGATCTCCCCCTTGGTAGTCGCCACACCCCTCTCTAACCCTCTCCCTCCCCTCTTCCTCTTCTGAATTCTTTAGCATCTCGTTACTTAATTTATGTGTTTACATGAATCATATCTTCCAGAGCCCCATAAATTCACTGTTCCTCAGGTTTGGCAAAACTCTTCATCCGAGCCCCAAGGTCTCTATTGAATCTTCCTCCTGAAACTACCGTTCCATCTGGCCTGATGAGAAGGACATCAAAGCTCGCTCTCTCGTGCCCAGTTCTCTCAGTAATGCCTGTCTTTCCTTTATCGTTTTCCAATTCCTGGTATCCAGCAGTACCTCAGGCAGCAATAAACAAGTGCCTCTAAAGGCTCATGTGAGCCAGTCCATCAGGGAGTGGTTTTCCTTACATGTTAGCCTTTTGTCTTAAGGAGGAATGGGCAGGTATACTTCCTAATTCCTCTGCTTTTATAAAGTTTACGCTGATATCATCTGCCCCCATATACCACAGCCTTCTAATTCAGGACATGAGGGATTCGTTCGTTTTTATAATTCAAGCAGTTTGCTTGCTGAATATTCCCTGACTGGGACAGTTTCCTGCACTGAGCAATTATTAAGGCCTCTGTCTGAATGTTGGAGCTTGTATTTTTCCCTTCCTTTGATTTGAGGTCAAGCCTTGGAAGGGAGGGACTTCTATCATTTCTACCTCACTCTATTTTTCACTATCTGATTCTTCCCAGGGGTTTCCAGTTGGGGGATGCCAGGAAGACCTCTGTAGCACAGATCTAACTCACCATTACTTCCTGTTGCGTTCTATTGCTGTAACAAATGGCAAGCCAATATCTCTGTCTCCTCTTTTTTTTTTTTTTCTTCTTCTTCTTCTTCTTCTTCTTCTTCTTCTTCTTCTTCTTCTTCTTCTTCTTCTTCTTCTTCTTATTTTCCCTGCCAAATCAGAGTTTAATACATAGGATAACATCCATGTCTTTTTCAAATTGTAGTTCTTCTTTTGCACCCAGGAATTCTTCCTAAGCATCATCTGAGCATCAGCTGCATGTCTTCCCTACAAAAGCAGAGACCACACGACTGACAACACAGCCAGCTTGTGCTCTTGTCTCGCACATGTTACTTCCATCAACCTCACCAGGGAGGCATGTCATCCAGTATCACGTAGAGTCTTCCCAGGGATGCTTGCACTCTCAGGTTATTTGGCATGAATTACGTATCCTACCATCACCCATCACAGCATGCAACTGCTTCTGCTTCAAAAATGCACAGCATCTCACACCACACCAGGAAAGGCAGGCAGCTCAGGTCTAACCCCGTAGATGTTCCACCCTTTGACAAACCAATTACAGTTGAATTTCTCATCACCCATTACAGGGGCCACGCAGCCTCTCTCCCTCAACTCACCCTGGTTCTGTGGGTCCCTTCTTGGGTGCCATCAAGCTGTATGAATTTTCCTGGGAAGATGTGAACAACATATATCCACCCAAGATAGAAACTTCCTGATCCTAGTGACATTTTATTTGCTTCCCTCAAGAAGTAAAATCTTAAATTTAGACAATATAGTTCTATAACCTCTTTTAAAACAACTCATGCTCAAGTGTTTTGTCATAGTAACGGAAACTTGTAGAGATTTTTTAAAAGAAGAAAAAAGAAACAAGGCCCTGAAGGACAAAGTGAAGTCATCATAAGCAGGCCAGCCTGCACTGGCAGACCTACGGCCAGTTTAAAATTCATGAGAATGAAGCAGAGTCAAGTCACAGCATTCTGAGAGGGCTTTTCATGGTTATGAGTGGTTGTTGTACTGACATTCAAAAAAATCATTAAAACATCATAAATCATACTGGGAAGATATAAGAAGACCCTAGGACCCTAACACACACACACACACACACACACACACACACACACACACACACACACATATACACACGCTGTATTTTTTTCCAAGATGATGAAAATATAAAGAGGGAAACAAATTAATACGCAAAACATCTCAGGAAGTTTTCCAAGGTCTTGTAACAATGAACTTTTCCAAAGAGACCCCCACCAAAATTGCCAAGTCCTGGCAGGGTTGGCTATTGGAACAGCTCACTGATGTCAGCTACCTACTATGACTAAATGCCAAAGGACATTGGTACAGCCATGTCCAGGTATATATGTGATTTGCATGTTGTATGTGTATGAACATGGGAATGATGCTTTGTAGTGAAAGAAATAAATTCATTGCACATTGCCTCAAGCTCTGATAAGAGGTATTTTCTTTAATGGGGGAAGGGGTGGAGATTGTTATTTGCTTTCTTTGCTACATTTTCCCTTATAAAAATTATTGTCTCAGCTCTGGACAGTGGCGGCACACGCCTTCAATTCCAGCACTTGAGAGACAGAAGCAGGTGGATCTCTGTGAGTTTGAGGCCAGCCTGGTCTACAGAGCAAGTTCCAGGATAGCCAGGGTCACACATAGAAAAAAATTTATATACATGTTTATTCTCTAGATTCATGATCATTTACAGAAGTTTATCTTATATAGAACCTGCCTCCGCCAGCCATTACCTTAACTTTTTCCCCTAAGGACAAAGAAAAGTGACTCTAAGAGATTGGAATAGAGTTAAAGAACTTTAAAGCTTAGAGCAGTGGGTCTTAACCTGTGGACTGTGACCCCTTTGGGGTTGCATATCACATATTTATAACTATGCAGCAAAATTACAGTTATAAAGAAACAATGAAATAATATTATGGTCAGGGGTCACCACAGCCTAAGAAACTGTATTCAAGGGCCACAGCACTAGGAAGGTTTAGAACCACTCCTTTAGAGGAATGCAAGTGTTTACTAATCCATCTTAACTAAATCCCCAGGGGAGGTGGCACCTGACCTCAAGGCAAGCAAGGGGCATGGTTAGAACATGGTTTATGCCTTTTAACACTCGTGTTCATGTTCATTAATAACTTGGCGAGCTATTAAGAGGGTTGAAACATAATCTAACTACTGGGGGTTAGAGAAGATGCCTTTAGCAAGTGATATAGACTGAATCCATACTAGGGTGAAGCCCTGGTAATCGCATACTTGTTGTTTTACAAAAAAGAGGAGGAGAGACTAGATTGTCATGGACCCACACTCTCCATCTCTTCCCAAGTGATGACTTGTAACTCCATTTCAGAGTCCATTAGCTGCTGCCTGGAAAGACACCAAAAGGCGGCCCTTGGCTTCCTAGAGCAAAGTCTTGAGTTCACCTCCTTTTTATTTTATTTTTTCTTTTTTTTTACATATACATTTATATTATTACACACATATATATAATAAACTGTCTACAACAAGAAGAACCAAGAAACAATCAGGAATTATATAAGTATTACATTCATAGTGCTTTGGCTATTTGTATTTGACAACTTTGAAGGAAACGTCTTTCCTATCTTGGTGAATCTAAAATTCTGAATGTAAATCAATATCTATCATATCTTATCTCTATCATTGTAAAACATCTATCTAGACCTAAAAACATCTTAACCCCTAAACAACTAAGCTTAATTGTAAAACTAAACTATCTGGTCTTCAACCCCATCAAAGACTTTAGAAGGAATAAAATTAATTATCTGAGTAGACAGAAAGTGTAGGTTAGCAGCTTCCAAAATGGGAAGATGACAGAGACAGTTTGCTGCCTGAACAGTCACCCAAAACTCTCTATAACACTGGAGCATCTTCTTCAGCCTTCTGGCCCAGTATATCTGACAAACATATTTGTGAGGCAGGAACTATTGAGGACTTGCTTACTCTGTCTTGGCAGAGTTTGGCTGTCTACTCTGCCTGCATCCAAGTTTGCCCTTTTTTAGGCAGAATTCTGTCTGTGATAGAAACTAGGACATTTTCCCCAGTGGCTGGTTTGCCACATTTGAAGCCATCTCCATAAGGAGGATCATTGATGTTCATCATCTTCTTTGAAGCCAGCTGGGTATTGCCAGGAGTTAACCTGTCTTATTGTCAAAGTATCTTTAAAATAGTGAAAACCTCTTTAAATTCCATATTCTGTGGGGAGTTCAGCTTCTTCATCACTGTTTTTTTCAGTGAAGTCACAGACCCCATCATGAACAGATGACCAGGGCTTGGAAGAGTATGGGACCACCGGTGTCACGATAGAGCAATAGAAACCTATGCCATTCTGGCACTTTGCACTTTAAGAGTCTTTCGTTCAAGTTAGAGTGGTCCACTCCCAACTCCAAAGATCTCCTCCAGAATACAAGATCTGCATGAGGGTCAGAGCTTTGAAGGTGCTTCCTAGCCCCGACCACGTTGAGGATAACTGCTAGTCATTTCCCTGCACTGAAAACCCAGGAATGGCTGCCTCTTGCGGCTCCCTCACCTTCTGTTTCATCTGCCTTTGACCTCTAGTATCAGTTACCTCTCCTATTACTGTAACAAAATACTCAACCTGGTCTTAGAGGAGAAGGCACTGTTTGGGCTCATGATTTCGTAGGTTCGGTCCACAATAGCTTGATGCCATGTGCCATGGCCCTTCCCGTGGGGCAATAAGAAGAATACGATGGAGGAACATCTTCATCTTAGAGCAAACAGGGCGCAAGCAGAAAGGGAACATAGGTAGACATAACTCCCAAGGGCATGCCCTCAGTGACCCCCACCTCCTACCTCTCACCACCTCCCAATAATGCTGTTATATTATGAATCAATAAAGGAATTGATTGTGCATTAGCTCACTTGATCTTGATGTCTCTGGAAACACCATTACACACCATCAGGTCTTTACTAATCTCCCAGGCACCTCAGTCTAATTAAACTGGCAATGAAGAGGAACCACCATGTCACCAATCTCCAGCTCACTGGCCTCTTTTTAAGTCCCTGTAACTTACGCTGTGAGCCACAAGACAATTCTCCATTCTGTTTCCTCTGCCTGGAATCTTACCATCTTTGCACCATCTTGGGTTACCACCTTGTCTTTTTCAGGACCTTATCCTTCAGGAAATCTGACCTGATTCCTTCCAGATGATGAGGCGAACTGGCTCTAGTCAATTCTTTCAGAACTCTCATCACAGTATGTAGCTAGGAGCCACACAGGAAGCTCCCTGAGAGAGGGAGATGTCCTTTTTGCCCACTGCTGTACCCTTAGACATAGCATAGGACAGACACGTTAGGTGGTAGATGCTTGACAATTGATATGTGATAATAATTATCATGGAACGCATGGATGAGCAAATGGCTAAATGGTGAAGAGCTGAAGACATCAATGATCTGTCCCTTTTGCTCAAGCGAAAGGTAAAATCCTGTAGGAAAAGAGGGTGGCCAAACGGGGCAGGGCTATCCCTGGACTTCCCTAACTTCAGGCTTCTTCTCAGTCTTCCCAGAGGACCCTCTGAATCCCGCCCTCTCTGGACTCGTGTTTCTGGCCCCGCAAGGACTCCGGCATCTTTATCAAGTCCTAAGCATTAGCAGAGAGCGCATCGTAGGTGTGCCCACAGCAGACTCTAATCTGCTTTGCCGACCACCAGGGGCTCAAATGAGAAACTCACCCAGCTGAGAAATTACAGAATCTCCATACCTTAAGACCCACTTCTTCCCTGATGAGTAGCAAGGGCCAGCACACCAGCCCTAAGGCCACTGGCTAAAACTCCTACCAGTACATCTACCTAACTCTTATGAAGGCCAGCGACCATCTCCAGAAAAACCTAGCATCGCCAATGTGCATCCCTTCAACCTCCTTAGACAAAACAAAACAAAACAAACAAACAAACAAACAAACAAAAAAAGTGCCTTGAGTCAAGATGCCTCTGGCCTTTTCTCTTTAGGAAACAAGGTTATAGGCAGAAACATGAAAATTACCAGCATTCACCCACCTGCCCTGGAGGCAGCCAAGCAGCCCTCCATCCTGGTGTTTTCCTCAGCTGTTTGGCATCATCTCTGTAGCTGCTCCAACCATGAGCCTGTGGGAATGACTCACGAGAGCCCCCTTCCAGCGCATTGCCTGGGCTGCCTATAAATCTCATCTGGCCTTTGGGAGCCTCCAGCTGTTTTCAAGAGTTAACCAAACATCAATTTAATTACACTGCTAGACTTTATAAATATTGTGCTCCACAGAATGGTACAAAACATATTTTTAGGCAGCCACAGATGTTTTGTGTGATTAGCCAAGTCACAGGTCTGCAAGAAATTTTTTTTTCTCCAAAGAGAAGTAAATGAGAATCTTCAGCAAGCACTTGCGGGCACATCATGACAAGGCTCAGCACGTGGCCCTCTGTGGTCCAGAGAGCTCCTTCCTGGTCCTCTCGTCTCTGCACTGATACTGGCAGTAAGCATCACTCTGAAACCCAACAAGTCCCGAGTGCAGCCTGATGGGGCAGACAGAAGATGCTGTAACCCCACATGGGCTGTCTCTGTGCCTCTCAGCTCACCACACAGACAATCATGCATTTATGAAGCACCAACTGTGTGTAAGACACCATGTGATTGTTGACATCAAAACCTTGGATAAGACAGTAGTGCACATTCAGTGAGAGTTCTTGTCACCCAGGTGTATACAAAGGTTCACAAGAGGCCAATTTAACGTTGCCCCAACATGGAAACAACCCCAAATACCACACAGCACCATGTATCAACAAGATATGAACAGTATATATGTATGGACAAATGTCAGGTGTACATCAGGTGAGGGAAGAGCAGGCCACACAGCATACATCACATGGCTTCACTTACAGGAAGTGCAAAGATGGGGATCTGACACCAAAATCTGTGGTGTCAGAAGTAAACCAACGGCTCCCGTCACCGACTTGAGGGGGCACAAGTGGGATTTCCTGGAACACTGGTCATGTCCTATTTTATTGTTTGAGCTTATCACATAAGTGTCTGCTGAGGTATACACTAGCCCGGCACTCTCTGCCCAGAGGCTGAGCTCTTACACTAAAGACTGCATAGGTCAGCTCAGCTGAGGTTCGGCCCCAGTGCAGCACCTGTTCTACCCTTCTTTGGACATAACCATCTCTTTCTTCTCTGGTTCTCTTCTCCCTTCCTGGGCTTTCCTCAGGGTCTGAAACCCACTAGGCATATGTAACAGATTCCCAAAAGCCTGTAAATCAGCAACTGTCCCAGAAGGCCCAGCTAAAGACTTGTGAGAACTGGCTTCAAAATTCAGCACCCTCTGTTTTCCTTGATGAGGGGATCCTGAGGTGTGTTTATGTCATGTCAGGTCCTGTTATGGGACTGAGTGCCAGTTACACTGTTCAGCGAAGAGCCCCATGTCTGCTATCTATCTATCTATCTATCTATCTATCTATCTATCTATCTATCTTGAGGCAGGACCTCACTATGTGGCCCATAGTCAAGGAGGAAGGAGGTGGCATCTCTAGAGAAGAATTCCAAGCTGTGCTCTTAACTCCAGCCCACCTGAGCCTTTAGCCTCTCTGAGCCTCAGCTTTCCCTTTCCCTCCACGGCCACATGGCTGCCTTGGGTGAGAGACAGGATCTTTACCCTCACATCCTGTTGCCAACACAGAGACTGACACTGGAAGATTGACCAGCATTTGCTAAATGTTAAGTTCGATCAATAAAATGATACTTCAACTGTGGGTTGAATTGGGTTCTTGCTGTGCCCAGATCACATCCTCCAAAATGCTCGCCAGGCCCTATGCATTGAATCGGTGGTGCATGGTCTGTGGACAGCATGAAGCAACTGTGCATAAGTGGTCTGAATGTGAGATGATGCTCTTCATGGGCTCCCAAGTCTGAACACTTGGTCCCCAGCTGATGGTGCTGTTTGGAAAGATTATGAAGCCTTTGGGAAGTGGCACTTTTTTTGAAGGAAGTCCCTTACTGTGCAGATGCAATGTGATTAGCCAGCTTCCTGCTCCTACTACCGAGCCTGGTGCCATATCTTCTCCACCACAATGGACTCTGTTCCCCTGGAACTGTGGGACAAAATAAGTCCTCCTTTAAGTTGGTGTTGGGGTATTTTATCACAACAGAAAATTAACACAAGATAAAACAGGTAATGAAGAGCTATTTTCCAATGATGTACAGTAGGTAAGCTGATGTACACACACACGCACACACACGCACACGCACGCACACACACGCACGCGCGCACACACACACAAACCACATGCAAACACATATACACACAACACACATCTCTAAGCGTACACACACATGCACAATATACACACACATATCAGTAAGCATACACACATCTCTAAGCATACACACACACACACACACACACACACACACACACACACACACACACACATCTCTAAGCACACTCCGTTTAGCACAGGTAAATCTAATCACCCAAGCCAAGTTTTCCCCTCCCCATCCCTAAGCAGAAAAAGAGAAAACTGCCATGTATGAATTTCATTAACAGCAAACTGGACAGATGGGAGAGGAGGTGACTCCCAGAGTGCCCTGTACCTGTGACAGTGATGAAAACCCTTCATCAGAAACCATCAGAAAAGATTTTCCTTCCTTTCCTGCTTTGGACAAATCGACACACATTCCTGGTTGAGAGAAAAGTCAAGAATCCTGTGAAAAGACCTGAGAATCAATGGAATGCTTGACTGCTCCTAGCACAGTTTCTCACAGGGCAGATACAATTGATTATTTGGTTCCACCTACTGGCTCCTGCTTTGCAGCCTGGGTTCCCACGCAGAGCCCAGAATATTCTGAGGGCACCAGAAAGGCGGGCCAATGGCTGACAGGAGCTTCCCACCACCATCACACGAAGCCCTACTATGTCACAGCTTTCTCTGCTGGCCTGTGGACAGAGACAGGATCAAAAGCAGCCACGTCCTGGGGACCCCACTGTGTCTCTGTCCCTTAGCAGGCACCCTATTCTGGGTTACAGTGGTCTGATAGCCCTAACAACGCAGTGAGAGAAAATAAGCAAACCCCCAGGGAAAAGGCTGATTTTGTTCCTGGAATATGAGGTGTTTGGATGCAACACCTTATGCAAAATTTTCCAAAAAGCATTAGCAAATGGGAACAACTTCCATATGGTCAAATCACCCACTCCTGACCCTTTGAGAGGAGCATGTTTGAAGGAAGAGATTTGCATGGTACTTTATGAAATAAGTCAAAATACAAGGTCGGGAATAGCATCAGTGATCAGCTTTTATTCTGGTAAAAAAAAAAAAAAAAAAAAAAAACAGCAAAAGGAGGGCTGGACAGACCTGACCTGAACGCTGGTCCCTGTTGAGTTAAATCAAGAAGTACAAACAGGAAGCTTTGAGGAAACAGATGAGAAAGGGATGAGGTTGTGGTGCAAAGAACTGAATTTCCCTTGCATGCTTTTATAGTTTTCAGATTTTTCCCCTGATAAGTTTTTTTTATTGTGTGTGTATGCATGTGTGCATTCGTGTGTGTGTGTGTGTGTGTGCATGCATGCATGTGTGCATTCGTGTGTGTGTGCGTGCATGCATGTGTGTGTTGTTCATGCATGTGTATGTGTATGCATGTGTGCATGCATGTATGTGTGTGTGCATGTGTGTGCATGAGCACAGGAGGGGGCTTGTGCAGGGGAGTGCAGTGCCTGTGGAGAACAGAGGGTGTTAGATGCCCTGAAATAGGAGTTACAGGGCTTTGGGTTACCCAACATGTATGCTGGGAACCACACTGTCTCTCTGAATGAGCAGCAAGCATCCTGAGCCACTGGGCCAGGCCCCTGTTTAGAATTTTGTGCACTTTTTTAACATTAAAGAAGGTTTGCTCACTCAGCAAACAGTTGTGAAGTCTATAGAGTACATCAGTCTCTCAAAGAAAAAGGCTACGTGAACCTAGGAAGGGGTGTGACTGGCCCCTGCCCTCCTGCCGTCCCAGCCCTCGGGGGTGCAGAGGGGGACTTAGAACTGAGCCTTCTCAGAAGGGGGAGAAACAGCCGGATGACTAGCAAGATGGCTGCGTGAACCAGGACTGTGCTGGCAAAACCAGGACATGTGTTTGTCCCAGGAGAGAAGATCAACACAAGCTCAGAACACAGCGCTCGGGTCCACACGTTGTGGAAAAAGAGAACAGCTGAACTGGGGGGGGGCAGGGGTCCCTGAAGGCTTAGGTGCAATTTAGATGGCAGGGTCAGAGAAAGCGGAAGTATAGAATTGTGGGCAGGAAGGCTCTGCATGTCAATCCTGAAGGCTGCAGCCATGATGGGGATCACAGGTCATGAGCATACATTCCTGAAGGCTGCAGCCATGATGGGGGTCACAGGTCATGAGCATACATTCCTGAAGGCTGCAGCCATGATGGGGGTCACAGGTCATGAGCATACATTCCTGAAGGCTGCAGCCATGATGGGGGTCACAGGTCACGAGCATACATTCCTGAAGGCTGCAGCTGTGATGGGGGTCACAGGTCACGTGCATACATTCCTGAAGGCTGCAGCCATGATGGGAGTCACAGGTCACGTGTATACATTCCTGAAGGCTGCAGCCATGATGGGAGTCACAAGTCACGAGCATACATTCCTGAAGGCTGCAGCCATGATGGGGGTCACAGGTCACGAGCATACATTCCTGAAGGCTGCACCATGATGGGGGTCACAGGTCACGAGCATACATTCCTGAAGGCTGCAGCCATGATGGGAGTCACAGGTCACGAGCATACATTCCTGAAGGCTGCGCCATGATGGGGTCACAGGTCACGTGTATACATTCCTGAAGGCTGCGCCATGATGGGGTTCACAGGTCACGTGCATACATTCCTGAAGGCTGCGCCATGATGAGGGTCACAGGTCACGTGTATACATTAGCTCAAGCTGCCATAACAAGATTAGCCGACTGGATGGATGGCTTAGGCAGTAGACATCTCTTTCTCAACGTTCTGGAAGCTGTTCTACCTTACAAGAGTCTCTCACAAGAGCACTTACCTCACATGGGTGACTCACTCTAGGAACCATGGAACACTGATTCCTCCCAACAGGACCAGGGCTTTGATACTTGACCATTTTTCCACGGTGCCATGACTTTAGCCCAAAGCCTTGGCGTGCTGGGCTACTGTTCTACTGTTGAGCCATAAACCCCAATCATATGCTTCCCATGAACTGGAGAGGTTCTGTGTAAGTGTTACAGGGCCAAAGGGATTCTGAGGGTGCAATCAACAGTTCAGTAGCTACTAAGGGGATTATCCTGGAACTACAGTGGCCCAGTGGAACCACATGAGCCCAGTGAAGTAGACAAGGAAGACTGAGATGGAAAAACTCAAGAGATTTGAAGCGTGAGGAATCCACACAGCACTCTCACCCTGCAGATGCATGAGCTAGCTACATAACCAAGAATGTGGGCGGTTTCAACAGACAACCCCCCAAAATGCTGATCCTGTCCAAATCTGAGTGATTGCAGTATTGAAATTTCACATAAGACACAGCCTGGCCAATTCCCTGATGTCGTCCTTGGGAGCTGAGCCCACCTGGGCTTCTAGTCAGCAAGAACTGGGACTTAATACACGGATATTATTTTGAGCCATTAAAGTTGTAGTATTTGTCATACGGCCATGGGAAAAACCAAGCAGTGTTTCAGTTAAGGGGGAAAAATAAGGTCACTTACTGTGAGGAGCTGCGTTAGCAACTGGGCAAGACAGGTTCCTGTGGGGCGAGACTGCTGGGTTAATGCCTCTTTGAAAGGTCTTCTCTCCTTTATTGTCAGCTACATTTTTTATGGAGTAAGTTGAGGATGGTCAACACATCCCTGTCTGCCATCCTTACCTTTGAAACATGTCCCAGAGCCTTAAGTTAAGCATGTATTTATTGGGGTTTTTCCCCTCTTAAATTGTAATCTTCAGTAGCTGGAGAGGTGGCTCAGTGTGTGGAGTGCTTGCTGCTCTTCCTGAGGACCCAAGTTCAGTTCCCAGAACCCATGAGAACCCATGCCAGGCAGCACATGGCCTCCTCCAGTTTCTACGTACCTCAAACTCTCTTAGTGCTGTAAGTGTTGCACTCATGTTCACAAACTCATCCACAGACACACAGACATATGCACCTATTTCTTTAAAAATAAAACTTCAAAAACAAGGATGGAGAAATCACTCACCTGCTGAGCGAGTGCGAAGAGCTGAGCTTGAAGGCCTTAGCATCTATGTAAAAAGGCAAGGACGCTTGGAAGCACCCGTAACTCTAAAATGGGGGGGAGACAAATGACTCCTGAGAGCTCACTGGCCAGCCCAACGGATGTGCCTGTGTTTCAGTGAGAAATCCTGCCTCCAAGCAGTAAGGTGGGGAGCAGAGAGGAAGACACCAGCGTCCTCTGGCTTCTACATGCCTATACTCAGGTATACATACTCTTACACTTGTGTGATTACACTACATTACATACACACAACAACAACAACAACAACAACAACAACAACAACAACAACATACAAACACAGCACACAAACTTAAATTTTAAACTAAAAAAATATTAAAAACAACAACAACAACTTATGACCTTAAACTGAGCATGCACAGAAATGGGTCCCAACTGTGTGTGAATATGCTCACTCCTGGAGAATAAGATCCCCAGTTTTGAGGCAGAAGGACCCAGAGTGTCCAGGAGCCCCACAAGAGACCATCAAGGCTGGCAGATCTGGACCCAGGGGCGCCTGCACAAACTGCTGCACCAACCAAGGACAACGCAAGCAGAGAACCTAGACCCCATGTCCAGATCTAGCCAATGAACAGGGAGAGCAGCCAGGACTGCCTGTGGCATGAACTCTGCTGCCTCCTATTGACCACTTCCCCTTGCGGGGGGGGGGGGGGGGGGGCTAGTGGCACTCAGAGGAAAAGGAGGCAGGCTACCAGGATGAGACCTGATAGGCTGTGATCAGATGGTGGGGGAGGAGGTCCCCTCTGTCACAGGTCTAAGGGAGGGGAATAGGGTGAAAGAGGGAGGGGGATAGAATGGGAAGATAGAAGTGAGGGGATAGCAATGGATATAATCTGAATAAATAATTTTAAATTTTATTAAAACAAGAACGGAGACCGCCAGTTTCCTCTGTTGGAGGACACATTGCTTTGGAGTGCCTCCCAGTCTCTCTGACCTGCTGCAGGTGGTGCCTCCCAGTCCCTCTGACCTGCTGCAGGTGGTGCCTCCCAGTCCCTCTGACCTCCTGCAGGTGGTGCCTCCCAGTCCCTTTGACCTCCTGCAGGTGGTGCCTCCCAGTCCCTCTGACCTGCTGCAGGTGGTGCCTCCCAGTCCCTCTGACCTGCTGCAGGTGGTGCCTCCCAGTCCCTCTGACCTGCTGCAGGTGGTGCCTCCCAGTCTCTCTGACCTGCTACAGGTGGTGCCTCCCAGTCCCTCTGACCTGCTGCAGGTGGTGCCTCCCTGTCCCTCTGACCTGCTGCAGGTGGTGCCTCCCAGTCCCTCTGACCTCCTGCAGGTGGTGCCTCCCAGTCCCTCTGACCTGCTGCAGGTGGTGCCTCCCAGTCCCTCTGACCTGCTGCAGGTGGTGCCTCCCAGTCTCTCTGACCTGCTACAGGTGGTGCCTCCCAGTCCCTCTGACCTGCTGCAGGTGGTGCCTCCCTGTCCCTCTGACCTGCTGCAGGTGGTGCCTCCCAGTCCCTCTGACCTCCTGCAGGTGGTGCCTCCCAGTCCCTCTGACCTGCTGCAGGTGGTGCCTCCCAGTCCCTCTGACCTGCTGCAGGTGGTACCTCCCAGTCCCTCTGACCTGCTGCAGGTGGTGCCTCCCAGTCCCTCTGACCTGCTGCAGGTGGTGCCTCCCAGTCCCTCTGACCTGCTGCAGGTGGTGCCTCCCAGTCTCTCTGACCTCCTGCAGGTGGTGCCTCCCAGTCCCTCTGACCTGCTGCAGGTGGTGCCTCCCTGTCCCTCTGACCTGCTGCAGGTGGTGCCTCCCTGTCCCTCTGACCTGCTGCAGGTGGTGCCTACCAGTCCCTCTGACCTGCTGCAGGTGGTGCCTCCCAGTCCCTCTGACCTGCTGCAGGTGGTGCCTCCCAAGTCCCTCTGACCTGCTGCAGGTGGTGCCTCCCAGTCCCTCTGACCTGCTGCAGGTGGTGCCTCCCTGTCCCTCTGACCTGCTGCAGGTGGTGCCTCCCAGTCCCTCTGACCTGCTGCAGGTGGTGCCTCCCTGTCTCTCTGACCTGCTACAGGTGGTGCCTCCCAGTCCCTCTGACCTGCTGCAGGTGGTGCCTCCCTGTCCCTCTGACCTGCTGCAGGTGGTGCCTCCCTGTCCCTCTGACCTGCTGCAGGTGGTGCCTCCCTGTCCCTCTGACCTGCTGCAGGTGGTACCTCCCAGTCCCTCTGACCTGCTGCAGGTGGTGCCTCCCAGTCCCTCTGACCTGCTGCAGGTGGCAAAGCTGTCTTCACCCTTCTAACTCGGCAGTGCTTGTTTTGGCTTAGCACTCCCCCAAGATGCAATCCCATTGTGTTCCCTTCCGTAAACAAACCCAGTCAGGACCCCCAGGGAGCAGGCACAGCTTGGGAAAATGACAATGTGAACATCACCTTACCACCAGGACCATCAGAGCCAAAGATGCAGCGAGGGTGGAGGGGTGGGGGGGTGGAGCGGTGGGGCTGGGTCTTTCTGGAGGACACCACCCTACCCCCACCCCCACCCCCACTCCCAGCCCTGAGCTATTGCCTGGCAGGAACATGGGCTCAATGTGGACAAAATTCTAATTTTTTAAAAAAGAGAATCCAGGAGTCTCATTTTTATGTCTTAACTCAGTCTTTAAAAATACTGCCCTGGCCAACTTTGTACTGACCAAACAAAACACAGATGCGTGCTTGAGCCAGATGTGACCTTCTGAGAACACCATCTGGGGATAAGGCAAAAGGCAGAGAGGTCCCTGGAGCACAGCATGAGAAACCCCAAGCATGGGCTTTTTCAAGAGGGAGGGGAGCCAATGAAAGCCCCCACTTACCCACCTTTCCTCTCGTTCTGAAGCGAAGGGGAATTCGCATTGATGGAAGCTATCGCTTAGTGAGCGGCCATGCTGGGCATGTCCTGACTGTAGCATCCGGGCAATCTGGCAGTGCGCAGCTACTAGCTCTGCCTCCAGATGTGCCATCTGGGTCAAGGAGTGGCTCAGCAAGCTGTGGTGACACAGATATGACATGCGCAAAGGGTTTCCTGCCTTGCTTCCCAAGGCCTGACTGGCTTCCTCTGCGTACTTGAGGCTCCCGTCCAGCTTCACTGTAAGAGTTAGTCCCACCGGCTGGTTGGCTCCTCCGACATCCCAGCCTTTCCGAGTTGTGTCAGGTTCATTCTCAAGTCAGAGCAAGCCATAATCAAATGCCTCTCCAGGCATGAGCTAGTCTCCTCTTCCTGTCTCTAACCAGTCCTTGCCTCAAGACCAACCAGAGGAAGGAAGCTAAGGCAACTCACAGCGTGAGCGGGCACTCTGGATACCTGAGCTTGGGCTGGCCATTTCCCTTAAAAGGAGATAGAAGTGTACAGTATTATTACGCGGCCTGATTGGAGGAAGCCTGGACTTACCGAACAAACAACCCAGAGATGAAGCCCCGCCCCACCCCTAAGGTCTCCACAGCAGCCCTGAATGAAAGACACAGCAGGAATGCTACGGCATGGTCATCAATACCCTGATCCAGGGATGAAAAGAAGCCAAGCTGCAGACCAGGTGACCACCTTGACCCTTAATAACTTCCTACTAGGGAGTGAATTCTACTCAAGAGAACATCAGTTGGACAAAACAGCCTTTCTTCCCACAAAGAGATGCTCCGTGAGCACCGGCCATTGCTTTGCCTTCTCCTCCACAGAGAATCTAAGGTCTATCCAAATCAGTAAGGAATGGCAACCAGGCCTGTGAGGAGGTTAAAGGGTTAATTTTCCCCAAAGACAGGGGTTAGTCATAAGTCCTCTTCAGGAGTGCCCTTACCATGAGTAAATGCTGGCTTTTAGTGGCAGTTTTACAGGCTTGCATTGAGACAGCAACACTGTAAGTACATGTATATTGCATATATAACGTGTACAATGTGGTGTGTTGGTCTATATGTTATCTGTAACCCATCACTACACTCAAAGATGACTGAATCCATCATCACCCCCAGTTTCCCTATGACCATTACAACACCTCATCCCGCTCTGCCCATTCTCACATCTTGGGGAGCTATGATACTTCTGTCACCACAGTTTTATTTTGTTTTGTTTTTCAAGATAGGGTTTCTCTGTGTAGCCTTGGCTGTCCTGGACTTGCTTTGTAGACCAGGTGGGCCTCGAACTCACAGAGATCCACCTGCCTCCCAAGTGCTGGGATTGAAGGTGTGTACCACCACCGCCTGGCGGGTTTACGTTTTCTAATAGGTTTTTTTCCCCACATTTTTCAGTATTTTATAGTAGTATAGTATCTACTCAGTTCTCTCTGGCTTCTTTTCTATTTCAGTCTTTGCCGTGTTATAGAGCACTTCATTCCTTTTTACTGTTAAGGAGTGTTCCATGATATGACACACCAATTACCTATTGACGGACATTTGCTTTCAGTGTTAAATAATTGTCACCATAGCTATAATGAATGTTTGCTTCCGAGCTTTTACATTTGTTTTTTTTTAAGTTTTGGAGAATTTCATATGAATACTGTATATCATTTTATCCCTCCTCATCCCCTCTAACTCTTTGAATGTGTCCCATTCCCCTCAAATTCATGACCTTTTCTTATTGTGGTGTGTGTGTGTGTGTGTGTGTGTGTGTGTGTGTGTGTGTGTGTGTGTGTTTACGTAAGCATATATAACTGAGTCCATTTAGTGTTATTTACATACATCTGTGTTTCATTAGGGCTGACCGCGTGGGCCTGCACAACCTAATTCAGAGGGCTCATCCCAAAAGAAGGAGCCGGTTTCCTCTCTTGGTAGCCACGGGTTTCCCGTAGCTCTTCATCTAGGGCTCTGGCCTTAGGAAGTTCCCCCCCCATCCACTTTGTCAGCTAGTGTTGTTGCTATGCACGTCTTGTTTGGGCAGCCATCTTGTTGAGAGTTCATGGGTGCAGTTTCCACATCACATATAGAAGACACCTACCTATCCTACGGCAGGAGGCCTGTTCCTCTGGAAATTCACGGTGTTTCCGTACACACCCCTTCTGCCGTGTTCCCTGTGTAGGTGGCATTGTAAGTATATGAGCTGGGCTTGGACACCCACAGCCACTTACTCTCTGCATTTTAACCAGTGTTCTTAGCTTGATGAATTGTTATCTTTACTTCTGTGAAGGTCACAGGACAGTTTGTAGGAGTACGTTCTCCTTCCACCTTGTGAATTCTAGAAATCAAACTCAGGTTGCCAGCCTTGGTTGCCAGTCTCCCTTACTCACTGAGCCATCTCACTAGCCCACATACAAGTTTTTGTATTTGTATGTATGTATTTGCTTGTTCTGAGATATTACGTTAAAAAATGACATGCCATTGGGTAAGTACCAGGGTTTAAATGTGTTTCTAAAAATTAATGTCCTGGAAACAGAACCCCCAAGTTCAAGCTACTTGTACTTAGAAGTGGAATTTTGGAGAGATCATTGGGCTGTAATGAGATCCTGAGTGTAGGACCATCATGATGTCACTAGTGGCTTTATAAGAGACAGAATTCTCCTGACTTAGCAAAACTACTATCTCACCATGTGACACCCTTTTTCATTATGCAACACAACAGAAAGTTCCTAATAAACGGTAATTCGGTAATTACATTCCAGTACCATGTTCTTAGGATTCTCAGCCTTTAAAACCATAAGTCAAATAAACTTCTCCTCTGTATAAAGTACTCAGTCTTGAGTGTTTTATTATATCTTGAGTGTTTTATTATAGCGACACAGAATAGACTAAAACAGAACCTGTGTTTGATCGTGAAAGTTGACATAACTTTCATGTGGGTCTCGGAATGTCTGTATTACACATATTGAAACATATACCTGGACCACATGTGAAGCAATGATACACACATACACACAAGACCAAATCCCCTACAGCTGGCTTCATACCAGCCAAAGAAAACATGTGACAAAAGCTACCAGGAAAGGGAAAACCCTTGCATGAACTTTGATGATTAGAACACTCACACTCAAACCCCCAAGAACGTTAAATCTTTAGAAATGGCTCAAAGAGAACTAAGTGACCTGTCTTCAGAAAAGACTTTAAATAGTGGCAGCATCTCACTGGTCTTGTATAAGACAACCATAGTCAGTACCAAACAACAGAGGACTGCAGAAGTTCTTCAACATGGCAACATGGCAGAAATGCACACTATCCCCAAGCCAGACCTACTGAGTTCCCCATCATCTGAACTTGAACTAGGCCCCTGGACAATTCTGCTACATGCTCTGACCTAAGAACTACTGACCTTGAATAGCTTTCGTGCCCTTCAACTTTGCTGGCACTGACTCTGTCAAAGGTTACACCATGCCAAGAACATCATCCCTCTATCGCCAGGTTCCCTGCACAGAGCTGTGAGGATCACCCTCTCAGGGCCTGTAGACCCAACTGCTAGACCCATGTCAACTGCTCCTCCTGGAACTAAGCTACCACACATAGGGCCCACATGCTCACTTCCTTCCCCCAAAGCTCCACACTACTAAAAAAAAAAATCACATATATTAGAAAACCATCAGCCTTTAAATGCAAACATCAGAGTCACCCCTTCAGCTCCGTGTGGCCCTCACCTTAACATATCAAAGTATAAACCCAGCTAAGAAAATGAAAAGACAAAGCTTTTATGTATTGCACTCCAACACGTTTTACTGTCCCAGCACCTCAGCAGGAAATCAATCGGACATGAATAGGAAGAATTTTGAGTAAAAATATTGGCTATTTTTTCCTTTAATCTTCAGTTTAAGCATGATGCCCCTCAACATCATAATAAGCCAGAAGTCTTGGTCTCTCCTAGGTTATCTTCCCCACATGCTTAAAACTTAGCCCAGTCTCTGAAAATCCTCTCCAACTTCTGGCTAAGGAGAACTTTGCCTCTCACTTTGAACTTGCCAGCCAAGAAAGCCTTCTGCGGGTTCATCTTACCCACAGCTAAGTCCGTGAAGACAGAGTCAGGGATGATGAAGACAGTGTCTGCCGGAAGCCGGGCAGACCCTAGGTATGTGTCCCCTGAGCCATTCTTGAGGTCAATGGTCCACTGCAGAATGGTCTTCCCATCTCTGGTGATGTCCAGCTGGAAGATGGCATTCACTTTCTTTACCAGTTGGGCTCCTGCTTCTTTGATGTGGTGGCTGATGTCCTCAAACACTGAGAAGCTCTGAAAGTCTGACAGCTCTAGAGAGTGTGGCAGTGCCGACTCTGTGGCCGATCCCAGAGCCAGAGAACGGCAGGTCTGCGGCCTATCCCCTCCTTTGATCTTGGCTTGAGGATCAGTTCTCTTCCACATCTTACTGTGGTCCTCTTCACCTTGCCATCTGGTCTGTGAGTGACTGTAGCCACACTGATGCCTACAGGACAGATTGTGACATCAAAGGCAAGGCTCAAGCCTCAGGCTGAGGCGGGTATGTGTGCTACAATCTTATTGGCCAAATAAAGCTTAACATATGACACAGGGTAGGGGCTCAGACAAGTAATTGTGAGACAGAAATATGCCACGCCCTCTACACACACACACACACACACACACACACACACACACACACACACTACCACCACCACCACCACCACCACACCAGACCAACTAGAACTCTCGGTGTCATAAGGCCAAAGGTCTGAACCCTTCTATGGGGATCAGAGAATCTGGCCCCAGATGTTCTCCAGTGGCATGAACAACTATATCTTTCTAAATCAGACTCTTCCCAGGTTTCAGAATGGGCTAAGAGAATAGTTATTTTGATTTCTTTAAAAGTACGTAATTTCTAAGTCACAAATCCTGGTAGTAAATTTGATTTTATCAGGCCACTAGTAGAGGAGAAACTAGAAAAAAAAAGAGTGGGAGAAAGATATCCCTAAGCAGAAAACACTGTTGGCCTTATGTGGTAATCATGTCACACAGCCCCTGCTCTAAGCTATGGTAATGAATTCTAAGCCAAGTATGGTGGCTCACTCCTTTATCCCAGTACTTGGAAGGCAGAGGCAGGTGGATTTCTGAGAGTTCGAGGTCAGCCTGGTCTACAGAGTGAGTTCCAGGACAGCCAGGGCTCACAGAGAAACCATGTCTTGAAAACAAAATCATCATATCATCATCATCATCATCATCATCATCATCATCATCATCATCCTTATTCTATATGCTTTAGCATAGCACATTTAATTTTCATTACAACCTCTAAGGTAGGTAGGTAGGTACTCTTTTATCCAGCTGAACAGATAAGAAAACTGGGGAGAAGTCAGTAAAGAAGAAGCTAAGCAAACTAGTAAGTAGTGTGGACAGGTTTGAACATAATGACTCTAGAATCCTGTGCAAAAATAACGCCTGTATATCTTGCATACAGTTTCCCCCGGATGTTAGCATTGCACACAACTACAGCATGAGGATCTAATCTAAGAAATTAACATTAAGACTTTCTTGGCATTGTTAATTGAACTAGAAACTATATGTGAGTTTTGCCTATTGGCCTACTAGTAACCCTGTTCTGATCCACAGCCCAGATTCTGGCCCAGGATTTCATATTGGTTTTGGTTGTATATTTTCCTACTACTCTGAAGCCTGTGCCAATAAAATTGTCTATCATGACATTAACACGTTGGAGTAGGACCTGTCAATTATCCCACAAAGTGTCTTTGCTTGAGATCTGTCCAGTGTTTTCTCATTGGTCAGGTTGAGCTTATAAATTTTCTTGGTTATGTACTTTTAATCTCTGGGTGATTTTTGTGTCCTTCCCAGGGCAACATATCAGATGTACACAGTGGCTAGGTCTTTTTTCTGCTGGTATTGACTAGTTGGTTAAGACTGTTGTTATTAGAGTTGCTAGGCTGTTGTTGTTGCTGCTGTTGCTCTGTGTGTGTGTGTGTGTGTGTGTGTGTGTGTGTGTGTGTGTGTGTGTAGTGTGAAGGGGCAGTAACTATGAGCATATACAGAACTTAAGGAAGATATTGGGCATCTTTATCATTCTCTGCCTTATTATATTGAAACAAGTTCTCTCACTGATCTGCAGCTCACCATCCCAGCTAGGCTGGCTGGCCAGTGAGTGCCCAGGCCCTACCTGTCTCTGCCCTGCAATCATGGGGTTACAGACTTGTGAAGTTTATGTCTTGCTTATGCCAACGGTGGAGTCAAATTCAGGTCCTTGTGCTTTCTCAAAGAGGGCTTTGGCTGATGGAGCCATCTCCCCAGTTCCCTGGAGTGTTTGTTTGTTTTTTATTTTTGTTCATAGTACATCTAAAAAAGAAACTTGAGATGGTTCAAATGTTGTGTTTTGCCCGTTCTTCTTTGCATGCATCTTTGGCCCACACTTGCAACTGCATTGCATGATGGGTGCCAAGTGGTCATTTGACATGTTCTCTATTTCCATCACTTTCTTTTTTAGTTTTTTTCACTTTTTTAATTAATTTACTCAGATTACATTTCAATTGTTATCCCATCACTTGTATCCTCCTGTTCCTCCCTCCCTCCCGCTTTCACCCTATTCCCCTCCTCTAGGTATAAGACAGAAGGGGACCTCCTCCCCCACTATATGGTCATAGGCTATCAAGTCTCATCTTGGTATCCTGCTTATTCTTTCTTTGAGTGCCACCAGGCCTCCCCACCAAGGGGAGGTGGTCAAATATGGGGCACCAGAGTTTATGTCAGAGTCAGTCCCCGCTCTCCACTCAACTGTGGAGAATGCCCTGTCCATTGGCCAGATCAAAGTAGGGGTTTGATGTTTACTACTTGTATTGTCCTTGGTTAGTGCAGTAGTTTAAGCAGCACCCCCACACACACGAGACCCCGATCCACATGTCATGATGTTCTTCTTGTAGGTTTCTAGGACCATCTGGATCCTTCTATTTCTCCATTCTCCTATATTTCTATTACCTAGAGTCCCAGTAGAATGTCCTCACATCTATCCCAATCTCTTGCTAAGTGAAGACTTTCATGGGACATGCCTTTTTGGGCTAGTGCCTAATTATAAGTTAGTATACACCATGTGAGTCTTTCTGCTTCTGGGTTAACTCACTCATTATGATCATTTCTAGTTCTATCCATTTGTCCACAAACTTCAGGATGTCCTTGTTTTTAATAGCTGAGTAGTATCCCATAGTGTAAATGTACCACAGTTTCTTTATCCATTCTTCAACTGAGGAACAGTTAGGCTATTTCCATGTTCTGGCTGTTATGAATAAGGCTGCTATGAACATGGTTGAGCATATGACCTTGTTGTGTGGTGGACCATTTTCTAGGTATATTACATGGAGTGGAATAGCTGGGTCTTGAGGAAGCCCTATTCCCAGTATCCCATAAAGCACCAGATAGATGTCCAAAGTGGTTGCACAAGTTTGCATTCCCACCAGCAATGAAGGAGTGTTCCCCTTTCTCCACATCCTTGCCAGCACATGCTGTCACTTGAGTTTTTGATCTTAGCCATTCTGTTGGGTGTAAGATGGAATCTCAGAGTCATTTTGATTTGCATTTCTCTGATGACTAAAGACGTTGGGCATTTCTTTAAGTGTTTCTCAGCCATTCAATATTCCTCTGTTGAGAATTCTCTGTTTAGTTCTGAGCCTCATTTCTTAATTGAGTTATATGGTTTGTTGGTGATTAATTTCTTGAGATTTTTGTACATTTTGATTATTAGACCTTTGTCAGATGTAGGGTTGGTGAAGATCTTTTCCCAGTTTGTAGGTTGTTGCTTTATTCTGTTGACAGTGTCTTCTGCCTTACAGAAGCTTCTCAGCCTCATGAGGTCCCATTTATTAATTGTTGACATTAAGGCCTGGGCTGTAGGTGTTCTGTTGTCTCCTGTTCCAATGTGTTCCAGGCTCTTCCCCACTTTTTCTTCTAACCAATTTAGTGTCTCCAGTTTTATGTTGAGGTCTTTAATCCTCTTGGACTTGAGTTTTGTGCATGGTGACAAATATGAGTCTAATTGCATTTTTCTACATGGAGCCATCCAGTTAGACCAGCACCATTTGTTGAAGATGCTATCCTTTTTCCATTGATTAGATTTGGCTTCTTTGTCAAAAATCAAGTGACCATATTTGTGAGGATTCATTTCTGGGTCTTCAATTTGATTCCATTGATCAACCAGCCTATTGCTGTGCCAGTACCATGCTGTCTTAATTACTATTGCTCTATAGTATAGCTTGAGATCAGGCATGGAGATTCCTCCAGAGGATCTTTTACTGTATAGAATTGTTTTAGCTATTCTGGGTTTTTTTGTTTTTCCATATGAAGTTGAGAATTGATCTTTCAATGTCTTTTTAAAATTTGTGTAGGTATTTTGTTAGGGATTGCATTGAATCTGTAAATTGCTTTTGGCAAGATGACCATTTTTACTATGTTAATTCTCCTGATCCATGAACAAGGGAGATTTTTCCATCTTCTGATGTCATCTTCCATCTCTTTCTTCAGAGATTTGAAGTTTTTTTTTTTTCAAACAAGTCCTTTACTTGCTTGGTTAGCGTTACTCCTAGATATTTTATATTGCTTGTGGCTATCATAAAGACTATAGTTTTCCTAATTTCTTCCTCTGTGTGATTGTCATTTGTATATAGTAAGGCTACTGACTTTTTTTTAGTTAATTTTGTATCCAGCCAATTTGCTGAAGGTGTTTATCAGCTGTAGGAGTTCTCTGCTGGAATTTTGGAGGTCACTTATGTACACTATCATATCATCTGCAAATAGGGATAATTTGACTTCCTCCTTTCCCATTGGATCCCCTTGAGCTCCTTGTGTTGTCTTTTGCTCTGGCTAGAACTTCAAGAACTATATTGAAGAGATATAGAGATAGTGGGCAGCCTTGTGTGGTCCCCAATTTTAGAGGAATTTCCTTGAATATGTCTCCACTTAATTTAATGTTGGCTAATAGCTTGCTGTATATAGCCTTTATTATGTTTGGGTATGTGCCTGATATCCCTGATCTCTCCAAAACTTTAAACATGAATGGGTGTTGGATTTTGTCAAATGCTTTTTCTGCATCTAAGGAGATGATCATGTAGTTTTTTTTCCTTCAGTTTGTTTATATGGTGGGTTATATTGATGGATTTCTGTATATTAAACCATCCCTGTATGCCTGGAATGAAGCCCACCTGGTCATGGTGAATGATATCTCTGATATGTTCTTGTATTTGTTTTGCGATTATTTTATTGAGTATTTTTTTTGTCAATGTTTATAAGAGAAATTGGTCTGAAATTCTTTTTTGTTGTTGTGTCTTTGTGGGGTTTATGTATTAATGTGACTGTGGTCTTGTAGAATGAATTTGGTAATGTTCCATCCATTTTTATCTTTTAGAGTACCTTGAAGAATATTGGTATTAACTCTTCTTTGAAGGTCTGATAGAATTCTGCACTGAAACCATTTGGTCCTGTGATTTTTTTAGGGGAGGATGGGAGACTATCAATGATTGCTTTTATTTCTATAGGAGGAATAGGACTATTTAATTGGTTTATCTGTTCTTGATTCAATTTTAGCAAGTGGAACCGATCCAGAAAAGTGTCCATTTCCCTTAGATTTTCAAATTTTGTGGCAATATGGCTTTAAAGTAGGATCTTATGATTCTTTGTATTTCTTCAGTGTCTGTTGTTATGTCTCCCTTTTCATTTTTGATTTTGTTGATTTGGATAGTGTCTCTCTGCCTTTTAGTTAGTTTGGCTAATGGTTTGTCTATCTTGTTGATTTTCTCAAAGAACTAGCTCCTGGTTTTGTTGATTCTTTGAATTGTTCTCTTTGTTTATAATTTATTGATTTCAGCCCTGAGTTTGATTATTTCCAGATGTCTACTCCTTGTGGGTGTTTCTGCTTCTTTTTTTCCCCGGACTTCCAGATGTGTCATTAAGTTGCTTGTATGGGATGTTTCCAATTTCTTTATAAAGGCACTTAGTGCTATGAATTTTCCTCTAAGCACCTCTTTCAATGTGTCCCACAGATTTGGGTACGTTGTTCTTTCATTTTTGCTGAATTTCAGCAAATCCTTAATTTCTTTCTTTATTTCTTCCCTAACCCAGGTGTCATTAAGTAGAGAGTTCTTTAGTTTCCATGTGTGTGTAGGCTTTTTGTTATTGCTGATGTTGTTGAAGTCCAGCTTTAGACCATGGTGATCTGATAGAATACAAGGTATTATTTCAATCTTCTTGGATCTGTTGAAGCTTGCTTTGTGACCTACCATGTGATCAGTTTTGGAGAAGGTTCCATAGAGTGCTAAGAAGAAGGTATAGTCCTTTGTGTTTCGGTGAAAATTTCTGAAGATATCTGTTAGATCCATTTGATTCATGACATTGGTTAATGTCCTCATTTCTCGGTTTAGTTTCTGTTTCACTGACCTATCATTCAGTGAAAGTGGGATGTTGAAGTCTCCCACTATTAATGTGTGGGGATCAATGTGTGGTTTAAGATTTGTTAATAGTTCTTTTACAAATGTGGATGCCCTTGTGTTAGGAGCACCTGTATAGATGTTCAGAATAGTGATGTCATCTTGGTTGACTTTATGTTTGATGAATATGAAGTGACAATCTTCACCTCTTTTGATTAATTTTGGTTGGAAGTCTATTTTATTAGATATTAAAATGACAACATCAGCTTGCTTCTTATGTCCATTTTCTTGGAATACCTTTTCCAGCCTTTTACCCTGAGGTAATAACTATCCTTGAGGTTGAGATGCATTTCTTGAATGCAGAAGAATGTTAAATGTTGTTTATGTATCCATTCAGTTAGTGTGTGCATTTTTATCGGAGAATTGAGACCTTTGATGTTGAGGGATATTAATGACCAGTGACTGTTAAGTCCCTTGTTTTTGATGCTGTTTGCAGAAGAGTGTTTATGTGGTTATGTTTTTGCAACAGTGTAGTTATCTGTTTACTGTGTAATTTTGGTTGTAGTTTGTCACTTTGGTTTGGAGTTTTCCTTCTAGTAACTTCTGTAAGGCCAGGTGTGTGGATAGGTACTGTTTGAATTTGTTTTTGTCATGTAATATCTTGTTTTCTCCATCTATGGTTATTGATAGTTTCACTGGGCATAGTAGTCTGGCCTGGCATCTGTGGTCTCTTAGGGATTGCAGGACCTCTGTCCAGGCCCTTCTGGCTTTTATGCTCGCTGCTGAGAAGTTGGTTGTTATTCTGATTGGTTTGCCATCACATGTTACTTGGCCTTTTTCTCTTGCACTTTTAATATTTTTTCTTTGTTTTGTACATTTTGTGTGTTTATTATTATGTGTTGGGAAGATTTTCTTTTCTGTTCTATTCTATTTGGTGTTCTGTGGGCCTCTTGTATGTTTATATGCATCTCCTTTAAATTGGGGTAATTTTCTTCTATGATTTTGTTTAAGATATTTTCTGGGCCTTGGAGTCAGGTGTCTTCTCTTTCCTCACTACCTATTATCCTCGGGTTTCATCTTTTCATGGTGTCCTTGATTTTTTGGACCTTTTGTGTCTGGAATTTTTCAGATTTAGTATTTTCTTTGATGGTTGCTTTGAGTTCTATGATTGTATCTTCTAGTACCAAGATTCATTCCTCCATTTCTTAGATTCTGTTAGAGAAGCTCGCCTCTGTGTTGCTTACTTTCTCCTCTATGTTCTCACGTTCCCGTTTTTCTTCTGTCTGTGCCTTTATCACTGTTTCCATTTTCATCTTCAGATCTTGAACTGTTTTATTGATTTCCTTCATCTGGTTGTTTGTATTTTCCTGGATTTCTTCCAGTGCAGCTCTATAGGCCTCTTTTATGTCTTCAGCCTGTTTGGTTGCATCTTCCTGTATTTGTTTATGGATTTTATTCGTTTCTTTCATTATCATCTCCATTACTAAGAATTTGAGGTCATTTTCTTGTATTCTAATTGTGTTTGAGTTCTCAGGGTTGCTTTCCTTGGGATAGCTGGGATCTGGAGATGTCAAGTTGTTTTGGTTTTTGTTGTTTGCATTCTTATGCTGTCTTTAGTCATCTTGCTATCTCTGATGTTGGGTGGTAGCTTCTGGTGTCCTTCACTGATTGTTGAGAGTGGATAGTTGGTGAGTGATTATAGGTCACATGCCCTTGCCTGTGGGGATCAGGGAGTTCTTCCCTGGAACCAGCAGGTGACCTGGTTTCCGCTTCAGGATACTTTGCTCTACCCCTTAAGCTCATTACTGAATCAGCAGATGCACGCTTCTATCTGATCCCATTCAAGCTACTGAGAGGATTCAGACCAGCTATGTTGGCTGCCCCTGTTTCATTTTCTCTCCTGACCCCTCAGGGAAGTCCAGCCTCTCCCAAGCCTGTGGGAGATCCCGCAAGGCCTTGGGGTCTAGCCAGGCCAGGTTTTATTTGCCCAATTGTGCAGGCATGGACTGCTGTGGTAGGTAGATAGGTTCCTGCCTGAACCTGTTCAGACAGCATGACTGTGGTGGTTCTATCCTACTGAGTTGTGGCCGTAGTTCAGACCCCGTCAAGACCCCTCAGGGCTGTTCAGCTTCTCCCAAGAGCATGGGAGATGCTGCCAGGCTGCAGAGAATAGCTGGATTGGGCTTTATCTGCCCAGTTGTCCAGGCTCAGACTGCTGTGGCCTGCAGCAATTCCTGCCTGGACCAGTCTAGATAGCAGACCAGTCTAGATAGTGCACCTTCAGTGGTTCAGTCCCACTGAGTTGTGGCCGTAGTTCAGACCCCAACCAGACCCCAACCAGACCCCTCAGGGCTGTCCTGCTTCTGGCAATAGCATAGGAGTCCCTACCGGGCCATGGGGACTGGCTGGGTTAGGTTCTATCAGCTCAATTTTTCAGGCTTGGTCAGACTGCCTGCGCTGTGCCTTGGCACCATATTCACAGCCACCTGGGCTTCCCTGCAGCCTCAGGGGCTCTCTGTACACTGGTGTGGGGCAGGTGGGGTGTCCGAGGATGGATTTACCTGTTTCCCTGAGGCTTCTCCAGGCCAGGAGTTCTAGTGTTCCACAGTCCCACATGCTGCATTCGGACTATAGGGGCCAGCTGCAGTCCACAGGTAGGTTCCATTCCAAAGTCTGGGGAGTGAGTTCAGGACCTCCACGGGCTGTTGGTTGACCCGGGGTCAGACCCACCTGTGGTCTACACCGTGTGGGACCTCACTCACCTAGTGTTCTCCAGTTCTTGCAGTCTGTGGCTCCAAGTCAGTCCCTGGTCCATGTGGTAGATCAGATACAGTGTGTGATAGGTGCCGCCATCTTGGAACATCACCACACATTTTCTTAATTCCCCATCACTTTCTTAAGGCTTCATAGTTAGATCACTGCTGATGGGAGTATCTGTTTCTTTCTCATGTCTTATTGCTCAATTCCTTATCTCTTTCTGTCCTGCCAGAACCCAGGGAGCATCTCACCAATGATAGAACTTAGAATTGCTGTCATGTAGGTCCTTTGACACAGGCTTCTCAACTTTTAGAATTGTAAGAAATTCATTTCTATCGCTTAGGCTATCCAAGCTATGGTAAGAAGACAAGCGCACGCCACACACATCTGGGGGAGCTGGTTCATTTGTTTCAGCTATTCTAATAGGTATGTAGCCCACATATCGTTCAGTCCTAAGACAGACAACTATGACAAGAAGCCTATTCAAAGATATAGTGAAGAACTTTTCTATATTAGATATGGCTTTAGGGAATGACATCATCACATGTGGTAGGTGGGATTGTTGTCCGAGCAGAATTCTCCCACTCTGTTGAAAGAACATGCCAGAACAAACTGTAGGTCTCAACTTTGCATGGCCCCCACCACTTTGGAGCTGGGCATGCCCATGAGACCTCCTGTGAGGTGTAGGATGTTAGTGACATCAAATGAGCATAGGCTTGAAACTTGTCCAGGTAATTGTGTTTGTACCCTTGTCCTTTTGTCATGACCATTAGAATATCGCTCGCTGGGCAGTTGTGAGTACAGGGAAGAGACACATGGAGCTGGCCTGGCACAAATCCAACAGAGCTCAGCTTCAAGCCACCACACAGCCATCTCCCTGCTCATCCTGTGCACCCATGACAATAAACTCAAATCTTGTGAAGCCTCTTTGTTTGGGGGTTATTTGTTACTTGGCATTACTGTGGTTCTAGCTGACTTGTGAACAGAGGCTGCCAACAGGCCTTGGGACCAGGACCTTCAGTCTAGAAACACACATAACTTGAACAATGACAACCTGTAACCTTTCCACATGAGAGATACATGTATCCAGCCCTGGAAGTTGGCTGAGACAAAGAAAGGCCCTGACGTGAGCTGGGCAACAAATCGAGTTGGTTTTGTTTACACAGTTGTTGTAAGAAATGTGATTTGTCGACCTGCAGCAGTAGCAGCTGAAGCGCCCTGGGAGCTGGTTAGAAATACAAAATCTCAGGCCCCACCGAAGATCTGCTACAGCAATATCTGCCCTTAACAAGATCCCCAACGATTCCACAGCTTGTTAAAAGCTGGCAGAGGAGGAGGATCCAAATGCCCACTCACATACCTGCTACAACCCCACAGGTCTGAAAATGAAAGCAACTTCATAATGTGTCCTGAGGTTAGTGTTTACACTTAACAAGCGCACAGTTAGGCAATAATATAATACAAAGTAAGGAAGCATTTAATGTGAACATTTTTCAACAGGATGTTCGTTTGTTTGCTCTTTGATTCCACCAGGAATTGCAACCACCACCTCACACAAGCGAGGCAAGTGCCCTACCAACAAGCCATGTTCCAGGCTTCCTTTTCGGATTTATACTCAGACTCACTCTGTAGCCTACTTAGGCCTTCAATTTTCAATTCTCCTACCTCAGCCTTCTCAGACTGTTTCCCCCTCCCCCCCCCCGCCCCTTTATGGCAGTTCTTGGTTTAAGAAAGTTGTCAGGTATTACTCTTAGCACAAATTCCTGCTGTTTACACCTCATGTTGATGTGATATATCTGTTACAACTACTGAAGCAATTTTCATATACTGTTATTAATGAAAATTCATAGTGTCAAGCAGGTTTCTCTCGGTTTCATACACTCCATGGGCTTTTACCAAAAACATAACTTCATGTACTCACCCTTGAGGTATCACGCAGAATACTATCACAACTCTTTCTCATCTGTCCCTCCTCACCAACCTCTGATGATGACTTCTTTCTCTACTCTCAATAGTTTTGCCCCTTCTAGAATCTCATATAGTTGTAAACATATATATATGGCCTTTCAGATAGCCTTATTTTCCTTATAAAATATACTTTCCTTATAAAAAATACTCTCCTGGGGCTGGAGAGATGGCTCAGTAGTTAAGAGAGCTTACAACTTTTTCAGAAGATCAAAGTTTCATTCCTAGCACCCACATCAGAGATCTTATAACAACCTGTTATGGGTCCTCCCCTGGCCTCCACAGGTACACACACATACACAGCTGCAGACACAGACACATACATGGACATATACATACAACAACATGTGCACACATTCCACAGGCACACACACACTTACACAGCTGCAGACACAGACACATACATGGACATATACATACAATAACATGTGCACACACTCCACAGGCACACACACATACACAGATACAGACACAGACACATACATGGACATATACATACAACAACATGTGCACACATGGAGAGGGACACAAGAGGTTGATTTTTAAAACTCCAATACATAGACATGTACATCATTTAATAATAAATGTTTTTTAATTCTTCACTTCTTTTCATATCTTTATAGCTATTTTTATCATTATGACTAAATAATGTTCTATCAAATTACCATGATTTACTCATCTGCTTTATGCAAGTGGTCTGGACTGAGTATTTCTGGGTTTTTGGCTCTTGTGCAAGAGTGAAATCAAAATCCACACAGATTAAAAAGTAATGAGGAAATTGTATTCAAAGCAAAGTGCCAGAAGAGGTCAGGCAAACTGTCAAGAATGACAGCATGCCATATGAGTCAAGATAGATATTCAAGGACCCCAATTATTGTTTGGGTTTCTTTTATAAAGTTCAAAACAGGAGGTGTGGTTACTAGGGAGCATAATTCAAGTGGTTCTCTATTTTAACTGATAAGTTTGGGTTACATAAACCTTTGGTCTCTGTGTGTGTCCCTTACCATGATGCATCTAATTTTACTCAGTGCACACCCAATTGTGCACAGGCAGAAGGTAGTAAATGGGCCATCCCCCTAGAAGTTCACCTTACACTCTCAGTTTGCCATATTCTGCTAGTACCCAAATTCAGTCTAGGCTGGATCAGCCTGGTTCTCAGATTGTGTTCCAGTGAGTGTTTGAACACAAACGGGGTATTATTAGGGATGACCAAGTAGTCCGCATGCAGGGACCGAGAGACTATGTGTAGAGTGCTCAACCCTAAGTGAGACGTACATATCACACCCCTCCCCCAAGCTCAGGGATCTTCATAGAAGAGGGGATGTCAGGAAGATGGTAAGATTCAGAGGTGGTGGATAACATCAAGCAAACAGTATTTTCCAGACAAAACAGGAGTTGTACATATGAACTCAGAGATTATGACATGAACAAGATCTGTGCAAGCTTTGGATAGACAAATTCCAACATGGGGGAGCATAGAATGTGGGCACAAAATCCCATCACTGGCTGAGGATTTATTGGCCCCTTGGTAGCTGCTTGGATGGGAGAGACCGTTTTCTTTAATGATGTAACCCTGGAAGGCTGACCACACATCAGGGCAGGTCCATTCTCAATACCAGCTGGACAATACAACTGGGCTTAATGGGGGAAGAAAAGAAATCTCAAAGTTGGGTGGGAAGCATGGAAGGTAAGAGAGTAGTTATGGGTGGAGTTGATGGAGGAAGGTAAACAGGATCAAAATACATTGTATGAAATTCCCAAAGAATCCTTTAAAACATACTGTTTAAAGAAAGAAGTGGTGCTATCAAAAGTTGCTAAAGGGAATAAAATTTCAATGGTTTGTTTCCATTGTTTGATTTGAGATGGGTCCTAGGCTGCTATTGTTTGTGGGGGTAGGGAGGAGGATACGTGTATAGCCCAAGGCAAGGGGTGTCCCAGCCAGCCAAGCTGCTCCCTGTGCTTGCCTGCTTTATGCTGAAGGATATTTTGATTCTTCCAAGTTTGTTACTTATGAATAAAGGTGCTGTTGACATCTGTATGCAAAACTCTGTGCAAAGCACATAAGCTTATGCCCTTTTCCAACTGTCACTGTTGTTCACGGAACAGTCACAGTGCTCTACTCTCCACAGTAAATCCTCACAATCTTCTAAAGTAGTCATAGACTTTGTTTTCATTTACATATGTGGGAATTAGGAGGCTGGGTAACTTATCCAAAGTCCCAGAGCTGACAACTTTGGGCTTAGGGGGTTATGGGTTTGGAATTCTCAAGTTCGTGGGTTTTGTGTTGCCTGGTCCTTTTGCAATGTTTGTTGTTGATGAATTGCCATCATGGGCTAAGATATAAAATTTATATTTCTCTCTTAAGAAACAGGGACCGGTGAAAGAGCTTAGTGGGTAAAGGAGTTAGCTGCCAAGACTGTTGAGCTGAGTCAATCCCTAGGACCCACATGATAGGAGAGAGAACAGACAAGTTGTCCTTTCACCTCTGCATGATCACCATAATACATGCATGCAACAAACATACACTAAGGTAGATACAAACTAAACAAAAATTAAATAAGCACAATAAATGTTATAGAAACATAATTTCTTTTGTTCCTTTCATGCATTTCTATCCTTACTAAGTAGGCATCTCCACCATTAATGAGATCCCAATACAAATGGCCACCAAACACACTGGAAAGTGTTTAAATCTTTAGTCACTGGGGAAATGCGAATTAAAACTCCAGCCAGCCTTCCACATCTGCAGATCTCATGTCCCACAATTCAACTTGGGAACAAAACGACTCTTTTAGTTATAAGTGGTGACATGCGCCTGTAATGCCAGCATTCGGGAGGCTAAGGCAGGAAGATTGCCACAAGTTATAGACAAGGACAGGTTACCAAAAACTGCATGTGGTGGAGAGGGAGAAATAATTTAATTGCATCTGTATTGAGCAAGGACAGATTTTTCTCTTGTGATTATTCCTCAGACAATAGAGTAGAATGCAGAGTAATAACTATTTATTTATGTAACATTTTACATTGTGTTGGGCATTGTAGCATAAATTTTAATGTGCAAAAGCTTATCGCAAATACAGTATTTTATGTAAGGGATGTAAGCACATGCAGAGTTGCATATCTACTAGGAATTCTGGAGACAATCCATCAAGGATACTGGTGGACAGCTGTCCACTGAGCTCCACCTTCCCCTCGTTAGAATGGCTAGTCTTGGAGGCTGTGTTGGGTGGCAGGTGTTGGGATATGGGATGGCTGGAGTTCCTGTGCACCACTGGCAAGAGTACATTGTCACTGCTGCTCAGGCTGTATCGCAGAAAGTCAAACCTACAACTATTACACAGTCCATCGACCACTCTCAGATATTTGGACAAGATAAATAAATTGTATATGTTCAAACAAGCAAGCCCTAGGTATTCCCAGCAGATCCAACCCAAGCAAAGTCCCAAAGACACAAACCTTTTCTTCTTCTCTTTATATTCTATTTATCAACAGGAGTTGGATAAACAGAATGTTTATATCATAGAATGGAATGCTGCGTGACAATTAAAAGGCATGAGCTATTGATCCCCTCAGTGACACAGATGAACCTTAGCTACAAGTGCTGACTGAAAAAAGCCAGACTCAAAGGACAGCATAGTATATGAATGTGTTTCCATAACAGCCAAAATAATAAACTATACAAACAAATGACCTAATCAGAAGATTGCAGGAGTTGGGGTAGAAAGTGGGTTTATCTAAAAACAAAAAAGGGGGGGTAGAGGAACTTTCTAGAAGGTGGGGATAGGTGGGGTGATGGGCCTTAAGTATGTCTAAGCATGTGTCTCCTTGTAAGCATATATGCATGCAGGTGTAAAAGCACATGTGTGCTTGTATGTATGAAAGTGAGAGGTCAACATCACATGCTTTTAACACTTATTCTCAACCCTTATTTTTTAGGGAAAAGTCCTGACTGAACCTGGAGCGGACTGATCCAACAAGCCTCCGGGCATCTTCCTGTCTCCATCTTCCTAATGCTGACCCTGCCCCCATCTCCAGCACTTCATTCACGTGGGTGGTGGGGATCAGAACTCAGGTCCTCATACTTGCAAAACAAGCACTTTATTAACAACACGACTTTAAGACACTGAGGTGTGGGGCATATTTGCACTGCCACACGTGTGAGATATGAGCTCCTTCTACAGCAGAGGTGACAAGCCAGCTCTGGAATTCTGGATTTGTAAAAATGGGTTCCTCTATCAATACTGGTAGCTCTCATGGCACTGAGATGCACAGTTCTAGCTTTATAATTGCTTTACACATCAGTTCACTCCTACTGCCTTATGTACTGAAACAATGACCACATAGTCACAGTAGCTATAACATTCAATGTTTTATTTCTCGGAGGTTTGTAGGGAAGCTCTGGCCAGCTGAGTGGGCTGAGAGCAGCCAGGCATTTCTATGTAGGGCTAGTAGGCCAAGCAGGTGGTTTCTTCCTGTGATGGTAGCAGAAGCATTGTAGAGTGGGCAGAACCACAGTTGCTCACGGTCACTCCTTTCCATGGGCAAGTGGAAAAACAGTGCTCAGAGCCGAGACAAAGGCCAGGTAAATACAGTCCAGCCACACTGAGGCAACAGGGCAAGAGATGAGGAAGAAAGAAAAACAGGGACCCTGATATAGTCTACCACTGCTGAGGGCTTCCAAGGAGAGGAAAATGTCACTTGGTAAAATTCATGTTTTGTCCTCTTGCACTGAAAGGCTCATCACTTTCAACCTGTATCCCCAGATGACAATCAACCAGCACTGAAAATGAGGGACTGCTCACTCCAGGAAGGTGGGGTTCTCACCCCATGGCTCTCACCGCATCTGTCTGATGGTGACATGGTCTTTTCAAAGAGCCAAGCGTTCTGAAGAAATGTCCCAGAATCCCTGAGCTCTCTTTCCCTAGTTTCATCATGGATACTGTATTTGGACGACGTGAACTACAAATACTCCATTATAGGCAATCATTCAATAGACGTTCATTGAGCACTTCCGTGTGGAAGCAGCCTGTGGGCAAACACAACTAAATATACACAACCACAGAAGACTCCAAGTGCCTGAGAGGATGCGGGCAAATTGGAGCCTTTGTGCATTGTTGGTGGTAATGCAGACTCTAGCCTGTTAGAAAGCAACGCAGCCAATCCTTACAAGCTACAGAGATGACTCAGTGGATGAAAGCACTCACCACCCAAGCCCAACCACCTGAGCTAGGATCCTGAGAGCCCCCTCGACAGCATAAGTATCTAGAATTCCTGCACGCCTGCAGGAAGAGGGAGGTGGAGGCAGGAGATGCTCCTGAAGCTCGAGGATGAGCTAGCCTGCTGTACACAACAACCAAGAAACCCTGTTTCAGACAAAGTGAAAAGGAGAGGATCTACACAAAAAGGATATCATCTGACCCCCACGGACACACACACACACACACACACACACACGCACACACACAAACACACACACACATACACACACACACACACACACACACACACACATACACACACACACATACACACACACACACACACACACGCACACACACACACACACACACACACACACATACACACACACACACACACACGCACACACGCACACACACACGCACACACGCACACATGCGCACGCGCAGACACACACACACATGCATGCGTACACGCATACATACACACTCATGCACACACACATACATATGCACGCATGCATGCACACACATACATACACACATATATACATGCACACACACATACACAAAAAGAGAGAGAGAGAGAAGAA
The DNA here is from genome assembly GCF_964271855.1 of Acomys minous. Classification (NCBI taxonomy): domain Eukaryota; kingdom Metazoa; phylum Chordata; class Mammalia; order Rodentia; family Muridae; genus Acomys; species Acomys minous. Next base: position 5,030,468 of record NC_140485.1, read on the forward strand.
GGGAAAGAGGGAGGGAGGGAGGGAGGGAGGGAGGGAATAGCTATATAGCATCATTGTTCCTACTTTTGAAATTAGGATCTCAAACTGAGATGTTCATGGGAGCCACAAAACAAAACAAAACAAAAAACTCAGATGACAACAATGAGTAAATGGGCAAACAAAAGTAACATAAGACCATTCAGCTTTTTAAAGGCACTTTTTGTAAGTGCTTTTATTCAATCTCTTTTATTTTTTGATATTATAATTACATTTCTCACTTCCCTTCCCTCCCTCCAAATCTCCCATACCTAAGTACATAAATACAACCTACTTAGTCTGTATAATGTTACTTGAATGTACGTTTTCGGGTCTGACCATTTGGTATTGAATAGCCAGCTACTGTACTCTTCTCTGGGGAAGTGTATTCCTCCCGTTATCGGCACTCTTTCCTTGCCTGTAGCTCCTTGTGTGGGGTTGAAGCCTCACTGGCCTTCTCTGTCCACACTATGTGTTTATTGTAGTTGTCCTGGCTCAGGTCAGGCTTAGGCGGTCATGCTGGTAAGACTTTCTGACATTCCTAGCACATTTCCAAAGAAAGAAAGCAACCAGCAATCCTATGAACCACAGTGGCCACCATGGCATGGTAACCCCAAGAGTGCAGTAGTGGCATGCACATCTTGGCAGTAACCAACAGCACTCTAATTGGGCTCAACAAGAGAGAACCCACCTGGTACCAGAAACCTAGCAAACTACCCAAGGCTAGCGAAGTCATGAATCTCAGAGGAGAATCTATAGTGGATACTTATTAAACCATCATAATCGCCACCTATATCAGGTAAGTGTGGTCCTCGCCCTACATCAAGGACACTTTTCTTGGCAACAGATGGAAACCATTACAGAAAACTACAACAAATCAAAATTCAGGTTCATGGAACCCAGCCCCAACAGCTACATCCACAATCCAACTCACACACCTAAAACTCAGAAATCATTGCAGAAGAGAGCATAGAAAGATTGTAAGATCCAGCGAAACAGGGAGTTTTCTGTGAGGTTATATGTTCTATGTACAGCATTTTGATGTGTGCTACAATGTGGATAAAACTTGTCAAATTAGCCAGCCATAAGATGACAAATACTGTATAATTTCACTTGCCTGAGATACCTAGAGATCCAAATTCATAGAGACAAAAGGCAAAATGGTGGTTACAGGGTGTTGGTGGGGAAGGGAAGAAAGGGTGTTATTATTTAATAGATAGATAGTTTCACTATCAAAAGGTTAAGAAGTTCAAGAGATGGAGAGCAGTGATGTTTGCAGAACAATGTAAATGTTCTTAATGCCACTAACACCATTGGCCTGTTCATTATAAAAGGCTACATTCATAAAGTTAGGCTATGCATACTTGTCATAAGGAAAAATAAATGTATCTATAATGCGCGCATACACACACACATCGAATATGTAAGGCAAATTACGAGTATCACGAAAAAGATATAATAGTTTTTTACTAGATCAGCAGAAAACAAGTTCATAAGAGGCAAGGATCAAAAATAATAAAGACAGAAAAGTTGGGGTCATGAGGTCTTGCACAAGCTGCATCTTATGCCAGGCAAGTTTATTAAGATGTACAGCATCTTATATGCTGTTTATGGCGAAAAACTGGGACAGAGTCAGCAGAAAGCTATGATACAGTAGAACAAAGTCAGCAGGAAGCTAATCAAGCAAAAAACGCAAAGGAAACCGCAAAGGATATCTCACGCACTCCACAGGCTGAGCACTCGGTGACCTTAGCACTGATAACCACAATCCTTCAAGTGGGGGAAATGGCAGGTTTCCAGGATCTAAAACTGCAGTTCCCCCCAAGGCCCTGACCCCAGGCATTACTGGACTTGCCAAGCATGTTCCTGGTTTTAGACAAGGATCTAAGTTCCTTCTCCACATATCAGGGCCTCAGGGAAAGTCCAAGGCCAACCTGGCCCACAACAAGGTTTTAAATCTGCCCACAAATCGTTCATTATGTCTCCCTTTAAGAGGCAGAGCACATAATCTCCCCCAGTGCCTGAGGGTACTATGGGGTTCTGGAGGGAGATTTGTCATTAATTGTATTACCTCGCCATGGATCCCGTGTGCAAGCCAACCAATGGGCCCGGCACATGTGCTCATTGGTGCAACAGTGGCAAGTCTGTTATGGTGGTGACTAATCGCTCTCTAATTGGATTTGAGGCCTGCTTCCCAGGAGAGATTCATATGGTTCTGGAAACCCAGTCAAAAGCCCATGGGTAGGGATGTCATCCATCCTAGTGGAAGAGTGCTGCTATGGCTTTGCTAACTGGACATGATGTGCCTACCACATATACCAACACATGATTGCTGCGGTCAGTTTCAGTCAAAGGAGTGAGAAATAACAACTGCAGAGACTTGTGCTGCCTGGTGATGACAGCACGTGGCGGATGAATGTCCAGCAACACATGGGACATCTACATCATCTCCCTGCCCCCAAGGCCCAGGCAACACCACAGTGTACAACACAGGGTGGACTGTGTTGTGTAGCATTTTCCTCTGAGGTAAGACAGTCCATCTTAGAGGGCAACTCATTAATATTCAAGGGGGCCTTTTAATAATTGGGAAATAACTCAGAAACCTCAGGAAAGCCCTGAAGTTAACCAGAAACACTAGGCTCTTCCCTCTCTATGCTTAAATAAGCATTAAGAGTCGCTGAGAGTTCAGAACAGCCAAGCTGCCTGAGTCCTCTGTGACTCACCACAAAGCGGTCAGCCATCATGGGGTGGGATTTCAGGAATACAGCCGCCTTTGAGTTGTCCCCATGACTATGAATGGCCCCAGATATCCCTGGAGTATCCCTAATAAACTCACCATGTCACCGAGCTATACTTGCTGGTACCCTGACCTTGGTCCGCCATCAATTCCCAATCTGGGGTAAGCAGATGCTTGTACATCTCTCCCCAGGCAGAGTGGCGTACAAGATTCTAAGAGCCATGGTATGTGGTAGAGTGATGGAGAGTGCCAGCTTCCAGCAGTGATGGAGCCACTGTGGTTTTGAACTCACAAAAGCTGTGGTTACCTGCAAGAGCTGCATGATATTAAACTTATGGGCAGCCTGTCACAAATGGGGAAATGATTTCACCAGTCCTGACTCCTCTCTAAGGATTTATATGCAGTTAGTGGTTGGTGGAGGAGGGAGGGACATTATCGTCCAGTGGCATAGCCACTGATAAGGGGTCCATGTTTCTAAAAACAACCCCTTACTTGTGCTCATATAAGCAACCCTAATGTGACTCACTGGGTCATCAAAAAAAAAAAAAAAAAAATCCAAAAGCCTTAGCAGGACTACTTGTAAAGAAGAAGAAGATTAGCCAGAGTGGAAGGCAGAGAAGTGGGGATAATAGCATATATGTGTGGATAAAATAAAAATATAGTATGTAAGTAAATGAAAGGTAGTAGCAAATCCCATTGTGTATAATTAATACAAACTAATAAAGATAAATATGTACACACAAATGGTAGTTCTTAATCCCCCCCTCTGTTATGGAAATCCAGAGAGGCTCCAGGGAAAAGTAGAAAAAGCAGAGAGGAAACTGCAAGTTTTGAATTTAAATGAAGCCAAGACGTGAGGCAGAAAGAAGAGAAATGGTTGAAACAGTCGAATGACTTCAGACAACTGCACAAAAGGGAAGTAGGGGAGCCAGGGCTTGCCTTTCACCTCTGAGGACAGTGGGGGCGACAGCAGGAACAAGGTGACTCTAAGTGGCTCCCTCAAGGGAGCAAAGGCGGGAAGCGGGAGGGATAGAAGACACAGAAAGTTAAGGGACATTATTTACTAGGAGAGGAAAATATATGTTTTATGGAGAAGGGAAGCAAAATACAAGAGGAAAACGCCCCCTTAAAGCAAGAGGGGGTTCCCATGTACTAAAGGGGCTCCCCTTGGCTCACCTGGAATCTCTGCAGCAGGACCAGGTTCCCCTGACTCCACCCTCACAGTGAGAACAAGTGCACTACCCATGTCACGTCAGAGACTGGTGCTGTAAGCAGAGCAAGGGTCACATCTATCAAGCACTCAGCGCAGAAGGTGAGAGACGTAGGATTGGAGGAGGTGGCAGGCTTGCAAGAGGTATAGATGGCTTCTGTTCCTGTCCATCGAGGGCGCATGGTGACTTTGAAGTGGGGGAACCAGCCCTGTCTAGATCCTCAGACTTTTTCTCATGTGACCTTGCAGGAACAGGAACCCTTCCCCTCAGACAGACTGAGTTTACGCAACCTTCCTGAATGTTTCTTGAGATTTCCATTGCTAGAACTGGTGGTTTTGTTGTTGTTGTTGTTGTTGTTGTTGTTGTTGTTGTTGTTGTTGTAGCTTCTACTCCTATCCAGGCTACTCCTCCCTCAAGCCTCATCTTCAGCTGAACTGACGTCTCTCACTCATCCTCCGCTCCCCTCGCTCCACTGACAGCAGCCAGTAGAAGCCACACAAGCTGCTAACTGGATGTGCTTGAGACTTGGAGAACCAGACACACACTAAACCGGAAAGAGGGCGACAGCCAAGCACAAGGCTACCTCAGAACAACATGTCAGTGAGACCATGGGTCCGTGGAAACATTTGGTAATGTGTCTCCTTCTCACACAGAGCCTGAAGCAATTAAGAAATAAGAAGCAACAGCCGGGAGCTCATAAATGACCTTTATCGCTGACAGAAGCCTAGCTGGAGGAAAAGACTTAAATGTGAGGACTTAGTGGGCCGACCAGTAAGACCCACAAAGTGGAGTTACCATCCCCACATGTATGGGACATTTTGGGGGTGTCTTTGAGACTGATAGAGTTTTCGTAGCGCCTAGTGATCTTAGTTTAAGGGCTAGGGTCTCAAAAATGTGATAGCCACCAAAGCTGCCCCTCAAGCCAGTGGTGTTTGGTTTCCTCCCCAGTTAGGGACTCTATTGTTGAGATGAAACACCATGACTAAAAGCCAGTTGGAGGAGGGGGAAATGGCTTATTTCACTCACCATTTATATTATGGTTCATCATTGAAGGAAGTCAGGGCAGGAACCTGGAGGCTGGAGCCAGTGCAGAGGCCATGGAGGATGCTGCTTCCTGGCTCGCTCCTCATGGCTTGTTCAACCTGTGGCCCACCCATACCCACTAGGTGTGGCCCCACCCACAATAAGCTGGGCCCTCTGACATCACTAAGATTAAGTGATTAAGAAAATGCCCTACAGGCTTGCCTACAGCCCAACCTTATGAAGCAAATTTCTCAACTGTGGTCTCCTACCCTCTGGTGACTGGCTATAGCGTCTGTCAACTTGACACAGATCTAGCAATGCGGGGGAAGGGCCTCTGCTCATGGATTCAGAGCGAAATTCACAGCCTAATGAATGGCGTCTCCAGCAACATAGCAAATTGAAAGCCGAATTTACGGTAAAAAGGCAGGTTTATTAGAGGCATCTTTTGGCAAGTTCACTGATCTCGCAGGAGGAGGTCAGTGAAGCCAAGGGCTGGGCTGGGGAAGGGGATTCTTAAAGGGGCGTGGGAGGGACCTGTGAGGTGATGGTGAGGTACTGAGGTTTTAGTCTTATTTGGAGGGTTCAAGGCCCTGGAGCTGGTGTTAGGTCCAGTGGTCACTTTGGATCTGGCTTTGTCCAGCGTTTTGTGTGGGATTTGAAAGCATGAGCAGGAGAGAAGGCCAGGGACCTCTTAGTCCAGGCCATCTTGCCTTTGTCCCAAAACCTTCAACCTAATCCCTACAAATGAGTGTTAGGAAGTTTACTATAAGTTCATAGTTGAGATTTTAAGAGAGAGCAAGAGATGGGGGCAGAACTCCCAAAAAGCAGAAGTAGCTCCCAAGAAACATGGCGCCATCGAGCTTACAGTCTGGGGTTTTTTATAAGACTTAGTAGAAACTGGGGTGAGGCACAGGAAGGGGACAGGCTGATCTGCCCAGAGGGGCCAACCCTGAAGAATCCAGATGCCTTCTCTCGGTTTCAGCCATGTGTTCATGCATAGCTTCCACACAGAGGTAAGCGGTGACAATGACAGAAGAGGCAGAACTCTCTTCTGCCATTCCTAGCTTTCGGCATGGACAGTTTTAGAACTTCTGCTTCGAGGTCCTGCCCTAACTGTCTCATCATCCTGAGACCTCCACAGGGAAGGGAAATGTAACACCCACGGGAAAGTTCCACATGTGTGAGAGCTCGGTTTATACTTCCTGGTTTATTGGAAACTCAGAAAAGGCACATTAAGTGAGTCAATGAGTGAAAAGAAGCCATAGGTGGTTTAACGAATTTCAGGAGAATTATCCTCAAGGAAACCAGAGAAAGCCCACAGGTCCTCCCGCTAATAACTCTGAGTTCACAGTGGGCTGGAGTGGAGGGTAAACATGGGGGAATTTTCTGATTTTTCTCAATATGTCTGTTTTGTGTCTTTTTCTTCTTACTTCCCCTAAGGTTTAGCTAGAGAGTTGACGACTCAAAGCAGGGTTTTTCCCTGAGACCCTTGACTTCTCCCACAGCCTGACTGTCCTGACACTCCCTCTGTAGGTGTACTAGGAAAAAATACTGTTCTGATGGCTAGCTTTGTGACCTGTAAGCTAAGAGAGCAGCCAATGCGGCAGGTGTCAAACCAGGCTAGCTTGAGTGTTCTAGGAAGCAATAATCCACTTTTCCCTTGGGTACAAGGCAAGGATCAGCCTGTTAGAATCAACTGGTCCACAAAAGCCATATGTTCAGACAGAACAACTTCTACATGAAGTTTTAACACACCTGTCGAGGCTAGCGTTGCCCAGTTGCATTTACTGGGATTCTGACAACATTCTTGTTAGGTCTCAAGCCCAGAGCAAAGGGCTGAGGTGCCTGTTTAACATATTGGAGTGGACCAGGTTCTCCCAGTTTCTCTCAGTCCCTAGTGTTACAGGGTTCCTGACCCTACCCTAAACTTCCAGCTCAGAGGCTGGGCTAGCCTTCTCCCAGCTACCCTATATAGTCAAGCCATTTTGGTTACCTGGCCCTTTTGATCTTTACCTTTGAGCCAGTCTCTTGGCCCAGGCCACCCCTGCTGGTCATCCACTCCTTTCCCCTCTTCCCTCCCCGCCCCTCTCTCCTCACATGGTGCAGCTCAGCCTGGTCATGTCCACTCTGGGCTCTCCCAGATGTCCCTGTCTCTTGCTATGCTCTCCCTATATCGACAATAAACTTCCTCCTCCACCATACCTAGGAAGCCATGTCCTTCCTTTTTTTATTTTTTTATTTTTATTTTTTTCATTCAGCTCTGTATCAGTCTGCCCAGAGCAGTGGCTACTGGCTTTACATAGTTGCCGAGCACTTGATGTATGGAGATTGTGACTGAGAAACTTTATTTTATTATAATTGATTTAAACATAGTCATGTGGGCTTTCTCATCAGCATCCTAGGAAACAGTCCTGGCCAGGAAGGTACATGAGTTTCTGCTAGATGCTGGCCTACTCCTAAGTCGCCAAATTACACAAAGCTCATGTAAAAACCTATTTTTAAGATCCCAGTAAACCAGGCATGGTGGCGCATGCCTTTAATCCCAGCACTCAGGGAGGCAGAGGCAAGCTGACCAATGTGAGTTTGAGGCCAGCCTAATCAAGTCCAGGACAGTCAAGGCTACACAGAGAAACCCTGTCTCGAAAGCCCCATTCTTGCCCCCTCAAAAAAAGGGACTCCAAGTAACTCATTTGAAATCACTATACATGCCAAATAGAGACCAGCTCCCAACAGAGATGAAGGCACCCTCCTTTAGGGTCATAGTTACCAGTTTAAACATAAAGTAGTACTGTTGTATTTATCTCTGAGTAGGATATGTGTGTGCCCAAGTGTGTAATTTCCCAAGTAACATGTGAATAAAATTATATAAAGTATTATTGAATTATATTACATAATAAATATACTGTAATTTTTCTAACTATAATTTAGTTGTGAGGCAGAACGTTCAACCTTCTCTAACTACCCAGACGACACTGTCCTTGGTGGGTAGCTAAAAACATGTCTAAGTTATCAATAATGCTGTGTAACAAACCATGCCCAGACTCACAGACTTAAAACAATACACATTTGTTACCTCGTGTGTGGATAAGTCAGCAGTTTAGGCTGTGGTCAACTTGATGGTTACCCTGGTCTCCTCTGGGGTTCATGTACATTTATGGCAATTTCCTATTAACTATGGGGACAGGCATGACTGGGCCATATGGCTTCTGTTCCCCCATAGTGGCTTGTGTTCACCAAGAGCGGCCTTGTGGGACTCTGTCAGCTTTCCTGGAAGCCTGGAGCACACCTCAGTAAATGTGTGCCTCAGGACCAAACTAGAACATCGGAGAGAAAATAAGACAGATGAGAATTTATGGGCAACCTCTCCTGTAAAGGCCTGGCAGGAATTAGGATGTTCTGAGACAGTGGTTCTCAACTGGCAGGTCGTGACCCCTTTGGGGGTATAACATATCTTGCACGTCACATATTCATATTACAATTCCTAACAGAAGCAAAATTACACTTATGAAGTAGCAAAGAAAATAATTTTTATGCTTGGGGGTCACCACATCCTGCGGAACTGTATTAAAGGGCCACAGCATCAGGAAGGTTGAGAACCACTGCTCTAAGGAACCCCTTGTGCCCTTCACATTGGTTCTCATGTTATTGAAACAGTGAAACTGAGAAATTGGAGTTTACTCCCCAGGGATCTCATTTAGGGGAGAAGAGAAAGCCTGAGGCCTGGCTCAGCCTAAAGGGAAACTTTCTCCTCCTAAGAGATTTTCGACGTGCTGGTCAACCTGACAGGACGATTATGGGCAGGACCACACCGTGACCAGGACTGCTCAGATAGGGCATCCACTTAAAGCTTCACCTCACTTCAGGACCTGGAAGATGGGACCCTGTATCCGGCACTGTGTCTATGTGCTGGGTTCAGGTTAGCAGTTAAGGCTGCCGGCCCGGAACTACAGGAAGTTGGAGACTGTGGCCCAGCTAGGTGATGCCGGTGTAGGAACTGCAGGGACAGGAACTACTGGATAGGACGATCGAAGGAAAAGCCCCACGCCCCCAAGACAGCCAAGCAGACTGGCTGCTCTGTTAGTGGCAACGGGCCTGGCCCTTATCCTGACCTTTAAACGTAAACAGAAAACAGCTCTGTGCCCCTTAGAACAAGTCACCTGGTCCCTGCTAATGCTGGAAGTTCCCAGACAGAGGGATTCTGGGAAATGAAGAGAGTGGCTTTCATTTTTGCAGTTGTCCTAATCTTAAAACTTCAAGTTGTGTCTAAGAAATAAAACTGGGAACTTAGCCGTCCATCACACCCTGACTTGCGCTATCATTGTCTGCCCCACCCCGTACACTGGACCGCCCACCGCCCACCGCCCACCGCTCGCCGCCCGCCGCCCGCCGCCCACCGCCCGCCGCTTGCTGCCCACCAGTGCAGAGTGAGGAAGACAACTGGTCAACGTGTTCAACTGCTCCCACTAACTCAGCTAGATCACACTGTGGTGGGACCCCTGAGATTCACACCACAAGCAACCCCCGAGGGGAAAGTCCGGTTTATTTCCCCCTAAAAGCTTGGTCAGGCCTTCCATCTTACTGAGGTCACTAAATCAGAAGCCGTGTGTCCAAGAGACAAATATCAATAAGTACCCCTCTGAGGCTTTCAAAGACTTACCAGCTCTAAACTGGGAGGGGGGACAGGAAAAGCGACAACACCCGAGGAAGAAGGAGTTATGCTTGCTTTGGGGGCCATTTGGTTCAAGTATGATACTTAAAGTTGTTTAGTGTGGCCGGGTCCACATCCTGGAAGCCCCAAGTTTTAAGGTGAAGAGTAGTCTCCAAGGCTATTGTCTAAATTATTCGCTTGAAAATGAGGCCAACATGAGAGATCCTCAAGCAGACAGTCTTTGTCATTGTGAATTTCTCCCATCTGACATGCCCAATCTTTGTCTGCCTAGTGGCACCGGGTGGGAGACGAGGACGGGGCTCCTCAGAGGGCTCCTCGGGCCTTTTGCATCACCGTGTTCAGTTTACATGTGCAAATCCAATGTGTGGAGCCTAATAAAGATGCTCTACTCAGTGACAAAAAGGAGTGTTAATCCAAGAGGAAGAAGCTGACCCACACAGAGCATAACTCTCTTTATATGAAGTTCAAAAGCAGGCCAAACTAATGTAAACTATGAAAGAAGTCAGAAGTGTGTGCCTTTAGGCAGAGGGGTAAAGTGGGCTGGGAAGGGTCTAAGGACACTCTGGGGAATGGTATTGCTGGCGAAGCACACTAGCTCCTACAACTTATTTTGAACTACATCAAAAACCTAGGAGGGAAGAAAGGAGCAATGGGAAGTTTAGGCAGGTAAAGCCACTTACCACTTACACTTATGTAGAATACCTAAGGGTAGAAAAAGAGGTCCAGTTCCACAGGGTTTTCTCTGTTTGTACCTGTGTGTTGTGTCACAGATACGTCCACAGACCTTGCTGTACATGCACAATAACAATAACTTAAATTTTAGAATTCCAATGAGTTGAGGGTACAGAGGTAGAAAGGAAAAAAATACATCAATATGTTGGTTGTAGAATCTAGATAGGAGGTACACAGTTCAGCCTAGAATTAAATCTTAGATGAATTGCCAAATGCTGGCAAGGCAGTAAAGGTTAGAGAATGTGTTGGAAAGGGCTACATAAGGGATATAAAAGCCATTGTCAGCTACAAAGATGATACCAAAGAGCAGAGCGGACACTCTGAGCATTAGGTATGGTCAACTCCACTAAAATATGTCAAATACAAGCACTTTGTTGAGTTCTTACACATGGTAAATATTATGTCATCGAACACTTTTGTCAGCATTGTCCACAGCCCATTAGGAATTTCCCACCGTCTACTCTTTCAATGGCTCTGCATTAGTCAGCTGGAACATGGTGTCACATGGGTTGCCTAGCAACCCATTACCAAACCCAGCTGCCCACAGCAGTAAGCACTGCTGGCCTGCATATGTTTGTGCAGTGTGGCCAGGGCCCAGTTGGTCTGTGGTCCGGGCTTCATGTGGACCAGCAAGCATGCAAGGCCATGCTCTTCTTGTGATTACAAAGGAAGACAAGATAGTCTGTATAAGTGAATCTCAAAACTGCTCCATCATCTGCGTTAAAGTTATATTGTTCAAAGCAAACAGCAAAATGCATGCAAGAAATCAGGTACCTTTATACCCAGACCCAGAAGTGCAGGCAAGGCTCATCTCAAACCCTTCATTTGTCATTGCAAGACACTACTCAAGGGCTCTTTTCTCCCAAAGTCCAGGGAGTAAGATGGAAACCCCTTTCCTCTGTCCACTTGGATGGACTGCCGGACTGCCCATAGCTCTCATCATGAAGTATAATAATAATAATAATAATAATAATAATAATAATAATAATAATAACAACAACAACAACAACAACAACAACAACATCATCATCATCTTGAACATGTAAGCAGACCAACTCGAGTGGCTTATTCTCTGTAGCCTCTTCAGCTCTCCCCAGGATAGGATCCCAAGGGAAAAATTACAAACATCTGGCCAAGAGAAGGAATACAAGGCATTTATTTTCCTGCTTTAGGGAAGTCAATTAGAGTTTCAATTTCCTTCTCCAAATGTCACCTTTTTTATGACATCCTGGAGGAAGAGTTGGCAGCCCTTTCATGAGGTAAAGAAGTGTCTAAAATGACACAGAAGGGTCCAGAGATTAAAGGGCCCTTCCGGGCTGTCTAAGCTTCCCAGAGCTCTCCATTTCTATTTTGAGCAGAGCTTTTGGCTTCTCTGTAGCCTCAAGTAAGCCCTTTGAATCTCCTTGCCGCACTTTCCTACCATTTGCAGAAAGGGGATAATAAGGCTCGCGGCTGGTGATGCACGCAAGGTGCTCCAGAGGAAGGCTGGCTTCTCAAGAGAAACCTGTCAGCGTGTTCTCCCTGGGTGCCAGGTATTTTCAGTGTCTGGTACCCCTAATTAGAGCATCTGCTGCTTTCTCTGAGAATGTAGGCAAAAGGCAGAACAAACGGAGCAGAGCGGATCCCTTCCCTCGCGTCTGCGGCGAAGGAGGCATGTCAAGTTGAGTGATGAACCGTTGCTGTTTTCCACTTGCAAACGCTGTGTACCCTATTTTCAAATTAAGGAGCACATTGTTGGCAAGCCCGAAAGGGCAGACACTCCCACTTCATTGCTGCAGTCACTAATTGTTGCTTTATCACTGTTTCTGGGAAGGGAACATCTTGTCTGCGGAAACTGCCCCCGCCCCAACAGAACTAAGTGAAATTTGGGGATCATCTCGTTTCCAAAATTAGAGTCTAAATCACTCTCCTGCTAGTACCTCACAAATATAGTAAAATAATCGATACTTCTTAAAAGTGTGTGTGTGTGTGTGTGTGTGTGTGTGTGTGTGTGTGTGTGTGTGAGATACGGCTAATTGGTTGTCAAATTGACACACCTAGAAGAGAAGACCTCAGTTGAGGAACTGCTTTCCTCAGACTTGCCTGTGGTCATGTCTGCAGGGCTTTTTTTTCCCCCTGGACAGACGGTCCTCGGTTGTCTCAAGAGCTCAATGAACATGAGGAGGAGTAGACCAGAGAACAGGTTCCTCTATGGTTTCCGCTTCAGGCTCCTGTCATGCACTGACTTGGTTTCCCTTCTTTTCTTCCCAAGTTGCTTTTAGTCATGGTATTTACCACAGCAACAATAAACCAAACTATAACTCTGTGTGTGTGTGTGTGTGTGTGTGTGTGTGTGTGTGTGTGTGTGTGTGTGTTCCTTGTGTGTCTCTGTGTCTCTGTGTGTATGTCTCTCTCTATGTATGTATGTGTATATATGTCTTCCTTCTCTGTGTGTGTGTCCATCTGAGTAGGCCAGAGGTAGACATCAGGTGTCTTCCTCTTTTACTTGTCGCTCTATTTCTTGAGACAGGGTCTCTAACAATCCTGGATCTCACCAGTTTGGCCAGACCAGTTGGCCAGGAAGCACCAAGGATCCCACTGTCTCCACCTCCCTTGAGCTGCTGTTCCAAGCACACATCCCCACAGCTGGCTGTTTATGTGGGGATTGAACTCAGGTCCTTGTGTTTGCATGGCAAGCACTTTCCTGGTGAACTGTCCCCCCAGTGCCTTGAAAGTTAAGCTAAAAAATGATTTCTTTTCAGTCACAGGAAAAGTTACTTTCTACTGACAGAGTGCAATCAACTGTGATACTAGAAAGAATTCAAAGTGATTAGCGCATACCATGTTACCCTGGGGTCCTTACTATCAAGATTGCACTGAAGCTGGTGAAGTGTAGGAATGCGGTTAGGGTGGCAACTGGGCTGTGAAGACTGGGGAGCCCATATACGGAAGAGCAAATGGTGCTGTCAACATCTCAAGAAAGGCCTTTTCTGTAGCAGAGAAGTGTCCTTTACTGAATTAGGAATGTTTATAGCCATCATCCAACACTGGAGAACAAACACAGTCTTTTCAAGCCAGTGTAAAAGCATCTTTGATCCCAATTGTCTAACTCTACCACCACATGTAATTTCACCTGAAAGTGTTGGGCTGGCAAGATGGCTCCGTGGGAAAAAAACACCCCTCCTCCAAGCCTAATGAGGGAGACCTTGCCTCAATAAGCAAAAATAAATCTTGTCTCTTACCTTAATAATTTCGGTATTTTTTAAATAATGGGAACTAAACCCACTGTGTTCTAAATCTTCTTTCTTATTCTCTCGTGGCAAAATATTGATCTTGAGTCATGCTTGATCGTTGACCGCAGTCTTTCAAAGCACAAGCCCTTCCCTTGAACAGTGCTTCTTGGGGAAGCTATTGAACAAAAAGGCACCAAACATTTGCATCAGGGATGAGACTCCATCACTATGATCAAGCTGCAGAGCCAAGTTGAATCCTAGGAAAAAGGGACAACCTGCTCCACAAGAATTTTACTGCTGGGATTTGAAACTTACTCCATCTTCGCCTCTTCTTTCACTCAGAGGTGGCTACTACTACTACTGCTGCTGCTACACACACACACACACACACACACACACACACACACACACACACACAAGTCTATCTCTGTTACCTACTATCCTTGTGGTTTTACTAGTGACACTGACATTATCCGCTGTCCACTTCTGAAGCCTCAGCCTGGTGGTTCAGTCTGTCTCTGTCTCTTCCAGTGTGTTGGTATTTTCTTTTAAGGTGAGATGGTTTGTTGAGAGGAAGTTATTTAAGTCTTTGGAATCCCAGTATTATTTTTTCTAATTTTTTCTAAGACGGCAGTATCCTTCCCCACAGATTCTGCAGGGGCAGGCTTCTGCGCCTCCTGCTAGGGTGCCTCTGGTCGGTCTCAGTGGTCAGCAGGGAAGAAAAGGAGGGAGAAGCGGATAGGGTACCACAGCTGTCAAACAAGTACCAGAGTCTCCACCGTAGCAATTCTGAGAGGACAGAGGATTTTCTTCTTTTACAACCAATAGGTACTCTAAGTCATGTAACATGACGTAGCATTTGCATAATACCATCCTATAAATATGAAATCCCCTCTAAATTATTTAAAATACCAATAGAACGTGAATCCTATATAAACAGCTATTGTAGCAGGAATACTGGGAACAATGGCACAAACTGCCTGCAAACTTTCAGCACTCGTGTACCTTATTTTTCACATATGTTTTACATACCTGGTTGACTGAATACATGGGTATGTAATCCACCCAGAGGCCCACCTGATACAGGCTTCAGTAAGAAGCCTTTTAAAAATGCATGTGAAAATGCAAAAGGTTAGATGAGAAAGTGTTACAGAGAAAGCTTCCCCCTGACTTCCTGTCCTCTCTAGAGAGTGTTGCAGGGAAAGCTTCCCCCTGACTTTCTGTCTTCTCTAGAGAGTGTTGCAGGGAAAGCTTCCTCCTGACTTCTCATCCTCTCTAGAGTGTTGTGGGGAAAGCTTCCCCCTGACTTCCTGTCCTCTCTAGAGAGTGTTGCAGGGAAAGCTTCCCCCTAATTTCCTATCCTCTCACTCTTTACTCACAGCGCAGTAGCCACATCTCTGACTGCTACAGGGGAGAAGGAGCCTGTTCATCCAGTTCTCAGCTGCTTTTAAATGTGGAAGCAGGGGAGGTATGGTTGCTTCTTTTCCCTTAAATCTCTAAGTCTTTCTCAACAGCTAGGAACTGAAGACAAGAACAGCTGCATTGCTTTCCTCTTAGGGGGCATTAAGGCCAGAGGTGCCAAGTACCTATTGCAAGATGATAATTCCCTTGGAACAAAACCACTGGATAATTGGAAAAGAAAACAGTGAAATAAATTCATCTTCTTCCTTTACTATTTTTTCAGTAAGTTCATGGCTGCCCCTGGGGTGAGGGTTTTGAGTGTTTGAATGTCATGTTAGAGTATTCTCTTTCTAAAGTAGGCGTCATGGCCATCTATTGCTGTAGACTAGGAAAATATGACTAAAATGTTCTATATCATTTTCCATCTAATCTGGGCCTGGATTTAGGACTTGGCATTTTTATGTAGTAAACATAAGGTGAGTAGAGGCATGGTGAGAGCTGTGAATTCAGACATCTCATTTCAGACATCCATCACCATTTGAAGAAGTCTGGGCTAACCATACGGAAGATGAGCAAGACCCCAGCCATCCTAGCCAACACCCTAGACAGAATTAACATCAACCAAGGCCACTGTGCCCAGCTGAGCAACGCAGAGGGGAAGAGATACCTACAAATCCCACAGAATCATGAAAATGAAACATGTTACTATTACACACATATTAGGACAGGAAACATAATCTGTTGACACCAAATGCTGGCCATGGTGTAAACAACAGGAACCCTTATTCATTGAGAGTAGGGTACAAAATAGCATAGTCTTCTTGAAGACAGGTCATCACTTCCTCCTATTAAACCAAGATGGGGAGCTGTAGCTCACTGGTTTATTTGCCAAGCATGTGCAAGGATCTGGATTCAATCCCCACTACTGAAAACAGGTAAATGAGGCTAAGTGGGGTGACGCTCATCTGTAATTCTAGCCCATGAGAGACTGAAGCAAGAGAGTTACAAGTTCAAGGTCAGCCTGAGCTGTATAGCAAGATTCCGTCTCAAAAACAAAGCAACAGAAATAAATAAATAAATTTTTAAAAACACAGTTTTACTATATATCAAGTAATTATATTTACTGGTATTTACCAAAAAAGGTTGAAAACACTGCACACTATTTATTTTATTTTATTTTATTTTATTTTTTCTTAGCTGATGAAACTTAGAAACAACACTGATGCCTTTGGGTAGGTAAACAGAGAAATATAGTGTGGTGAATCCAGACAATGAACTATTTCCCAGCATCAAAATCCAATGCACCACCCAGCTACAGGAGAACCTTGACTGCGCATTTCCAAGTGAAGGAAGCTAGCACAACAGTCTATACAGCATGCACAAGGCATTCTAGAGCATCCAACTACAAGGATCTCTAGAAAGGAAAACACAGAGTGTTGGCATGATTTTTTAAATCTATTTTAATGGAGTTCTTATACCTCTTCCTCCCTTCCAACCCTTAACCACCCTAATACCTTCCAAACCTCTGACACCTGATAGGAAAAAAAAGGTCAGGGGGGAAAGAGGGCATAGGTCCCTTAGCTACCTCCTGCTGGTTAGGGTTGCTGGGTTCCTTGGGGGCAAGTCCAGTCTTCATAGTCAGGATATCTCCAGCTTCTTCTGTCAAACTGCAGCAACAGCAACCACGAGCAGCAGGGGGCAGCACCAGTTGCCTTCTTCTTTCTTGGACCTACTCCCCTCCCCTTTTCTGGACTCTGGTATTTACTCCCTATCCAGAGTGCTCAGAATTAAACTACTTGCAGCTGGCAATGATCACGCCCCTCTCAGAGCCTGTACGAAGCAAATAGTCTCCTTCTGTGGACAGTGTGGAGAAGCCCCACATCCAACACCTGGGATTAAAACAAAAACATGTTTACGTAAGATAACTGAGTTTTTAAAGACACCAAAACTTCCACTACAATGGAGTTGATTTTTAAAAGGCAAGTGGTTTCCAGAAGCTGGGAGAGGAGAAAATAAATAGGCAGAACACAGAGTGCCTTGGGGAAAAAAATGCCCTAGATGATACTGTCCTACTGGCATCCTACGTTAATCAAAACCTATAGTCTATACAACACTGAGAGTGGGCCCCAATGTAAACTATGGACTTTGGGTGATAGTGTGTCAGTGTAAAAACATCAGTTCTAACAGACGCACCACTCTGATGCAGGTATTGATACTGAGGAGGCTGTGTGGAAGCAGAAAGGGCAAGGGTCAAATGGAAATGCTCTGTGCTTTCTGCTCAACTTTTCCTGTGAACCTAAAATGCTCCTAGAAATATAAGTGCATTCTAAAAACTGTTACTGAAAGCCACTAGGTTTGAGGTGCCACGTTACATGGTGTTGGTTACTTTCCCTGAGTAGAAGTACAAAAGGCCATACTCACCCTAGATAGAGAGGGCAGTGACAAACCAGAAATAAAACTAAATGAAAAAGCCATCTGATCCCAAACTGATGAACCACTGCGTTTACTGGAGTGTCTTACAGAAGCCCGGATGTTTGCAAAGCAGCTCCATGATGGAAGAGTTCTGTCGCAGGATGGGTGAGAACTCACACTGCATCACCAGAGATCCCTGTGGGACTCCTAGATGGAAGTGCTGTGTCCCAGCATGGGTGAGAACTCACACTGCATCAGTGGAGGTCCTCGTGGGATTCCCAGATGGAAGAGTTTTGTCACAGGATGGGAGAGAACTTACACTGCATCACCAGAGTTCCCCGTGGGACTCCCAGATGGAAGAGTTTTGCCACACGATGGGTGAGAACTCACACTGCATCAGTGGAGGTCCCTGTGGGATTCCCAGATGGAAGAGTTTTGTCACAGGATGGGAGAGAACTTACACTGCATCAGTGGAGGTCCTCGTGGGATTCCCAGATGGAAGAGTTTTGCCACACGATGGGTGAGAACTCACACTGCATCACCAGAGTTCCCAGTGGGACTCCCAGACAACTGTGCCACTTCAGTATCTCCTTGTCATCAGCAATCGTTTACTGCTTATATAAGCCTGAGTGGGAGGGGGTGCTTTGTGAGCCTTGCACACCTACTTTTCCAGGGAGTCTTGCATCCAGAACTCCTCCAGGAATGCTTGAAGCTGAAGGAAACAGCTAGCTAGCTGACACCCAGCAAACACTGACTGTCTGTGGAGGAGTCCAACCAGAACTGGAATAATGGCCCCGAGAAAATCACTGGTGGGCTCCACAGTTAGTTCTGCCCATACCTCTAATTAGGCTGAGGTAGGAGGATCACAGTTCCCAGACAGCTTAAGCAACTTTGGGGAGACACTGTCTGGTGGTTTGAATGGGGTTGGCCCCCGCAGATTCTTGTGTTTAAATGCTTGGCTATAGGGGGTGGCACTTTTAGGAGGTGTGGCCTTGCTGAAGTGGGTGTGGCCTTGTTGGAGGAAGTGTGTCACTGTTGGGGTGGGCTTTGAGGTTTCCTATGCTCAAGCCCTGCCCAGTGTGGAAGACCATCTCCTCCTGGCTGTCTGGCTGCCTTTGTATCAAGATGCAGAACTCTTGGCTCTTCTAGTACTATGTCTGCCTGCATAGCTCCATGCTTCTCACCATGGCGATGATAGACTAAACCTCGGAAACTATAAGCCAACCCCAATTAAACATTTTCCTTTATAAGAGTTGTCTTGGTCATGGTGTCACTTCACAGCAGTGGAAATCCTAAGATACCCTGCGCCCCCCCCCCAATACACTATATATATATATATATATATTTTTTTTTTTTTTTGAGACAAGATCTAACTATATAACCCTGGCTGGCCTATAATTCTATATAGGATAGGCTGACCTTGAATTCACAGAGAGCTATCTGCCTCTGCCAACCAAATGCTCAGATTAAAGATGTGAGCCATCTTCCACCTTCCTGAACTAAACAGGTTTGGTGGTGGGGGTGGTACGGTGGTGGGGGGGACTGAGAGCTTATAATACAGTTAAGCGGTAGAGCAGTCATTTAGCATACAGGAAGCCCTAACTTCATCTAGGGTTCATCTTAGCAACTACTACGACTATGAATTCAAACTTTCTGCCAAATCCCACCTTCTTCAGAGCCTTTTGGGGGATCACAAAAGCAGTCTCTTCCTATGAGAGCGTGTCAGTGAGGGCTTGTCGTCTTGGGAAGCTGTGGAGGGGGGCTGCTTTGTCTTGGGGGCCACCCTGGGGTACAGAATGGGGCTCTGCCAAATACAGAGAGGGAAGGAGAGGGAGGGAAGGAGGGAGGGAGAGACAGACAGACAGACAGACAGACAGACAGACAGAGACAGAGAGGGGGAGAGGGAGAGAGGGAATACAATGCAGTGTTTGCTTACAAACTAAGCAGGAGGCTCTCAGCTTGAGCCAGATCATTCAGCATGCACATGTCCTGCTCCAGTCACCCTAACCATCAGTGCTAAGAAGGAAAAAGAAAGAATTGCTTCCTTAAAACAAAATGGCCTCCCAGGTAACCTGCAGAGTACACACTAGATGTCACCTTTTATGGGGACTGCTGCCATTGAAGACCAGAGACCTCTTGAGGTCTGGGAGGGTACACTGAGAATACTGCTCAAGAAGGCAAAGAAGAAAGTTCCCTGTAAATGAAAAGCAAAAGTCCAGGCCTTGATTTAGGGTCCCAGACCCAGCAAGGTGTGTCTCTCGGCTGGTGTACATGCTAAAGTCTTAACCCATCTCTGCAGCACTTTGATATTCCAAGAAGAGGGTGACCAGACACTCAGAGGGACTTGTCCATGGTTTCCAAATAGGACCATCTGCCAACTGACAAGAATGACACCAAGGTCACTAATTAGCTCTTAACCATGTGTTTCTTGTCTTTCAATGTGCTTCTTAATTCAACCTGAAAATGACAACCCAATTACGGGGAAGTCCAGCGACTGAGCATCTATCCCTGGACTGCTTCACTCCCAGTCTCCTCCCCCTCCACCCACACTCCTCTAAGGGAAGGGCAGAAGTTATCTTGGGACCTTAAGGCTACACATTCAGAGAGCTTTTCCTAGTTGAAGTAAAACAATACAGCAAGGGAAAGGCCTCCCTAAATCCTTTGTCTGTGAGTGTGTGTGTGTGTGTGTGTGTGTGTGTGTGTGTGTGTGTGTGTGTGTGTTACTATGAATTGGAACATCTTTTCAGCTTAAGTTGCTCCCTGTACCAACATCAGTGAAAGTGCAGATCAAGTGCATGGTAGCAAGAATGCAGAGTAATCTGAACTCTCATAGCTTTCTGGTAGAGATGCAACATGGAACTACACACACACACACACACACACACACACACACACACACACACGCACGCACGCACGCATGCACACACACACACACACACACACACACACACACACACACACTGTTGTTAAACATTTACCGAATGTCAGGGCAATGGTGTGTTTGTATTTAAGTGGTGTGCTGAACTACAGACACCAGAATCCACTCTGGTGTGAGCAGATTGGCAGAAGAACCATCAGAATATTTGAGGAGCTGATGAGCTGGGTATTGATTGTCTTGGATGATATGCTGATAGCCAAGTATGAATGTGACATTGCCAATGGCCAAACATGGTGTCACCCTTCTGAAATGATAGGCCAGGTAGTATGGTGGCCATCACTGGTAGCCAAAACACAGAGACTTCATGAGAAAACACGGTTACATCTTAGATTGAGCTATGCTGATAACTGATGATGGTGATGATGATGAATTCAAAACAAATCTGAGGCCATGCCTACTGGCTTATGTACTTGATGCTAAACAAAATAATAATAATAATAATTAACCTCACTGAGTAGCCCTATAGTCACAAGAGATATAAGGATACTGTTAATTAAATCAGGACCTGTAATAAGAAGTTGGATCCAATCCTAATATGGTAGTATTATGGCAATTTCAAAGGGCCCAAACTCCTCCTTGGGTCTCCTTGGGTACCAAGCATGCATGATGTATATAGACAAAACACTTTACACATAAAATAAAAATAAATCTTTAAAAATAAATCACAGGATGCAGTAGGCCCCACATTGTGAGGAAGCCCAGATGCACGGAAAACCCACAGCTGGATGTTCTGTCTTCCTTCAGCTCACTCTATCCCAGGCACTAGACCAGACTGTTGAGCCATCTCACTCTTGAGTTCTTCCCATAGAAATTGGGGATCAGATACACATCACTCCTGTGCTGACCTACTGCATCCATTAAGCATAATAAAATGGTTGCTTTATTGACAGTGCTATGAGGTCGTTTATGAAACAGCACTGGCGGCTGGAAAGGCAAGTTGCAGAATGAATGACGGATGGGCCAGTCACCCCGTAGACGCTCTGGTACCCTGGCTAAGATTCTTAGAGGTAGCTGATGCCAATGAGACTCGATCCCTCTTTTTGAAATATCTGAGCTGTGCCTGGTGCAGAGTATGAGTCTTACTGTCTGTGGGTTTGAATGGAAGTGACCCCCATAGGCTCATGTATTTGCGTTTTTGGTCCCTAGTTGGTGGAACTGTTTGGGAAGGATTAAGAGGTGTGGCCTTTTTGGAGGAGCCATGTCATTGGGAGTGGGCTTTGAGATCTGAAAACTCATTGTTCCCAGTTAAGTCTCTCCACCTTGTGGTTGTAGATCAAGATCTGAGCTCTCAGCCCTTCCTCTGTGCCTCCATTATGGACTCTAACCCACTGAAACTTTAAGCCAAATTAGACACTTTCTTTTATAAGTTACCTTGGTCATAGTGTTTTATCACAGCAATAGAAAAGCATCCAAATGGTGCCTTAAAAAGAATATGGTTCTGGCGAGAATTGCCAACTAAAAACGTTAACATTCCTGAGACAGCAGCCAGCGTGGCGGCATTTGCAAACACCCTGGATCTGGCTGTGATCCCAAGACACAGGGGTGCAAATGAAGGAGCCCCTGGTTGTTTTTGTTTTTCAAGGTCATCCCCCACCCCCACCCCTTGCTCTGACCCATTACATATACAATCTCTAGAGAAAGGACTGTTTTAAACTTTGGAGAGAACCAAAACATTTGTCTCTTGGGATTAAAAAAAAAAAAAAAGGAAGAACTTGAAGGTTTCTTCCTTTAGTTACATACAATACTCATGGCTAAAAGAGTAATTTAATAAAATGACAACTAAGACACTGTTTGGGATTTCAATAAGATTGGAAAAGATCTTTTCAGGTGCAGAGCAGATATACAAGACTGACCAAGGGATACTTTACACTTAAATGGTAGACTTGTGACAAGAACGGTTCCAAATCCTACCTCTTCTGGGTAATGATCCATGTGCCAAATTTTGCTGATAGAACTGGCCCAAATCAGACATACTCTTGTTACCGAAGCTTGCGTGAATTATAATCATTAAGTCATCACAATTTCTAAGTGGATGTCAAAGCTGAGCTAGGTCGGGGTAGCCAGTGAGCTCAGGTATCCCCAGAGCTCCCCTGCCAGGGAGCATGGCTTCCTGCTGTTGAAGGACGCCTGTGCTTCAAGACCTCATGTTTGCTCCTTTGATCGCTCTCATCTCTGTGAGAAGTTCTTTCATCTGTGTCTCTCGATTCAGCTAAGGTTGACTCTGCTTCCTCCCTTCTGCTATTAGAAAAGCAAACCCTTCGGACAGGCAGAATGTAGAACACCAATAGGTGTTCTGATAGGCTCCTCAAATGAACTGCATATCACTGAGCGTCTCGTTCCTCAAGGATAAGCGCCGTGCTGGAGATACTGCTCTAAGATAAAAGTCTGCACAGCATGTGTGCAGGGCTCTGGATTTCATAACAGGAAGGAAGGCCGGTACTGAAGGAGGGTCTTACGCTCTGGGTTTTCAGATGCTCATTTCAGTGCCCTGAGATCTGTTCACTGCCCTGCCATGGGCATTGTTATGTATGTTGACCCATCCCATCTCCTGTAGCTCTCCTGTACGTCTCCTGTATGTAATGTAAGGAATGTGCCCCAATTATCCCTGTTGGGTTAATAAAGTCGCTGATGGAAGAAAGGAAGAGCTAAGGTTCCGGGGTGTGGGGGCCTAGGGAGGAGAGGGAGAAGAGGTAGCAGGAGAGAGGATGGAGGATGGAGACTAAGAGCAGATAGGAGGTTGCCATGGCATAACCGGAGCACGTGGCCAAGAGCAGCTTGCTCTGAGGACTGGCCTGATGGAGCAGAAGCAGCCCAAGTGGAACATGTGCAAGTGTTTATGGGGATTTGGGATAGGAAGTGGACAAGATAGGTTAGATTAGCCCTAGTGTTTTAAGGCTTATTACAAATCTAACAAGTTTCTGTGTCTTGTATTTGGAACTAGCTCATTAAGGAAATCTGCTGCCATATTTTTCCTGCTATATTATTATTATTAATCATTTTATACAAGGGAGGGGAGGAAAAAAGGGGATAGAGGAAAAAGGAAGGAAAGAGGACATAATAAAGGTCCTTTGGCTTTGTCATTTATCATTTTAGAGGGGGGAAAAAGCACTAGGTAAAGTGCTGATAAAATTTCTCGAAGGATCAGCTAAATCCATGAACAACTTGTAAGCAAATGAATGATGTTCATAAAGCTTTATTTCCATAACTATAGAAAGGCAGTTCAACGGTCAGAGTTTGCCAACCCCTGCCTTAGACAAATGATAATTCAGTTTTTCCTCACGTAACAAAAAGGCCCAAAGCAGGCAGACGTGACAGTTCAGCTAGATGCTTTCTGGTGTTGCTGCCATTTCCTGGGCGCTCCGTTCTCATGACCGACAAGTGGAACAACAGTCAGCTGCTGTTTTCCTTGTAGGGCTGTTTGAGTGTCCCCACAACGTGGAGGCTGGGTTCCCCTCAGAACAAGCTGTTCAAGAAAACAGAGTTGAAGCAATGCCTTTTGGGGGGGCTTTTAATGTCCTCATACTATTAATTTTAATGTTTTCCTTTGTTTACACAGATCACCTCTGATTCAATGAAATAAAAGCTTATTAAGAACCAGAATACAAGGAAGGACGTAAGAGGGCATGAATAGACATTTGAAAAGCGAGTGGCTACAGTGCATGCTGTATACCTGACAGACATCTCTGAAGAGAAGGACCTGGCATGGAACAGTCACTCCAGATAGTTTCTGTCTACTTCTATTATTTTCTATATTGCCTAACGCCAGCTGGGAAGACTTGCACTGCAGAGGATCCCTCCAGCGTGTGGAGCTGGCCAGGGTTAGGAGATTTTGAAGACCCAAGACTAGAGTGAGACCAGCAGTTGTGAGAGGCATCTCTGAACAGAACAGCTAATGCTCACTTGGCTTCGGGCCTCTGTTATGCGCCAGGCTGATCCTGAAAGGACTGCCTCAGCGCTCCCTCTGCTTTGCTTAGCAAGACCAGCTTGTCCTCCTTCCTTGCACAACAGCCCGTGGGACCCTTAATTTCCCATCTCTGTGTCTTCAAAAACAGCTCAGGAGATTTCAAACAGCCTCAGCTGTTCATGTCAGGCTGGACCACCAAGCCAGAACCTCTGGGGAACTGATTTTTTTTTAAAGGATCCTGGTGGGATGTCCAGGTTGAGAGTTTCTCCCAAGAACACCAGAGCCCCTTCATTGTGGCTGGAGACAGAACCAGATGTCCTGACAGCCATCTCCCATGTGTAACTCATTTGGAGCCTGTGATTTCTTTCTCTCTCTCTCTCTCTCTCTCTCTCTCTCTCTCTCTCTCTCTCTCTCTCTTATTATTCTTTTTTTTTAAAGATTTTATTTATTTATTAAGCATACAATGTTTTGCTTATTTTGCTTGCATGTATGCCTGCACACCAGAAGAGGGCACTGGATCTCATTATAGATGGTTGTGAGCCACCATGTGGTTGCTGGGAATTGAACTCAGGACCTTTGGAAGCACAGGCAGTGCTCTTAACCTCTGAGCCATCTCTCCAGCCCCTGAGCGGTGGTTTCTTAAGCCACAAGTTCATTATCATGGACTCCTTACCTAGGTCCTCCCTGGCCTGCACTTTGCAATTTCCATTTAATCCAAGTCACTTTGTTGCACTGCATCATATTGAAAGATCCAGGCTGCAGATTCTGTGGTCACCCAGGCCTCCCTTTCACCCCAGCAGCAGCAGCACACTGCGTGGGCTCAGTTTCATCCAAGCCGTTGATAAGTGTTCTGTCTGGAGAAAAGCCCCATGGCACTTCCCCAGTGAATTCCTATGAGGAATTTATCTGCCGCAAATATCCTGGCACCATCCTTATCTCTACGATTTCCCCCAACATCAATCACAGCTGCTCCTGGGTCATAAGAGCATCTGTATTTCTAGTGCATTCTGTGATAGCATCTTGGGCCTCCTCCTGCGCTTTCTCCCCCCCCCCCCCCACCAGCCCCCCTAGTTTCCACAAATCACTCTAGGGGCCAGCTCATCATTCTCCTGGGGAAATGGAAATGAAGGGAACTGAGTGCCTCAGCTTCTGGAGCTAGGTTTTGGCCAGACACTCACCACTGGCTGCTTCCCTTGGCAGCTGTGTGCCCCGAGGCAAGCTGCTTGATGGCTCCGTGCCCCCACGGCTCACCTGTGGGAGGAGGAAAGGCGCGCTTTTCTCACAGTGTGATACAAGCGTTACTGTGAGTGTGTGGCAGTGCTTAGAGCGGCACCTACCGAGCACAGAGGAAGAAAAGCCGCTGCTTGTCGTCTCCCTCATCACAGTTGCTGATGCTCCTACGTATGCTTCCTGCCCAGGTGGGGCAGCTCCCTTGTACCTTTAGGGAAAGAAACTACAAACCTCTTTAAATTTTTTGTGCGTCTCAATCTTCAGTTTCCTAAGATGAACATTTTAGGTCCCTGATCTTATCTCTTTCTCCTTTTTCTACTAACTTTAGTGCTCTATAAATTACCATTGTGGACATTTCAGTAAGCTGTTTTCACTTTTATTTCTTTCCAAATATGTTACAATATGTCAAGAACTCCTCTTTTGAGCTGTGGAGTTAGGGAAGCGGAAAACAAGCTCAAAATATATTGCATGAAAGAAATTAAAATAAAAAAAGAAATATGTCATTGAATATTTGACGATTTGTCTAAAAGATTCATTAATTTCTTGTTGTTGCTGTTCATTTGGGGGGAGGGTTGTTTTGTTCTGTTTTGAAACAGGATCTCTCTGCACAGCCCCAGCTGTCCTGGAACTCACTATACAAACGAGGCTGGCCTCAACTCACAGAGATCCGCCTGCCTCTGCCTCCTGAGTGCTGGGATTGAAGGCGTGCGCCACCACACCCAGCCCTTCATTAATTTCTAATTTAATTCCATTGTGGTCTGAGAACTGACTTTGTATGGCTCTTGTTATTGAAATGTTTAAATGATCTCTCTTGGTGAACGCTCTATGCAAGCTTGAGGAAAACTGTGTGTTCTGCTCTCTGTGAATGGAGTATTTTATGAAAGTCAACCAGATCAAGTTCAATAATAGCACTGGTCAGGTCAACTCTGTCTTTATTGCTTTTCTGACTTCTGGATCTATCCATAAATTACTACCAGGAAGATGCTGAAGTCTCCAACTATGAAAGTGGATTTGTCTATTACTCCTTTCAGTCCTCTGGTGTTTGGACACTGTGTTGTTAGGCACATACAGGGCCTGTCCTGTGGGACAGCGGGGGCACCTACCATGTCACAGCGGCTTCTTTTATCTGTTTGGATGTCCGCAGCTCACCTTGGCACTTCAGTTCTCTTTCCTTCCCGTTACCATGGTATACATTTTCTCATGTTTTTACTTTCAAGCTATCAGTCTTTGTGTTTTACCCAGGCTGGGGCTGGGGGTGGGGAGCGGGCCAGGGTGCAGCTTGGTGGTAAAGCACTCACCTAGCAGTACAAAGCCCTGGATTTAATCCCCAGCGCCACAGACGAAACAGCTGCATGGGTGTCCTATAGAGAGCCTATAGTTGTTGCCATGGAGCTTAGAATATACATTTAAAATTAATCTAAGTCTCCCTCAAACAGCTCCCTATCACTCCACCCAGAGGGCAAATGCCCTGGAAAAGCCATTCTCAAACCCTCTGTCCTCAGCCTTGTGACATTGCTGTCATTGGCCAAATACACTGATACTATTACTTACTGCTCTGTGTGGTTGTGTTTGACTGTTTAAGAGACAAGGACAGAATCTTTAGACTTTGTTTCCAAATCCAGAAGTCCTGTTTGAAGAGAGACAAGGCTTCTTTTTTTTATTAATTTATTCAGATTACATCTCAATTGTTATCCCATCACTTGCATCCTCTCATTCTTCCCACCCTCCCACTTTCACCCTATTCCCCTCCCCTAGGTCTATGACCGAGAGAGAACTTCTCCCCTACTATATGGTCATAGGCTATCAAGTCTCATCTTGGTAGCTTGCTTATTCTTTCTCTGAGTGCCACCAGACCTCCCCACCAAGGGGAAGTAGTCAAATATGGGGCACCAGAGTTCATGGCAGAGTCAGTCCCCGCTCTCCACATAACTGTGGAGAATGTCCTGTCTATTGCGTAGATCAGAACAGGAGTTTGATGTTTACTATTTGTATTGTCCTTGGTTAGTGCAGTATTTTGAGCAGACCCCCCCTGGGCCCCAATCCACCCATCACAATGTTCTTCTTGTAGGTTTCTAGGACCCTCTGGATCCTTCTATTTCCCCATTCTCCTATATTTCTCTTACCTAGAGTCCCAGTAGGATGCCCTCACATCTATCCCAATCTCCTGCTAAGTGAAGACTTTCATGGGGCATGCCTTTTGGGCTAGTAAGAGACATGACTTCTAACTTTCCTAAACAGGAAGTTATTCCCAGTCCCCCTAGGGAGCAGGATTCTTACCACCAAACACTCAAAAAGCCCTGTCGTATAAAGTGCTACGGTGAATATTGCAAGGACTTCATGATCATAGAGCTCAGGCACAAGACCTGTGACCTCTGCAGCTTACAGGGGAGGAAACAATGACTCAAGTGTCTGCTCATGGGCTAATCGTAAGAGACAACGGTATAGAAACTAAGGCAGGTTCTTCAGTGGGATCCTGCAGGAAATGCTACAACAGACGGTATCAAGTAAACTGACAGGTACCAACAAAACGTGGACAAGAAACCCAAAAACAAAGCATTAAACACACTGGACTGGCAAAGTTTGTTATTAAAGGCAGGGTCTCTTTGTTTCTTTCTTTTTTGTTGTTTTTTGTTTTTTGTTTTGTTTTTTGTTTTGTTTTTGTTTTTTGTTTTGTTTTTGTTTGTTTGTTTGTTTGTTTTTGGTTTTTCAGGACAGGGTTTCTCTGTGTAGCCTTGGCTGTCCTGGACTTGCTTTGTAGACCAGGCTGGCCTCCAACTCACAGAAATCCATCTGCCTCCCTGAGTGCTGGGGTTAAAGGCATGTGCCACCACATCCAGTGAAAGAGAGGGTTTCTATATAACTTACCCTCAAATACAAATGTTAGCCTGAGACACTTCAGAAAAAGGGGGCAGGGAGAAATGATAAAGTATGCAGTCCCAAACGTTAGTCACAGATAAGCGAGACAAATGACGCAGTGCGTCCATTGCAGTTATTGTAGCTTTTCTTTCATAAGTGGAAATTATTCTCAAATAAAAAATTTAAAGTGGTCTTTTTAGTCTTTTAATATAGCAAGTTGTAATCCTACATGCCTGGAAACCTGGGGATTTCCCTCCATGTTTTCAATGCTTTCCATACCACTAAGCTAAAACAGCCAAGGTATAATTTGTTTGTGTTGCAGACGCTGCCTTCCAGGGCGGGTTTTGTTACCTTGGGAAAGGACTGGCATTGGGCAAGCCTGCTTGGGTAGACGGTTATAGGTGGAGGACTGTGACTCTGCTCTAGGCCTTTGCCCTCCTATCAGGGCACAGCCAAGGCTCAGCTCCCTCTGGGATTGCATCTGGCCAGGGAACAGGGGCCAGCGCCCCCCCCCCCTTCCTTGTCCTTGACATGCAGCCATCTTCAAGAAGGAGTGAGCAACATGGGACACTGTTCCCTGCTGTCTGTTATCCATGTGCTATTTGTTTTATTTTTTTAATGCAGTATTTTAACTAACGCTTTGAGAATGCCGTGCAGTGAATTTCTAATCACATCTGCTCCCTTTTGCACTCTTTGCCCAGCTCCTCCGTATCTACCCCCACCCTCCACTCCTTTAGTTTTGTGTTATTATTGTTGGTGTTGCATTTATACATACAAATTCAGCCTACTGGGTCTGTTTAGTGTGGTTTGTACGTTTTCTCAGGGCTGGCCTCTTAGTATTGGGTAATCAACCAGGATGCCATGCCTGAGGAAGCCTGATCGTATATTCTCAGCAGTCACTATTGTTTATAGCTCTTCATCTAGAGGAGGGGCCGTGTGCAACAGCGACTGGCATTGACATTGTTTGGGTCTTATTGAGTCTACCATGTTGTTGTGGTTATAGCTTCCCTGTTCTACATAGAAGACACAATCTCGCAGTGGATGCCGTGGTCCCCTACCTTTTACAGTCTTTCTTCCTTCTTCCATGATGTTCCCTGAGCCTTAAGAATAGGAGCTGTGTATGTATCGCGAGGACCTATGCCCCCCTGCTCAGATGTAGCTGATATGCCTATCATGCTCAGTCTCCATAGGGGTTCCCTAGTAAGGGGGGCAGGGGCTGCCCCGGCCATGGACTCTGTTGCCTGCTCTTTGACCACTTCCCCCTGGTGGGGTGTCTTACCAGGCCACAGAGGAAGAGGATGCAGGCAGTCCTGGTGAGACTTGGTAGGCTGGGGTCAGATGATAGGGGAGAAGGGCTCCCCGTCTCTGAGGACTAGGGGAGGGGCATGGGGGGGAGAGGGAGGGAGGGGGAGAGTTGGAGGAGATGAGGGAGGGGGCTACAATTGGGATGTTAAGTGAGTAAAATTTTTTAAAAAATAAATAAAAAAGAACAGGGGTGCTGTTGTAAGTGCACCCCTTTGGGTTGGGCACCCACATTCAGTTGTTCTCTTCATCTGGAGCAGTGTGGCTTTCTGTGGTGGTCTCTGTCTGCCGCAAAAGGAAGCCTCTTCCATAAGGGTCGAGGGCTACATTTAGCTGCGGGTGTAAGGTGGAGCACTTAGAATACAGCTAGAAATCCTACTGGTTCAGGAAAGTGATGAACTTTAGGTTTTCCTCCGGGTCCATGCCCTCGCCAGCCATGGGGAGTTGGCTAGGTTTACAGCAGCAGGAATGAATTCTCTCCTATTGAGCAATCATAAGTGCAATTAAACAGTGCTTGGCTACTGCTCCTACTCCTTCAGAAGTATCTTAGAGTGTTTGGTCACTGATATGGTTCAGAGGCATAACATCTGGGTAGGAGTACTGATTGCTTTTCTCCTGTGGAAGCTGGCATAGAACCTTCTGGAACTATGAGAGGCGGTCCTCAAGGAGCAGGTGTCGAGGTCAGTTCCAGCCCAGTTCCTCCAAGTCCATATCCAAATTGTATGATGTTTTCAGCAGTAGCGACTTACCACCTTCTAATTCTGGAAGGCAACCAAGGGCAGCAGCAACAGCCTATATTATTGGGGGTTGTCTCGCAGACTCCCCCAACCAACAACTTGAAAGGGGGCTTCTCGTATCTGGTTCTTGGATTTTCTTATGGAACAGAAACATTCATATCTACTCATGCCAGGGGGAAAAAAGCAAACACTGAAAAGAGTAGTGTGCCTATGAAGACCCACCAAACCTCTCAACCCCTTCATCCTGACCTGACCAGGGCCCAGAGCTTTTGGAACCCAAGCCTATGCCAAGGATTTTCAGGGAAAGCTGCATAGTAATCTTAATACTCCGCTCTCTGTCCCCGTTCTTCTCTCATTGGGGCAGAACGGGCTGGGCTTCAGGCTTTTGAGCTGTGTATGCTCCACAGAGCCATCACCTGGAGGAGCCGAGGTGCCCCTATGCAGGAGGCATTGCTACCGGGACGGACAGGAAAGACGCGGAAGTCAGGCAGCTTGATGCAGGTCTCACCTTTCATAACTGGCTTCAGATGGGAGCAGGAGCTGAGGCCTCCAGCCAGGAAACGAGTTGCTCCTTTGGCTCGTGCTTTGTCCTGGAACAACATCGGCTCTATCCCCCACCCCTGCCTCCACGCACGGAGTATCGCCAGCCATGTCCTCAGGGCGCCACTCCACGCATCACGCCGTGACGAAGGCAACCTTGACTCTGTGCTTGATCAAGAGGCAACGAAGATCCTGAGACCAAAGCTTGTTTTCTCTAAGATGCCACCAAAAATGGCACAGGGTCTGCCGCGCTGGCATCGCTCTGCGGCAACTGCTCCGAACACCCTGACATTGGACACTAACTAGTAAATGAAAGACCTGCCCTGTGTCTGAGCACGGAACCTTCCTTGAGGTTCCCAGAATGCTCCATTTCTCCAGCTGTGTTCTCTGGGTTTGCCCTTCGACAAGCTTTCTCGCTACCACCTGAGCAGTTACACGCCCCGGACTGCTAATCAAGCCTCCTTGAAAATTCTCTCAGCCCTCCCTTCCCCACTCGGCTCGGGGATGCTTGCTTGGCTGTGTCAGAAACGCGCTGTCGCTGCTTTTTACTGAAGGACTCTCCATGGCTGTGGCTGCCCGTCTGTCTGTTTTAGCAGACTGTGCATCCTGGCTCCAAGCCTCAGTGGCATCTATGCTTTCGTGCTCAGAAGCTATCACTCTAACTAACATAGGCAAATGAATGATTCCCAAAAAAGGAACATTTGTTTCAAGCTCTGCCTCAGTCACTGCTTCTGTCACACAAGTCAGTTGCCTTCTTGGTGGCTCCGCCCTTACAAGGGTATCAATCTTCTCCAGCATAGAACTGTCCCAGCAAAGCAGTCCTCATGTACAGTATGGCTTCGTGGAGGAAGGAGACAGCCCAGGAACGCTGTGGACCAGTGGTTCTCAGCCTTCCCAGCGCCGCATCTCACCCTTCCTAGTGCCGCGACCCTTTAATACAGCTCCTCACGCTGTGGTGACCTCTAACTATAAAATTATTCCATTGCCACTTCACAACTGTAGTTTCACTGCTGTTATGAATCACTATGTAAATATCTGACATGCAGGATGATATACGACCCTTGTGAAAAGGTCACGACCCACAGGTTGAGAACCACTGCTCTAGGGGCGGGTTTACAGAAGGTATAATGGGTTTGGTTTCTCTGCCTAGCTGCTCATCAAAGTTGCCGGGGACTGTCACTGGCCTTCAACACAGGCCATGGGATTTCCACATTTCCCCCAGGTAATGCTATCATGCAGCAGCTTAGACTGAGAAGGCTGAGCCTGGGCCACGATGCCTTCACCTGGGAGTCTACTGTTGACACCTAGCACCAAGGTGTCCAGACTGAGGGTTGAGTCTTCCCCTTGGAATAGGCAGAGACAAGGGATTCTTGAAGCTTAACTCAATCAACATCAGCTGGACGGCTGTTAAAGTGGAGTGCAGGACTGCACCCAAGGCTGTGACTCGGCAGCTCTCTGGCACTGTCAAGACTGTTTCTCAGAAGTCTCCAAGCAATTCTGCTTCTCTGGGGTTCCCACTCTGAGAACTACTGGGTTCAAAACACGGTGGGGATTTTTCACCAAGTTCCAACTCAAGCCTTCTGGTATCTTTTGATTTTGTCTAACTGAGTTTAGGCACGCGTAGCTGGGTGGCTACTATATTGCATGTTATGGTAGAGATCCAGAGACTTGCAGACCCGTGAGGTATTGTCATCCCTTCTCTCAAGTACAGGAAAAAATGCATGCCCGTGTCTGGCCTGAAGCATAAGGCCATGTGTACACTCCCTCACTCGCCCTGCAGAAGGTTCAGGCCCTCGGACCAGGCTTCACAGTGAGAAGGGCTGGGAGCTGGGAAGCACGTCCAGCTAAGCCACAGGGTGACTTGCCTGACTGTGAGAAAGCAATAAAGCAGGAAAGTCCCTATAATGTTCCGAAAGAAATGCACACAGAGAGAAACGGCATCAGTGGACACAACTTAAAGCCCAAAGAATAAAGCAGTAAAGGGAGGTACATTTCAGGAAGAAAGAAATGGCTGGAACAGGTCAGGCAGGCACACACAAGGGTTGTGAAGAGCCAGCGGTGCAGGTGATGGCAAAGGCGATGAAGGAATGACTAACAGAAAGCCACGAGGCCGGAGCAGCAACCTGGGGCGGGTGTCAGCATGCCTGCACCTACAAAGGGTGCAGCTTGGAAAATTCTGCAGGAGAGAAAGGGCTGCCACGGGCGCTACAGCCTTTGTGGAGGACCTAGCCACCCCATCGTTATTCTCTCAGTCTGCCCTGTTCCTGCCCACCATCGGGATCCTAAGATGCCAAACCTAAGGGGCAGCTAGGAAGTGGGCCAGTCTCCCCTGTGAGAGCAGGGCAGAGCTTGTGATGCAGATCTACAGAGAGTCATCAGCTGGAAGGACATGGTGCAATAGGGGTAATTACAAGAATACAGTCCAGACCGTGACTGCAGGTGACGTCATGCCTACGGAGCAGTGAGACATAGCACCGTGGTTCAATGCTATCTTCACACTCTTGGTGGTCACATGGGGCATTAGAATGGGATCCCAAGTGTAGCTTCAAATCATTGCTCTATCGCCTCCTGGTGGAGGTTTGTGTTATGGCATGAACGTAGATGCCCTCGTGGGACTGACCATGTTCTGAATGCCTAGTCCTCAGCTGGTACCAACATTTTAGGAAGCAGGACTTTGCTGGAAGAAGTAGGTCACTAGGAATAGGACACTGATGATATCTTGTCTCTTCTCTAATAGGTATACTCTCCTTCTTTCCTTCCTCCCACGTGTGTGTGTGTGTGTGTGTGTGTGTGTGTGTGTGTGTGTGTGTGTGTTTCTGCCATGTACTCCTGCTAACGTGACATTCTTCCCAAGCACACAGGGTCAAGAGAGCCTTAAGTTGTTTCTTCCAAGTACCCGGTCACAGTGATGATAAAAATAACACATACTGTTGTTGTGAATCCGTTCTCTCTGATATTTCTTCAACTGAGTTGGCTCTGAGACTTCATATAGCCCACGACCACATGAGAATGTCTCCTCAAACAAAAGACCAGACAGTATAGACAACCGTTAGCAGGAGCATACGGCAGAAACACACACACACACACACACACACACACACACACACACACACACACACACGGCTTATGGATATGCAGTTGCTGGAGTGATGCTCAGTCCTGTGCTGGCATAGGGTCCCCTGTGCGATGTCAGCTCCCTGAATACTGCAGTAGGCTAACTGGTTGCTGGTCAGGCAGCTAAAATGTCATGGCCTTCACAGCTCTTGACTGTTACTCGTCTCTCTAAGTCTGTTTCTCCAGTCAACATGGGGAAAACAGAAGGGTTGCAATAACCAGCTGATGCTTGCAAAGGGCTAAAGATAGCTTTTGGCCGTGGATAAGTGCTCAAATTACTTTATCTACTCTTACAAACAAACATTTGAAACTCAGAAAAGATAAAATAAATATCATAAAAGTGGCCTTCAAGCCCAGGGTGAGGGAGGAGACAGTTATCAACTACTCTGAATGAAATGAAGTTTTAAAAGGGGCTTTGAAATAATTTTTAAAGATGTGGCCACAGACTGGAATTACTATGGGGTAACTTTAAAAGATTAATGCTAAAATGAAAAAAAAAACAGAAAACCAAACATGTCAAAAATCAGTTTTCAAGAATGAAAGGGAGATACTACAAGCATCCCAGTTGGATGTGAACTCCCAGAACATTCTAGAATAGATGATTACACAAGTGGTTTGAGAAAGAACTCAGTAACTTGAGAGGCAGAGTGAGTTAATTAATACCTTGTGCTACACTATATTGGCCATTGGATTAATCACCAAAATGCTGTAAAATTAGCATATACCTTGGTTTCAGCAGGGATGGGCAACATGGACAGATGGATGTGGGTTAAATGAGAAGATAAATAATACATCGACTGATCTAAGGGAGGACTTTCATGGAGAACCAGCTCCCTCCTGTGTGTTGGATTTAGCCAAGAACTAAAACTAGAGCAGGTCTGAAGATGACAGGGTGCTGAGGGGAAGGACCAGCATGGCTGTAGAAACAGTTGGACAGACCACAGGCAGGACTGCAGTGCTTGTCTGAGGTTGACTTAGAGATTTCACTTACCTGTAGGCTCCTTGCGAGCCACGAACGGGATGCAGATACAGCTGTTCGCACTTGGGATGCACCTGGGCAGGGCGCTGCTCTGAGTGTGCATCCTCGGGTTTAGTCTCACAACCATGCTGCAAGGGAGAGTACTGCTTCCACTCGACAGAGGAAAAAAAGAGAGTCTCCGACGGCTGGAACAGTGACTTGTCCCAAGGTTTCCCTGGCAGCCAGGTCTATGCCCATCCCTTGGTGTGTTGAGACCCAACTGCCCATGTTCACGTCAGGGTGCCTTGGGCACACAATGGCAGAGCTGCATGCAGTTTTCAAGGGTCACAACTGCAGAGAAAATTGCTGAAGGACCAGAACACCTCAGTCTGGGGGAGACTGGGAGACAGACCATGTGGGCATTGGCAGGTGTAACTATGAATGATCAGGTCATTGCTCAGCGGTCTGGCTTCTGCCCTTAGTCCTCTGTGTGTCCCTTCCCTCCTCATACCCAGTTCTACCAACCTGCTGGCAGTTGTCCGAACATCCCCGCTGTCACACTGAGGCCACCCACCATACGTGCCATTTTTCCAGCCTCCATCGCCACTGTGGTTGTCCGGCCAATTCCATCTCTTCTTACACATCTCTTACTCCCCTGGGCTGGGGGGGGGGGGAGGGAGGAGTCCTTTTTATATCTTAGCCTGAGCCATCTTCCTTCTACAGAGGGCCTGTCAGCTGCCGCTCCTTCAAGAGACCACCCCAACGTACTTTCTGTTCAAGGATAAAGCCTTGGGGCTCGCACACGCCTGGTAAGGAACCAAAACAGGCCACTGTGAAGCCCTTTATAAATACCAAATCCATTATCCCAAAGCAGTCTATTAATTTAGATGGAGAAGTCTAAAATGCCACACTAACAGATAATTTCCTGATGGGCATTTAAGGCTGGTGTTTAGGAGCTCCAAAATTGAATGCACTGCTGTCCAGACCTCAGGAGCGCCTTTGAAGGCTGACTCCCCTCATACGCCAGTCTTCCTTGTCTTTCCTAATAAAATCCAAGGAGGCCTGATTTGTGACGTTTGCCCGGTTTCTGATATGAGGTTCTTCGGCTCAGTTTTCAAAGGCGTCAAATCAACAATGAATTTACAAAGAATTCTGGAAGCACCTGGCTGAACAGGACAGAAAAGGACAAATTAGTGACGGCAACCTCTGCTTTTGGACACTAAAATGACAGTGGATTGAAAGGGGCAGAGCGCTGGTGGGTCCGTGTATTTGCTCCTATGATGAAACACTGGGTACCAGGTTTTGTCTATTCCCATCAGCACAGCTCCACCCATCATCTGAACCCTCCCTCCCTCCCTCCCCAGGACCACCAGCAGTGTGGAGAGGCTGCGGAGCATCCAGCCTGAGAGGGTGCCTTTATTTGGTCTATGTTCTGTGTAGTCACAAGTGCTTGTTCTGCTGTAAAGTAAACCACAAAAGGCAAGATTAAACGGCTCTTGCTTCCCAGCATTGCCGGCACACTGCTCTGTTTAAAGTACTGGGCCTAAGATCTGCCAAGGCTTCTCAAAAACGCCATACATGGTATGACCACACTCTCCCGTTCCCGTACAAAAGATGTTTGAACAGACAGTAAACAGCAAGCTTTCTAAGTAAGCAAAAGTCAGAGATGCTAGAAAGGATGTAAAGACAGAGGGATTTAGCCTATGCAAGCAGAACGTTGCCTAAAATCTAATTTTAGCCTTTACTCCCACAGACAGACTGGGAGACAACCTTCCTTTCAAAGGAGGGTTAACATGAGTGGAAACTGGTGCTGTTCGGGGGTTTCTCCTTGACCTCGCATCGTCTCTCTATCACGTTGGCCTGTTAGGTTTGACCCTCCCAAGCCAGCCTGGAGTGTGTTCACTGCTTCTCTGACCCCAGGAACGGGAGATGCCCTGCATCATGGTGGAGATGCTCCCTTCTATACAATGCTCCATTTTTCTCACATTCGTCATGTTCCCTGCATTTTGTAAAGAGAGATTTAGAAGCCAACTACTTAAAAACAGAAGGTTTCCCCCTTCACACAAGTAGGCTCAGGCTTTCTGCTCAGATGGCAAAAGCCAACATTACAATCCACTTTGGAAATTTAATTTTTGTTAGAAAGCCAGCACCTACGCTAATGCAACATATACCCACTGGTCCTCTATTTCTGACCCAGGGGTCTCTTTTGCATCTTTCAAATGCTCTCCCTCAGGCTAAGGAGCCTTAGCTCTTTCGGCTTTCTTCCTCATGGTGTCTGATAGACACTTCAGCTGTGTGGCCACACATGGCTGCTCACACTCCAGTTGGCCCATGTCCCTTTAAAATGGGGTCCAGGAACAGAGCTGTGGAGTGAGTGTGTGTTATTTTACCACTGTCCAAGCAGCTAGCTATTAGTTATTACTACTCAATCCTCATCTCCCCTGACTCCATGGACAGGCTGCAGCTGTTCTGGTACATTAATTGGTACTGATAAACTCTAGTGCCAGGAAAATATATGACAAATCTGCTCAGTGATGCATGTAAAAAAAAAAGGGGGGGTTCCAGTAAATTTCTTCAAGTCAAACCCTACTTTGGTAATTCAGATGGGGTGGGGGTGGGAACTTCTTGGACCTCACTGCCCATGAGCTGGGAAAACTGAACCAGATCTATGTGCACAAGGGTGCAATGATCTTAGCCTCAAATGTGCATGTTAAAATATCATGTATTTTGCTGGATGTCTGTACTGGTTCAAAACAAAGACGGATTTCATTAGTTTAAGAAATCCTTTCCTAACCTAAGTACTTGGAGGTATGTTATAAATGACATTTGAGGTTTTATTTTTCATACTTCCTGATATGTTTTTCATTTGAAGTTGTCAAGTGGGTCAGAGCAGAGGGACTCAGGTCATTACAAAGCTCATGAGTAGACAGTGCAGCATTGCCAAGTAAAGGTGTCTCCTTTATAATGAGACAAGAAATAGTTTAAGAGAGGATAAAGCTGTTTACTATAAGGAACTATATTATTTCTCAACATTATATAGTGTTTTAAAAAAATGACTGCTATGGATGTTTCATCCGTCACTAAACTCCTTTAACAGAATGCGGTCCCTTCTTCACATGACTTCATGTACTGGCTTGGATGTGCACACAGCAGAGCAGATGCTGGACAAGGGCTTGTGTGCGGCCAGCGTGGAAGGCCTTGCCCCACTCGCCAGGAGGAACAGCTGCATCTGTCTTCAATCTGGATGTGCCGGCCATTCTGAAGAAAGAGCCCTGACCCCTCTGCAATTCCTTTCCTGCTATCAGTCATGAATGACCACAGACGGCCTCTCACCCTGCAGCCAGAGGCCTGCGGGAGCCGCTTGTGGAAGGCCTCTTACAAGGCATGTCTGAAATGAGGTATATCCATACAGCGGGCTCACACACACCACCTTCTACAGTCAAATCATTAAACGGACACAGCAGACTCTGTCTAATAATAAAGTAGTTCATTGAGATTTAAGGTTTTATTATTTATTTTTAGAAAAAAGGAGAAAATTTACAAGATGCAAAGTCTCATACAACATGATGTTGTTGGTTGCCTAACACCAGCCCTATCTTGTGACTCAGTGATGGAGACAATATGGACAGCAGGAACTGGAAACTGATCGTGGACACACAGAATACACCACAACAGACTTGAAGACAGATGATGCTGGGCCCGCCTGCTCCAAAAGCAAGCGAAGCCATGGCAGAAAGCAAGAAAACCGACGGGCCTCTGTCTGTGGGAAAGGCATGGGTGTGAGCCCATGAGCGTTCCTCCACCCCCACCAGACCACAGCAGTACGCGGAATGGAATGGTCCTTTGGTGTTTTTCTGCAGGGGGATTCAGGCTCCCAGTGTCTTAGTTCTGATTTTCTTTTCATATTTGAGTCCCGAATTCTTAAAGCAGTGTAGGGGCTTAGCATCTTGAATGTTCCAGGATCCGGTTCTGCCCAATGGTAATTTGCTAAAAGGAACAAGTAAAAATCATTGCTAAGATAGACTGAAAAACCTGATTACAAAACCTACTGCTAGGCACAGAAGTATTAAGAGTTACCTGAAGGCATCATTTCAAACTCACATAAAGACGTGACACCACATTCCCACACTTACCTATGAAAAAAAAATCTAGCAACTTCTCATATGTAAATCCAAATGTCTTCTCACCACAGTATTCCCACAATAACCTAATGTTTGAGCTACAAAAGATACTAAATCAAATTACTGAAAACAGTTCTTTGGTTGGTTGGTTGCTTTGGGGGCTTTGTTTTGGCTTCATTTTTGAGACAGGGTCTTATCCTATAGCCCAGGCTGACCTAGAACTCACAATGTAGTCCAAGGCTAGCCCTAGGATTACAGTAACTTTTCTATCTTGATCTCCTAGGATTACAGGTGTAAACCACCATGCCATATCTGAACATACTTCTAAATGGATTTTGCATCAAAGAGAACTCCCAAGGAAGATTAGACTGTATTTTGAAGTAAATGAAAGGAAAATACAATATATCAAAATTGTAATGTTCAGCATTCATTAGGGGAAATTCATAACATTTAGTATTTATACTAGGAAAAAAACTTGTCAAATCCATAATCTGAGTTCTATCATAAAAAGGAAAAAAAAAAGGAGAATAATCCTCAAAACAAATCTAAACAAGAGAATAACTCATAGAAACAGAATGTATGTGTGTGCATAACATACATGTATGCATCTACATATATTTGAATTTTATAAAACAATCTGTTTTCATATGTATTTTCAAACAAACGTAGCATTGCTTACACTCCCTGACCCACCTCTCTGCTCTGCCGTCCCATCTGAGTGCTGGGTATGGGCTATTTCCCCTCAAGCCAGGGAGCTCCAAGAACCCCAAGACAATAAGGCCGTTATTTTTGGTTGCCTATCAGAACTTGATTATAAGATCTTGCTGCTGAAGTCACCACACGGTTTTGTTGCACCACATCAAGAAATCAAGTTAGTGCTTTCTCTCTGATAGCTAGCTTTCATAGTCCTGGAAGGCAATTATGCAGGCTGCTGGGGGTTTGAAAAAAAAAGTCACTAGTAGTCTTATCCAGATGTGAACCCTGTTGTGTAATCTACAAAAATACGCCCACATGTGCAGCAGTGACATGAATGTTATGGGAATAACCAACCATTTTCTGTTTGGCTTTAAGGCTCACTCCATAGGATAAAATACATGGATATGAGCCCATCCAACAAGCCATGGTCGGAGAGCTCAGAAACCCTATTATTTTGCTAAATGGACATAGCATCAACCTGTTCTCTAAATTCATAACTCTATACCCATAGATTCATACAGCTCTCAAATCTTCTCAGAGAAATTTCTTTGTGTAAGGATTAGCAGTTAATACAGAAACACACAAGTAGTCAACGTGTTGAGATGAGTGGCCACAGAGTGCTCCACCACCAGTGGGCATCTATATTATAACCTCGGCCCACGGAGTGCTCCACCACCAGTGGGGCATCTATGTTATACCCTCAGCCCACAGAGTGCTCCACCACCAGTGGGCATCTATATTATAACCTCGGCCCACGGAGTGCTCCACCACCAGTGGGGCATCTATGTTATACCCTCAGCCCACAGAGTGCTCCACCACCAGTGGGCATCTATATTATAACCTCGGCTCATGGAGTGCTCCACCATCAGTGGGGCATCTATGTTATACTCTTGGCCCATGGAGTGCTCCACCACCAGTGGAGCATCTATGTTATACCCTCAGCCCACAGAGTGCTCCACCATCAGTGGGGCATCTATGTTATACCCTCAGCCCACAGAGTGCTCCACCACCAGTGGGGCATCTATGTTATACTCTCGGCCCATGGAGTGCTCCACCACCAGTGGGGCATCTATGTTATACCCTCAGCCCACAGAGTGCTCCACCACCAGTGGGCATCTATGTTATACCCTCTGCCCATGGAGTGCTCCACCACCAGTGGGCATCTATGTTATACCCTCTGCCCATGGAGTGCTCCACCACCAGTGGGGCATCTACGTTGTACCCTTTGCCCACAGAGTGCTCCACCACCAGTGGGGCATCTACGTTGTACCCTTTGCCCACAGAGTGCTCCACCATCAGTGGGGCATCTATGTTATACCCTCGGCCCATGAGGCTCAAGGAACATTGTGGAAGAGAAGGTGGAAAGATCGTAAGAGTCAGGTTGGGGAGGCCAGAGTGTCTTTTGAACATGACAGGATCACTAAGCCCATGAACTCAGAGCATCTGGGGTTTCCAACACAAGATCAGGCCAGTCATCATCCCAGCACAGAGGAGGAAGAGGCGTGTGAGCCCCGCCCGACAGAGGAGCTACTGACTGTTGCTCTGGAGGAGGAACAGTCCTTTTTTAAGGGTATGGCCTTAATAGGTTGGCCTTACTTCAATGGACGGCCCAACTCATGAGTATACAGGCAGCACAAATTCTACTCTGCAGATTACTTTAAAAAAATAAACAAACTAGGAGTTGGGAGGAGTTGTGGAGGCAGTTCTGGGAGGAGTTAGGGAGAGGAGGTTGAATATAGCCAAATACATTGTATACATGGGTGAAATTCTCAAAGATCTAATGAAAATATTAGATTAAAAAATGTGATGGAGCCAGAGGAATCTCCATCCCAGATCTTAAGCTGTATTATAGAACAACAGTAATAAAAACTGCATGGTGCTGGCATAGAAATAGGGTGGTTGATCAATGGACTAGAACTGAAGACCCAGAAATAAACCCACACACCTATGGACACTTGATTTTTGACAAAGAAGCCAAATGCAGATAGCATCTTCAACAAATGGTGCTGGTCTAACTGTTGTCTACATGTAAAAAATGCAAATAGATCCATATTTATCACCCTGCACAAAACTAAAGTCCAAGTGGATTAAAGACCTCAACATAAAACCAGACAAACTAAATCTGTTAGAAGAAAAAGTGGAGAAGAGCCTTGAATTCATTGGCACAGGAGACGACTTCCTGGGAGTCACCACAACATGAGGCAGTGTGTTAAAGGGTCAAAGCATTAGGAAGGCTGAAAACTATCGCTATGTCAGGCTGACATAGAACTAGGCAGCATACAAGCTATAGGTAATATAATCAGCTGGAAGTTAACATCTCAGCAATTGCAATGTCATATCAGGGGGTCTGAATTGTGAGTGCACTAATCATTTTGACTTAGGTTACTCCTCATCTACATAAGGGATAAAGATGGCAATATCAGTGTAGGCCCTGTAGACATTAAAAAATAAAAATAAACTGAAAAGGACTCAGGTGTACTGGCACCGGCGGCTCAGGACGGAGAGGCATGTGTTTGTGAGCAGCCTGGGCTGTTTTAGACTCTGTCTGAAAGAAGCTAATATAAATAAAATACAATCTATATATCACAGTTTCATGCTCACATGTGCATATGCAATAAATTCTTTGAAAAGCAGACACAAAGCCTTGCAATATGGGAGTCGAGCAGCTGGTGACCTAAAGAAAGCACAAGGAAGGACGAGGCTGAGCACCTGTCCTTGAGATAATTTTTAATGCTGCTCAAAAGATAGTTTTCTTTAATATAAAATATCCAAGGGAGCTCTAAATGATAAGACAATAACATGAACTACACGGAAAAAAGTTTTAATTCTATATGGAAATCTCAGTGAATCCTTAGCCAGCTGTAATGGCTCAAGTCTATAATCCCAGCATGCATGCAGCAGGGAGAGCAATTGGGGGTGTTCCATGTGCGTTCTGGAGGCCAGCCCTGGCTGCATAGTGAGTTCTAGGCTGGCCTGGCCTTCACACACACACACACACACACACACACACACACACACACATACCGCAATATGACCAAGAGTCTCCTGTTCTCACGGTTCCCTTTGTAATCTTGAGGGTACACTAAAACCCAGCTGACAAACTGCCAAGCTTCAAGCTGAGAAGATTTCTCATCTACAAGTTGAACCAAATTCCAAAGCTAACAGGGCACTTTCTATCCCCTCACGTCTAAATACCACCTGGATGGACTCAGGGAAAGCCTAAGAGCCAGAGCCGAGTGGCAGCACCATAAGGCGACTCCGTGAGTGTGC
The DNA here is from genome assembly GCF_964271855.1 of Acomys minous. NCBI lineage: Eukaryota > Metazoa > Chordata > Mammalia > Rodentia > Muridae > Acomys > Acomys minous. The sequence continues at coordinate 5,073,546 of NC_140485.1, forward strand.
TTGCTGATAACTAACTGCAACATGGCAGGAGCAGCAGATGCTTGGGGAGTCGGGTCTGCTATGGAGGCCCCGCCCCTCTGTGCAGATGACAAAGGCCTGCTATGGAGGCCCCTCTGTGCAGAAGACAAAGGCAAGCTAGAAACGCAGAGTCCGTGCTCTTTGGTTTTGTTTGGAAGCACGTTAGGAACTGGCTTCTCCCATCAGACATCCATCCCTCTTATGGTTCTGTGCTCCTTCTGAACAAATGTCTGAAAGTCCAGCAGGTGGAAACACACAAGGCCACTCTCAGGACCTCACTGTTTCCAGGTTTTAGTTGAAGGAAAGGAGGGACCTATCTGGTTTTGTACCGTAGTGAAGGTGCTAGCCCAAGCCCAAGCCCAGGGACCTGGGGCTCTGGAAGCCCCATAGCCACACCACCAGCAAACGAAACTCTGAAGCTTTCCCACACTGGCCTCCACAGAAGCCCATCCTCCTGGCACAGACTGAAACTGCACTTTTGTTTTCTGAACTTAAGCTTTAAGACTCTGGATACATTTCCCTTTCCTTTCTACATGAACTTTAAGTACTTATAATATCCTAAATTCTGGGGAATAATTTTATGATTCAAATGTACGACATGCAGATGGAAAATATAAAGTTTACTTTAGAAGAATAAATGACTTGAACATTCACGACGCTCTTTCAAGTGAAATAAAGCAGCTGACACTATGCGTAGAGCAGACCTGAGGTCTTGAAATGAGATGGAAAAGACACAGAACAATCTGCTGGGGGGACGCTGCAAAGGAGTCAGGCCAGGGGCAGCGTCCCAGAATGACGAGCTGACGGGTTATTTTCCTTTCCTTCTTTGAGCAATGTGGCATTTCTAAAATGTGCTAAGTGAAATTTTTATGCAATAAAATTTTATTTCAAAATAGGTTTTAAAAGAGAAAACATATTTATGGATTTTTATTCACTACTAAAAGAAACACAGAAGCAGAGGGGATCTTGGCGGTGTCAGTCCAAGAGTTCCCTAAGCTTTTCAGTGTACATCAAGGCAGAAGGACTGCACAAAGCACCTGTCTTGAAGGGCTAGAAACTCAGTGTGCCTTCAGAGTGGACCTTGCTGTGAATGGGGTCCCAGTGGGTCCAATCATGTGTCCACGTCAATGTCATGAGTGGCATGCTCCCAACAAACGCCAGAGCCTCTGGCAGGCAGCAGACACTGGCCCGGCTGGAGGCCTCTGCCCGCCGCCATGGGACTGGCAAATGGAAGCTGCCCTCCATTTCTAGCCTGTTTGTCATCGTTCCCACCTCATTCCCCTCCGCCCAACTGGAGGGAAACTTAGGAACTGATCGCTGGCCCTCACTGGGTGCTACATGTTGGAAGGCTCTAACAGCACCACAAGTGACAGCCTTTCGGACTGCCAGCTTCCTCCAGATGTGCAAGTGGCTCTCTTTGTACTGCCTCCAAATACCGAGGAGTGAGAAACATCCTCAGTGATGTCAGTGCAGGACTGGAAGCTAGGAATCCTTCAGCAGCCTGTTCAGTGAGCTTCTCAACCAGATGCGGTGGCTCAGATCTGTATCCCTAATACTTGTAAGGCTAAAGATGGAGGATCGCCCTGACTTTGAGGCCAGTCTGAGCTACATAGTAAGTTTCAGGCTACCCTGGACTAAAGAATGATACCCTGTCTCAAATAATAATAATAATTTTTTAAAGAACCCACTATTTATTGACTTTTAGCTGACCAGTTTCTAGCTTCAGGCCATTTGTGGAATTACAACATGTAAGTTCTAGACTCGGAACATACAGGACAACACAAGTGTTCTCCAACTCACTGTTCAAAGCAAAACAAAACCCAAGCTTTGATTGATTTATTATTTTCCTGTCACAGCTGGGAATCCCCACTCACATTTGTTTACCTAGAAGAGTAATACTGTTCTGTGCAAAAACTTAAGAGTTTCTGAAATTCACCAATATCAGGAAGCCCTGTTATCACTGTTACAGTCAAAGAACAAAGGCCAGCCTGGGTCACTTGGAGAGTTCAAAGCCAGCCTGACCTACATAGTAAGATCCTGTCTCAAAAAGCCACAGGCTAGGACCCAACACCTGACTTCCAGGTAAGACGGCAGATTAGAAACAACCTCTCCTGTGAACACTTCAGGTGGAAACTCCACGTATGAAGAATTGCCTATTGCAAAGAGAGTAAAGGGAAGAGGTTTAGAAATTCACAGACAGAGTGAAAGAATAGCTCAAAGAGGTGGGCAGTGCCCACCCCAAAAGCTAAACTGAACCCACTGCTCCAGATGCCCAGCTACACAGGGGGTGAGGTACAGCACAGCCCTCATCCCAGGGCTAATCTAGAGGCCCCAGGTGGAAAGAAAGGGGCAGTCCTACCCTCAAAACAATCCCACATGCTTCAGAAGCCTTCAATATAGCAGTGAGTTTTGGTGAAACAGGGATTCCCCCCACTGGTCGGTAAGGAAAGAATCTGATTTTGCCAGTCTGTATAACTCACTGAGCAGAAGTGCTGACAACCACCTTGACAGGGGAGCTGTTGTTCGAAACTGATGCCCTCTGGGGTCTGAGGAACAATCCGTAAGTCAGGGAGTCTGAACTTAAGCAGCCAGAGCCCCAGACAGCTCTGGGAGATATGTGGATAGCAGGAAGACCTGACACTGCAAAGGGGAGAAGCAAGGCCTTCAGGAGGCTTCAGGCTTCAGGAGCTGTGAAGCACACACCACCATCAACAGACAGAACCAAGATCATTGACTGAGACCCAGACTCTGACTGCCAGGAGCCTAAGGCAGGATCAAGCCCTGCAGTTGCCTGTCACTGAGAACACTGACGTTCCAACAGTGTGCTTGACGCCCACATCTGCATCCTTCCAGCTCAGCGATCAACAGTCAGGAGGTCCTGAAGGAACGAAGGCAGGCCCTTTGCCTGTGTACACCTCAGTGCTGTGGGTGCTTCTCATAAGTCCCAGCATACTTGGGATACCCTTGTCCCCTCAGCTAGAACACCCTAGGGGATCCCATTTGAGAAGTCTCAAGGCGGGAGAACCATGGACCACAGAGCTAAGTGTGGACAGAAGAAGCCTCTGGTATACAGAGAAAGGAAGCTGACAAAGTGAACACAGGTTCGATGAACATTGGACACTTGTCCAAAGCACATTCAAGCTCAGCACAAACTATGGGAACTGACGCTCCCCTCCCCACACAGAGCTGTTCATGCTGCTGCCAGAATTGAAGTCAGAGGAATAAGACTCCAAAGGGCCCACCCTGAAGACAAGCAGCCTGGGAGGGCTTCTTCTGTGCTGTGATGACTTTGGGTGCATTTCTGAGATGCTCACACAACCCATCCATTAAAACCGCTAAGGCCTCCTGTGGAAGTATAAAAGTTGACGGCAAAGCAAGCATTCTTTGGATTGTCTTGAGGTAATAATCTTTCAAAGAATGGCTAGGAGATCTCATATTTTAATCTTGCATTGAGTTTACAACATTCCTGGAAAATATTTTTGACAAAAATTTTACAGATCCATCTTTGCGTATAGCAAACATAACTTCAATCAGATTCTGAACTCCTATGCCAAATTCAGACTCACGTAGAATGTCTCAAATTCAAAACCAGCATTGATTCTTCCTGGTGACACTTGCGTTAATTTGAAGCTGCATTCTCTAAGTAAGCCCATAGCTGTTTCAGTACTATCCCCTGCTGGTCTTTGAGCATCTCTATGCATGGAACTTCATCTTGCTTAATAAGATGTACAACAACATTTAATGTACTCAGACAAATTCATGTGTCATTTCTTTAGTAGTCTTTCCAAAACTTAAAAATTAGTCTTATGTGGATTTATTATCCAATTTATGGGACTTTTGAGTTGGTAATTGCCACTAAAGTTGCATAAGCATGAGTGATGAGTCAAGAAGCACTTTTTGTCCTTACAAAACAGATCTGGACAACAGTCTCCTTCCTGAACTGTATTTTCTTGAAGAGGCTCTCGGGTAAGGAACTATCTTGGAGATGTTGGTTTTGTTGGTCGTCTCGCCATCAATCATATTCCATGGGGCCTCTCTGCTCATCGTCTGGTAACTCTGATCTGTAATCTCTTCTTGCTTCACCCAGAGCTTTGAGGGAGGAATTGCCACGCCCCCAGGGGCAATGAGGCAAGGATCCAGGTCACCTTTCCTCCTTTTGGATCTGGGTTACTCAGGGCGCTGGGCTCCTCCAGGAGATGGGATTCCCAGGACTCCTTGCCCATCCAGAGCTCTTTCTCCTTCTCTTGTTTTTCTTGGTGATCCAATGTTGTCATCATAAAACATCTCCTCAGACACTAATAGTCCAATTTGTTGTAAGCAGAGTACTATATCCTCAGGAAAACGATTCCTTCTGCATGTGTATCGCATTACTTTCCATGCTCTGATGCCAACTGAAGCAATAAATCACATTCCTCAAGTTGGTCCAACTAACAAGTGCTCAGCGGTCTGTATTCCTTGACACGTTCGTTACTCTTTCTGTCTTCGGGCATCATCTAGAGCTCGAGGCCCGTGAGTGGCCTTTTCTTGTCTACTTTTGATAATCATTAGTAGAACAGACTCAACTAGTAACAGGAAACCGCAGCATCAGTGGTGGTAACAGTAGAGAGACAAGAATAGCAGCAGTGGGACGAGGCAGCAACAGAGCTACAGGGAGACAGCTGCAGCAGAGACGGCAGAAGCAACGGCTGTGACGTCAGCATTGGAGCCACAGTAGAAGCAGCAAAATGAGAGGGTGGCTACTGCCCAGCAGTGGCGGCTATGGCAGAGGCCATAGCAGAGACCAGCAGCGCAAGCATTACAGAAAGTAGCAAGGGCAGCAACAAGAGAAACTGCGGAAACAAAGAGAAAGGTGAAAGAGTCCAAAGAGCTGAGACTGAAGACGGGTAGAAAGCCGTGAAGATCCAGAGAAGAGAACTGCAGGTCCTGGTCACTGGCTGAGTCAGCCAAACCTTGAGAACTAAGAGTTTCAGCCATTCTAGGCCTAGGAGCTGTATAAGCAGCCAAGGTCTAGGGAATCGTGACACCCACTGCTCGGGAACTACAACACTAGCTGCTTGTCAGCACCAGTGGGAATCTATCACAAGGAGCCAAACGAACTAGTAGTAAAGCACCACAGAAGTGAAAGTGCAGCCTAAGTTGCAGTGGAGGCCCCAGAATTGGAGGGGTCATAGAGAGAAACGGAGGCACCATGTGGTAGAGTTAGAAGAGGCGCCATTAGTGAATGCGCAGCCTCAGGTACAATGGAGAGCCCTGCATATCTGAGGTGCTGGGACAAGGCGATGGCCGTCACTGGATAGTGGCAGCAGTGTGGAATGGAGCCTGTCTGACCCTCTGAGACGAACTGGGTATTCTGTGGGTGGCAGTTAGTGGAGTGGAGCATCCCAAGCCCGTGGGTACCCAGAATATCATGAGTGAGTTCCAGATGTTGGACACTGGGCTAGTTACACCGTTGAAATTTGGTTTTGTTTAGGTGCAATTGTTTTATGCCCAAGTTTTTCCTTTTTGGAATAAAAATGCATTTAATGTATTTAAGAGATTTTATTTTATTTCACACAAGCCCACAGTTAAGAAACTTGATACTTTAAAGTACTTAAATTTTTAAAGACTGTGGAGCTTAAAGACATCCTTCCAGGCTGAGTAAAACGGCCATACTCTGCCAATACAGGGTAAAATAAAAAAAAAAAAGTCCTCAATAGTTACTGCCTCACAAATATGTCTGTCAGATACATTGGGCCAGAAGGCTGAAGATGATGCTCCAAAGTTACATAGAATTTTGGGTGAGTGTTCAGGCAGCAAACTGTCTCTGTCATCTTCTCATTTGGGAAGTACCAACCTGTACTTCCTGTTTACTCAGGTAATTAATTTTATTCCTTCTCAAGTCCCTGATAGAGTTGAAGACCAAATAGTTTAGTTTTACAGTGAAGCTTAGTTGTTTAGGGGTGAAGATGTTTTTAGGTCTAGATAATGACGAGATACGACTGTTCCTGATTGTTTCGTGGTTCTTCTTGCTGTGGGTAGTTTATTGTATATATGTGTAATGTATAAATGTATATTAAGTAAAAAATACTTACTAAAAGATTGTAATAAATAAATAAATAAATGACATCCTTCATAGAAATAGAAAAATCAAGTTTCCTAAAACTGTATGGAACCAATTCTAATAGCCAAAGCAATTCTAAGGGAAAAATAACAAATTTGAAGGTGCTATAATACTGGACCTCAGAACATACTATAAAGCAATAGCTCCCCAGACAGCACAGTTCATATGCATACTAAGTAAACCAATGGCACAGACCAGATAACCAAGAAATAAAACCATGCATGATAAACATCCTTTTTGACAAAGACAGTGAGAACATGGTAGAGAAAGGAAAGTCTTTGGTAAATGGTGCTGAGGAGAGTAAACTGCCCACATGCAGAAGTAACCAAACTCCCATCTCTCATCAGATGCAAAAATCAACTCAAAATGAATCAAAGGCTTAAATGTGAGTCTTGAAACTACAAAATTATAAGAAGAAATTATAATAAGAAGTTGGAAGTTAAACAATTTCATTCTTTATTGAATGGGTGCAGAATATTCCATTGTGCATGTAAAAGACACTTTGAAATAGGTCTTCTCATGGTCACCTGCATTGATTTTATTTCTTGGCTATTGTGAATAGTGCATTGATAAACTGATGTCACTTCAGAAAATCATGGGGTACACATTTGGATTTGATTGCAAAAGCATAGGCAACAAAAGGAAAAGTGGCAAATGAGATTACATCAAACCATAAGCTTTCTGTAGAGCAAAGCATTTAACAGGGCGAAGAGGCGACCTCAAAAAGGGGGAAATATTTGTAAACTGTAAGACAAGAGATACTTTTTATAATATGTAAGAAATTTTAAACAAACCACTTTTACAAAATAACAATGTAACTTTTAAATGAGCAAATGACCCAAACAGATATTTCTCAAAAGACGTCCAAATAGCCAATAAGCATATGAGAAACTCATCACCACCAACCATCAAGGGAACCTGGATAAGAACTGCAGTGAGATGCTGCTGTAAAGTAAAAAGTAACTAAAGCCAGTGAGGACATGGAGAAACAGGACAGCGGACATGCCTTTGATAGGAATATAAACTGGAATAGCCATTATGAAAACAGTATGAAAGTGTCTCAAAAAAAAAAAAACTAGAGATAAAATCACTGTATGATCTATCCATCCCACTACTAGGAATATATCTGCACGCATGTGATCAACACTCTGAAGGCAGAGCTATGCTTATGTGTTCATCAATCCACTATTCACAAGAGCCAAGAAATGAATCAATGTAGGTGACTAACAACAGATAGATTCTTACAGTGTGCTTTACATACACAGTAGAATATTCTACACACATTCAATAAAGAATGAAATTGTTTTACTTCCAACAACATGGATGGAGGCAACAGACAAATTAAAAAAGTCATATATAAAAAGACAAACATTGCATGTTCTTACTTAGATGAAGAAGATGAAGTTGCTCTCAGAAAGGTAGGGAACAGATTTAATGTGACTAGAGTCTGGGAGGGGTGTGGGGGAGAAGAAACAAAGGCGTGGTGTTAGAACCAGCCCCCCCCCAGACACTAGTGTGAGGAGCTTCACAGGCTGGCCCCACCCTCTCACATCTGCAACAAAGAGCTAACAGGCCACAGAGGTCTCATAACAGTTACATCTCACGCTACCCAGGAATCCAGAGACAGCCGGACTGTGGTCAGAGAACACAGGTTACATATTAACTAAGCCTGCTTCCTTGTAGTGCAGGGCCACCTCCTCCCTCATGAGCAGATAAGTAGATATGGCACTGTGCCTGGGGAACTGACGCTTCTTATTTCAGACCCTTACCTTGAGCATTAATAAATCTCTCTCACGTGAAGGACAATTCTATTGGGACCTTCCTCTAGAGCCTTTCCCCCTCCTTCCCTTAAATTAACAGATGGCAAATGAACACAGGGTGCAGCTGGGTTAGAATTAACTGCGACTGTCCTATCACATGTACCATAGGGTGACAACAGTTGACAACAAATAAGAAAATGTTTCCTGCTAGGTAGTATAGAAGACTTTGAATGTTCCAAACAACAAAACAATATGTGTCTTTGGTGGTAGATATGCCAGTACATCTGACATATATATACATGTATTAAAAGGTCACACTATTCACCATAAATGTGTACAACTACTATATGTCCTTTAAAACTAAAAATACATTTGAAAAGAAATTTAAAAGGCGAGAGATAAAACATTTAAATATTGAAAACACGAAAAGTACCAGTTAGAAGCCTAGACCAGCAAAATTACCCTTCAAACGCAAAGAGAAAGCTAAAGGTTTTCTCGAATATCTGTTTCAAGAAATACAGCCAGCAATTCTTCAAACAGAAGGAGCATGAGACAGTGCAGGAAGCTGTCCTTGCAGCATGAAAGGAAAAACCGTAATCAGAGAAATGAAGGCAAACAATCTTTTTTTAACCTTAATTCATCTTTAAAATAACAACTCAGGAAACAAGAAAAAAACAATGCACCCGTGATTGCACCGTGTGGCAGGCGGGGGCGATGGCAGTGATGCCACAAGGAAGGAAGAGCTGGCAAAATACAGTGTTGTGCAGGTAACTTAGTGTGTGCTGCTTAAAATAGAATTAGAAACGTTTAAAATGCAGATTGTAAACTCTAGAGCAAACATATATGTACACAAGCACAAACACACACACCTCACACACACATACACACACTTATATACATGTGCACACACACTTATACACATGTGCACACACACAGCAACATGCATGTACACACGCACATACATGCACACACACTTATACACATGTACACACACTCAGCAACATGCATGTATACATACACACACACACACACACACACACACCTCAACTACTATACTCAGAACAAGAGGAAGAACACTTCACCAAGATGGCAGCATCTTACTATTCCAACAAAGGTCAAGTTGGAAAAGCAAACAGATGGCAGCTTCCAAAACACTTGCCTTGTTTGTTTTCGAGTGTGTTGACATTTGAGAAAGAACTGTGGGTGATGGTCAGGAGCTCTTCTCACACCCTAATTACAGCAGCTAAGTAAATACTCCAATGAAGTGACAGGTGACCCAGAAACAAAGGTCTGCCAGCCCAGGCTGCTCTAACACCAGCCTGGTAACAGGGAAATAATTGAGTCACAGCCTCAGTAAAAGTCTTCTCATCCTGAGGAGCGAGGTGAGGAACCTGAAGAAATGAGACCACGCACAGACCAATGCTAATTTTAGCATTTTTATGTCTTTTTGATGAAATAGAAAGGAACATTTGCAATGTGACAGAGAAATGCCCCCGCCCTGGGAATATCCTCCTAACTAACTATGAAGGGTTTTTAATCATTTTCAAAGAAAAATTGAGCCAGTAGTATGAGTTTCTCATCCTCTTTTCTTTGCCTTTCCCTTTTCCCTCTCAAGCCCTGGAAATTCAAAGCAGCTCCCCTGGCCCCAGAGGCTCCCCAGGGCTCTTTCTGTTTTTTAAGACAAGCAAAAGAAAACTGCAGTCTGTTCCACAGAGCAAAATAAGCGCAAGGTCAGGGTCTGCCACTCTTTGTTCATCTCTCACAGTATCTAAATGTCTGAGGTGATTTTGTGGCCTACTGGGATGTCAAACTTCCTCACAGAGAGAATACAAAACCTAAATGTGTTGCTGCAGTAGCCTCCATCCTTGAATCCCGCCCCCTTCGGAGTCCTCAGATCCAGAAACATGGCTGAATTCTCAGAGGTGGGTACCCCCAGCCCCTCACTGGTCCTTGGCTGAATGGTGACTCAGAGGCCTCCAGCACACAGACTCAGAGGGACTCTCTCTGCCAGGCTATGTTCTAAGTGCCTCAGATCTCAATTACAACTGGAATACAAGATTCTCCCTCACACAATAAGGGCTTGCGCCATTGCCCCATTGCTAACGACACTGCACCTCAGAGGAACAGGGCTGGAAATGGCCTGGGAACCTCCTCCCCGAGGAGTTCTCACAGCACTGGAAGGTGCTGCATACACTGCCAAGGGTAAAAAAGCCATCAGCGGTGCTGTCCTGTGGTAAAGCCCATGAACCACAGCAGGGACTGCACTGTAAGTGTGGGGGAGCAATAGCAGCATCTTTTCTGGGGGGTTACCAGCAGCTGTCTAGTTGGACTTAGGGTCAGAATTCATCCCTGGTGCTGTAAACCTAACTTTTCATGGCTGGAGAGATCATAAGTGCTAGAGAAGAGCACCCCACTGCCACACTCCCACAGCAACACAGTTCCTAACTAGTCTAAGACTTGTCCTTATCCCCACAGGGAAGTGGAGCTCTCCCCCTCAGCAAAGAAGCTTCTTTTTGCAACAGATGGAGGCTAGTACAGAGATGCACAACTGACCAAATTCCAGGAAGTGACTGTGGGGTGTCCAGTCCCAACCCTAAGACAACCTCTACCCCCCAAACTCAGGGAAAATCACAGAAGGGCAGGAAAGAGATCCAAGACACTTACAGCTCAATAGTATCCCACAGACATGACAAAAAAAAAATGCACCATGAAATGTCAATAATATGTTTACCTAAACAAGATGGTATAATGGCAATGCCAGCTGATATACCAGTGTGGGCAAGGCAGAGCCCACATGTGCCGCCCCAGATGGAGAGCTACAGGTGGCCAATGGCTGCTGAGAGAGGGAGACTTGTCTCCTCCAGGGACAACATAGGTTACCAGATCTCAAGTGGTCAGCCCTGGACACGTACATGCAGGCAACACTAGATGGACTGGGTGACTCCTGCATCTAACAGGAGTTACATGTAACAGTAGTAATTAGAGGTGAGATCATGAGTTTGAGACAGGAAAGGAGGGTGAGGCTGATGTAGTTCTCCAAAAATTGTTTTTTTTAGAAAGAATTATTTGAGGCCAAATTCAAATCGAATAGATGCTGTCAAATTGTTCTGTTTGGTGCTAATTTTAAAAGCAACCAAATTCAGTATCCCTCAATAAGTAAAACAAAGATTTTTCAGATACAGTGAAAACAAAACTCAAGACATTGCAGTTGTACAATTTGATAATAGGCCAATAATATAAGGTAGCATCCCAGTTAGCTGGAATTATAGGTGTTCAAGATGTTTGAAAACACAAAGCAGGGCTGGAGAGATGGCTCAGAGGTTGAGAGCACTGACTGTTCTTCCAGAGGTCCTGAGTTCAATTCCCAGCAACCACATGGTGGCTCACAGTCATCTACAGTGGGCTCTGATGCCCTCTTCTGGCCTGCAGGTGTACATGAAAGCAGAGCACTCATACATAAAATAAATAAGTAAATCTTTTTTAAAAACACAAAGCAGATTCAAAATGTGCACAGCATGTGTATACACATGTGTACAAGTATACACATGTGTGTATAAGTATGTATTTATGCATGTACACACAACATGTGCATACACATGTGTGCCCAGCATGTGAATTGGGGTTCATACACTGGGATCAGGTCCTTTGAGATACGTGCTCAAGCTTTTATCCTTCTCCCATCATTTTCATCATGGGAGTGGAAACATTTAATTTGTATTAAACCTGTAGCTAAAGCCCTAATTATTCAAAAAAGGCTATTGTTTATAGTCTAACAAAAGTCGAGAGAAAAGACACCATATCCACCAGTGTCAAGAGAGTGAAAGCCTGAAACCTGGGCGGCTGCCTTCAGTCCTGGGATCCATGGCTGGAGGCCCAGGCTAGTGCCCACTTCTGAACCAAGCTAAGTGCTTCCCCGGCACAACTGAGCCAGACGAGCTGGGTCCTTCTGACCTTCCCTGGGGGGGTGGGCACAGAGGGGCCCCTCTTTCCAACACTTCCCTCTGTGGATGACTAAAAGCACCACACACAGACATTGGAGTTTTGGTCAGCGTCTCCTTCCTGCACAGACTGCTGCATGCATTCTGACACTAACATGCACCTGAAAGCTCTGCAACAGCTGCAGGGAAAAGGTCTCATTTTTTAAAAAGAAGAAACACCAAGAAGACAGAAATCACATAAATGCTCAGAATGCAGCCAGCATACTAGGGGACCTATTCGCTAACCGGCGGGACAGAGCTGAGGCCGAGCATGCCTTCTTCCTTGTTCGTTATAATTACATTTCTCTCTTCCTTCTCCTCCCTCCAAACCCTCCCATATATCCCTCCGCTTTCTCCTTCAGATTGATGATCTATTTGTTCACTAATTGTTATTGTATGCATATTTGTACATATATATACATATACGTGTCTACATACATAGACATATTTCTAAATATATCCTGTTCAGTCACATAATGTTATTTTTAATGTGTATTTTCAGGGCTGTTTGGCACTGGATAACCAATTAGTGTGCTCGTCCCATCCCTAGGAAAGCCCACCTCTCCCTCTCCCAGCCTTCCTCGGTTGCCTAGGCTCTTTGTGTAGAGTTACAAGCTGTGGACTCCTCCTCCACAGTCTATTCCTAAAAGCTGGAATAGACTCCACGTCAGAGACAGCCCCCCCCCCTTCCTAGGAGACCCACATGAAGCCTGAGCTGCCCATCAGCTGCATCTGTGTAGGGGACCTAGGTCCAGGCCATGCGTGTCTTTGGTTGGTGTTTCTGTCTCCACAAGGCCCACTGGGCCCAGGTTAGCTGGCTCTGTTGGTCGCCTTGTGGAGCTTCTGTCCCCTCAGGTCCTTCCCCCCACACCCACTCCTCCTCACCCTTCCACAAGACTCCTCGCACTCTGCCCAGTGTTCAGCTGTGAGTCTCAGCATCTGTTTGGATCCGCTGCTGGGGGGAGGCCTCTCAGAGTACAGTCACACTAGGCTCCTGTCTGCAAGCACAGTATCATTAATAGTGTCAGGGGGCGGCTCTCTCCCATGGGGCCTCAGGTTGGGCTAGGCTTTGGTTGGGCATTCCCTCAGTCTCTGCTCTATTTTTATCTCTGCATACCTTGTAGGCAGGGTAAATTTGGTCAAAATTCTTGTGGGTGGGTTGGTGATCCCCTCTCTCCACTAGAAGCCCTGTTTAGAGGTGTCCTCTTCAGTCTTCATGAGCCCTGCTACTCTCAGCTAAAGGCCCCCCATGTCCTCCCCGGAGCCTACTCTGTGGTTGGTCTCCAGCTCGTCACAGAGATGCCCCACCGACCGCTTCTCTTCTCTCTGCAAGCCCTCCGTCCTCCACCCCGTTCTCCCCAGGGCTGAGCTCCACCCTCATTTCTCCCTCTCCTGCCCTGTTCCCTTTCTTCAACCATTTACACTGTCTACTCTATCTCCCTTCTGAGGGAGATTTAAGCCTCCTCTCTTGGCTCCTCCTTGGTACTTATCTTCTTTGGGTCTATGAACTGTAGTGCGGTTATCCTGTACTATATGGCTAAAATCCATTTATAAGTGAGTACATACCATGCATGTCTTTGGGGGGTTGGGCTACTTCATTCAGGGTGATCTTTTCTAGTCTTACAGTTTCTCGGCCCTTCTTCTACAATGTTCCCTGAGCCTTAGGTGTGGGAGAGTTTTGTAGATGTGGACCACACTCCACAACTCTGCGTTTTGATTGGCTGTGATTTCCTATAATGTCTGTCTGTTACAAAGAAAAGTTTCTTTGATGAGGGGTGAAGACTGCACATATTTGTGGGCATAAGGCCCAGTGTTTAAGGGTTGTTGTTGGGCTTCTGCTGGGTTAGTAAGTTAGAGGGTGTAGATTCTCCCACAATCACCATGACTGCACTAGCACTGAGCAGCTGCCTGGGTTCCAGCACCAGGCATGGCTCCCTACAGTCGAGTGGGTCTTAAGCCTAGCCGTGGCTCCTTGCTGCCCTCTCTGGTCAAACGTGAGCTCGGCCTCTGGCTTCCTCTCCACCTGGCTGGCCCCCTGCTCTTTCCAGGGTCTAACCAATGCTTTGGAGGCTGATTTGCCCTCAGCCAGGAAGGCGCCTCCTCTCCCACTGTGCCCTGTCTGCAAGTGTCACAACTCCCTCCTCTAGACAGATAATTAACCTTATAATGCTGATAACGGAGCACCAGCAGTATTTGTATGACGAAGCTGACACTGGCAGGAAAAACATCAAGTTTTAGAAGGAGTGGGAACGGACACTGGATGCACTATCTGAGTTACACAGAATGTTACCACATGCTCATGACTACTTAACATTAGTTAGAAAGCAAATGTCACAGTTTGTATACAGCTCAGCTGACCCACGTCATGCTTTTCAGTTCATGAATAAAGAGCAGTGGCTTCAGGCCTGAGCGTCACAATGAGAAACTGGTGAGCTGGTGGGTGTGACCAATGAGGCCCAGTGTGATGTGACCTTTCTCTGACTCCCTTCACCCATTCATGAGCGCATGAGGTAAGTCAATCAAGATCAGTGACTATAGCACCATCATCGTATCCTCCTCTAACTACACTGGAAGAGAGCACAGTGCTCTCAGGGGGGTACAGGGGAAGTCAAAGGCAGGCGGATTCTTCCACAGCCCCCCAAATTATCAGTGAGCGAGTGGCCCAGCCACTCTCAGCTCTTCATTCATCCCCTTATCTGCTGGGAGTGGCTATGACTGCATGGAACCAATACTAATCCGTCCCAGTCGCTGTACACGAGCATCCTCAAAGCCACAGACTTCTTACAGACACTGCCTTTACACGGGAGGAAGGCCTCGCTGGACACTGCTCTTCATGAAGTCTGGTATCTCCAGGATGACCCTGTCTTCAGACTTGGTTTAATCAGCTTATGAGCGGAAGGCTCCAAAGCCCCATGCCTAAACTCCTCAGCCCCAGCCCCAGCCCCAGCCCCAGCCCCAGCCCACAGACAAGGCTCTCACCAAAAGAGCTATTGTTAGTGCTCCCTCCTTTTCCTGTGAGTTGACCCTGTCCCTACATCATCCTAGATGCCCCCAGTACTCACGGTGATCAGTCACCAAGCTGCTTCTTTACATCTTCCAGCCCTCTCTCTCCTCTAGCCACGCTATTTCTTTGGATTTCTGAAGTTCCTCCACACTAGCCTATCGGCTTCCAGTCTCACTCCCCAGATCTGGAGGATGATCTTTGCATGTTACGCCTGACTGTGTTCTTTTGTTTTCAGAGGTTCCTCATTATCCCAGGGTGAAGTCCACATTCTGGGGGTTATAGACCAGGCCCCCCCCCAGCTTCACAGAAGCACTGTGCTCTCAGCTACTGGTACCCAACCATTCAGCCAATCTTCATTTCCTCTCTTCCAAAACTATCTATCATGTCACGTCCAAACCCCCAACAAAATAATATTGGCAGCTTGCTCAAGACTGGATCTGAAGTGTCCCTCAAATTCTCACATAGACAAGGCTTGACTCCACCATGGCCCTCTGGGAGGCAGTGGAATTTTTCAGAGATGGGGGGCTGGTAGCAGGTCCTTAGGTTATTTCAGGGGTGCTCCTAAAAGGGGACTATGGACTCTCAACCTTCTCTTCCTCCCCTTTCTCCTCTTTGTGCCTCCCTTGCTGAGGAGAACAGTGTGTATCGCCATATGCTCCTACCATGATATATGGCCTTGCAAAAGGCTCAAAAGTCAAAAGGGTCAATAAATCACTGGCTGGACCCTCCAGAACTGTGAGCCAAAAAAGCCTTTTCGCAGATGTTTTCATTACAAAGCCAGCACACACGTCTCATGCTTGCCTTGGCAGCTATTCACTGCTCACGTCCTTCACCTCCCAGTTCCATGTGTCCTTCAAGGTCAACTTCCTTCCAGAACCCTCTCTACCCCACGCTCTGTTCTGCCCATGCCACATGCACTTGGCTTTGACACGACTGTTTCTATTCTTCTTCTTCAATGTGTGAACCTTGTAAGGTCAGGCCATGGATCCTTCACCTCTGTACCCCAGTATGTGGTCCAGTGTCCATCAATTAAGGGGCTTTGCTAATATATGTGATGAGGAAACTGAGACAGAAAGCCACTGGGGCCTCTGGGAGATGAACTAAATGCTACTCAACACAGTCCTGGCATGGAAATAATGAAGAACAAGCCATCGCTTCAGGAAAAGCAGACGGACAATGCTAGCTCAGTAGGGTGGTGTATGCCTGTAGCCTTAGTGCCTGCAGGACAGAGGCAGGAATATTGCTGAGTATGAAGGCAGCCTAGCCCATCAAAACTACACAGCAGGACTCTCTCAATAGAACAAACAAATAAATGGCAGCACCATGCAAGATGAAGGGAGTGATGTAAAATACAAACCAGGCAATAGTGAGAGAAGATGACTTCAGAGGACACTGGCTTCTGCTGGAGCGGCTGAGGTAAGAGTGACAATGGCAGACAGAGATAGGCTCGACAGCAGAAGGGCACACAGGTGTTAGTCACAGCCAGGCAGTGTGGCTGACACAAGCAATGCAGGAGGGACTCACACCCATCCACTGGGTGGGCCTCTCGGCCTGCATGTGTCCTGCTTGCACACATTTCAGTGAATACTATACAGTCTTACAGCAATGATCCTCACTGTGCTGGAAAGTAGCTCATGTAAGGATGTCATGAACAAATGTTGCCTTAGCAGCCAACTTGCCTGATTCATTTCTGTTCCCCTGAAACGTGTGAGGACCAAGCTGTGTAGGTGGGAACCTCCTACCTGAACTCCTGCTTCTGCAGCTATGGCTCCCGCTCCGAAGACACATCCCCCTCTGCTCCGCTGCTGGCGCTGCGGTCTTCTTTACGGGGTGCATTCCGTTCTTTGCTTGACTCAGAAGGCCCCTTGGCTCTGGTCTTTTCTTTTCTCTGCTGCTGCTTCTCCAGCTTTGACAGCTGATTCAAAAAGAAAATATTTGAAAGTGGTGAAGATGTGAGTAGGTAGCCAATGCATCAGAATTTCCCAGGAAGAAACCACAGGGAAAAAGGCCTCTGCCTCGTGCCTGGTTTATCGCAGTGACCCACAGATCTGTGTGCAGCACTGCTCAAACAGCACCCAAATCCTTAACACAGACTTACTACCTGACACCTATAATGCCACTGTGACTTTTCCTCACCCAGCACATGAGATGTGAAGACAGCCATGCAACAGGCTTCTTCCGCAGGCTCAGAAGAACTCCTTAAATGGCAAAAGCTTTTTAGCTTATTCCCATTTTCTTTGATGGTGCTATAGCTTTTCTCACCATTGTCTTCCCACTTGCTATGTTTTAAAGAGTGTTCAAAGCATTTCACTGTTTGCTAGGTAACAGAGAGGACCGCAATAAAATGCACTGCACACTGTCTCAGTTACACTCACTCCTGAGCCTAAAGCCTGACTCATCCACGCCATGAGCTCCTACTATGCTAATGGTAGTCACAGATGGGCCACCAGCCACTGGAACGGCCAACTGGGGGGGAGGTGAGGGGGGATTAATAGCACATGCTCTAATATGACCCATTTCTTCCCTTGATATCTCCCCAACAGTTTCAAAGTAACCACAGACTAGACAGTCAGAAGAAACTTAGGTCAGCTCACACTCGGAGCAACAGTACAGCCACTCCAAAGAGGCCTGCAGAGAACACTAGCCAAGTTTTGGTTCACGAGATTTTCTTGGACCAAAAAAAGTATCTGTAGCAAAGCCTGAGAGACAGCAACACCCAGCTCCATCTGCTTCCCAGACCAAGTCTGCAGGCATTTTCTCCATCACATGGAAAGAAATTCAGTGCGGGGCTGGCCTCTCCCAGCTGGCCTCTGCCCCACGTCCATATGCAGTCACTTCACAAAGCCTGCCCAAGCAGAACACCGCTTCTATTACAGGCAGACTTTGAACTCAACCTTTTATGGATGCACAATCTGTAGCTTTCAATTTGGTCCAAGAAACCAAGTTTATTAATGATTGGCTTACAATACTATCTCTCCCAATTTCCATTAACCTAGAAAGTTATAGCAAATAACTAGGCTGGCTGATGTGCTAATCTGTTGTGTTGAACTTCACCATTGGTCCAGAGGCTTCCTTCCCAGGTAACTTCCCTTACAAGAGTCCACCCCTGAGCTGGTGGATGACTACAAGGAAGTGACGTTTTGAGACACACCAGGGCAGCGCGACATATGATCTATGTGACTATGACAGCATGCACAAGACCTGTGTCAGCTCAAGCCAGACAAAATCCCGGCATGGAACAAGGGGAGGGGAACAGGAAATCCATCCCTTGCTGAGGAGGTATTGGCCATTGATAGCTTCTAGGGGAGGAGAGTCCACTCTCTTTAAAGGTGTGACCTCTAGTAAGTAGGTCAGCCATTCTCCAGGGCAGACCCCACACCCAAGAGTATTTGCAAACTGGATCTATCAATGGTCTGGAGGGTTTTTGTTGTTGGTTGGTTGGTTTTGTTAGTTGGTTGGTTGGTTGGTTCAATTTGGTTTTCTGTTTGGGTTTTGGGTTTTTCGTTTGTTTGTTTTTGTTTTTAAGACAAAGTTTCTCTGTGTAGTCCTGGCTGTCTTGGAACTTGCTCTGTAGACTACACTGTCCTTGATAGCAGAGATTTGCCTGCCTCTGCCTCCCAAGTGCTGGGGTTAAATGTGTATGCCACCACTGCCTAGCCAATCATTGTGACAGAGAGAGAGAGAAGGCGGGGGGAGGGAGAAGTTGGGTGGGTAGGAAGAAGATAGGGATAAATCTGAGAGGATTTGGGGAAGAAGCTAAATATGATAATTGTATAAAATTCAAAAAGAATTAGTAAAAATATTGTTTTAAAATTTTTATTTCATGCACACAGGGAGGCTCATAAGAATGTGAAGTATAATATTAGAAAAAAACTAGAAACAATGCAATAGGAAAGATAAATATAGCTTGCTAAGGTCACAAGATGTAATAACGCAGAACAGACAGATATACAAGCATAAAAAAAGAGATTTTAAAATCATGTTGTATAAAAACAAAGTTGCAGAGACAGCTACACACCATGATAAACGTACACAACACACACTACACACCATGATTAGTTCGTGCGCTGCACATTGTGATAAGTTCAGATGCTATACACCATGATGGGCTCACAGACTGCATGCAATGCTGGGCTCTCACTACACACTGTGGTAGATTTACTCACTACACACAGGGAGTGGGAAGACAGACACCAGCTCCAGCGCTCTGGCTAACTTGAGGTGAGAGGGGGAATGTGGTGGACTGACTACACAGGCCTCACCTGTAACTTTCAGCTCTTACTTCTTTAAGAACAAACCCAGAGCCAGAGTTTGGCTCCTGACTAGGGCCAGGCCATGAGCTATTTGCACAAGACACTTGGGCCGCAGATGTAAAGCTGTTCACGGCAGAGTGCACGCCAGCACAAAGCTTCCTTCACAGTCATCGGTGGAAGGTAGTGCCCACGTCTCTGTGACCTCAGTGTGCAGCTGACTTCCTCCTGGCAGAAGCTCATTGTCCGGCCTGGGCACAAGCAGCTCAGGCTCCAGCCCTCTGAACAGGAAGGGCCAGAGCATTTTTAAATGCTAGGAATCCAGGAAATGGTAATGTGAGCTTTTGCTGCATTTTCTGTGCAGCATTATTTTCCATGAACAAATATTTCCTTTATCTATTCTGCCACAGATGTGGAGGTGCCTTTTACACTAAGAATGCTTTTTATTTCTCTCGGCATTAAAAACCCATTTCTTTTTAAAACCATGAGGACAGACAAGGGTCTCTCATTCTTTTTTTAAGAATCATCCTAGCTTGTAACTATTAAAAATGGTTAAGATGCCAAATTATATGTGTATTTTGCTAAAATTTTAAAATTACTTCAGGGGCTGGAGAAGTGGCTCAGTAGTTAAGTGCACTTACTGCTCTTGCTGAGGACTTTGCTCCACTCCTAGCACCCACATGGAAGCTCCAATTCCAGGGCCCAACGCCCTCTTCTGGCCTCCATGAGCACCAGGCATACTGAAATACAGTTAGGCAAAACCCCCACATCCATAAAATAATGTTTAATTAAAAATGAATTTGGAGAGTAGGCATGGTGGAGCACACCTTTAATCCCAGCACTCAGAGAAGCAGAGGCAGGCATATTTCTGTTAGTTCAAGGCCAGCCTGGTCTACAAAGCAAGTCCAGGACAGCCAAGGCTACACAGAGAAACCCTGTCGCTAAGGGGAAAAAAAAGGTATGCCAGGCAGTGGTGGCGCATGCCTTTAATCCTAACACTCGGGAGGCAGAGGTAGGCAGATCTCTTGAGTTCAAGGCCAGCCTGGTCTACAGGAAAGCCAGGGCAACACAGAGAAATCCTGTCTTGAAAAAGACAAACAAAGGAACAACAATAATAATTTGGGTAAATGTAAGTTGACAATACATGCCGAATCTCCCCCTTTTTTTTTAATTGTCTGTATTTCTGGTTCATAAAACCTAAAAATTTGGGAGTCAGTGTTCCTCAGTGCAATGTGTTAAGCTGCCTTCTGGTGTATATTTACTCCTGTATGCAACAGGTGTAGGTAGATACCCACAGACACATGCACGAGCGGATAATCGCAGATGTTATCTAAGACAGGTGTTGAGAAATATTTGTTTCAAAAGCAAGAGGCCCTCTCAGTTTCATTTCTCCTTTTTAGAGGTAACACACAGAAAATGTGAATATTACAGGTACCAGAGATGAATGCCAGCCGCATGGTCACGTGTCACCCGGAGGCCTGCTGTGTGTCCCCACCTTTTGCTTCCTGCTCTGCTGCTCTTGACACCAGGTCCCAACAGAGAGGACGGGGGCATGATCGCAGGTAACAGGGGCTTCTCAGGGGCATCACAGCTCCAAGCACTACCCAGCAGACGCAGCTCTGATGCAAAAGCACTGTCCCACGGCGTACAGACGGAGAGACACGGGTCTGAACTTCACCTTAACCCTGACCCCCGCACCATGAGCCAAGCTTGTAAATCGCATGTGATAATTCTTTAAGCAATAGGCAGAGCCATGTTTCTGCCAACCATGCAATGCTGATTCTCTTACATTACTTATCTTAAAATAACCCAATCCCACATGGCTCCAGGCCACCAAATAAAGTTCTCTGTGAGAACACTGTGAACCAAATTAATAAATTTAAGCCTTTTCTCGGAAAGCTGGGTCCAGTGAATCCAGGAGGTGGAATTTATATCTCAGGGCAGAAGAAACAGATGGACTGTTTTCCTTTCCTTTTCTTTCCTCTCCTTCCCTCCCTCCTTCTCTCCCTCCCTTTCTTCTCTCAAGCAGATGGATCCTCCCTTTTCTCTTTTCCTCTTCACTCCCCTCCCTTCCCTCCTACGAGGTAACAAGAAAGGAAGAAAGAGAAAGAAAAACATGGCAACATGCACAGCCTCACATAGGAAGTCCAGCTTTCAAACTAACAGAAGAGCCATGCCTAAGAGGAAACAAAGCACGGTGGGTCTGTGACCATGGCGTCCACCAGTGCTGGTTCTGACTGTTTCTGGAGGCTTTTCTTTTCTGCTTGTTAAGTTTAGCGCACTGATGAGAATGTTCCCATTGTGAAGTAGACCTTGTCGCAAGGACTAGTGTCTGTGCCTTCAAGAAAAACCCAACCTTCCAAAGGCAGCGCTGCACACAAAGACCCCTCCAGGGGATCTAAATAAAGGACTTTCTTTTCCTTAATATCCCCAAGCTCTAATTGCATAGTCTAAGAATAAACTATCTGCAGCCAAGCTTGCAAACAGAAACACCTTGAAGGATGGAGCATAGGAAGCACAGAACTGAATCTAAAGGACATGGTGGAAACTGGGCTATCATGCAGAAGGCACGCCCTACCCAAGGGTGATCGCACGTTTAGACATATGTCTACATAGGTATAATGTAAGTGTCACCTCCTGGGATGCTGCTTTGCTCTTCCAATCATATGATTTTGCTAATGCTTAGGTGCAAAGAAAATTTGTCACCATCATCATTGTGAACAATCCATGGAAAAGCCGCTGTCACCACCATAGTTAGCCACCTCCCGGCCCCTCTTTCCTTCCCTCCCTGATGCACAAGCTGATTCCCACTTCAAGGGGAACAGTGCCTGACCTTCTGCCGTGTGGTTTGTGAGCTGTAGGAGATGCAGGAGTATCAAGGAAAGGTTCCCTCACTGAGACACATGTGTGTGCGGTGACATCACCTTCCTTCTCCCATGGCCTTGGCCACATGGGAACCCTGGCAACAGTACAACTCTTGGGATAAGGAAGGGCTTCTGAGGCATGGAAGCCTCTGGCAAGGCCTAGCAGGGTTCCCCTGTTAGGGATAGCAATCGTGTTGTTCACTGTAAAAAACCAGTGCAGACACTTGCAGCTGACAGCAAACTTCTCACACGACACACATGGAAGTCCATGTAAAGAGGACCCCAGCAAGGCTAGGAGGTTTCCTTCAGCTTGGCAGCATGTCAACAACTGAGATGGGCCGAGCACGAGGCCTTGGCATCACACACCCACCTTCTGTGCAAGGAATCATGCGATCTCTCCCTCAACAGATATTTCCCAAGCATCGGCTATATTCCATGTCCTAGTGAGGTGCCAGGCTCATAGCAGAGAGAGCCGCACAGCATCTTTGGAGCTTATTGTCCACCAGAAAAAAAAAATGGTTAGTAAGCCCGATTATCTGCCAGAAGCCGATCTCTGCTGTAAATACTTGAAAGGTATGTATGATGGAGTCATTGTAAGCCCACTGAAGTGCAAGGGAGCCAGGAGGTCTCCCAACTTTTCCCATTCGCCTACAGCACCTGGCTCACTGTCAGGCCTATAAGAGCACACAACATAAGGCAGGGCAGAGCCGGACTGGAAAATGGCATGCAGGAAGACAGAAGCCAAGGAGGTGGAGGGTCGCATAAGGAAAGCCTGAACCACCAGAGGCCCAGGCCCAGTGAAAGCAAAGCAAGCCAGCAAAGGGGAAGAGCAAGGCAGAGCTTCGGGCTACACTGCCCCTCAGACAGTGACTGGAGCTTCTTCCAGGAGTGGAGGATGAAAGAACTGCGGTGCACTCAACCCAAAGCCCTAAACAGAGCAGATGGAGAGGTGTCACAGCGCATGGGACACCAAGCCCGAGTGGCAGCCAGGGTGCCCTATTCGTTAACAATGGTGGGGACGTGGATAGGGCTCTGGGGCACATACAAAATGCCAGATAGACTTTCTGAAATGTGAATTAGCCAATTTTGTTTGGAAGAACAGACCAGGCAATGGCCTTGGAGAGAAGGGCAGCTCGGGCTCCCAGTTCTCAACAGATGGTTAAAGACCCTTCACCCACAGGTGCCATGATAAGGAAAAGCGGAACCCAGCCACTGTGAGGGTGAGGGGCCTGCCTTCAGGGTTGGGCTATCTGCCTTCAGGGTTGGGCTATCTGCCTTCAGGGTTGGGCTATCTACCTTCAGGGTTGGGCTATCTACCTTCAGGGTTGGGCTATCTGCCTTCAGGGTTGGGCTATCTGCCTTCAGGGTTGGGCTATCTGCCTTCAGGGTTGGGCTATCTGCCTTCAGGGTTGGGCTATCTGCCTTCAGGGTTGAGCTATCTGCCTTCAGGGTTGGGCTATCTGCCTTCAGGGTTGGGCTATCTACCTTCAGGGTTGGGCTATCTGCCTTCAGGGTTGGGCTATCTGTCTCTAATGATGGTAGCAGTTCACCAAGAGAAAAACAGAGTTAGGCAGGGCTTGGATGTCCACAGCCTCCATCTGCTCAGGGCACTGGATGTGCAATGCACCATATAAACAGGGAATCGTCACCGCTACCCTGTCCTTACACACACACACACACACACACACACACACACACACACACACACGTGCACATTACTTGGGGCATCTCTGAGACTGATGTCTTCATGCTGAGGACACACTGATCCATGACAACAGAAACTATGAAATGAAAGGTGACTCCTGCTCCTGTGGCACTTATGACGAGGGATGCCCCCACTAATCATCAGAGGATTTGAGTCCTGGTCCTTTGCGATCAGTAAGTCCCTGTAACCGCTCTCTCTAGAGAATCAGGCACGGTGTTCTGAACCTGCAGCCAGCTACAGCCAACAAGGCCGGAAGGGCCACCTGGAGGCAGCAGGGGGGCTGGGTATGTTGTCCCCTACCCCACCTACCTCCCTGGGGACAGGGACTCCAGTCAGACTAAAGAATTACATTCATATCTCAGAGCAGATGAGGTAGTGTTCTTTAACACCTGATGAGAGGACTCCAGGTGGAGGGACGTAGGACAGGCACCTTACACTTACTTTCAACATGATTAGGGACAACACAGTAAAAAATCACAGCAGCCATAGAGGAGCTATGTGATAAGTCCCTCCCACACCTCACCCCAAAGCCACCAAGTCTGGTCATATCCTTTCTCTTCCTGGAATCTATAACTTACAAAGAAGGAGAGCCACCACCCTCAAAGGACCCTTACAGGTAAGGTGAAGTTCTACTTCGGTTCTCTAAACTCCATCTTCACACTGAGGAAACAAATGACCCCTCAGATCCTGACAGCCAGCTGCTCCCCTGTGGGATTCCGAGAACTCAAGAGCAGGCATTATTATTCCCAGATTGTTTCTGAGCACAGTGAGGTCAGTGAAGAGAGAGCTTGCCCAAAGCCGCGTCCAGGCCGGGCAGGCTGGGCAGGAGCCAGCTCTCAGGACTGCTAGCCAAGCCTCCAGTTGACCTGACTTCTCTTTGGAGCAAATGTTCACCTATGCTGGGGATTGCTGAGACTTGCCAGGGCCCGGAACAGCAAATCCCATCCCCGTCCTTGTTAGGATAATGTGAGGTTCAGTCCTGTCTTTGAGTTATTTTAATGCCGGTTATTTCCTGCCAGACGTTCTGTCCTGCATGTGAGCAAAATCTAATTAGAGAGGGAAGAAAATAACAAAGAAAAACTTAAGCCCCATGAAGTCAGTTCTGTGGTTTTTATAGACCCTGGTGTAGATGGGAAAGTCCTGTTCCGACCAACCCCTTACAGAGATCCCAGGAATCAAGCAGCTCACGTGCCCCTCCCCCTCCCGCAGTCACCTTTAAGGTACTACAAGGCATTACTCCTCCAGGTTGCTAGCCCACACCTGGAACTACTGATGTAGTCCCTGGTACTGATGTGGTCCTGATGTCAACGCTGGCTGTCACAGGATGCTGCAAGGAAGGACATGCCCAACCAGGTCTCCTGAGACCGATACGGGCCAAAGCAGCAAAATGCCCAACACAATCGGCCCCGTAACTCATCCCAGTAGCAGCAAAACTTTCTCTCCACAATGCCATCTTTCCCAACCACCCATGAGCAGCGAAGGCTAGTGAGCAAACCCTGACTCTTTCAGGTCATCTCAGCTGCTCCCTGGAGGTCAGCAGGTGCTGTCCTTGTCCTAGTCCATATCGTTTTATCAAAAGATTAACTATTCCAAGGCAATATATACGCAGAGTTGAGTCAATATGAACTTTGTTGTCTAAATTACTAAACTTTGCTCTGCTTCACTGTGCTGCTAGACCGCAGAGGCTTCTGGAAGGTACATTTCTTGTTCATGGTATTTCCACTGCCAGGGTAAGTGTGGAAAGAGCCTTTCTACCAGCGCCAGGCAGGTACATCAGGCCCAAATCAGGGGAGTCCTCCATCCTCTGAGATAGTGCAGGGTGTCCCCGTGAGCAGACTCCTGAGGGAACGGCAGGCGCCTGCCCTCAAGATACTGGCAGCTGAGAGCTCTCAGGGCAGGAAGAGTCATGTTCGAGGAGAAGGCCACTGGTGGGTTCCCAGTGCTCCAGGGGGTCGAACCACACACATATGGGCGGCACTGTGTGTCAGGAAGGAAGAGGAAGGGGCGGCAACAACTATAAAATGAGGCTAGGAGAGGGAGGGGGTAGGGAGCATGGAGCAGCCAGGAGGGGAAACGGCAGAGGGGTCCTGTATGATCTTACTTCATTGTACGTGTGGATGAGGCCCTCAAAGAATAACATCACAAAGACGCCTGTACCCAGACTCCGGGGAAGACCGCACACCAGCTAGTCCAACGGCTGTGGACCCGCTCCACACGCGTTTGCTCCTGCTCTCAGGACTGAGGCATCTCTTGAACTGCTGGAAAGCCTGTGGGTCTAAAGCCCTGCCTCACCCTTCTACTCAAAGGCCAGGTGACACATGGTGGCAAGAGGAAAGAAGGAAGGGAGGTTCTAATAAGGAAATGACCAGCAAACCCCTGAAAAAACGCATGCCTGTATCTACCACGCATTTGACGAGGTCTGCGGAAACATCGTCCCATGTGAAACCTGAAGTTGACTAAGCCATTTTTTTTAAAAGAAAGGCAACTGGAATTTATAGTTGAACAATTTGTTTTATCAAACTGCAGCTTGATATAATTTTATCTTACGTGATAATTTGGAAGGCATTTTTAAAAATATTCTTATGTAATGGAAAACCTGACGGAACACTTAAGGGGATGTTCCCACACACACCAGAGTCCGCCACTGTGTCAACTGTTGTGCTCTGTTATTTTTAAATCAGCTAGCTGCTTAATAAAAACATTACAAAGCAAAGAGCACACATGGTACCTAATTTTTATACATTATTAACTCTGCTTGAGGTTTTTGTGGGAATTTTAAAAAAAAAAAATCAAGTAAAAAGGCATCTGTCCCCATCTGAAATCGTGCAAGCTCTACTTTCCTGTTGTTTCAGCATGCAAAGCTAGGAGGGTGTGGTGTCTCCTCCCCCCTGTTCTTGCTTAGCTAAGGCCCCTGGTTCAGGCTTTGGCTTTGCGGGCTAGCGCTGGATCCTCTCCAGTCTCCCCATCTCAGTGTTTCAGACTACAGTGGGGTATGGAAAGTTCACTCAGCCCCCCCCCCCCGCCCCACCCCACCCCGCCCCAGGTCCTAAGTGAACCGCATTAGATGCTGTCAGAGTCCCCATGGCCCTAGCCCAGAGTCCACCTGCCACTCCCATGAACAGCGACCCTTCAAACTTTTGGCTGCTCGTATCCAGCACCTGCCCCTCTTTGATGAAGATACCTACTGGCCAGCCACAGAGGGTCAGGCCACTAACATTCTTAAAAGGACAGACTCTGGGATGTAAGCTGCTGGTTCCCGTGGTGTGCTCCTTCTCAGCCTCTCCCCATCCCTGGCTCCCTTTCTGTTCCTCACATGTTCCTGAGGCAACTTCCTAAATATAAACTACCTAGCCCAAAGTACTTTCACGCTGGGGAATCTAACCACAGGTATTGTAAATGCCCTGTAATAAACCACATCTTTCTGCGCTCATGCATTAGGCGTACCCTGTGTGTCAGCTGGCCGTCTGTCGACTGGAATCCAACACTTCTTCCCGGTCTCAACACCGGAGAAGCCTGTGGATATTTAAGTTCACTGCCTTTCTCGTACCAGGCACTGGAAAAGGCTATACAAATTGAAGGGACTGTTGGGTGATTTTGAGTGTAACCCTGTGACAATTTGACTGTACATGCAAGTTCTCTGCAAATCCATTATTTATATAAATGGCAAACTAACTAAAAAAAAAAGGCAAACTATACACACTAGTAGTGATGATGTCATTACTGTGTCTACCCCCCGACTCTACCAGAAACAAGCTGTTGATGGCATCTCCCACCCAGATAGTGTTGAACCTGCCTTCTCCCCACGCCTGTGGCTTGGGGTTTTCCTTCAGTGAGGGAATAACCATAAAATCCAGGAATTCTTAGACAAAAGTCACCACTTTCCATTTATGGACAAGGGCAGGCAGAGAACACATCTACCTACTGCTCCATCCTCCTATGGACCACTTTCCATTTATGGATGAGGGCAGGCAAGGACCACCTCCACTACTGTTCCATCCTCCTATGGACCACTTCCCACTTATGGATGAGGGCAGGCAGAGACCACCTCCACTACTGCTCCATCCTCCTATGGACCACTTTCCATTTATGGATGAGGGCAGGCAAGGACCACCTCCACTACTGCTCCATCCTCCTATGGACCATTTTCCATTTATGGATGAGGGCAGGCAGGGACCACCTCCACTTACTGCTCCATCCTCCTATGGACCACTTCCCACTTATGGATGAGGGCAGGCAGGGACCACCTCCACTACTGCTCCATCCTCCTATGGACCACTTTCCATTTATGGACGAGGGCAGGCAGGGACCACCTCCACTACTGTTCCATCCTCCTATGGACCATTTTCCATTTATGGACGAGGGCAGGCAGGGACCGCCTCCACTACTGTTCCATCCTCCTATGGACCACTTTCCATTTATGGACGAGGGCAGGCAGGGACCACCTCCACTACTGTTCCATCCTCCTATGGACCACTTTCCATTTATGGACGAGGGCAGGCAAGGACCACCTCCACTACTGCTCCATCCTCCTATGGACCACTTCCCATTTATGGATGAGGGCAGGCAGGGACCACCTCCACTACTGTTCCATCTTCCTATGAACCACTTTCCATTTATGGATGAGGGCAGGCAGAGACCACCTCCACTACTGCTCCATCGTCCTATGGACCACTTCCCACTATGGATGAGGGTAGGCAGGGACCACCTCCATCCTATAGACCATTTTCCATTTATGGATGTGGGCAGGCAGGGACCGCCTCCACTACTGTTCCATCCTCCTATGGACCACTTCCCATTTATGGACGAGGGCAGGCAGGGACCGCCTCCACTACTGCTCCATCCTCCTATGGACCACTTTCCATTTATGGATGAGGGCAGGCAGGGACCACCTCCACTACTGCTCCATCCTCCTATGGACCACTTTCCATTTATGGACGAGGGCAGGCAGGGACCACCTCCACTACTGCTCCATCCTCCTATGGACCACTTTCCATTTATGGATGAGGGCAGGCAGGGACCACCTCCACTACTGTTCCATCCTCCTATGGACCACTTTCCATTTATGGACGAGGGCAGGCAAGGACCACCTCCACTACTGCTCCATCCTCCTATGGACCACTTCCCATTTATGGATGAAGGCAGGCAGGGACCACCTCCACTACTGTTCCATCTTCCTATGAACCACTTTCCATTTATGGATGAGGGCAGGCAGAGACCACCTCCACTACTGCTCCATCCTCCTATGGACCATTTTCCATTTATGGATGAGGGCAGGCAGGGACCGCCTCCACTACTGTTCCATCCTCCTATGGACCACTTCCCATTTATGGACGAGGGCAGGCAGGGACCGCCTCCACTACTGCTCCATCTTCCTATGGACCACTTTCCATTTATGGATGAGGGCAGGCAGGAACCACCTCCACTACTGCTCCATCCTCCTATGGACCACTTTCCATTTATGGACGAGGGCAGGCAGGGACCGCCTCCACTACTGCTCCATCCTCCTATGGACCACTTTCCATTTATGGACAAGGGCAGGCAGGGACCACCTCCACTACTGCTCCATCCTCCTATGGACCACTTTCCATTTATGGATGACGGCAGGCAGGGACCACCTCCACTACTGCCCCATCCTCCTATGGACCACTTTCCATTTATGGACGAGGGCAGGCAGGGACCACCTCCACTACTGCTCCATCCTCCTATGGACCACTTTCCATTTATGGACGAGGGCAGGCAGGGACCACCTCCACCTACTGCGCCATCCTCCTATGGACCACTTCCCATTTATGGATGAGGGCAGGCAGGGACCACCTCCACTACTGTTCCATCCTCCTATGGACCACTTTCCATTATGAATGAGGGCAGGCAGGGACCACCTCCACTACTGTTCCATCCTCCTATGGACCACTTCCCATTTATGGATGAGGGCAGGCAGGGATCGCCTCCACCTACTGCTCCATCCTCCTATGGACCACTTTCCATTTATGAATGAGGGCAGGCAGGGACCACCTCCACTACTGTTCCATCCTCCTATGTACCACTTTCCATTATGAATGAGGGCAGGCAGGGACCACCTCCACTACTGTTCCATCCTCCTATGGACCACTTTCCATTTATGGATGAGGGCAGGCAGGGACCACCTCCACTACTGTTCCATCCTCCTATGGACCACTTCCCACTTATGGATGAGGGCAGGCAGGGACCACCTCCACTACTGCTCCATCCTCCTATGGACCACTTCCCACTTATGGATGAGGGCAGGCAGGGACCACCTCCACTACTGCTCCATCCTCCTATGGACCACTTTCCATTTATGGATAAGGGCAGGCAGGGACCACCTCCACTACTGTTACATCTTCCTATGAACCACTTTCCATTTATGGATGAGGGCAGGCAGAGACCACCTCCACTACTGCTCCATCCTCCTATGGACCACTTCCCACTTATGGATGAGGGCAGGCAGGGACCACCTCCACTACTGCTCCATCCTCCTATGGACCACTTTCCATTTATGGATGAGGGCAGGCAAGGACCACCTCCACTACTGCTCCATCCTCCTATGGACCATTTTCCATTTATGGATGAGGGCAGGCAGGGACCACCTCCACTTACTGCTCCATCCTCCTATGGACCACTTCCCACTTATGGATGAGGGCAGGCAGGGACCACCTCCACTACTGTTCCATCCTCCTATGGACCATTTTCCATTTATGGACGAGGGCAGGCAGGGACCGCCTCCACTACTGTTCCATCCTCCTATGGACCACTTTCCATTTATGGACGAGGGCAGGCAGGGACCACCTCCACTACTGTTCCATCCTCCTATGGACCACTTTCCATTTATGGACGAGGGCAGGCAAGGACCACCTCCACTACTGCTCCATCCTCCTATGGACCACTTCCCATTTATGGATGAGGGCAGGCAGGGACCACCTCCACTACTGTTCCATCTTCCTATGAACCACTTTCCATTTATGGATGAGGGCAGGCAGAGACCACCTCCACTACTGCTCCATCCTCCTATGGACCACTTCCCACTATGGATGAGGGTAGGCAGGGACCACCTCCATCCTATAGACCATTTTCCATTTATGGATGTGGGCAGGCAGGGACCGCCTCCACTACTGTTCCATCCTCCTATGGACCACTTCCCATTTATGGACGAGGGCAGGCAGGGACCGCCTCCACTACTGCTCCATCCTCCTATGGACCACTTTCCATTTATGGATGAGGGCAGGCAGGGACCACCTCCACTACTGTTCCATCCTCCTATGGACCACTTTCCATTTATGGACGAGGGCAGGCAAGGACCACCTCCACTACTGCTCCATCCTCCTATGGACCACTTCCCATTTATGGATGAAGGCAGGCAGGGACCACCTCCACTACTGTTCCATCTTCCTATGAACCACTTTCCATTTATGGATGAGGGCAGGCAGAGACCACCTCCACTACTGCTCCATCCTCCTATGGACCACTTCCCACTTATGGATGAGGGCAGGCAGGGACCACCTCCACTACTGCTCCATCCTCCTATGGACCACTTTCCATTTATGGATGAGGGCAGGCAAGGACCACCTCCACTACTGCTCCATCCTCCTATGGACCATTTTCCATTTATGGATGAGGGCAGGCAGGGACCACCTCCACTTACTGCTCCATCCTCCTATGGACCACTTCCCACTTATGGATGAGGGCAGGCAGGGACCACCTCCACTACTGCTCCATCCTCCTATGGACCACTTTCCATTTATGGACGAGGGCAGGCAGGGACCACCTCCACTACTGTTCCATCCTCCTATGGACCATTTTCCATTTATGGACGAGGGCAGGCAGGGACCGCCTCCACTACTGTTCCATCCTCCTATGGACCACTTTCCATTTATGGACGAGGGCAGGCAGGGACCACCTCCACTACTGTTCCATCCTCCTATGGACCACTTTCCATTTATGGACGAGGGCAGGCAAGGACCACCTCCACTACTGCTCCATCCTCCTATGGACCACTTCCCATTTATGGATGAGGGCAGGCAGGGACCACCTCCACTACTGTTCCATCTTCCTATGAACCACTTTCCATTTATGGATGAGGGCAGGCAGAGACCACCTCCACTACTGCTCCATCCTCCTATGGACCACTTCCCACTATGGATGAGGGTAGGCAGGGACCACCTCCATCCTATAGACCATTTTCCATTTATGGATGTGGGCAGGCAGGGACCGCCTCCACTACTGTTCCATCCTCCTATGGACCACTTCCCATTTATGGACGAGGGCAGGCAGGGACCGCCTCCACTACTGCTCCATCCTCCTATGGACCACTTTCCATTTATGGATGAGGGCAGGCAGGGACCACCTCCACTACTGCTCCATCCTCCTATGGACCACTTTCCATTTATGGACGAGGGCAGGCAGGGACCGCCTCCACTACTGCTCCATCCTCCTATGGACCACTTTCCATTTATGGATGAGGGCAGGCAGGGACCACCTCCACTACTGTTCCATCCTCCTATGGACCACTTTCCATTTATGGACGAGGGCAGGCAAGGACCACCTCCACTACTGCTCCATCCTCCTATGGACCACTTCCCATTTATGGATGAAGGCAGGCAGGGACCACCTCCACTACTGTTCCATCTTCCTATGAACCACTTTCCATTTATGGATGAGGGCAGGCAGGGACCACCTCCACTACTGCTCCATCCACCTATAGACCATTTTCCATTTATGGAAGTGGGCAGGCAGGGACCGCCTCCACTACTGTTCCATCCTCCTATGGACCACTTCCCATTTATGGATGAGGGCAGACAGGGACCGCCTCCACTACTGTTCCATCCTCCTATGGACCACTTCCCATTTATGGACGAGGGCAGGCAGGGACCGCCTCCACTACTGCTCCATCTTCCTATGGACCACTTTCCATTTATGGATGAGGGCAGGCAGGAACCACCTCCACTACTGCTCCATCCTCCTATGGACCACTTTCCATTTATGGACGAGGGCAGGCAGGGACCGCCTCCACTACTGCTCCATCCTCCTATGGACCACTTTCCATTTATGGACAAGGGCAGGCAGGGACCACCTCCACTACTGCTCCGTCCTCCTATGGACCACTTTCCATTTATGGATGACGGCAGGCAGGGACCACCTCCACTACTGCCCCATCCTCCTATGGACCACTTTCCATTTATGGACGAGGGCAGGCAGGGACCACCTCCACTACTGCTCCATCCTCCTATGGACCACTTTCCATTTATGGACGAGGGCAGGCAGGGACCACCTCCACCTACTGCGCCATCCTCCTATGGACCACTTCCCATTTATGGATGAGGGCAGGCAGGGACCGCCTCCACTACTGTTCCATCCTCCTATGGACCACTTTCCATTATGAATGAGGGCAGGCAGGGACCACCTCCACTACTGTTCCATCCTCCTATGGACCACTTCCCATTTATGGATGAGGGCAGGCAGGGACCGCCTCCACTACTGTTCCACCTTCCTATGGACCACTTCCCATTTATGGATGAGGGCAGGCGGGGATCGCCTCCACCTACTGCTCCATCCTCCTATGGACCACTTTCCATTTATGAATGAGGGCAGGCAGGGACCACCTCCACTACTGTTCCATCCTCCTATGGACCACTTTCCATTTATGGATGAGGGCAGGCAGGGACCACCTCCACTACTGTTCCATCCTCCTATGGACCACTTTCCATTTATGGGTGAGGGCAGGCAAGGACCACCTCCACTACTGCTCCATCCTCCTATGGACCACTTTCTGTTTATGGATGACGGCAGGCAGGGACCCCCTCCACCCGCTGTTCCATCCTTCTTATGGGCCTATCATTTTTCAGGGCATGAGCAACTGAACACAAAACAATAAAGCAACTATATAATAGTAAGCTACTATAGTCAATGTGTACTTTTGACTTGAGTCAACATCTATGGCATACTTGGCACATGCCTGGTTAAAAATCATGAACATCCATAAAGTTTAAAGAGACAATTTCAGCCTGGTTTTCCAATGCTTAATTGGTAACAGAAAACTTTTCATAAGCATTTTAAGCAAATAATGTTCTTTAAATGATTCAAAATGTTTCTTTAATTGCAACAATCTTAAGGGAAAGGGGGGGTCTCTCTCCCACTTGGTCTATATGTTGTACAAATGCCAAGAGAACAGGTCTGGAACCCTGAAGAGTTATTGAGTAGAATAACTGTAAACAGAAAGGGGGAGGACATAAGACGCAGAGAGGCAGGGGTGTGGTCTGAGAAAGGTGTTGAGGACAAGGGCAGACAAGGTGAACCATCAACAGCCAAAAAACTAACCTGCCCACGGGGAGCTGGGGACAGACACAGAACGCAGGCTCCCATGGGAATGGGCAATCAGAGGGAAGGCTAGGGGCTCAGAGAGGAATTAGTGAAAGACCTTCCAAGAGCTGCAAAAAGAAAAGACAGACAAGTACACATGTCTGGAAAGGCTGAAGGCTGAACAGTGACAACAGAAACCATGGGTGCGACATGGCTTGTAGTGGCTTACAGTCCCTGAGCCACAGCACAGATGCTGCTGACTGCTTCTGTGAAAAGAAACGAGGGGACAGTACATAAGACACAAGTGCCTAGTCCTCCTCTGTAATAGCCTGAAAAAAAAAGTCAAAATTCAATAAATCAAAAATAGTGAAGGTCCGTTCATGTAGAATAGAGAAGAGAGTTCTGAAAGAAATACCTTGAAATATGCTAAAGACCACTGCTTGGGAGGGTTAGGGAGGAACCAGCATAGGTTGTTTTTCATTATACACCTTCAGATACATTATTTTAATTATCTGCACAATTAGTAAATACTTGCAAATTGATTTAAGGCAGAAAATACATAAAGCAAATACAGTCAGTAAATCCAATAATACAGAAAACAACAACAATGACTGAGAAATACCAGTTCATATAATTCTTCTGAAGGTCAAAAGAAAAGGTACTAAATAAAAAGAGCAGAAACAAAGAAATTTAACGCAAGAAACCCAATTATCTGTAAGACAGGAGTTGAAGATAGAGGGGTCAGGGTATGCAGAAAAGGCCACAGGTAAAGACATCATCCACAGCCCTCCTGTGGCTCAAGTACACAGAGAAGAGAATAAAGGTCATGCTATGAGGGGAGCCCCTCCCCCACAGCAACAGCCGTCAGTCTGGGCCTGGGAAATGTCTGCATGGGGACAAACAAGCAGCTAAGTGGGAAGAATGATAGGGTGCGACCAGCCAAGCACCACCACAATGACCCAAACCCTGTGTCAGCTGAGACTATTCCAAAACATGCAAGCATCCAGAGACTGTCCTGCCCACCTCTGCGCGTAAAGGCAAGAAACTACTCACAAAAGAATTCCAGCCTCTCAGAAAAACTATGCTAAGTAATGTAACCAGCAAAATGGGTTATGTTAATTATAAAACTAATTCTTACATAAGAAAATATATAGTTCAAACAAAAACACAGCCAAGCTTCTCTGAATCCAAAAATCCAGTTCCAAAGCAATTTGTAAAATGTGGAGAAATCCTCATGCCTGAAAAGCTCCTCTGGAAAAAAAATAGTTCAAGTTCACTCGCAACTAATGATGCAAATGGAAATGAGCTATAATTTATGATTCATCAAACTGACAAGAGCTAACAATATACCCTTGAGCCTTTGTGAGAATTGAGGAAAAGATCCTTCTGTCAGTGATGAGGATTGTAAAACCAGAGAGCATAGTCTGGCAATGGACTTCAAAGCCCTAAGCACGTGCGCATTTAAGCACACATACATGTAAACATATGCACATCTAAACACACATACATGTAAACATATGCTAGTCTAAGCACACATACATGTAAGCATATGGACATACATATGCATGTAAATGTATGCACATACATGTAAATGAATGCACATTTAAGCACACATGCATGTAAGTATATGCACATCTAAGCACTCATACATGTAAACATATGCACATCTAAATACACATACATTTAAGCACATGCACATTTAAGCACACACACATGTAAGCATACGCACGTCTAAGCACAAGTATTTAAGTATATACACATTTAAGCACATGTATATATAAGCACATATGCAGGTGTAAGCACCTGTACATATCAGCATATGCACATCTAAGTAACCAACATCTAAGTGCATGTATACATAAGCAAACACACATCTACACACATGCATATCAGAACTCAATAATTTCATTTCTCCAGATTTATCATGTGGAAAGAGCTGACTATCAAGTGCAAAGACACGTGTAAGAGGATGTTTGCTGCATTTTCCTATTTCGTAATAGAAAAACCTTTAGAGTGATCTAAACATCCATCAAGGGGGGATTTTTTCACAAATATGAGGCATTCTGTATTGCACATGTGGTGTCTGAGGTGTTGCTATGGACAACAGTG
Organism: Acomys minous; assembly: GCF_964271855.1. NCBI lineage: Eukaryota > Metazoa > Chordata > Mammalia > Rodentia > Muridae > Acomys > Acomys minous. The sequence goes on from NC_140485.1 coordinate 5,109,644, forward strand.
GCTAGATTATGAAAACAAGGCCTCCCATCTCTTTCTCGGTTTGTTTTTTGTTTTCTGTTTTTAAGTATATTTTTGGACACCGCACACAGTCATCCTGGATGACTGCCTGGTGGTGCAAAGTGTGGAAACCTGAGCACGCACCCCATAGGCCAAACCTGAGAGGACAGAGCAGAGCGTAGAGACAGTAGCAGGGAAGGGTGGCACCTAATCGGGAAAGCCACAACCTTGCTGGGGCACTGTGTGCTGCGGTGGCCACTCCGAGACAGCACGATACTGAAGTGCAGGCCAGGTGAGGCTTGGAAGGTCAGTGGGGTGGGGGTGGGGGAGGGCCCTGAATAAAGATGACACCTCAGTTGTTAGACTGGGAAAAAGCCACAGCTCCCTTTGACCTTCACACTGTTTATACACTCGAGTTAGGTAGAAAGACCACACGATGAGACCACTTCATTCTCAGTTGTGCTTTTGCCCAACAGCTGTCTCTCTGCAGACACCTTGAGACCATCCCTCTCCATTCTCAAAAGCCTGCCTGAGAGAGCAAAGTGCTGCTCAGAGGGAAGATGGTGACACTTCTGCACATACCACTGAGTGTCCAGTTCTGACCGGCCCCAGGTCACTCTGAGCTTGTTTAGTCTCCAACCTCAGACACCTCAACAGAAACCGCAGGTGTAGCAGGCAAAATTTCTAGTCACTTCTCAAAGGAAATATTAGCAAAACACCACAGGCACCTCACAAATCCACTACTGTGGGGGAAGACATATTCATTAAAGCATCAGCCAAACCTGTGGTATACACAAAAGCTGCCACTTCCTGTGCCAAGACATTGCCAAACTGGAGTGGTGGGAGACTGTGAGGAAGTATCCACTTCTGAGAGGAGATCTGCCCACAATGGAACTAGAGAAAGAAAACCTGATGTGCAAGGCTTCTATGCTACTCTGCTTCTCCAGGCTTAAAACACTCACCTTGCCAGACAGACCCAGGAGAGCCTGCAGGGGGCTTTCCTAACATAGCAGCACTGTCATAGCTGCTGTGAGCTCCTCAGATCCCTAAGAAGCCGAAAGGAAGGAAGGAAGGAAGGAAGGCAGGCAGTGCATGGCTGGCTGGGTTTATTTGGGCTCACAGTTTCACAGTACAGTCCACCACAGCTAGGAGGTGTCGTGGCAGGCACAGGAGGCAGCTGGTCACAGCTTGTGCAGTCAGAAGCAGAGACAAATGTTCCTGCACCCCAGGCTCTTCCTTTGTGTGCAGTCCTGTACTGTGGCCCAAGGAAGCGAGTCGCTTACATTTTCTAAATCTAGAGCATCCCTCACAGACACGGAGATTTTTCTTCAAGATGATCCCAGTCCTGTCATGCTGACCGTGGATATAAATCACACAGTCCTTCCTAACACAGCCCACCAGCCCACCAGCCCACCAGCCTGAATATTTACCCTACTCTGACTTCCTGCACCCCACCCCAAAGTAAGGCCTGCCAACTCCTAATTCCTTTTCCTGCCCTATCCCAGGAAGGCCTTCTCTAGACTTTACAGGCAGAAGCCACATCCCTCTAGCCTTGTACTGACCTTCCTCAGGGCTCCTTGTCCCTAGTCTCTGGCCGCGGTCTAACTGTCTCCTGAATTTCACTCGAGGTCCGTGAGCAACCTCACCACGGGACTATTACACTCCCTCCTTCCAGCACTGTCCTCTCCACGGAGAGCTGCTCTCACACAGAAGTGGCCGGGTTCTGCTCTCAGCGCACTCTCTTCACCTCTCCTCAGCCCTTGGCCTCCTTCCCTGGCCAGCTACCCTGCTTATGGGGAACCCCTCAGACCTATATAGCCAATAGCGGCCATTTTCAGAGGCCAAAACCCTCCATCAACCCTTAGGACCCCATGGGGTGGAAATCCAGGCCTTCTTCATCTCATTGCTCTGTGTGTGTGTGTGTGTGTGTGTGTGTGTGTGTGTGTGTGTGCGCGCGCGCGCGCGCGCGTGCGCATTCTTTACAGCTAGATTATGCGGGAGACTTTGGCCAAAACTCCACACCTAAAGAAGTTTCAAGAACATTCACAGAAACATCAAATCTACCCTTGGACTCAACGCAGCAGAGATGCAGTCAGAGTGCCAGCCCAGTGGACTGTAAATGTCACCACCTAGCAGCATAAGTCACAGCAACCAAAAAAGGGAACTAGCGCAAGTGTCCATTAGCGGAAGTATGGTGTAGCCACACAATAGAATATTATTTGGAAATACCGAGGAGCAAATCACTGATTCATGGCACAACGGGGATGGACACTAAAACTATTACATGCTGAGCTAAAGAAGCCAGTCACAAAAGGCCGCATAATGTATGATTCTTTGGTATGAAATGAAAGACAGAAAGTAGGTTACCAGCTGCTTAGGGCTAAGGAGGATGGGGAGACACTGAAGACAGCTTCTTTTGTGGTGATAGGGATGCGGTAGCAACTGCACAGCTCAAGACTCTGGGCCAGTGAGCTGTGCACAGCAGCTGGGAGAGCTGTATCTCAGCAAAGCTGTTCTCAAAATGACAGTCACTCCTCACTAGAACCGTGGGCCAAGCCACGACTCCTCAGTCATGAACTATTTTCCATGATCTGTCCCCGAAATACCTTACTGGCTCCACTTCCCAAATACCTTCACCCTGTTTCATGTTCGAGAATCCCAGACTCACCCCCCACCCCCAAGCTTTCTAACTGGGATCGCATCACTGAAGCCTCGGCCTCACATGCCAGGCCTGTTGGGGAGCTTGGCTAAGGCCTCTCCTCCTGGGATCCACTACATAGTCTCGTCAATCTGATGTACAACTCTGAAGCTCACAGTTGTGACTCTTAGTGTCCACTCAAAAACTGAACAGCTCCAGGGCCCAGTGGCTGAATCCTGGGTTATATCTACTGTCTGATCTCAACGTGGCTGTGAAAGTGACAACATCACTGCTAAAAGCTCTGGACCTCGTGGCTCAGCATGGAGTGCACATTCTCCACAGGCTCCGGAACAGCCAGGGCCCAGGCTTTTGAATACAATTACTTGTCAATCTTCTCAGGGAAAGATGAAGTCAGCCCCAATGGCAGTTTCTTTTGTCCCCCTGCAAGTAATTAACATCTTAGGACACTTTGTTCCCCAATTGCCTTCTCTGGACAATGAGCAAAAGACAACAAATGGTGCTGGTTAGCACAGGATGAAAGGGACAATGCAGCAAACCTTTGTCCTCTAAGAAAGCAGACAGAGGAGTGCATGTTAGGAATGGTACCCAAGCCTCCAGACTAAACCTCAGTGGCCAAAGGAGTCCTACTGAGGCAGACTTCATGACAAGGAGACTTTCCCCTCAGAAACATCTCTAAAATTTTTCATTCTTCATGTCCATCAAAAGGCAACTAATTTTGGTGACAACAACTGACACTAACACTAATAAGAAACTGGCCAAATTAAATGGAGAACCTGGGAGAAAAAGAGAGGGGGTGGGGGGGGGGGCGGGGGGAGAAGCCAAGACCCTTTACTGGGACTAAGCGTCCCCTCCATCTTGGCTAAATTTATGATGTGATATTACTTGTGCACTGTGAGTCTGTGATGAGAATTAATGTCAATATGGGGCTCAGAGGTCAACAAATAAATTACATGAGTCTCTGTCATTAAATCAAGATCAGGACCATTTCTGGACAAACAGATGAAGAATGGGCTTGACAAAGCATGAAAATAAAATGCCTCTGCTGTCACTAGGAAGGTCAGGCCATCAAGATAAATGTTTAAATTTCAGGTTCAATCAGTTATGCACGGAACGTCCAAGCCAAAGGCCTTCCCACTCCACACCTATAAATTCTGATATTCCCCTGAACCTGTGGGGAAGTGAACCTGCGGACAGCCCCGCGTCTCTGTACAAAGTAACCTGCTCCACTGCAAAACAATCCAGACAGAAGGAGCCACACACCCGAGGGGCCAGTTGTCTAGAATTAACCATTGTGCCATCCTCCTGGAAAAGCCAAGACCAGTGAGAAGAGGGAGGTGCCCAGTGCCCCTGGGTACCACCCAGAAAGGACTGTCTGAATTCTAAGGGACAAAATGCCACCACTTGAGAAATGGAAAAGAGGAGATGCTGGTGACAGCTTTCACAACTTTGTCAGCACAATCAGAACCAAGTTAATGGGAATGCAGGTAAAGTCAGACGATCCTGACAATGCCCCAAATAGAGATGCCAATAAACTATTAAACAGGCGGCTGGGAGTTGGGCTCTAAGGGTAAGCCAAGCCAGAGAACATCTTAGAAAGATGGCTAAAGTAAGATTACATCTTACAGAACGAGTCTCATTGAAAGTGGCTGCAGCTGGGTGTCTCTGTTAAGGAAGGCCTGGCTTGTTCTTGCTGGGGACGGCAACTGCCAGTAGATTCTTGAGAACCTCACGCAGGCAGGGATGGCTTGAACTGGAACATGTTCAAACGTTTACATTCAGACTGGGGAAGTAAGACTGCTTTTGGGGTGTGACTTGAAGACAGATGAAGACCAGGGAATAGTGAGAGCCCACGCAGGACCTAGATCACTGTCTGCGTTGGCATGACACATCCACTGTGGCTGGGCTGTAGGATGAAGTTCAGACATTATACAGCATCTGTATACAAAGTTAACATTTTCCAATGCAATTTTGACTTTTGTGTTTTTAGAAAGCAAAAGCCTTATATCATTCAGTATGAGCCAATTCATAAAATAAAAATAAAGCCGACTAGTATTATGGTGACACTGAGGTCTTCATTATCTCTCTCTCTCAAGACACAAAAAAAATGTAAAAGCCTAGTTAATACAGGTTTTTGCACTCTTTGCCGCAACCTGTTTCTTTTCTGAGGACTGCAGCCTTTACTGGGGCATGAGTTCTTCATCGTCCTCTGGGCAGATGCCTCAGCTAAAATGGTTTCCACCAGAAACTTGATGGTTTACCTCCTCCAGGAAAACTGGTCTTTGCACATGTTGCCGGCAAAAGAGAGCCACAACATATTAGAAGTAACTGGCAGAGGCGTCTGGTTTCCTTACAGAGGAAGAATATCACATGCCAAATACCACTTATTTCTAAACTCCATGCCACATACTCTCCACAAATACTCCAATCTGCAGGCCTCCCAGACAGGGGAGGGATGCTCCCCTTCCCCTGAGTGTGGGCCTCGCATCTGCTGGGTAGAACCCTCTGAACAAACTTGGTAAGCTTAAAGCTAGGTATCCTAGACGCCTCTGGCCAGGACTGACCACGTGCTTCGGGAAAGAGAGAGACACTCCTCTGCAGGCCTTGCTCCCTTTTTCTTGTGCTTCTAGGTGGTTCCTGGACCTGGTTTACGGGGCATTAAGAAGCCACACATCCTTCCATACAGCTGTCTGCTTCTCGCTCTTCCCTTGGCTTTCTTTTACCATATGCTGTGGGGAGCTCGCTCAGTTGTCTTCTTATCATCAACACAAGTCACCATGACCACGTGGGGGCTCTGAACCCTGATGGCTTGATGTCATCCTTCAGGAAGTAGCTATTGTAACGTGTGCCAATAAGGAGTATTTGTAACTGCCAGTGCAACCACGGTTGTAATCACTTCCCATCATGTACCTGCGTGGCCAGTCTTTCTTTGTGTTGTAGCTAAAAATCGGCATTATATGTATCATTTGTATGATCCTAAGACTTATAATCAAGATCTCATACAAAAATGGGGGAAATGCAAAAAATTCAGATATTCAGGCAAGAGTGACCACTACTCTTACTAGAACAGGAGTCTCGCATGCTCAGTTCCTTAAACTCTAAACACTGTGCTCCACTGTTGGTGCCCATGTGCATGGCTACCCCAACTCTCTCTATAACACCCCAGCACAGCACAGCACAGCACAGCGCCCCCGCCCAGGCAGGCCTTCTCAGGGTCACAGTCTCAACCATCAGGCGCTCACTCTACAGTCTGCCTGTCACTTACTGGCTGAGCCAAAAGACCGTGGGAATTGAGTTCTCGCCAACGGGCATGAGAGGGAACTGGCCAGGAATTCTGAGAAAGTCTGTAAGAAGGGCTTGAGATGGGGACATTTTCTTCCTGCCTTTGGACACTGATGTCTGTCTTCACAGAATGCTTGCAAGGGTGGCGTTTATTCTGGAACTAGGAAAGAAACCAACACACTTAGAAAAGTAAGCCAGGAGCAGAAGGGTCTGGACCCTGAGAGTATTACAGGCTCTGGAGAGGTGAAGCCCAGCCTCTGAATAGTTCTGTGGTAAACACATGTCCTGGTGGCTCTACATGTGGTTGAATGCACCTGTAATAATAGCAGAACTAGGATGAGTTACAGGCCAGCCTTTGCTACATAGTGAGCTCAATGTCATCCTAGGCTATATAGTGAGACCCTGTCTCAAAATTAAAATAAAATAGAATAAAAATAAGATAAAACCCTAGGGCTGAACTAATAGCTTCATGGTTAAAATCATTTCTGTTCTTGCAAAAAACCTAAATTCAGTTCCAGCACCCAACTACAGCTAACAACTGTCTGCAACTCCAGTTCTGGGAGATCTGACACCCTCTTCTGGGGGCGACTCATATACATGCAATAAGAATAAATAAATATTTTTAAATAAAAAATTTTTGTTATTTAAAATATCTGAACTCACAGGACTGTCAAGTATAGGACTCAACAGGTTAAGATGCCTTTGTCCTCTGTAATGGAACTGCAGCACATAGAATCTGATTCTATAATTCACCTCTATCGGACTCTTGCTTTTAAATAATGTCTAAATACTATTTACTGTATGCTATACCTACAGGGTTGTGAAACCCAGGGGACAGTGTGAAAATGGAGCCATGGTCTGAATATCAGAGCTGTGGAAAGATGACCTCCAGAATACGCTCACCAGCCACCAACAGCTCCAGTCCACAAAATAAACCTTTGGAGACACCAAGTCCCTTGAAACTCTTGCTTTTGTAAATGCCTTAGAGGGTGATGGAGGTAAACTGCTTGCATCAATCTGGCACTAATAACACCAAAGCATACAAACAGTGGTTCTCCCCTGGAGGAAACCCAGCACTTGCTCCATTCAGACACTGGCCATGCCTGGAGTTGTTCTGGATTGTCACACTGTGGAGTGGGGAGGCAGGGATGGCACCAAAGCATCCTACAATGCACGGGACAAAGATCGTATGACATGACTCCTAAAGCACTAAGGAGATAAACAACACTTCTGTGGTGTTTTACATGTTTGTTGTTACATCTTTCAGGCTCAAAATAATAAAAGAGCATTTTCAGAGTTCAAGGGAATGTGCCATATTAGTCTGGAGCATGCTAAGAATCTTCTCTGTCTGAGTGATGGTTTTCACCGCACCGACATGCCACGACGCTGGAGATGGGCCATTCCTCAGGAGTACTTTGCCACCTTAGAAGGTTTACCTACCTAGGTGACGTCTTATCCTGCTCAGTGGTGAAGTTTTCTAAGTGTGCCCAGAATGAACAAGCAGAGACTCCCATTAATAGAACTGAACCATTTGCCTTGAGTCATAAAACTGATGCAAATGATGAATGAATCAATAAGAAAAACATTTTATCTAAGTCAGATGAACCCAATGTAAAACTTAAATCTCCACCAACCTGATGTAAACTCAAAAGGGTTGTCAAATAAGGTGGGGTCTTCTTAATAAAAATAAATATAATACCTTCCCCACCCCCCTCCATGACCATCTTAGACCCCTTTACTTAAAACACAAATAAGCTCTAAGCTGTGTGCTCTGCCGTCCCCGCTTTGCCAGGGCTGCCTGCTTGCTAGTCTCTGGCCAGGCGTCCCACATACTCTGGGGTTCTAGGCAAGGCAAGTTGCTAGGTGGGCAGGGTGCCAACTACAGCACACTCCGGAGCTTGCAAATGCGTGACGGTGGCAGGAAGAGGCCTCGGGAGACGCGCACAGGAGTTTGAGCTGAACCTAGACAAGAAGCGCATGAGAACGGTAAAGGAGATGGATGGGCCTGAGTCTGAGACACTCCCTATGACCAGCCAGAGCAGGCTTGCTGGCGTCTCCAGCTAACGCATGTGTGGGTTGGTGAAGACCATGTAAGGATCCTCATGGAGGCCAAGGAGCATTCTGAGTCTGGTGTAGGAAGCCACCTGGGAAGGCTGGCGTCTCCACAGCTCCCTTGATTTGATAGGCATGGCAGCCTGTGGCCTTCGCACAACAGAGGGCAGGACCGGAGCTGCTGCTTGCTCGGCCCCCACGGGTTCCCAGGCATGTCTCTATCATCACTCTGAAATGCCTTCACAGCCCACAGAAGGTTTTAAAAACTAAATTTAGGAAACTAAAGTTATCAAACAAACGTGGCTTTGAAAGTAAGAGGTGGGACCCTTCCCACAAAAAGGCCCCCAGAGCAGATGGTTTGGGGTCAGAGTGTGCCAGCACTCAGGGAACGCCTATTCTATACAGACTCAGTGTCCAAAGAAAAGGAGCCAAGAACAAAAAATACCCGACCCATTAATCGTAGGAGGAATATTAACTCAGTCACAAAACCAGATGGTGACAGGGGTGGGGATGGTAAGCCATAAACATAGACACAAAAATCCTCAATAAAATATTAACAAATAAGAGCTGCTGAAAAGGTGCCATATCATAACCAAGTTTGGCAAAAAGTTACAAGGATGGGTAAACATTAGAAAATTAGTATCCTTGGGGCTCAGGTGATAACTCGGCCAGAGAACAGGAGTTCAGAGGCCGAGAAGCCAAGTAAATGCCAGGTGAGCATGGTGGTTCCCCTGTAAGTCCACCTTGGAAGGCAGAGATGGGGACCCCTGATGTAAGATGGCCGAATCAGTGAACTCTGGGTTCAACTGAGAGAGCCTTCCTCAAGAATGAGGTGGAGCGTGATGGGAGAAGACTCCCCACATCCTCCTCAGGCTCCTCACTTCTGTGAGCATGCGTAACCCAGGCATGCACACCACACACACAGACACATGAAGGGAAAAGAACAAAAGGAAAACAGGCGCACTTAAAGGAGGGGAAAGCAGGTCTCCCAGTAAGGCCAGTCCTCTGGAGGTGGGAGCCCAGAGGAAGTGCCAGGCTACACTGGGCTACTTAATAGGATCATGTTTTAAAAGAGGGGTGAGGGGAACCAAAGGCGGGGATGGGACTCAGTGGCAGAGTGCTTAGGTAGCATACAAAAGGCTTTGGGGGTCACTCCCCAACACTGAAAACAAACAAACAAAAAGTATGTTCCTTTAAGAGGTTAAGAGGGACTAAGACCATGTGGCTCCCATGAGAGATGAGCCAAATGCTACCAGATGACAGCACCACAGGGGCAACTGCCTCTGGATGCCACACCAGCCCTGGATGGTCAGTGTCACCAGGAGACACCAGCACCCTATGCCTATACATCCCCAGCACACTTTACTAGTGAAGATGAGAAGTTCTCCAATGCCCTTCACTTCGCTAATTAAAAGCCACGGACGTCCAGCTTTTCCTATCATATAACTACCTATAGTAGGGTATTATTGCTCAAACTTTCTAAGCTCATCCCTCTTTCTAAATGTGAGTGTGTGTATATGTATGTGCACATGCCTGTATATGCCTGTATGTGTATATGTGGGGAGGATTCACTTACATATATGTGAGAGAGTGTGTGTGTATGTGAGAACACAAAATGGCCAGAGGTCACTAACCAATCACTCGGTCTTTTAATTTTTGAGACAGGGTCTGTCATTGACCCTGGAGCTCAATGATTTAGCTAGGCTAGTGAGCTAATGATCTCTAGAGATTTACTCTTAACAGCAGGTACAGACAGGTGGCCATGCCTGTGGCAAGCTCGCATGGCAAGTACTTTCCCAACAAGCCAGCTTCCCGGTCTATGCCTGCATATTCTATTTGGGAGAGAGGGTTCACGACAGGGTTTCTCTGTGTAGCCCTGGCTGTCTTGGACTTTGTAGACCCAGCTGGCCTCAAACTCACAGAGATACACCTGCCTCTGCCTCCTCGAGTGCTGGGATTACAGGCGTGTGCCACCACTCTCAGGTTGATTATTTTTTAATAAACCCCAAATAGAAGATAATAAACTGTGTCTAACTTGAAGACAGCAAGGGGGTAAAGACACTTTGCTGCCAAGCATGATGATCTGAGTTCAGTCTGTGGATCCAACATAATGAAAGGAGAACCAGCTCATCCAAGATGTACACACACACACACACTTACGCATTCACAAATAAATAAATAATATAAGCTCTTTATAGAAGAAAAGAAAAGTCTAGCTCAAGGCTTAGACTGAGTTCCTGGTTGTTCTTTGCACTCAGTTTTCTTGGCTGTTTCTAGTGAGGCTTACAAAGATGAGCCGCTGACCGCAGACAGGAGTCACCTTTTGTCTCTATCCTCCTTGCGCTTTTACCTTCTACATCACTAATCCTGGCTCTCAAACACTGTATTTCCTCCTCCTCTGCTTCCAGTGGCACCCCTCCCCCACCCCGCAGAGGAGGCTTTGAATCTAATGTACCAGCAGTTGTTTAAAGGTTTTAGATGATTACATTTAGCTCAATTCTGAGTTTTCAGAGGGAAGAGTCCAGATGATTAAGTAACAGGAAATTCTGAGAACTGCTAAGCCAATTTCAGTGCAGAAGATAAACTGCTCTTCCCCTGAACTGGCAGTTACGAGCATCCATGCTAGACAACTGGATTACCTTTAGGAGACGGTGGCAGAAGAGTGAAGCAGGCCCCACACCACCCAAGAAGTCAGACCTGCTCCTGGCAGAAGTTAAGAGGCAGACTGGGGGAGTAGGGTGCCCACAGGCCTACCCAGCAAGGACAGGCTAACCACACAGGTGACCCAGGAGAAGAGCTGCATGTGACCCGTGCAGGGAAAGGTGTGACACCCTGACCTGATTAAACCCAGCAGTCTTACAGGCCACAGCCCAGATAAATGGGGCTTTCTCAGTCTCTTAAAACATGATTTTCCCATTCCGGGGCATGGGCCCACTCTGCAGCCTTCTGTTTTTAAGAACAAAATCCAAGTGCTTCTAGGTATGGCAAGTTCAGATGCCAGACCAATACTTGCATGGATGGAGTAAAAAGACCCACATGAGTGCCTTTGAAAAGACACATGGCACACACCTTTAATCCCAGCACTCAGGAGGCAGAGGCAGGTGGATCGTGTGAGTTCGAGGCCAGCCTGGTCTACAAAGTTAGTCCAGGACAGCCAATGCTACACAGAGAAACCCTGTCTCAAAAAACTAAAAAAGAAAAAAAAGAAAAGACACATGGTTCTGAAAATTGATGGAGATGTTGCCATTGATGGATGCTGGAATTCAGTGGATGCCAAAGGCCCAAGCAGTCTGTCTGAAGGGTCCTGTGAGTGACAAGCATGTGGCCTTTCCTTAGCACAAACCTAAAGTTCAGGAAAGAGGTCCAGCCCCAAATTACACAACTTGTGCTCGGAACATGATATGAGCCCAATCCGGATGGGTCAGTGCTAACAACAGACTGCAGACACACTCTGGATACCTGCACACCAGAGACTGGAGAGCGGAGCCCCAGGGAAGAGCAGTAAGGAAACAGACTCCCTCTCACCTGCAAATGACAGCCGGACACAATAATCTTTAGAGCTGGAAAGAAATTTTTCAGTTTCAGAATTCAAGAAATTTTAATGCTGGTTTTGCCAGCATTTTATAGATAAAATGCCAGAGTATGACGTTTTAAATCATCATTGCTTCTTCTACCATCAAAACAGAAATGCCAAACAGTTTTTGCTACATCCTGGTTTGACTGTGGCCTCCTCTGATGTTTCTCTTCCTGTCAATGGCCAGACCCACTAGGCCTTGCTAAAGCAACTGCTGCAGTACAGTGGGCTTGTGGAGAGTCACACCCACAGGTGAGGCAGATGTGCAGAGGAACCCACACCCATACGGGGTGCGAAGCTGTCCAGCCTGGGATACCTCAGAAGCAAGCTGGGGCCCCACCCAGTCTGCCTGGAAACAGGCAGTCTTTCACCACGGAGTCCCTGAAGAAGTCCAGGCATAGGACTTGCTGTGACAGCGCCTAAGGGCAGAGGAGCTAGGAAAGGAGGGGTTGACACACAACTCTAGTAAGTGCCAGGGCCCAGGACAGACACAGAAGATGCTGTGAAGGCAGAGTCCAGCTGGTCCTCCCTGTCCCTGAGTCTACAAGCGAGACTGCAAGGCCTATGGAAGCTGGGGCCCAGGATGAACCTGAGGGAGGAACACAGACTTTTTTTAATGTATTTTTTTATTAATTTATTCATATTACATCTCAGTTGTTAGCCCATCCCTTGTATCCTCCCGTTCCTCCCTTCCTCCCACTTTCCCCCTACTCCCCTCCCCTATGTCTGTGTCTGAGTGTCTGAGAGGGACCTCCTCCCCCTGTATATGCTCATAGGGTATCAAGTCTCTCCTTGGTGACCTATTATCCTTCCTCTGAGTGCCACCAGGCATCTCCATCCAAGGGACATGTTCAAATATGGGGCACCAGAGTTTGTGTGAAAGTCAGATCTCCTTCTCCACTCAACAGTGGAGAATGTTCTGTCCATTGGCTAGTCTGGGTAGGGGTTCAAGGTCTACTGCCTATATTTTCCTTGGCTGTTGCCATTGTTTGTGGAGGACCCCAGGGCCCAGACTCACCTGTAGTTTTCCAGGACCTGCTGGATCCTTCTATTTCCTCATTCTCCCAGGCTTCTCACACCTAAAGTCTCAATAGGATGTCGTCCCCTCTTACCCACTTTCCTGGTAGGTACAGTTTTTCATGGGGACGTACATCTTGGACTAGTGTCTCGATATAAGTGAGTATATACCATTTAGCTCTTTTTGCTTCTGTGTGAACTCACTCATTATGACAATTTCTAGTTCAATCCATTTGCCCACAAATTTTGGAAATTCCTTGTTTTTAATAGCTGAGTAGTATTCCATAGTGTAGATGTACCACAGTTTCTTTATCCATTCTTCTACTGAGGGACACATAGGTTGTTTCCAAGTTCTGGCTATTATGAATAAGGCAGCTATGAACATGGTTGAGCATATGTCCCTGTTGTGTGGTAGTGCATCTTCTGGGTATATTCCAAGGAGTGGAATAGCTGGGTCTTGAGGAAGCCCTATTCCCATTTTTCTGAGAAAGCGCCAGATAGCTTTCCAAAGTGGTTGTACTAGTTTGCATTCCCACCAGCAATGAAGGAGTGTTCCTCTTTCTCCACACCCTCGCCAGCATGTGGTGTCAGTTTATTGATCTTAGCCATTCTGATGGGGAACACAGACTTTTAATAATTGCTTCACGGGCACAGGGTTTGGATGAAGGGACAGGTGTGTTGACAGTCTCTCTTTGAGGTGCTTGAAGGGCTTCACTATTTTAATAAATCTGCCACCTGAAACAATGGGTTTTGCTCTGCAGAAAAGCTGTGTGCGATATGTATTTGTGTATACATGCATGTGTGGTGTACATATGTGCACATGTGTGTGTATATGCATGCAGAAGCCAAAAATCAACATCAATTATCTTCCTTAATTGCTTCCCACATCATTAAATTTTTTTTTTTTTTTGGAAGAGTCTCTCACTGAGCCCAGAGCTCAGTGATCCAACTACACTGGCTGGCCAACGAGCTTCCTGTCTGCCTCCTCAGCACTGGGATTATAGAGGGAAACTGTTTACATGGGAGCTGGGGATCTGAACTCAAATCCTTGTGCTTGCTAAATGAGCACTCAGCCCACTAAGCGACCTCCTCAGCCCCTCCGGAAAAATGTTAGATTTCCATGACATCTCAGCTAGTGGTGTCACACAAGGAAGATGGCAAGACTCTCCTGGTTTGCCTGTCTCTAAATCTCTATAACGGAATTAGCATTTTAACTTACTTTCTCCCCTGCCCCACAATCTCCATTTCCCAATATTGCTTCTGCTCCTTTGGCCTTGGCTGGAAGAGGCCACTAGAAAATTGCTCTGAGGCTCGGACTTGCAGGCGCCACGCCCCCTCCTCAGGCCTTCCACCAAGGCAGGCCAGCCAGGCACCCTGCAGAGATCACTCTTTGAAGAACGCCTCTGCCAACTACTCTGTCTCTAGTGCTTGCTCCCTTGGCATTTCAGGATCCGTTTTGTGCAGTGTCTGGATGTGCAGGCACAGACCACATGATGTTAAAAAGCTTTATTTTCAGACAACCACTTTCTTCCCTAAACCTTTTCGCTCCTTCTGAAACATCATGTTAAACCTCAGGGCTCCTGTTTCTGGCTGAGGACTTGACTCTGCTGTTTGACTGGATGAGCTACACCTGACATGTCACACTTCCTTTAGAAGATCGTGTGTGTGTGTGTGTGTGTGTGTGTGTGTGTGTGTGTGTGTGTGTGCGCGAGCGCGCGCGTGCAGTATTTCTTTGTTGAAGGGTGACTCCCACAAGAGTCACCGTCTTAGCATGTCTCCTGACACTGTCACTGTTCCGGCGTATGCAGCCATTTCTAAGAGAGACAGTCTCAAAGCAGACTCCCTGATATTCTGGCTCTTACCATCTTTCTGCCTCCTCTTCTGTGAAGTTCTCTGAGCCATAGATGCCGAACCTGAGCTACTCACTAGTCCCATAAAAATGTTCTCTACGGAGAACTAACTAGGTGAAGCCCAGGACACAGAGCTTATGAGGATGATCATAAACATTATTGAAGAATTCAAGGAATTTAACAACACAAATACTTCAGTGAACTCCAAGAGGTAGTAGTAAGAGCCTAAATGATGACGGAGGAAAATACAACACACAGCGGGGTGAAGATGGAGTCAAACACACAGCGGGGTGAACTGACAACAACCATTCAGGATGTAAAAACTGAATTCAATATGGAGATGAAACGCTGAAGGGAGCTCAGCTGAAACGAAGATGGAGTAGGAAATGCGGGGAATCCTTCCAGGCGGAATGAATTAGGCAGAAGGTAGAACACAAGACTCAAAGATAGAGCAGCAGATCTAGACCAAACAAGCAAAGAGTATGAACAGTGTAAAGCACAAGAAAGGGCCGTGCAGGAAGTGCAGCCACCAGTAAAGACTGAACCTGTGAGTGATGAGCGCCACAGGGAGAATGATCCCAGGTCAGTGCCACAGACCAGATTGCCAACAAGATCACAGAAGACAGTTTCCCCACACTAAGGAAAGGCACACCCACACAAATAAAAAAAGCTCACCAAACACCAAATAAACAATACCAGAAAAGAACATCTCCATGGCTTATCACGGTTAAAACATTAAGTAGACAGAACGTAGACAGTGTTTTGAAAACTGTAAGAGAAAAAAATACAAGTCATAGGCTGGAGAGATGGCTCAGAGGTTAAGAGCACTGACTGCTGTTCCAAAGGTCCTGAGTTCAATTCCCAGCAACCACGTGGTGGCTCACAACCATCTATAATGAGATCCAGTGCCCTCTTCTGGCCTGTGGGTATATGTGCAGGCAGAACATTATATACATAATAAATGAATAAATCTTTTTTAAAAAATACAAGTCATGTATAAAGGAAGATCTGTCAGAATAACAGCTTATTTCTCAGTGGGAACTCTGAAAACTGGGCGCACCTGGAGCAATGTACCCCAAGGTCTAAACGACAAAGACTGCAAGCCTAACCACTGTACCCAGCAAAGCTACTTGCCAGAGCTGAAGGAGAAAGAGCAATTTTCCATGTCCCAACATTTTTAACCCTCAAATGACCACAGGATACAGAGAAAACTTGAAAGTCATGGGACTCCTTTCAGCCTCCCCACGGGGATCCACGTGGCTTTGGTGATACGACTCTTCAGGGACGGAAGTCACGTCGTGGCCACCCATGACAGTTGCCACTTACAACCAACCATGCCAAAGGATTGCATAGGAGAGATGGCACAATGGCCTCTTCCTATAGCACTCCAGGCCACTGGCAAGGCTTAGCTAGGCAGCAGTTGCTAAGGCTGATTAAGGTGTGTTCCTTTTACATCTTAGAAATCTTATTATCTTATTGGCCAAAATTCTCTTTCCTGTGATGCAATTTCATGGGAAATATCATTCTTATAAAGATAAATCAGTGACTAAAGATTTGAGTGACGTTTGTCCATTTCCAAGGCAAATTCATACAAGTGGTTTATTGCACATGAACACACAGCCGAATGAGCACAGGCCGCTCCTGACCTTCAAGTTCTGTCCACACAGAGGAAACTGTGAGGCGGCTAGCAGATCCTCAACACGCTGCTCTTTTTGTGTTTTACTGAAATTTTTATTTCAATAAATTATTATTTTATGAAGTGACCTTAATACAGGCTTCTTTCATAAGTCTGAACTTGCCCAATTTCAAAAGAAAAGTTTCTCACCCATATGACACAGGGCACTCCCCCTCAGTTCTGTCAAAGGTGATGATCGGAAGAGGAATAGCCCGGTGACCCTCCGAATAAGGTCACTGTGTGCTCTGGCTTGTGCAGGACAACACTGGCTGATCAAATCTGCAAACCGAGTGCTCAGTTTACCCTAATACATCCCAGAATCACAACTGCTATCAAGGCTGAAGTTTTCCCAGCTGCCCATTTTCTATACTGTTCCTTAGCATTAAGCATACATAGTCGCACCCACATGAAAGCACCGGCCTCGCTGCCCTGGCTGCTGGTGTGAACGCAGCTTGTTCAGCCTCTTTTTTCAACAGTCAGGTTCCCAGGGAAACTTTCATGGCAAACGCACACCAGTGTTATAAACTGGGACACAGGTACATGAGGCTAAAAGGAGATGAAAACTGGCTAGAAGGGAAATGGTTTCTTTTTCAAACTTACTGGACAGCAGGGGGCTGGTTTATTTGCTCTGAAAGTAACTTAAGTAAGCCCATTTTTACATAATGGCTGAAGAAGGTTTGGGGTGCCCTTTTAAAGGAAGGCCGGCTTCTCTAAAAGACAGGACATATCCTTGGGCAAATGGGCATTGAAGTTACTGTGAATAAAGTCTTCAAAGAAGTGTTCTGTAACAGAGGCTGAGAAATAGCCTACTCTGCACATTCTTGGTCTTTGAAACGCATGTGAAGACCAAAGCCTGGAAGCAGAGGAGGCAGGGATGGCTCCGGAAGTTCCATAAACAAGGGATCTGGAAGTGTCTAGGGATTTGGGGTGGAGCTGGGGTGCAGGGCAACTATCTTGAAGCTGTACTTGCAATGCAAACATATCCCCTTCGCTTAATTATACTACTTGTGGGAAGTAGAAGGCTAGGTCCTCAAAGGCACTGCTGATGCCACCTCAGGAGCAGGTAAGAGGGCCAAGAAAAGACAGCCCTCTAAGTCTCAAACTGCAGGTGCGCCTCTGCAAACAGAAAGTGTAAAGAGGGGACCACTAATTTGATGTTGTAGTGTATTTTAACTGTTGGCCAAGGAAAACCAGCAACTGAAGCTAGTTTGACAAAGCAGGCCTTCCCCGTGAACAGTCAGTCAAGCAGCACACCAAGTGCTCACTCCATCCGGCCCACTTAGCTCCAGCAGGCCAGGTTAGTGGTCTGGCCTGGTCTACTCTGGTCTGAAAGGAGTGAGAGGACAGAGCAGGAAAGACGGGACATAAGAGCCACCTCGTGTGCTGCTTTAAAAGCTGCAGGACATGCAAGAGAAGGAAAAGTCCTGGGAGACACATGCACAGGGGAAGCGGAGCCTGTTCCACAGGGAACCGCAGCCGTAATTCAGAAGTGAGGTCCTAGAGAGGCCAAAGGGAGTATGGTCACACAAACTCCACCTGGTCTGGAGAGATCAGCTTGTGATTTACTACTGATTAGGGCCTAGACCCTGTGCAAATGAATGTTAAAAGACTGAGAACGAGCAAATGACTGCTATGGAAACAGAAAAATCCCGAAGTCTACAGCCTGAGTGCCATTAGCAATCGTGTTCACATGGCAGCTTGGGGAAGCACCCTTGAGGGTGCACACACTCATCCTTGATAAGGCTCACGGCCCTCTCTGACCTGCTCACAACTGAGTAACCTTCAGCACCCGCTCACTACTCATTTGTGTGATAGGATTTATCTGTTGTAAAAAGTGAAATTTGGCCGTTGCTATAAAACGCTCTTTTCTTTATTGACCGCTTCCCCTCTGGGTAGCGAGCTACACTGTTTACCCCACCAGTAGCAAAGAATTACTGAAACAGAGATGACAGTCACTTTCTGCAGACATGAAGAGCATCATTTGAGGGGAATCCCAGAACAAACTGCTCTCTTTAAAGTGAGTAATAAGCTAGTCATCAGTAAAAATCACTCCCTGTATATAAAGAATGCTTATTTAAACAAGGTTTTTATTTCAACAATAAATGTACTTTCTCTCTCTCCTGAGATCAAGACATTTTATTACAGTCATTAATTCTCACTCACTTTTCTCATAATATAGCCTAATGGGATAAAGAGAAACAAAAAGGATAAGTTTATAGTTGAAGATTTGAATCAGCTTCATTTCAAATACCAGGTAACGAACGATCACACACCTACAGCTATGTAAGCATACATTCACACACCTACAGCTATGTAAGCATACATTTACACACCTACAGCTATGTAAGCATACATTCACACACCTATAGCTATGTAAGCATACATTCACACACCTATAGCTATGTAAGCATACATTTACACACCTATAGCTATGTAAGCATACATTTACACACCTACAGCTATGAAAGCATACATTCACACACCTACAGCTATGTAAGCATACATTCACACACCTACAGCTATGTAAGCATACATTCACACACCTACAGCTATGTAAGCATACATTCACTCACCTATAGCTATGAAAGCATACATTCACACACCTATAGCTATGTAAGCATACATTCACACACCTACAGCTATATAAGCATACATTCACACACCTATAGCTATGAAAGCATACATTTATACAAACACACATGTGCTTGCTCTCGCTGCTTCATTGGTTTTATTACAATTTTTTTTTTTTTAAGATTGCCTGGAGAAAACCCCTTCTACTGAAGACTAGAGGCTACCATATCTAGCTTTGTCTGAAGAAGTGTTTTGCTCACTAGACTGTCCCAGATGCCGTTAAAGCCGGCAGGCCTTAGACTAGCACAGTCCGGTGGAAATGGCAGACAAACGGCAAATGGAGTATGAAGTTTGCCAGTAGGCACATTGAGAAATCTAAAAGGTAAAATGTTAACAATGTCATATGGAAATGAATAATTAGCTATCTTACCTGAGGAGGTAGAGAGATGTGTACATGGTTTCAAGGCTGCCACTCTGCACTGATACCTGATAAGGGGGCTCACTCTGAGAGAACGAATCTTCTTCTCCACACCACCAAGAATGGATTCAGCAGGTTGCATTTATATTGTTGGTGCACACACACAAATATATGTGTGTGTGTAACAATAATAATCAAAGAAAAAAAGAGTATAGCACTGGGCATGGTAGTGTGAGCATGTAATGCCAGCATTGGGTAGGCAGAGGCAGACAGATCTTTGTGAGCTCAAGGCCAGCCTCATCTACAAAGTGAGACCCAAGACAGCCAGGGCAACACAGAGAAACCTTGTCTCGAAAAACAAACGAACAAACATATGTGTGTGTGTGTGTGTGTGAGAGAGAGAGGGGGGGTGCTCCTAGGAGGAGTTAAGACGAGGGTGCCTGGGAGAGTTGGAATGAGGAAGTGCGGAAAGTAGTATAGTTCTATTCCAATAAAAATATTTTTTTTACAAAGAGGTAGAGAAATAGCCCTACCCTCCCTACGTACATGGACCACATGGCTCTAAGCCCTGCCATGCATAGACCATCAGCCACATTGGCTAGGCCTATGATGGTATACCTGTACGTAAGTACAAGTCCTCACTTGGACTCACTCTCAAGAGAAGCTTCCGACCTGCAAGGCTCATGGATGAATGGGATGGGCACAGAGACAGACTGCAGGAGTTCTGTCTCATCCTTGAAGGACACCAGCTGAGACAAACAGATGCAGGGGAAGGGGCCAGGCTGGGCTCTGAGAAGCCATATTGTTCACTCTGTCTCTTCCTGATCCCCTCTACTTTGCTCCTCAGCCAATGTGAGAAAGAAAGAAGGCAGCATGAAGGTGTGTATGTATATCTACACACATATGTATTTTATCATGTTCCATAATGTTTCATGGCAAAGTCCTCTCATCCAGAGAGACAAGACCCAGTTCTGATGCCTGCAGAGACTTTCCTATGAAGAGCCAGCCACAGCCTACTTTGAGAGGAGTCATTAAGCCTGAGCCCCGGTGCCTCAGTCCTGTACAGGACACATAGCCAAGCGAGCTGCTGTGTTTTGCAGACATCTACCAGCACGTGAGAGACCAGATATACATATGAGAGAGTAAGCAGAGCTAGCCCCAGACAGAGCATTCAAGAAATAATCTACTGCAGAGCATTCCTTGGGTATTTTACATACACATAAGCTCTGTGAGATTTTAAACAGCTAACATAGTTGTTGCTTAAACTAGAAAAAAGTGCAAGTGAGACCAAGCAGGCACCTAACCTTTATCTAATTAGTGTGTGTTCTGACCAATCAAGTTCTATCTTTCTGAACAGAAATGAAAGTTTAATGACATCCCTGGGAGATATAGAAGTGGGCGTGAGGCAAATGCTGGATATGTCTAATAAAGACATCAACTGCTTCAAGGCGATGAGCAACCAAGTGAAACACGCCAAGCTGATGAGGACAACACTCAAGGGCCACCCCAGAGAAGTCCCTGTCCCTGAGCCACTTCT
Source organism: Acomys minous (assembly GCF_964271855.1). Lineage (NCBI taxonomy): Eukaryota > Metazoa > Chordata > Mammalia > Rodentia > Muridae > Acomys > Acomys minous. The sequence continues at coordinate 5,130,273 of NC_140485.1, forward strand.
CATATACAGGCTGGATTCTGTTTAGGCTCCTCCCCTCAACAGACTGGTGAACATAATGAACGCACCAGGCACATCCCCTTTCAGAGGCCGGATTCAGGGTTAGTTCCAGGGCACTGCTGCCTTGGCTATGCAAGACCCTGCTTCAAAATCAAAGTGACAAACTCAACCATGATCCCCGAGTTTGCTCAAACTAATGAGCAAGCCACCTACTTACCAGGTTTCTTATTTATGAATCAAAAGGAAAGAATTCTGCTTCAAAGGCAAAGGAAGAAAATCTCAAGTGACCACAAAAAGAAATTACTTGATTTACTAGTGTTGTTGTTGCCTTCCAGTGATGGTCTTCATAAAGGACTTTCCGAATGGCAAATGCACACTCCTGAGTGGGAGAAGGTAAGCCTGGTGCCATGCGCGTGGTGTGGTGAGCAACACTTCCTTCCCGCTACAAACACAGGTGCCCTGACCTTGCCTCGGCACAGGAAACAGCACATCTAGAAGAGTCCCCACTCTGAGCCCACAACCGCTAAATCTTGAGGACCCAATCACAGCAGATAACAGCAGCTCACTCACTGTTTACCCCTCCTTCCGAATCTAGGAGAGAGTTGCAGAGAGCCAATGCAAAACGGCCATCCCACTTCTCAGTGGAGTTTTGGCTACAGGGTTGGTCAGGCACAGGCCCACCAGCCCAGACCGCTATGGGTAAGCAGACAGCATGAGAAGACTGAGCATGCGTTCAGAAACACACGGGCACAAACGGGCCTAGCACACACTCAGCCATAAGAGCATGTTTGAGGTCCTAGCAGCATTTCTATCACTGGCACACTATCTGTAAGATGGACACACCGCACTCTTATGAGGGGCACATGCAGTGTCACTGCCCGCTCAGGAAAGCCTCTCTTGGAGGGAGATGATTAGGTTCTCTGGTTTTCAATTGGGGATTCCCACACAGAACAGATGTCTGACACCAGCAACCACTGGGACTAAGCTGAATCGCCTCCACCCAGCTCTTCCTGCCCACTGAGCCATAAGGATGGGAGCACCATGAGAGTGCTCAGACTTTTTAGCATCCCTTGGAGAAGACAAAGTTGTTCACCTTCCCGGTATATAAGACACCATGGCACTGGTTCCCCCGTCTCATGACTTTCGCTACTGCAGAGTGTGCGACTTTGGATGAATGTCATTTCTTTCAAAGTCAGTGTTGATTAGTGATGTATACATGGTGTAGTTCAGGCCCTGGTTCATGTTCTTCATCTGGGATACTAAACTGCCCCCAAATATGACATTCGACTGGTACCTAAAAGCATCTTGTGACATGTCCCAGAGGGATAGCACTCTCCTATAAATGTTCTACCTAGTAAAGACACCTGAGTGTGACAGTCAACCTCAGGATATCGTGGATTCAAATGACATTGGAATCAAAATCGCAACAGTACCCGCAGACTGTGAGGACATTGCTAACCTGGCCACTCCTGGAGAACCTGCCTTTCTCTACCCTACTTCAATCCCACCTCTCTCTTTGTTTATTAAGTATGAATCAACCCTGAAGAAAGGAGACAGGCTGCGGTTAGGCTGAGACTGGGCTAGGCTGGGACCTGCTGTTGCTGTACTGGTGGGTTTCTAACTCAGGGGGACACCACCGGTGAATATCAGTGTGATGTTAGTTATGTTCTCTGACTAATACACCCAGTAAAATTCAGAATTTGGAGCAAATGGAATTTATTACAAACACAATGTGAATGGTTAAAACTGGTTAACAACTTAACAGGGTCTATAATCAAGAGAGAAATGAAGCTCTGGGCATGCCTATGGTGGATTTTCTAGATTTGGTTTCCTGAGATGGGAGGACCTAATCTAACTGGAGGTCACACCATTCCCTGGACTGGAGTTTCAGGCTGAATAAAAAAGGTGGAAAGGTGAGCACCAGCATCCATAACTTTCTGTTTCCTGGATACAGAAGCAATGTGACCAGCTACCTCAATCTCCTGCCACCATCACTCTCTCATCATGAGGGACTGTAAACTCAAATTGTGAGCTAAAGTAAGCCTGTTATTTCTCAACTGGTCTTTTTTTTTCCCAGGTATTTTGCTGCAAGAATTGGATAAGTAACTAATACAATCCCCGTCCCTTAACTGGGGTATACTGAAATACACAACAGCTTTTAGGGCTGAGGCTTTGGCTCCACTGGCAGCTCTCCTACTTGCCCATTATTCATTGGGTTTGAGTCCCAGCACCTCACAGACCCAAGTGTGGTAGCATGCCTGTAATCCCAACACTCAGGAGATGGAGGCATGAAAACATCAGATTAAGGTTATCCTTGGCCATGCACCAGTCCTGAGGTCAGCCTGGGCTACATGAGTCCTATCTCAAAAAACAATAATTAAAATAATATCAAACCCCTACCCAGATCTACCCAATAGACAGGACATTCTTCACAGTTGAGTGGAGAGTGGGGTCTGACTTTCACAAGAACTCTGGTGACCCATATTTGACCACGTCCCCTGGATGGGGAGACCTGGTGGCACTCAGAGGAAGGATAGCAGGCTACCAAGAAGAGACTTGATACCCTATGAGCATATACAGGGGGAGGAGGTCCCCCTCAGTCACAGTCATAGGGGAAGGGAGTAAGGGGAAAATGGAAGGGAGGGAGGAATGGGAGGATACAAGGGATAGGATAAAAATTTAGATATAATTTGAATAAATTAATAAAATATATTAAAAATAAAATAAAATAATATCAAAACTTAAATATAACAGTACTCTCTCTAGCTTCATATTCCTTAAGACATCACCAATACAGTCTAGATCAACTCTGCACAGCAGAAATATATGTGATGGAAAATGTCCAAAAAAGTCACCACAAGTGGATAGAAGTGTGGCTAGCATAAGTCAGTTATTTGGAATTTTATTGAATGTTAGTCCATTTAAATAACCACTGTGGCCATCACATGAGGTAGTACAGGTCTAGACAACAAACAACTTCCTTTAACACTTTCGTTGACATGCGAACACTTATTTACCCGCAGCCCACTCCACCCTGACAGAACAGATACACCAGACAGAACCATCCTGTATTACTGCAGGACCTGACGCCACAAGGCCACAGAAGCAGATAGCTGCCCTGCGCTTGCTCAGCCTCGGCAGATAGACTTTGGCAAGGGAGTGCCATGTGCATCTGGGGATGCTGAGCAACACCTCTGGTCCCCACTCACCGTCACACTGGCCCTCCCATTTGTGATGACCAAAACTCTCTCCAAACACCCAGATGCCTATGACGTAGGACATGTGCAGGGAGTTGCTGCTCTAGAGAGAAGGTTTTCTAGAACAACGGGAGAAGTCACCTTAGAACGTCTACCTCGGTTAATCTTACAGGACTGGGCTGCTCTCCTTTCCCCTGGAAGGGTCCTTGTCAACTCCTTGCATAAAACTCTTCAAAGCTCAGGCAGCCAGAGCTTCTGCCTCTTTCTGAGGCTTCTGTCCCCCCACATACATGTGAGTGCCTGCCTATGCCCAGGGAGAGGCCTGCGGGGCACAAAAGTGGCCTCCCTCAGAAGCTGGTTCGTCTTGCCTCAACAACTGCCCGTCTGGAAAATGGACAAAGGGGATTGTAGAATAGAAGCTAGCCAGTAACAGCCAAGTGAATGCTCAATTGTCGCCTAAACTAATTAAGAGTGAAGGCAGAAGGGAAAGGTGAGAGGGTGCACAGCTGCGATGAACCAGAGACTGGGAGCGGAAACTGACCCTTTTCAGTTTTCAAAGACTACCTGCCCAAACTCTTATTTTAGCTCAAGGGACCAAGAAAAGAATCTGTCCTTTCAATGTTTTGAAGGACATACAAACTGATACTCCATCTGTAGTGGAAGTCAGGATCAGTATAGGAAAGAAATTTAAAATTACAGGAGAAAGCTTTCCCCCATAAACACTGCTAAGGTGGTACAGGAAAGTTTTCGAATGGGCCTCAGGCATTGTGCAGTGGTCTCTATGCACAAAATGAGCAACTCTGAGTGACACTGCACGCCCCCAGGGACAAGCTCTGAGTCATGTCAGAACCAGCAGTTTGCTTTATGTGTTTGTCAACAGATGCAAAAGGCCGCCACCTCATTAGTGGAGCCTGGTGCTAACGCTAATTCCTTTTTTTTTTTTATTAATTTATTCATATTACATCTCGATTGTTAGCCCTTCCCCTGTTTCCTCCCATTCTTCCCTCCCTCCCACTTCCCCCCTTCTCCCCTCCCCTTTGTCTGTGATTGAGGGAGACCTCCTCCCCCTATATATGCTCTTAGAATATTGAGCTGGGGTCCTCCTCAAACTAAGGCACCAGCCAAGGAGAATATAGGCAGTAAACTTCGAACCCCTACCAAGACCTAGCCGACGAACATGATATTCTCCACCGTTGAGTGGAGAGTGAGATCTCACTCTCACACGAACTCTGGTGCCCCTTTCTGACCACGTCCCCTGGATGGGGAGGCCTGGCGGCACTCAGAGGAGGGATAGCAAGTTACCAAGAAGAGACTCGATATTCTAAGAGCTAACGCTAATTCCTTAAGGAGCTGGGCTGCCCCAGCCTGTGCTCTCCCACACCCACTAGAGGAGCCCTGGAGAGGCTGCTACAGATGACATCTCTGAAGAGGCCACGCTCTGTCCTGCTTCTGCCTCATCTTGGAGCACTATAAAATTCAGAATATCATCTGCGTCTGGCAACAAACATAACAAATTCATAGAAATTAACTCATTTGGAGAAAACCACTGTAGTATTTCTTTAAGACATCTATGGCCCTCACTGGACACCTGTAGATGCGATTCATATACCAAGAAGCCATTAGACCTAACTTAGTGGGGAACATATCTTCTCTTTGCCTAAATCCCACATCCCACACCTATTCTGCAGCCACTGTTAAAAACCCCAAGGCTGAGCCCTCATGCCGCCCCTGTCAGTCTGCTGTCACCTTCCACTTCTGCACATCCCTCCCACACTCCTGCTGGCCCAATCCTGGCTTCCTTTCCCTCCCTACTTGCTCTAACCCCCAGTGCTGAACAGACTGGAAAATGTCAGTCTCCCTGCTGCTGCTTGGCCCAGAGGTCACATATTTTCTCGAAGGCTTCCTCACAGAGCCTCTTCACTTCCTCACAGGACTCTAACAGAAAATCTGCTTCCAGAAGGCTGACACTGATAGGTATGGATGGAGGCCTCGCTCTGCCACACAGTAGCGGTGCCTTTGGAGAAAACCCCTTTTCTGTGTGAAGCAGGTTTTCTAACACCAGACCCTGTAGCAGGATCCCATCACAATACCCTTCCTTCCTGCTGCAGCTCTGCTCAGGGGACCAGAATGCCCCAGAGACCTGGACAGTAACCGAGATCTGCCTAGAGGAAAAAGGACGTTGGCTGTTGGAAAAGATGCTCTTCTGATAAAAATAAATAAATAAAAGGAAATGAAATGCAGGAAAATGTTAACCCTCTTGCTCACCGACCAGACACAGGGGCAGTGAGCATTTCAGGGATGTCTCAACACCTATGGCTACCTGGAGGAGACATGCACAAAACCACAGCAGTCCGTATTTTAGCATGCATGGGAGAAGAGCTCACAAGTCTCACCACTAGCTATTGAGCTACAGTGGCTAAGGGAGAGAGAGTCACTTCTCTTTTGGAAAAAGCCCAAGGGTAAGTGGTGAGCCCTAACCAGTATAAATACAGGCAACGCTAAGTGAATCGTATGTATATGTGTGTGTGTGTATGTGTATGTATGTGTGTATGTGTGTATGCATGTGTGTATATATGTATGCATGTGTGTATATATGTATGTATGTGTGTATGCATGTGTTTATTATGTGTGTATGCGTGTGTGTATGTGTGTATGCATGTGTGTATAAGTATGTATGTGTGTATGTATGTATGTATGTATGCATGTACACACGCACACACACTCCAATGATATAGAAGAACTGAAGGAGTGGACGTGAATTTCAGTGGGGAATGTGGCGGGGAGCACAAGAGAGGTTTATGATGAAAATGAATTGTGCTCATGTATGAAATTCTCAAAAAGATAAACGTTTTGAAAAGTTTACAACTTATAAAATTCTATATATACTTTGCTATAATTCTAAGTACTACAATATAGTAACTTGCTTATCCATAAAGGTATTCCTATCAACTTCAGAGAATTTCTCTTTAGACAAACATTTAACTTTATTAGAATATACATATCCCATTACATATTACAATTATGAAAAATGTATATTGACCTATATGTCCAACAAAGGAAAAATCACAATTCATGATAGGTTTAACAAATAGCATACATAAATACATAAAACTATATGCAAAATTTGTTTACCCTCAGAGAAAATGTATAAAAATAAAAGTTTTAAGTCAAAAAATTAGGAAAGATACATGGATGTTTATAAAATACTATAAACAAGAAATTAAGATAGTTTTATTAAAGATGAGTGAATAATTTTCTTCTTAAATTGCATTTTTTCCATTGTAATACGTACTCAAGGTATCGATTACCTAGGAAAATACCCTACTGCTACATGCTACATGCTAAGCTTGGATTCAGAGCTTTTGTAAATGAGATTCTAATCACTTTTAAGAGATTTACACAAGCTAGAATATGATTCTACTCTAGTTTCTTCGTGGAAAAAATTACAGCACACCACAAACACACTAACTCTTTCTTAGGCCCTGCCGGGGCAGGCTGGTCAATCCCATGACTTAGTTTTCATTACGTACACCAGGACCCCCAGTCAGGGTTGGAAGGCCTTCCAGTCAGGAGGACCTGACAGGGTGGGGAACCCCAGAGCTCAGTGGGCGACATGGAAAGCTGGCTTGATGTCTTTGCTTGCCTTGGCAAGACTTTGCTCATCCTTGCTTTGACCTGTAGGAGATGGGACCAGCCAGGCGGCTCCATTTGCTCAACACTTACCTTCCAGAAGGTGGGAGACACACGTGTTCAGGCAGGGGATGAGCAAGAGGCCCACACACTTCTTCCTGAAGAATGTTCAGAAAGAGATGTGCCCCTTCCTTGGAGGGCAGTGGGGCCTGGGTACATAGCCCAGCGGCCATGAGAAGGGGGCCAAGTTGTGCCGTTCACAGTAAAGACAGTCCTGAGAACCAAATGGGGGCAAATGCCATCATTTCTCACACACACAGACTGGGCCAGCTGCGCACGGACCTGGCTGCTCCATCCCCAGGAAGGACCAGCAGCCCTTGCTCCCGCTGAAGCTGCTCCTTAGCTTCTAAACCATGTTATGATTATACAAAGGTTGGGGTAATAACCGCCTCAGGTACCTAACACAGAGTGGGGAGCAGCAGCTTGCAGAGCGTTTTCCTTTGAACCCTCACAAGTGCTGTGTAAGCACACACTGAAAGCCCTGCCACAAAAGTGTCAAGATCTGAGGCTCAGAGAGGTGAGGGATGGAACACAGGGCAGGTGTTAGGCTACAATTTGTCACAGTCATCAGTCTGTCCTTCGGAAAATGTGTTGCTGAATTTGCTTTCCTCTCTGCTGAGGAAAGGGAACGTCTCTAACCCTCCTCTGCGTGCCTGCCCAGGGATCATCGTGCATAGAAGGCCATTCATGCTTGAGGATCGCTACATTAGCTTCCTACTCCATTCCTCATGGGATGGTAGCTCCATGAGTGCATGGCCAAGCCTTTCAGCTTCATCACTGTCCCTGTGGTTAGAACAGGCTCCAATAAGATCTCAACAGGGCCAAATAACTAGTGTTCATTCTGCAAGAATCCACACTCTGATTAGTCCTTGCTACCTAACACGATAGCCACTAGACACATGTATCACCCTGTAGCCACTAGACACATGTAGCACATAACCACTAGATACACATAGCACCTGATAACCACTAGACACACATAGCACCTGATAACCACTAGACACATGTAGCACCTGATAACCACTAGACACACATACACACAATAGCCACTAGACACACATAGCACCTGATAACCACTAGACATGTGTAGCACACATGTAGCAGGGACAGGCAGATCTTTGAGTTCAAGGCCAGCTTGAACTAGAAAGCAAGTTCCAGGGCAGCCAGGGATACATGGGGAAACCCTGTCTCAAATGGAAAGAAGGAAGGAAGGAAGGAAGGAAAAAGGAAGGAGAAAGGAAGGAAGGAAGGAAGGAAAGAAGGAAGGAAGGTTGGTTGTTTTTCCACCACAGTGGAAAAAAGCATCACATCAGGAATATGAGGCAGCTGGTCACAATGCATACAAAATTAGGAAACTGACAGTGATGGATGCTGACTCACTTTCTCCTTTTTTGTTCAGCCTGCTGCCTACATTCAGAGTGAGTGTTCCCGCTTCGTTAATCCAATCTACAAACTCCCTTATACACACATGCCCAGAGGTTTGTCTGCTAAGTCATCTAGACCTTGTAAATTTGACAATCATTTTTACCCAGTTTTCAAAAAATTGAGTTGAGGCTAAAGTGATGGCTCAGCAGGTAAGAGCACTGGCTGATCTTCTAAAGGATTCGGGTTACAGTCCCAGCATCCATCATGGCAACTCACAACATCTGTAACTGCACTTCCAGGGTATCTAACACCCTCTGTTGCCTTCCGTGGATACTGCATATATGTGGTGTACATACAAACACACAGGCAAAACAATCATACACATACAAACATATAAATAAATATCTATTTTTAATGTTTCTTAGTTACTAAGATGCCAATTCAAACTAGAAAGAGAAATTAATGCTATGTTTTTAGAAAGTATACAAATGTGTGCATACATAGGGCAAGGGAGCTGCGGGGGACGGGCAGCTGGAATAAGAGTGAGGTCAAATGTGTCCAAACCCTGGAAATCTCGTCCTGAAATCAGCAGGAGCAGGACCACTACCTCCCGGCCCAGGCCTGCATGTACCGGTACACACAACCCTGCGCCCCCAGCCCTGCGCCCTGATAGCCAGGTTAAACTGCCTCTCCCTTATAGGGTCATGTCCAGCAGCACCTGAAATTCCTCCTTATGCAAATGAAGCATCCTCAGCACCCTAGACCCTGCCAATAATGTACACTCACCCCCAAAACCCCTACCCATCCCCCAAAGGTTTAAGTAGCCTTCTCTCCACCATTAATGGAGCTGTCTCACTTAAGCTGTCTCCCAAGAAGTCTGTTTCTGCTTGCACTCACAGCAGCCTGAGGTCTCTTACACACACACACACACACACACACACACACACACACACACACACACAGCCTTTCTCACTTCTGCTTCCCCTCTCAGGATCCACCACTTCCCTGCTCAGGAGCCAACTGTCAAGGTAGGAGGCCAATTGTGTTGTAAAGGACTCCAACGGATGGGAAAGCAGAGCCTGAATGGCATATGTACACATATGTATACATTTTATTGACTTCAATATGTGACATATTTTAAAAAGAAGAATATTGATTAATAATTCATGGGCAGGTTGGGTGAGTTTATATAAGAAAACTTAAGTTCAAGGCAATGGTGTCAATGGCTGAGAGCACAGCACTCTCCCCAGCGTCCAGCAAGCCATCTGCTGACACTGCTGGCTGGCTCCACAGCTGTATGACTCCACAGCTGGCTGGCTCCACAGCTGCATGACTCCACAGCTGGCTGGCTCCACAGCTGCATGACTCCACAGCTGGTCCTGCTAAGCCACTGACAGCAGATCCCACTGAGCTGCTTACTGCAAGACCAACAGTGGACAGAGCACTTGTCCTCTTCTCTAATGGTCAGCTGTGGGCAAGTCAGGCTGAGAAGGTGACTACTTCTCCCATGGCTTGCCCCAACACCACTAATGAAAAGCAATCCTCGATAAGGCACCAAAGAAAGCAACAATACCATTTTCAGCTGATGCAAGTCGTCTGCATGCCAAATGGTTTTCCCTTATTAGGAAAAAAATTTACCTCTGTCACTTGCAAAGCACCAAACCTACAGCCCTGGTCTTGTTGAGCATAGTAGCGCATTCCCATAAGCCCCGCACTTGGTAAGTAGAGACAGAATTGCAAGTTCCAGGTTAATCTGGGCTACACAGTAAAACCCTCATTTTAGGAAGGGAGGGAAGGAAGGATAGTTATGGCTTAAGTACAATGTTGTTATCTGATTGGACATAAGCAAGGGGAAGCCCGAGCTAATGCTTGTCTCAGCTAAAGGGCACACAAACAGAATAGTGAACTACCAGAAGAGACAGATTTGGGATTTCTCTATACTTTTGGCATATAACATATTATATGACAATTCTATACATTTACCACTTTGTGGTGGGCAATGGTCTTCCAAAGACAGCAAGACCAAGTTAATTACCCAGCCTAACACTGACCAACATGGTAGCCACTCGCCCAATTGAGTGAATTTCAATTCTAAGCCCTCAGTCTTGCTAACTGCATATAACTGCCCAATAGTCACAAGTGGCTAGTGACTAATGCACTGGACAGTGGTGGTTTATAAAATGCTCAACACTGTGGAAATGACATTGGATAGCAATGAGTCTGACAGCTCCAAAACAATACTGAAATCAACTCAAAACCATTCTGGTTTGTAATGTCAATGTATATTGGCAATTCTTGACAATATTAGCGACAAATGACTCCTCTCTGTCCAACTTTTCCCTTTGTATATGTTCTGACTGTCTAAATAAACCTGCCTAGGGACACGGGAAAACAGTACTGCAGGTGCACACTCATGTCCAGTTGTGCCACTGGTCAAGTGATGTTTTAATGGGACAGGAAAAGAAAACACTTTAAAACTCACACAGTTTACTTCCTTTTCTGTTCCTAACAGAGATCCAGTTCATTCTTCGAAAATTTGGTGAAAAGCAGAATCTCTAAATGCCAAACCGCAAGCAATCACTGGACATTTAGCACAACATTCAAGAGAGAGCAGGACCAAGACAGTGAATGGACCTTCTCCCCCAGCGCCAGCAATGGACCGCTCCAGCAATGGACCGCTCCAGCAATGGACTGCGCCAGCAATGGACTGCGCCAGCAATGGACCGCTCCAGCAATGGGTCGCACCAGCAATGGACCGTGCCAGCAATGGACCGCACCAGCAATGGACCGCACCAGCAATGGACCGCTCCAGCAATGGGCCGCACTAGCAATGGGCCGCACCAGCAATGGGCCGCACCAGCAATGGACCGTGCCAGCAATGGACCGCACCAGCAATGTGGACTGCACCAGCAATGGACTGCACCAGCAATGGACGACTGCGCCAGCAATGGACGACTGCGCCAGCAATGGACTGCGCCAGCAATGGACCGCGCCAGCAATGGACCTCGCCAGCAATGTGGACTGCACCAGCAATGGACTGCACCAGCAATGTGGACTGCACCAGCAATGGACTGCACCAGCAATGGACGACTGCACCAGCAATGGACTGCGCCAGCAATGGACTGCGTCAGCAATGGACCGCACCAGCAACGGACCGCACCAGCAACGGACCGCACCAGCAACGGACCGCGCCTGCAACGGACCGCGCCAGCAACGGACCGCGCCAGCAACGGACCGCGCCAGCAACGGACCGCGCCAGCAACGGACCGCGCCAGCAACGGACCGCGCCAGCAACGGACCGCGCCAGCAACGGACCGCGCCAGCAACGGACCGCGCCAGCAACGGACCGCGCCAGCAACGGACCGCGCCAGCAACGGACCGCGCCAGCAATGGACTGCGCCACAGACATGGTAGGCAAGTGCCCTGCCACTGAGCCATACCCTTTGCTCATCATGTTTGCCCTGATGGGCTCCTTCACAAAGGACAGAAAGGCAGCTCTGACTTGAGGACTCTCACCCCTGGTAGCACCAACTTCCCAAAGACCGGCCTAAAATAGAACCAACATCTTCTAAAGAAGACTGGGAAAATGGGAGCACGGAGAGCTGCTCGGCCCTCAATTACGGTCCGTGCATTAAACATTAACATGACTACGGTCTTTTTCCTACCAGAAATATTAAAAATGCATACAATGTTTCTAATTTCAATTCCCATAATGGTCTGTAATGTTTTCAGAGGGTTCTGAATTTTTGATTTCTCATTCCGTCATCCTGTCCTGGTGTCTGCTACACCTTATCCCTCCCAACCCCCACCAGCCCTGTAGTTCCACCCCCCAATCCATAGCACAGAAGGGCAAGGCCTTGCTGTCTCTGCTCCCTCCCTGCTCTGTGACATCTCCTCCAGAAAAGTCACCATCCCTAAGAAGGAAACCTGCGCTCAGATCATTTCTGTGAGTGCTTCCTGGCTAAAAGAACAAACACTAGAAAATAAAAGGAGAGCAGACAACAAAAGGAGCATTGTGCTGTCTAGTACAATCGAGCACATGGTTCCAGGGAGGGGATGCACAGAGGGTCACTGCTGAGATCCGAAAGTGTATTTAACAGATTCTAAGAACGATCATTTGTCTGGCATTGTGTGAAAGTGCCCTAGGATTATCCTGGTCTGCTCCCAGGACTTTGGTGTTCATTCCTTCTCCCCGGAAGCCCCTCAATTCCTCCCCTCCTATCGCCTTACACTTCCCAAACTTATCACGCACTATATCACTTTGAAGGGTCATTTGGAGAGTATCTGGCCCAACCTCACATGTCCAAGCACAGTAAGGAGGGGGTCTGTGTCAACCTGGTCATCACTGTGTTAGGTGTGGCAAAAAAGAACCAATACCATCCAATGGGTAGAGACATCAATTACTGAGTGAGAATGTTCCTGAACAAAGAGCTAGACAGCCAGAGCAGGGGCTTTACTATTTCAGGGATCTGGGCTATCTCTGAAACTAGCCCTCTTTGTCAGCCTGCTCTTTTGGTAAATGGTGAAGGTGGGGAGCACGAGACGGACCCCTCATTTAAAGCTTGAGGCGAAAGTCCAGTCAGCCTTCAGCAAACAAGCTCTCTCAAATTTAGCAACTGTTTGCCCCATTACTGTCAAAAAGCCATGGACCCCATTGTAAAGACGAAAATCCTAGAGTTGGGCTGGCTCAGGGACTCAGCACATGCTTGGCAGGCACAAGGCTCTGGGTTCAGTCTCCATCATGTACACACAAAAGGAAATCAGCAGCAAACTTGTAGCCGTGGATTAGAAGCACAGTGCTCTGCAGATACCCTCCTCCCCCTCCCCCTCCTGCTCTGCTGACCTAGCCTATCAGTTGGAGGCACGTGCCTCCTCACGTGCAGTCACCACACACTGACTGGGCTGCCAAGGGACACTGTCAGATGACCATGCTGGGATGAGATCTACTCCAGCCCAGCAGGATCTTGGCTTAACCTCTGACCCTGCTGAGAGCCCCATAGTATATCTGGAATCACATTCTGGGGACATTAAGATTCCAGAAAAACAACTGTTTCTTATGTACAAACTTAATAATTTGTGGAATCATTTTAAGAAGGTGACATCAAGGGCTGTGGGTACAGTTCAGTGGCAGAGTACTGGCCCTAAATTCAATCCGCAGGAACACCAAAACATTAAGATTTAAGACAAATTAATGCCACCAAAGTTTAAACCTTTTTCCATAGTGAACCAAATTCATTTTGTCCATCCAGCTTCGTGGACTCTGCCCCACTCTGTACTTGTTCCCTAACGGTCGCTTTGTTCACGCTGCCGAGGAAAGCTGGTCATTAGCAGTCTCTCCTCCCCGGGGACTCAAGACGCTGCTCTTCTTCCAGACTGCAGGAACAGCTCCACTACCTTCCCCTTTAGTCCTCATAAGCCACCAAACGAGGCAGGAAAAGAAGAGCTCCGCCCGCCCCTCCCGTGCCATGCCACCACACAGATACACTGGAAGAGAGCACTACAAGGTAACAAGACCCTAGACTGAAAAGGGTGACTAATCACAGCCCAAAGCAGACTGAAAAGATAAAATCTCTCCCTGGAGCTCGGGCTGAGCAGAGAGACACTGGCAACGCAGAAGAAGCGGGGAGGCAGACCTGAAACAACATAGGCAATCAACTTTCCAAATGCTTACTTCTTGCAAGAGTTTAGGATGAAGAATTTCCATAAGATGAGCAGGTGTGGCAGCTCAGAAGATGGGCATACCCTGCGGGGCATAGGGAAAATAAAGCCCTGGGTTCACACAGAGGTGCCCGTTCCCAGAAAAGGACCAGCTTGTGGGCTAAGTGGAATTACAGTCTGTGAACTGCCCATCCTACATGAAGAAGTCTCTCAACATCAGCTACTTTTCCCCCACCAGGTGATGATCTGCAGCAACAACAGACAGTCAGGAGATGGCCCAACGCCCTGCAAAGGTGCTGAATGTTAACTAAACCTCAGCTGCTACCCTGTGGCCCCCGCCCAGCCTTGGTGGCTTTGAATTGACTTCAAATTCTTTTCCAGGCTGTCTTTTTACATCTCCACTCATAAGATCCTATGTGGATATTCCCAGAAAATACAAGAAAAAGCAGCATCTTACTTCATTCTATGCAAGGCTGGAGGACCAAGTGTGTAGCTCCTCAGGAGCACCTCTAAGGCTGCGCTCAAGTGCCAACAACAGTTGAGATTTCATCTTATTTTTTGAAACAACTGCTTCTCAAGTTACTACATAAAACGAGCAGAGTGGGTGCACTTGAGTTTTTTGTGGATGCATTTGAGTAATAATTTGGTCATGTCCCAGGAAAGAGGAAAAAGAGAGAAAGAAAACAAAACAAAACAGAATTTAGGCCCTGTTCTCAAGTTTCTCAGTCTCTATGCTTCCCCCCTCCCCATCAGCAAAATGAAGCAGGTCATCTCTGAGACGTGGGGGTAGTTCACAGAGCAGGAAGTGCGGAAAGCCGGACACTGGAGAGCAGGAGCCTCAGCGAACCATGTTTGCTGAACACCAGAGCATGGGCTGCGGCCTTGTACAAAGCACTCAGTGGAAACAAACGTCCACCATGCCACACCACAGCTATCGATGAGGCACGGCCCACCCAAGGCCTCGTGTCTAACACACTTAAGCCACACACACACACACACACACACACACACACACATACACACACACACACCCTCAGAGGAGATGATGTAAACCAGTACTGGCTCTGCCTTGAAATCCTCCCTAGATAACTACAACCATACAAGAAACCACATGGAAAAAAAGTAAAAAATAAATAAATAAATGAAATTAAAAAAAAAAAAAAAGAAACCACATGGGATCCACAGCACCAAATTCAACAGGTGAGTGAGCGCACACACATATTATCATTTACTCATGGGAAAAGTATATGTGTGAGTGTGTGAGAGAGTGTGTGTGTGTGTGTGTGTGTGTGTGTGTGTTTGTGTGTACTGTTAAAAATAGAAGCAGCATAACAAAAGCATATGGGGCTGTAAAGGGATATGAATTATTACAAATGTCTCTTTTTTTTTTTTTCTGTGTCAGGGTTTCCCTGTGTAGCCTTGGCTATCTGGACTCACTTTGTAGACCAGGCTGGCCTCGAACTCACTGAAGTCGCTCCTGCCTCTGCCTGCCAGAGTGCTAGGATTACAGGCATGCTCCACCACACTACGCAGGTTGTAAAGGTCTTAATCGAGGTCAAGAAAACAAAGGCTTCAAGTGAGAAAATATTGACTTGCTCATAAGGTTCATATGCAGGAGGAAGTTTTAAAAGAACAATGCATAGCACAGCTTCTTGAAGGGGAAGCCTCTGGGTTTCTGACTAAATTGTTTGGCAGCTACAATTCTGTCTAGAGTGTTAAGTCCCACCCTACATAAGCCAGTCCCACTCAGTCTCTGAGTGATTAGGAGTTAGGTGAATTTAGTTTTGGTTTTTGGTTTCACTTTTTTATTATATTTTAATTTTTGAGATTTTTAATTACATTTCTCCCTTTTTTTGAATCCCTCTAAACCATATACTACCATCTACTCCTCCCACTTCAAATCCATGGCCTCTTCTTTCATTGTTAGTGTATGCATATGTGCATATTATATGCATGCATATTCCTAGATATAACCTGCTCTCTCTCTATCATGTTACTCACACGTGTGTTTTTAGGGCTGGCCGCTTCGTGCTGGATAACCAACAGGTGTGCTCTTCCCTGGGGAGGACCACTTCTCCCACCCCCAGCTCGCCTCGGTGTAATGTTGAGGCCTGGTGGGCCACGCACTCCGGCATGGCAGACGTGCTGGTGAGGCTTTACGGTGTAGCTCCTGATGTGACTAGGAGGCACCACCTCACAGCAAACTCCCTGAGCCCCTGGCTCTGACAATCTTCCTACCCCTTCTTCCACACTGCTCCCTGAGCCTCAGAGGCGGGAGTGTTCTGTAGCTGCATCCGTTGGGGCGGGACTCTACAACTGCGCACTTTGATTGGCGCAAAAGGACATTTACCTGATAAAGCTTGAAGACTACACTTACCCCTGCATGTCAGGACGGTGTTTGGAGGTGGCTGTTAGCTATTATGCTGGTTTAGTGAAATAGTGGCTGTGGATTCTCCTCCAATAACCAAGACTTCACTAGCACTAAGGAGACAGGTATGCTCCCCGCACCAGGGACAGTGTCCCTCTTGCTGAGAGGGTCTTAAGCCCAGCTCTAGAGCAGCTGGCTAGCACCACAGCGCGCAGGCCACCACTGCACCCTTTAGGCTGCTGGCTACTGATGTGCTTCAGAGGCACCAGAACTGAGCAGGATGACCGGTTACCTCACTCCTTTGGAAGCTTGCATGGTGCCTTCTGCTACCATGAAAGCCAGTCCTCAGGGAGGGGCTCTCACAGCAGCTCCATCTCAGCGGTTTCTGGGCTGTTTCTGAACTGCATGGTGCCTCCCTCTGGGGGGCAGCGAAGGACAGCAGCAATGGACCACGTTTCAGGAGTCTCTTGAGCAGCCCTGGCCAACAACTTAAAAGAAGGCCTCACGTCTGCTGTGGGGACTTTGGTTAGACGGCCATTGGCTCTCGGAGGGAGTCCCTCAGCCCATATGAGAGAGGCTCATTACAACTACATATGTGTACTTATACACTGAGTGTGTGTATTAGGGTTTTTTAAAGTAAATATCTAATTCCTCGCAACTTTTTCAGACATCCTTATTGTGTTTCACCCTCCTCCTTCCTTGTTCTGTATTTACCTCCCTCCCCACTTCCGAAAGACACGCGCGCACACACGCACACGCGCACACGCACGCACACGCACACGCGCACGCGCACACACACACGCACACACACACGCACACACATGCACACGCACACACACGCACACGCACACGCACGCACACGCACACGCGCACACGCGCACACGCACACGCACACGCACACACACGCACACGCACGCGCACACACACGCGCACACGCACTCGCACACACACATGCACACACACGTGCACACGCACATGCACACGCACACACGCACACGCACGCACACGCACGCACACGCACGCACACGCACACGCACGCGCACACGCACACGCCACTCCTACCCAGCCTCTTTTGGGTGACTAGGAGTTAGCTGAGATTTTTAAAAGGTGAAACAGATCTCAGAATATCAAAATTGCTTTCTCTCTCCAGAATCCACAAGCTCTAAAGATTCAGGGCAAGTAGGGGAAGCATGGGGCACACATGGACTCCGCCCTTTAAAGGGAAATGCTACAAACGTCACACAGGGTGACGCAGGGAGCAGCGTCAAAGCTTCAGCCATGTCTATGCTCTCTGGTCCAGCTGTGACAGACCTGGGAATCCATGCTAGGAGCCAATCAACTTGGGCTCCCAGCATGACTCAGGACACAGTTCAGTTCACCTCGGTACTGCTCCGACAGGGAAAGCTAGTGCAGAAGTTCTGTGCCCGCTAACAGGGAGATTGCTGAATGAACCATGACACATCTTATGATAGAGTAAAGGATGTTTTGAAACTGAGGTTAGAAAATATTTCAAGACGGGCAAAAGTACCGCAATGATCGCTCTAGGTACATACGCATTTGGCATACAAGAGCAAACACGTATTTGTCTTTCTCTATGCCACAAACCTTCTTTTAAACTTTTTATTGATTCTTTGTGAGTTTCACATCATGCACCCCAATCCACTCTCTAGCCTTGAAACCTTCCCCTATGAAAGCTGCAACTTTGGGTCTGTAGGGCAGTCCATTTCACACGCTCCAGCAGCTCACGATGAGGCAGGTGTTGGCACAGGCCAAACTCAAAGCCTTGGATCTGGGCCTGGGTAGTAGTGGGGCTGGTCATCCTGCCAGCTTTCCCGCACCCGCACCACCAGGACAAGCTCCCCAGCCCTGTCCCATCTGCGCACCCAGTCCTACATCTGGCTATAGGCAGGGCCAGCTCTGCTGTGCTCATGCCCTTCTAGCAGCTTACTTGCCTCACGGCACCCCTGTCACCACCAGGGCCAGCTCGGCTGTACCCAGGCAAGGTGTAGGGCCTGCAAGTAGTGAGAGGTGAGGCCGGCTCTCCAGAACGCCACAGCCAGTCAGGGGTGGGGTCGGTCCTACATAACCCTTGGATATCAAGGTCTGGGCAGTAGGTCAAACCAGGGATGCCCACGTGGTCTTTAGTAGTATCATGAGCCACCGACATTGGACATTGACACACGGACTCCTGCTGCTGTGTGGCCATGGCCCTCAGGGCTGGCTGGGACCTCACCATGACCTCAGGCGGCAGACAGGCTGCTCACATCAGGCTGCTCCTCTCCACCCTTGTATGTCCAGTTCCACCTCGCTTCAAGATGTGCAAACTGTTCTGCTTCTCCTCCTCTCCCATGTGCCCGCCACAGTCTTGCACACTGTAGTGGCTCCCGCTGTGGGAAGGCCATGTAGCTGGCTGGCAGGCCTCTGGGTGACTTCTGCCTGCCTGCCCACACCACGTGGCAGTATGCGGGCCTCTGGGCATCCTCCTCTGCCCAAGTTGCATGGCACTAACCTCTCCTGTCCTTCCACTTACACCCCTTTTCCTCTTATAGTACCCCCATTGGTGTCATGTATTTTATATATTTTTGTGTATTATATATGCATGCATTAAGTCTTAAAACATGGTGTATTTTATATTGCACTATCATTTATAATTATATACAACATATAATTTATGATCATATGATATATAAATAACCATATTAATATATGTAAGACATAAAACAGGTGGGTCCATCTTGAATTGATTTTTATATGCAGTAAGAGATAGGGATTTAGTTTTATTTTTCTACACATGAGTATGCAGTTTTCCTAGCATTATTTGTTGAAAAGACTATCTCTAACACCTTTGTCACCTTTATATTATATCAATATATAATTATACTAATTACTGTATTATACACAATATACACTATTTTCT
Source organism: Acomys minous (assembly GCF_964271855.1). Lineage (NCBI taxonomy): Eukaryota > Metazoa > Chordata > Mammalia > Rodentia > Muridae > Acomys > Acomys minous. Next base: position 5,149,465 of record NC_140485.1, read on the forward strand.
ATTTTGCTGCAAACGCCATTCTTCTACAATGACTACAATCGCACTGTGTGTGTATCCTACTCTCTTTATGCATTAATCTGCTAATGAGCATCTAGGCTATTCCATCGTCTTAGCTATTGGGAAGACCACAGTAAACACGGATGTGCAAATATCTTCGCTGTATGCTGACATAGATCCCTTCAGATAATACACCAGGCATGGTATAGAGGGATTGCGATGGTTCCATTTTAGCTTTTTTCAAGCAGCCTCCATGCTACTTTCCATAATGGATACACTAGTTTGCAGTCCCACCAACAGTAGTGCCTCGGAGTTCCTTTTCACGCATATCCACACACATTTGTTTCAGTCACACCTACATCCACATTTGTTGTTATTTTCCTAACAATAGCCACTGGGAATACAGAATTTCAACACAGTTCTAATTTGCATTCCATATAAGCTAAGTCTGTTGGGTGCATCTGAGTGTGCTTCTGGACCATTTGTATCGCTCCACAGAACTTTCTGCCCAGTTCATTTACTCATTTCTTGACTGGATGGTTGTGGGTGTTTTATTTGGTTTTGTTGAGGCAGAGCCTGACTAACGTAGCCTGGCTGGCATGGAACTCCCTATGTAGACTAGGCTGGCCTCGAACTCAGAGATCCACCTCTGAGTGCTGAGACTAAAGGCGTGCACTATCCTGCCTGGCGGATTTGAGGTTTGGTGCTCAACTATCTCAGACCCTGGATATTAATCCTCTGTCATCTGTATTGTTGACAAAGGTTTCTCCCATTTGTCTCTTCACCGTGTTGTTTTGTTGCCCAGAGGCTTTTGATTTCAAGTGATCCTTTTGACAGTCCTTGCTGCTATTTCTTGGGCTTTGGGCATCCTGAAAAGGAAAGTCCTTGCCTGTCCAAGTGTTTTCCTCTAGCAGTTTCAGAGATGTGGATCCTAAACTATGGGGTTTTATCCATTCTGAATTCTACACGTGGATATGAGGGGACCTCTTCCACCACCTCAGCCAGCAGAGTAACGATCTGAGGGAGGCAAGATCAGATCAGCAGACCCAGCAGCTGGTGTTTGTTCAAACTTAGAGAGTCGGCTGACCTCAAGTAGTTTATTTTAGGCAAATTTAAGCACAGCACAATTTGGTTAAAAATTTCCTGGTGATGATTAACTCAATTCCACGTACATTTAACAGCACTTAAGACATGACTACATTGAAACTCTTTGTAAAGCACAGATGACCTCTTCCATAAAGACAGGAACTATGCATTAACTGAGAAAATAACCCAAGATCAGGAGGACCCAGTGTGGCCTCAGCAACGCAGATAGCTTTATGGATTAAGAAAACAATCTCAAGCTAAGGGTCTGGGGGAGAGTATCAGCCACACGGATAGTGCAAAGCTCGCCAGGCTATTAACCATGTCTGCCACGTGTACACGACACAACTTCAAGCCTGGAGTTGTGATCCCTCCCACACTGCTCATTCTCCTGAGGTTCTTTTACTTACTTCAAGTCACTTGTTTGTCCATATGAGTGCTTAGGACTGTTTGTCCTGGTCTGTGAAGAATGTCATCGGCACTTTGATGAGAACTGCACTGGATCAGAAGGCTGGTTTTAGTGATTCAGGCATGTTCACAGTATTAATTCAGTCAACCCATGCCCATGGGAAGTCTTCTCGTCTTCTACAACCTTCCTGGAATTTCCTTCATCAGTGTCTTACAGTCATAATTATAGAGTTCTTTCATTCCCTTGGTTAGGTTTATTTCTAGATGTGTTTAAGCTATGGTGAGTGGGATTCCACTCCTATCCTGATTTCTCTTTCAGCAGTTAAGCTCAAAATGTTTATTAGACCTAAGGGTTTTCTGGTGGGGTCTTCAGGTTCATGTAAGTATAGGATCTTATATACCATCTACAGAGGCCAGACATTTTTCTTTTTCCTTTCCTAAATATATACCCTTTATTTCTTTCTCTTGTCTTATTGTTCTAGTTAACATTTCAAGCACTATATTGAATGAGAGAAGAAAGTGTCTGGTCTCACTCTTGCTTTGAGAGAAAACATTTTCAATTCGCGCACTCCCGCCCCAGCTTTCAGGTCTACTGTATGTGGCTTTCATTGTGTTGAGGCATGTGTTCCACCTATTCCTACTTTCTCTAGGGCTTTTATCATGAAAAGGATATTAATTTTAGTCTAAGAGTGTTTCTATATCTATTGAGATGATCGTGTGATTCCCTAACTCTCTGTTATATTACACTTATTGATTTGTATATATTTGCATCCTTGAAATGAAACCAGCCTAATGGTGGTGTGTATTTGCAAATATTTGATTGAGAATTTTTGTGTTTATGTTCACAGAAACTGATCTATATAGTTGCCATCTTTCTCATTCTCCGTTATGGGTTTGGTGTTCAGGCTAACTGGCTTCATAAAAAGTTTTGGAAGCATTCCAGTGTTGGGTGTATACATAATTGTTACATTGTCTTGATAGATTATTCCCTTTATTAATAAGTAATGACCTTCCTATCTCTTCTAATTTTGGCCTCATGAATATTTTATCAGATATTATTATTGTAGCTACCCTTGCTTGTTTGGGGCTTCCATTTTCTTTATATATTGACTTCTGTCATCTCACTCTTAGCTTATGTGTCTTTTCCAGTGAGGGGTGTTTCTTATACACAACACATAGTTGGGCCACACTTTTTATTCCAGTCAACAAATCTGTGACTTTTGAGAATTAAGTTGTTGGGATTTTTTGTTGTTGTTGTTGTTTTATTTTTTTATTTTATTTTTTAGTATTCCAATTTTATTTATATCTGGACATCCCTGGGTTTTAACTAGCCCCTAAAGGACAGGCATTTCACTTCTTCTGGGCTTGTGCTCTGGCCCACTGAATCTTGTCAGCTGTGTTCCCGTCTGTAGCTCCAGTGCAGTGGGACAAAACTAGGCTCAGCTCTGCTTTGTTCTGGTGCTCAGTGGCCACATCTGCAGCCTGAGCCACGTCCCCAACAAGAAGCAAAGCCTTGACCTTCTGCTCAGGGCCCACATGGGAAACATGCTTCTAGGCCTCAGATTTGTTGTGTTGGTTAATGCAGATCTCTACAGAGGGCAGGTAGCCGACCGGTCATTTCTTGCTCTTGGAGAACTTCTTCAGCTCCTCCCAATCTCCCAACTCTGCCAGGGCAGCCAGCTTTAGCCGCCAGAGCCTCTTGTCAGGGATGCAAAAGTCACATGCCAGCAGCTCTGCATGCTTGCTGTGGCCTCCAAGGATAAGAGTGGTGACTGTGTCACGCAGAGACAGGTCTAGGAACTGCGCCCCGTCCAGCTCATCTTCTAGACGTCGCTGTAGCTGCAGGAGTCTCATTGGATCCTCTGTGGCCTTGGCTGCAAATCCATTCCTGGCCTTTAGAAGGCATCAGCGGCTGTCTGCAGAGCTGCTACTCGCCCCTCAATACATTCTTCAGCAGCATAGCTGGCTCTGATGTGGAAGCTGCCCAATTCCTGGCGATCATCATCCTAATTATAGAGATCCTTCAGAGTGCGAGCTCCTGACACTTCCAGAACCATCAACACAAACTCAGGGCCATAGGCTGGTTCTGGAGAATCATAAAAAAGTCTCCTTGATTAAATTCAATCTTTAGGTACAGCACATGGATATAGCCATGTGCAGGAAGCTGCTCACTCCTGGGGTAGGCCAGCAGGCATCACTGTGGAGAAGGTGGCATGGCCCAGAAGGTAAACATCAGGCCCTACAGCCAGAAGAATGTGCATTCATGGCACAGTATGGTCCAACATGAGGGTGTACCTTGCAGACCTGGCACCTCTGGCATCCGACGGAGTTTGAGGTCACCCACATTGGCACTCAGAGTAAAGCTCTGTAAGGATGGCTTCCGCAGAACCAAACTCAGTGTGAAAGATCCGAGCATCCAGGACACGGTTCTGAAGTATCTTGTTGCCCCTGCTGAAGTGCCTCCGACGTCCCCAGGAAGTCCATAGGCTAGCACTGCGCCATCTTCTTGCACACAGAGCAGCTGACAGCCATGGGCTGCCACAGGACCACTCTCCACACTAAGCTGGCCAGTGGCAAGCCAGAAGAGGAGGAGATCTCCAGTACTGGCCACACGCCGGCAGCTTTCCCTTTTCTCCAACTGTTCCTCCAAGAGCAATGGAACCCTCATAGGGTGCAGCAGCCACCAGGCAATCCTTGAGTTCCTCCGTCAGGTCCCGGTCCATGCTGTACAGTTCATACCCTGGGAAAAGGCAGAGTCCCCAAGTCCGCAGTGTAACAGTCCATGTCTGGTACAGCTGGTGGCTACAGGCCCCGAGGCAACACCCGAGAATTAAGGTTTTACATGTAGCATTATTACTGTGACGTGCTTGGGATCTTGGGATCTTGTTGCTTCTGTTCCTGGCTGGTTCGATTACTGTGTGTTCTCTTCTTTCTCCTTTACTCATGATAAGCATTTGCTGGTTTACTAAGTTGGACATAATTGGCCGTTGCCCATCTCAGCGTTTTCATCTTTTCCTCTGAGGTAACTGCTCTTTCCTTGCTCTCATGATTGAGACTGTCTTTCTCCCTCCCTGTGTTTAGGGTCCTTTAAGTATCGTTTGTAATGCTGGCCTGGAGAGCATGATTGCTTTAGTTTGTGTTTTCTTGACATGTCTTTGTATTTCCAATTTTAAAAGATAACTTTGCTTATATAACTATCTTGGTTAGCAACTACTTTGGGGGCTTGAAATATATCATTCCACAGTTTCTTCCTCTTATGGTTTCTGTTAAGAGTTTTCAAGTTTTTATGAAGTTTTTGTCTTTGTACATGAAATCCATTTTTCTCTTACAGATTTTAATACTGTTATTTGTTTTGTATTTTGGGCAACTTAGCTTTAACGTGTTGTGGAGAAGTTCTTCTGTGGTCCTGTGTATGTTGGATTCGGAATGCATCTGAGTTTATTTCCATATGTCCCTAGTTTGGGTTGACCCGTTTCCCACTTTTTCCTCTCCCCTCTCCCTTCCCCCCACCCCTAACAAAACCTTCCACTCCCAGTATTCCTCCCTTTGCGTTCCATATGTGTTCCGTTTCTCCCTGTGACTTGTATATGGATTTTTTTTCTTCAGTCTGAAATATTCTTTCAGATATCCTCTGCAGAGCTGGCTCAGTGTTCATAAATGCTTTTTAGCCTATTTTTATCATGGAAAGCTTTTATTTCTCCTTCAGTTGTGACAAACAGCACTGTGTATATAGTAGCCTGGGCTGGCAGCTGTGGTCTTTCAGAACTTGAAATACACCTCTCCCGGCCCTCCTGGCTTTAAAGTTCCGGTTCAACAGTCTGCTGGGGTTTGCTTTTGTTTGGAGGAACGGGCCTGCCTTTATGTACAATTTGATGCTTCTTTTTTGCCACTTTCAATATCCTTTCACTGTATATCCTTTCTTCACTGTTTTGTATATTTAGTGTTTCAACTATAACACTGAGTGGGGATTCCTTTCTGTTTGGTGTTCCATATGTTTTCTATATCTGGATCAGCATCTCTTTTCCTAAGTCTGGGAAGTTTTCTGTTATGACTTTTCTTTGAAATGTTTTCTATGCCTTAGAATGGCTCTATGCATAGATTGATCCTTTCACAGTATCACATATACCCTGGAATTCCCACTGGTATCTTATTACCTTATCTTTGGCCTTTTTTGATTGCTCCAGCTCCTCTTTAAGCTCAGATACTCTGTCCTCTCCTACTGAAGAGACTTCACAACACCTTTAATACAACGTTCTGTTTTCCATTTCCAGCTTTGCTTCAGCATTTCTACATCCTTGCTGAGGAGGTACATGGGATGCCATTAAAGTCCACAGATTTTAGTGGTTGTTAAAGCTATGGAAGGCTACAACTAAGGAGTAAGAGAGGAGGAGGTACAAAGGTTAGAGAAGGAGGAAGCAGAAGGAAGAATGTGAGATATGGGTGAAAAGTACAGAAAACAGTGCTGTACAGTCAACCAGAGGAGAAATGCACAGAACAACCCTGAGTCCTAACTGAGCAATATCTGGAGATTAGCAAAACCACCATGAGCCATAAATGCAAGAGTGGAGACCAAAGACTAGAAAAAATAAGTAAGCAGACACTTTCGAAATGAATTACTGGCACAGCTATGCTCAGCCGGAAGGCGGATGTCCTCATCAGGTGGTGTCTCTTAGTGCACGAGGAGTGGGAAGACAGTGACATGTGCCCAAGGCGACCAGTCTCTACACTTTCAACCCTTACTACACGTTGAACACCCTGCTGGAAGGATAGACTATAGAAGTCAAGCGCTCTGTGGGAACTGCGGAGCGCTCAGTCCCACAAGAAGTGAACCGCAGCAAGCAGGAGGCTTAGCGTGTGGGCCACCTGCTGACCTCAGGCTTATGGCTGAGGGTCAGGTGGAAGGCTGTGCTCCTAGCCACCCAGGTAGGGCCATCCCCACCAGACTCTCCACTGCCAGCCTCCTCCTACCTGATTCTTGGCCCCTACTCTCTAGAACTGCCTCCCATGGCTGCCTCCCGTGGGCTTATGCAAGTAGACTTGAAACTCCTTAGACTGTTCATTGTGGTCGGGCCCCAGAGGGACTCAGTCCTAACCAATAACTGCTCTCCAACTTGAGACCCACACCACGAGAGGGAGCCCACCCATGACATTGCCTGGAGGGCCAGCAGCCAGAGTCTAGATAGCCCAGAGACCTAGGATAGAACCAAATATGATGGGGGGAAAAAGTCACTGAAATGATTCCGAATGATACTCTGCTACACTCGTAGACCAGAGCCCAGCATAATTGTCATCTGAGAGCTTCACCTACAACTGATGAGAGCAGATGCAGAGACCCGTAACCAAACATTAAACAGAGCTCATGAAACCCTGTGCAGTGGGGGAAAAGGGATTGTAGGAGCCAGAGGGGTCAAGGACACCAACTCTCCCAGCTCAGAGCCTTGTCAGTAGAAACATGGGTACTAATTGGGGTCACAAGACCCTATGTGTCCCCAAAATTGAGCCACCACACACAATAAATAACTTCCCACAAAGGAACTCTTAAAGTTGTGCATTCGGCCTGCAACCCTCCAGTGTGCTTTTGAGCTCCTTTGGGTTTTTCTTTTGAGATTTGTTCCTAAGGTCCTCTCCAGAGATAATTATTTTTAACTCTCAATGTTGGGGCCATGTTGTAAGTGACCTGGTTAATGGCCCTCCCTATGGAGCTGCTTTAAGCAGTTTGTAATTCAAACAACATTTTTTCCATTCCCCACCCTCCTCATTCCTCTTTTATTTTTTTTCCAAATCATAAACTTTTGGTAATGATTGCAGGGTTGTCAGTTACTTTAAACACTGCAAGTCACCACTGAAAATCAAGACAGCTGGGCTTCCAAGTCAATAAAACTATTACCGCTTAGAGTTGCAATGGTTCCTGGGTATATTTATAACCTCACATCAAGTTAGAAAATGGGGGGGGGGGGAGTCACCCAAGTATCTCTGAAATAAATCTACATGGAGTAAGTAAATTTAAAAATGCACTCACAAGAAAAACCCATGAACCTGGGAAATTTAATTAGGTAATTTAAGAAGAAAAATTGGGTATCTTTTCTCCTTTGTCACCAATGTTTTTGAAAAGGTGACTCCGAAACGGTTGCCATCAAAGAAGAATACACATAGTAGAGCTTTTAAACTGTGAGGTCTAAATGGACAAAAAAATCTTAATGTAGAGTTTTACTTGATTTTCATACAACCTTCTTATTGTTTGTTTCGAGACAAGGTCTTGTGTAGCCCAGTGTGGCCTGGAGCTTGCTATGAATGTGAGAATGACCATGAACTTCTGACCCTGCCCTACCTCCTGGGATTAAAGATGTGCATCCCTCGTTCTGACTTATAGTGCGCTGGGGTTCTGTTCATGCCAGGCAAACACTCTACTGACTGAGCCCCAGCCCAGCATTGCATTGATTTTTTTTTTTTTTTTTGATTTTTCGAGACAGGGTCTCTCTGTGTTAGCCTTGGCTGTCCTGGATTCACTTTGTAGATCAGGCTGGCCTCGAACTCACAGTGATCCACCAACCTCTTACTCCCAAGTGTTGGGATTACAGGCGTGCACCACCACGCCCAGCAGAAACATTTTTAATAGGAAAATCTAACCAGACTCACATTGACAGTGACCTAGTGGGATGCCATGCTGAAAAGCACTCTATGCCAGTTTAGTCAGAAAGCTAACCCTGTATCGCTGGAGGAAAGACTGTGCTTATTCCAGAGCAGACTAGAAATACCATGGCCCCATTCTGTAAGGGTTAGATATGAACAGACCAGGCTTTCGACTTACAGCTCCTCTGATGATGATGAGTGACAGTATTCCAAACTCACGCTTCCATTTTCCTAATCAACTGAGATAACCACAAAGTCAATAATCATAAACTTGGCATGAAAACTCTCCATCACTCTAGACTATTCCCTTCTTGTTACAGAAGAGCAGAAGCCTCATAAGAATTAAGTCTCTTCCACCCACTCCATCAGTGAAATGTAAAAATGAGTAACAGACACAAAGGAAATATGATGCAGAGGAACATTCTGCCATGTGGCTGGATTTATAGCATTTTCATACCAGAAAAGGTTAAGTATCTTATTAACTATAAGGTGTCAGGAAAGTACAAAATGAGACAAAGTGTAAGACGACTCGTCAATGGGCCTCCAATGGTTCAAGACATCAAAGAGAAACAAATCCCACTAACAGCCAAGCAAATGTTAAGTTAGGACTTGAATCCTTAACAGACTGCAGAGCCAGGCTATCAATTAGCATTCCAAGATAACAGTGAGACCAAGGGAACCAGATGGCCCTTCATCAATAAGCGGCTCCCTATGTACCAGTGGTGTCTGGCCAGTTAACTCTTTCCTCAGTTCATTAATTCAGTGGACAGCTCCTAAGTGCTTGCTATGGTCCAAGCAGCCCTCGTGCCCAGGACTCAGGACGGCAGCAGCGCGTCTCACTATGAATTTAGCAGCATCTATCTGCCTGGCTCATAACTGATTATAGCAAGAATTCGCTACACAGTCAATACTGGTACAGCCCCAAATCAGCTCCTATATCAAGCAAAGAGCAATGTTCTGTACTTCTCAGGATACAGAGTGATTTCTTCTAAATGGTGATTTTTTTTTTTTTTTGTCAATGTAAAGGGTAGCTGCTTTGTTTTAACCAAGAATCCTACCTCTATTCAAATTTCCAAAAGGAGACTGAGAATTATCCAAATAACATAAGGGGAAAGACCCCTTAAAATAATCATTTCATCCTTAGTGACTTCTTCTAAATCTAAATCATCTGGCTGTTACAATATTATTTTGCAAGCATTGCTAGCAAATAGCAGTTTGGGAAATACATTTTGACTTTTGCATGGAAACAAGCCTGTGTTTCTTAACTGGCATATGAGGTGGTTAGTTCTTGTCAACTTGCCTTAACCTAGAATAACCAGAGAAGACTCTCAATTGAGGAACTGTCTAGAACAGGTTGGCCTGTGGGCACCTCTGTCGGAAATTGTTTGATGGTAACTAATCTAACTAACTGTGGGCAGCACCATTCCCTATTCAGGGCCCTGAACTGGATGAGTGAAGAAAGCCAATTAAACACAGAAACAAGCAAGCTGGCAGCATGGATGCATTCATTTCTCTCTGCTCTTGACTATGGCTGCCACCTGACTAGCTGCTTGAGTAACTGTGTTGGCGAAGAGCTATAAATTGGAACTGTGAGCTAAAGCCTTTCCTCCTCTCAGTTGCTTTTGGCCATGCTCTTATCACAGCAATTGAGATGATGTTCGACCGGTCTCCATAAGCTTTACTATGAATGTCTAACCTCAGACTACAACTAACCAGTTAAACATGCTCGACACTGGGTGTGACATAGGAAATGAGCATCCACGTCTGAAATCAATTCATGGTTTTACAAGGGTAGTGAAATTATAGGACCTTAATTGATTTACATGCTCTCTCTAAACAGATTTACAGTTTTCTCTTGGATTTTGCTTACTTTTAAACACTTGTAACTTGGCTTTGGCATAAACTTCTTAAGAGCCGTCTTGCAAGGCTGCTGTTGAACATTGTACTGGCTGTAAACTAAGCCTAGCTTTTCAAGTTCACCATCCTGTGCCCAAACCTCTTCCCCGGCAACCGCATTGGTTCTTTTCAGGACCAAGTCTGGTAAAAGCCTAAGGACTAGTCTGCTTCCACAATACTGAGCTCTCCATTAACACACACACACACACCAGGTGCAGTGGCACACTCCTGTAATCCCAGCACTAGGGGAGGCAGAAGCAGGCGGATCTCTGTGAGTTCGAGGCCAGCCTGGTCTACAAATCAAGTCCACGACAGACAAGGCTACACAGAGAAACCCTATCTCAAAAAACTGAAACACACACACTCCACAGTCATCAGAAAGTAAGCAAATATAGTCAGGCCAAAATAGTCCCTTTAAAACATCTGTTCTAACAACAGCCAAATAAAGTGATGACAGTGCCTATGAGAAGCAAAACAGATGACGGAGCTGGTGCTGTTTTAATGCCTTATGCAATAAAAAGCGCAGGGATAAGTTAGCCAGCTTACTCTGGCTTCAGCTCTAGGTTACAAAGTCAATGCTTTAAAAAAAAAAAAAAAAGTACCGTAATTCAGAGTACAGCTAGCCAGAAACATTAAGCTGCCCTGTGCTTGCAGCTGGGATAAAGGTCTTGAGAAATAACGAAAAAGAGGCCCTTGCTGGGGAGTATACTGTTCATCACAGGGATCAATTAAAACCTCCGCGTGACCCCAGATCATTTACCATGGCTGTTTTAAACATTCTCTCATTGAAATGCTTTCAATTAAACAAGCTGCTGAAGTGGGAGAACACGTTTTAAACAGTAATGAGCCAAGACCTCAGATGAGAGAAGAGAGCCCTAGAGTAAAACTGTCATATGAAGCAGTTGCCTCCGCGGTCCCCACCCCCGCCCTACCCCCCAGCTGAGCAGTGCAAGCCCCTGTGCACAGCAGGGTTCACGTCCGTTTACACGGGACAGACTGTCTCCTGGAGCGCTGGCCGAGTAGCAAAGCACCTCTTTACTTCCCACGCCGACATGGTTGCGGCCCACAGCTCCATAGCCAGCACACCCAAGAACCTACAGAGTCAGTCCACGTGACCAACTCTAAAAGAAATGATGCGAAGTTATCATGAACGGAGCAGCACTGCAGACACCGTGCACTGGTGGAGATGGTGACTCAGTGTCTGGACAGACAGACACTGTCCTGCCTGCTGAGTTCTGAGTGAAGCTCTCATGGAGCCATGAAGCACAAGACCAAAGCAGAGCGAGAGAATTAGCCATGCCATGGTCTCCCTCTTTCTCTCTCATAATGACTTTCTTTACAACTGTGATGGAATGCAAATATTTGTCAGAGCCTGCTCTGGGCCTTGGGATGTTTACCTTCTGGCTGGCTCTGGTCTTAAGGAGTCCATCATGTAATTTCATAACAGGAGATGTGCCCCTGAGAACGCAAATAGAAATGACTACATTTCAGGACAGGAGAGTGTCAGCAAACAGCTGCACAGGTCAGCAGTCTCTACATGTGGCCACAGCTGCCATTCGCATCCAAGGCTGAGACGTACTCCTGCCTGCAAAAGGGGGGCTGGAGGGAAGTGCACAAATGTGCAGGCAGGTAGATGAAGCTGACGGTGCAGGCTCATGACAAGGACAAGCGCGTATATGCTGATGACGCCCACAGGGAAGCGGTGGCGCATGCACAGCAGACAGGGCCCTGATGGGCTTAAGTTTGATATTTACCCCACAGGAAACTGATCCTGCAAGGACTTGCAGAGGCGACTACTGTGATCAAAGTACTCGGAGCGCGCCAAGGAGCCTGTGGGATGCCGGTGCAGTGCAGGAGCCCTTGCATGCAGAGCCACGGGAACAATTAGAATAACTCTGTGTTGAAGCGATATCGCTCATCTTGAATGGTGACATCAAAAATGGAGAGCGTGGGTCATGTATCACTTAGAGACTTGGTGAGAGGTGAGCAGAGCACTAGTGTGGAGCAGGGGCGTAACCAGCCTTTACTTCTAAAGCTGTATTCACTACTACCACGATGTGGACAAACAGGCCTTGGAGGAAGGTGAAGGAAGCCAAGGAAGTGGGGTCGGTCTCAGAAGCCTGGGCCAATGGCAACTCTGTGAAGGACAAGGAAAGGGGAACCCAGCCGAAGAACAGCAAGAGTGCCTTACTTCTAAGCAGAGGCAGCTGGCCTGTAATTTAATGCAGGCCCAGAGGGAGGACTCCGAGGGAGTCACTGTCCAGGGTCAGGGGGTGGAGGGGTGGGATCTGAGGAACAGCATGAGGCAACACTGAGGACAGCCCCTTGACCAGCATGCCTATGAATGTCTGACTGCACAGATGAGGCCATTGGGTCACACTGTGACCAAGGGTTCCTCAGGGGTCCCTCCGGAGAAGCCTTTTTCTGGCACATCCCCAAAGGCATGGCTCCGAGCCCCTCGCACATTACTACCCCCAATCTCCACCTCAAAGAATGACTCATGCTGTTCACTGGTGTCCAGATACAATTAGATGTCTGCTGAGGCTCCCCTGCCGATACAGTTTGGAAATAAGTGCTCGCTGGAGTCCACTTCCTTGACTGGAAGCTAGGCTTCCCACAGACACACCAGGGGGAGGCAGCACCTCAGAGAGCTTGTTAGCCAGAACAAAGGGAAACAGATACCTGAAAACAAAGAGGCCACAGCTGCAAAAAAATGTTCAATTCGATGGCATTAAAGCTGAAAAGAAAACCTCCTGATGACCCCCTGTGCAGGTATAAAGGTGGAGATGCAGAACCTTCTGGAAAGGGCAGGTGAAGCTGTCCAACTCTCCTCCTGAAAGAGTAAGTAGCTCAGCTCAGAGTGTGGCCTGAGCACCCTCTGCAAATGAAAGGGAAGGTGCCCACCCAGAGGGACCGCACCATAATTCCTGGAGGCCTCGGCTTCTATCCCCACCACAGCAGTGATGCCAGCCACACGCCCTCTGCTGACATTCAAAATAAAGCTTCCCCACAGGTGTGGTCTGCTGATATAATGACAACAGGGGGCTATACACAATGCCCCACCTCAAAAAAAAAAAGGCAATGACAGAACCCTGCTGCCATTTTTCGGGGTCACATTTACACTCAAAGTTCTCCCACAAAACACAATTGCCTGCTCTCTTCTAGGATCGTCAAGAGGTGGCCTCAGTTTACAATTTGCATATTTGACATACTAGTATCCCACAGACAGAAATTCAAGAAAATTCAAAATGCTTGCCAGGCTATAGCCTGCAGTCAGGTGGCGCTCAGCACTCATTTCTATAGCAGCATCCCAAAATGTGTTACGCTTCAAAACATAATTCAAAAACAGACAATAAAAACTGGTACTACAGACATCTGGCATCTAAACAGTCTAAAAACATGGACAGACATATGCTATTCTGTTCAAGAGCATTACAAGACCCAAACACACACATTTAGAACACCTGCAGGAAGCTACGCTACACGGCCGTGCCTTGTTTTCTTGTGGACAAGAACTGGCAGCCCCAGACCGCGATAGGTGCAGCTGTAGGAAAGCACTGCCCTGGCCATCTCGGGCGTGTAAGCGTTTCTCACTCAGGGGAGGCACGCGTTCTAACCTGAGGTAGAGATGTCTGCTAAGCCCCCATGTATCTGACAAAGAGCTGCATATCACGTGCTGTGCTCGGTACTGAGTATGTGGCAGCAGAAAGAAAGCAAAGCAGAGGAAGAAGCCTGGGCAGAAAGGGTGGGCTCTAGGAGTGAAAACAGCCAGGCATTGGGGCACATACTGAGGGTGCCTGTGGAGATCCAACAGAGTCAGGTCCCAAGCCACAGACCCCAGAGCTCAGAAAAAGTGGCTTAAATTAGAAATGACAGGTGACTGATGACCTTAACACAGAAGTCAGTGCAGATGAGGTGGCCAGATCCAGACCACAATCTCTTAGGACTGCCTGAACATGTCACATGACAGGTGGAAAAATGAATGCCCACACTGGAGCAGCAAACTAACAACATGCCTACTGTGTGCAGGTAGTGTTCCAGCTTCTACTGTCACCCGTGATAGCCAGTGCCGTCCTTCTCTCGCATGAACTGATGAGAAGGCATCGTCCATCTCAGCCTGGCCCGATCAGCAGGCCCTCGAGCCGTTCACCAGGAACCCTGTGACAGTGCAGCCTCTCCTTCAGGAGGAACTGAGCCATCTTTGGAGCTCTGCAGTCACTTCTGCTTCCTGGAGCACCTGCTGGTGATGAAAAGCAGGCTCTGATTTGATGGGTACCAGCTGCTGAGGACAGCACACCCAAGGTAATCGTGACTGCAGAAGTGCTGCTTTAATGAAAAGCAGCATGATTTGACGGGCTAGGTGCAGCTCCAGGAAGCCAGAGGTCGCTTTCCACTTAAAAGCAAACCACGCGGATCCCTTCAGCATTTCACCCACTCCCACAAGCCTTCTTCATTTCTGCTTCCACTTAGAATCCTCTCACACCTGCTAGACGTGAGGGGTCTTTAGCAATCACGAGTGCCTTGCACTGCCAAGTTTGAGGGAATCCGTTTGCCAGGCGCTGCTGTACCCTGCGGTTCTGCTTAAAGAGACATTGGTGTCTCCTCCTTGCCCTGCCCGTGATCCCTGCTTGGAAATTTGGCACAAATCTCCTGTCTCCTTCGACTCTGCGTTTCACTTATGGGAGCTGGAAACTAATGTGATTTTTGGCTCATGTAATGAGAAATTTTTGTTTATTAAAACACACACAAACTAATCCCTTTTTCAAAGCAAACAAAATGATTTTCCATGTCCCTTCAAAAGAAAAGTAAGTAGACAAAGCACCATCCCAAAAGCATATCAGACTCAATACCAGGGGGATGAATGAGGAACTCAGGTGGAGGGGAGAGAAGAGTCTTCCCCCAAACACCTCACGTTTCAAACATTGGGCGTGGCCAGTTAACAGGACACAGGATGCCCAGCTAAGTCTACAATTCTAATATCACAAGGAATATACACTTAAGCACACCTGTTGCTGAGCTAAGACCTATGATTCGGTGAGAGCACTTATCTAGCTTGTGAGGGCTCTGGTTTTGTCCCTAGGACCTCTCCCACCCCCCCCCAAAAAAAGATTAATAATATGTGTGGGTACTTCTCCCCGCGGAGGTAGGCGTGTCCTCCTGATCTCCCTGAGTAGCTGTGACTAGTAACTTGCTCTCAATGATCTAAAGAGGGAAAGGGAAGACGGTGACGTCACAGTGAAGGGACCGGGCAGCACTGTGTGTTCCAGGTAACTGTGACCTCACAGTGAAGGGACCGGGCAGCACTGCATGTTCCAGGTAACTGTGACCTCACAGTGAAGGACCAGGCAGCACTACGTGTTCCAGGTAACTGTGACCTCACAGTGAAGGACCGGGCAGCACTGCGTGTTCCAGGTAACTGTGACCTCACAGTGAAGGACCGGGCAGCACTGCGTGTTCCAGGTAACTGTGACGTCACAGTGAAGGGACCGGGCAGCACTGCGTGTTCCAGGTAACTGTGACCTCACAGTGAAGGGACCGGGCAGCACTGCGTGTTCCAGGTAACTGTGACTTCACAGTGAAGGACCGGGCAGCACTGCGTGTTCCAGGTAACTAGCATGCAGAGGAAACCGAGGGCACTTCATCTTATTGTTCCTCACCAAAGCCTAGAACCTTGTCCAGACAGAAAGGAAGGAAGGAAGGAAGGAAGGAAGGAAGGAAGGAAGGAAGGAAGAAAAGAAAGAAAGAGAAACTCAGACGCTGCCGAGAGCATCCAGGCAGTATTCCCAGTGACTAGACTGAGGCACTGCCACAGACAGTGAAATGCCCTATGGTGGCCCAAGTGGGTCCCAGAGCAGACTAGTGAGTACAATTCCTTCTTAACTATCAAACAAAAACTAAATAATCTGTTACTTTTGATAATTCAGCTTTGCTCAGGAAAGATGGAAAATTCTTATTACTGTTTTTGCAATATTTCCATGTCTAAAATTATTATTTCAAAATAAATGTTGTTTTTAAAGATGCACTTTGCAAGCCACATGCAAGAGATGCTAAATCTACACCAGCAGGCCACAGGAATTTTTTTTTTTGAGCGACAACTATAAACAAGCATTTTTTAACGATCATTACCTGCTTTGAGGCTTACAATCTGTTAAAAAAGAGAGCGTTTTTTATATCCTATATTCTTTTTATTATCATTATTATTATTTTACTTTTTACATATACATTTATATTATTACACACATATACAATAAACTACCTATAGCAAGAAGAACCATGACACAATCAGGAATTATATAAATGTTACATTCTTAGTGTTTTGGCTTTTTGTATTTGTCAGCCTTGAAGAAGACATCTTTCCTATCTTGGTCCATCTAAATTTCTGAATGTAAATCAATCTCCATCACATATTGTCATTATCAACTTAGATCACCTATCTAGACCTAAAAACATCTTAACCCCTAAACAGCTAAGCCTCATTGTAAAACTAAGCTACCTGGTCTTCAACTCCCCCAGAGACTTGAGAAGGAGTAAACGTGATTATCTGAGTATCCCGGGAGTGCAGGTTAGCAGCTTTCCAAATGAAAAGATGACAGAGACAGTTTTCTACCTAAATAGTCACCCAAAAATCTCTATAATGTTGGAGCATCTTCTTCAGCCTTCTGGACCAATATATCTGACAGACATATTTGTGAGGCAGTAACTATTGAGGACTTGCTTACCCTGTCTTGGCAGAGTTTGGCTGTCGACTCTGCCCACATCCAAACTTGCCCTTTTTTAGGCAGAATTCTGTCTGTGGTAGAAATGAGGACATTTTGGCCAGTGGCTTCTTTGCCACATTCGAAGCCATCTCCATCTTTGATGCTCATCATCCTCTTTGAAGTAGGCTGGGTGTTGCCAGAAGTTAACCTGTCTCATTGTCAATGAATCTTTAAAGTAACAAAAACATTTTTAAATGCCATATTCTGCATGTCTCTGGGGGTTCTGAAGACCTTGTCCATCCTTCCTTATCTTTCTATAGAGTCATATCTATCTTCTGCACCTAAGTTGTATATTCTTGTGATAAAAGTAGACTAGCAATTGACATGACGATAATTTAATCTACTAACATTTAATTTGTATAACTTATTTCTCCTAAACAGCTTCCTATGGCACTTTCAAAGCATTGGAAGTAAACCTTGTATTATAATTGAGTTATATGGGTACAATAACTCCTAATAGAGTATATACATATAGTGTGTGTGTGTGTGTGTGTGTGTGTGTGTGTGTGTGTGTGTGTGAAGAATAACCTTACATTTTGGTTATATATCACTGTAACTAGAATTAAACTTATTTTACATCTATATACAAAATTCTATACAGTCCTAACATTATAAGTATGTAAGGTGTGTGTAATGCACAGAACAATTAAGGCTGGATTTCTGCTCTTTGTATGAGCAGGAAAAGAAGACCTCTGTAAATCTTCATTCATGCCGTGTGAAGAACAGCACCTAATAGTAACTCATAGGGGTTCTGTAGCCAACAAGAAGCATTGTCTATGCCTAGACACTCACGTTTCAGCCAGCCTCAGAGCTAGTCAGGTTTTGGTTTTTTGAGACAGGGTTTCTCTGTGTAGCCTTGGCTGTCCTGGACTCACTTTGTAGACCAGGCTGGCCTCAAACTCACAGCGATCCACCTGCCTCTGCCTCCTGAGTGCCGGGATTAAAGTCATGCTCCACCACGCCCGGCCACAGGAATTCTTGTACAAAGATATCTCACTTACAGTGCAAGTTATGAAGGCTGACATGCCTCATTTTGTAACATTTCAGACTCAAAGTAATCCTTGCAAACGCGGCCATAAAGTATGAGTGCTTCATCAAACATGACAGGAGTGGCTGTCCCAAATGCCAAGGACATGTCACACTATCATCCCAGCTACTTGTAGAGTTTTTAGCTCAGCCCAGCATTTGATGGAAATGTAAGTGAGGTAGGTAGGCCAGGCTCTTCCTGGAACTCAGTTTGTTCCTAGGGCCTAAGGATCTAGTGTAACCATGACGGTAAAGGCAACAGCAGGTTCCTTCCCGGCGCCTGAAGTTCCTGCGTTGGGTACTGTCAGGGAGTCTGCCCCTGGCCCTTGAGTATCCAGCCATGTCACACATCCCATGAAACACTAGCCTGACAGGCAGAATCAGATGCACAAGAGCCTGCTGGAAGTGCCACTCTGACTCCACAACCAGAGGACAGCTGCTGGGGATGTCAGGGTATTATCATTTGGATCTTGGATGTCCCCCAGAGGACCATTTGAAGGCTTGGTCCCCAGCCCAAGGTACAAATAGGAGGTGGTGGAACCTTTAGGAGGTGGGGCCTAGGATAATGAAGTTGAGTCCCTGAAAGACTATTGGGAGCCTGGCCCCTCCCTGTCTCTCACTTCCTGACCGCCATGAAGTACTAAGCTTCTCCAGTACACGCTCCATCACTCCATCATGAGGTACCAGAGCCAACTTACCACGAGCTGAAACCCCTGGAACCGTGAGCCAAAAGAAACTTTTCCCCCTAATAAGCTAGATATCCCAAGGACTTTTCACAGTGACACCAAGCTGACCAGTACTCAGGTCCTCCAGTGAAGGGCCAGACAGAGATACAGACTATGAGCGCTACTGCCAACTGTCCCTGCCCCAAGCGCTCTCAACAGTGTCTAAACTGAGTGATACCCCCACTTTATTGGTAAAAAGGGGTGTTCATGGTTCCAGTGATGCTCAGTCGTTTACTTATAAACAATATGTCTTCTACGGCATTTCACTTAATTCACGTTGGATTTTTAGAAAATAAGCAACATACAAGGAGTGATATGCACTTCTGGCACTGTGACAGCTTTTTCACTCCAAAGCCCACTCTAGTGACTGCCAGCTTATTAAGTCCCTAGCACCATTAACTGTGGCCTGAGTGTCCCTTGAGGGTACTTGAGGCACTAGGAGGCTCTAGCTCACTCCAGATGCTCAGGCTGGGTAGAGCTGCAAGCCTCTGAGGAGAACCTACCCACAACCTTGTGGTCACACACCTGCCTCCCACTTCTTTGAATATAGTTGAAAATGCAAAGTGAGCATGCCATTTTCCTATTAGAAACCCTTCCAGGGCTCCCCAAGGTTCTGTGCTGCCTGCCCCAAGGTCATCAGCAAATCAGCGCCCCCGCTGCTGTCATCCAGATCTGCTGCAGACTCAGCACCATTCTACAGAGTGGCTTCTGAAAGACCTTTCCCTCCTAGCATCTGTGTTTTCACATTGTCCCTCTGCCTGCCCACCATCCACAGCAATGGCCTGGACAGTTACAGGACACTACAGAAATGGCAGCCTACTCACTTCTGAGGCTGTGTCACGAGAGCCAGCACAGCTTCCTCCTTGCTCTTCCATGGGGAAGCCCTGGAAGTTGTGGGGTACTCAAGCTCCTGGGAAGGCCTCCTGCCAACAGCCAGTGTCCACCCGCCAGCCAAGTGAAGGGCCATCCTGCAAGAGGACATGCCAGCCCAGGTTGGAATTTCCAATGGCTGTGGCCTTGACTGACACCTTGACAGCAGCCACACAGAGACCCAGATCCACAAATGCCCACCAGTCTGCTCTTCGCACTCTGCAGTCACTAAGTTTAGAGGTATTTGTTTGCCTAGCAATAAAGAAGACATTTTAGTTGCACTGTAAGTTCTCACTTTGGACTGGACACACACACACACACACACACACACACACACGTTCCCTCCCTCTCCCCAGTGTATATGAATATCTATGTTTACACACACAGTAGTTCCTTATCCATGGCTCTGCTTCCCTTGATTTGGTTACTCATGGTCAGCTACAGTCCAAAAACAGCAAATGGTAAATTCCAGAAATAAACAGTTCATATTTTTTTAATTGTGTGATATTCTAATGCTTCATGATGAAATAAATCCCAGGCTTCCCAGAGTGTGAATTATCCTTTTGCCAACATACATTGCATTGCACTGTATATAAGAAAAGTATACACTGGGCCAAGAGGTGCTAGCACACGCCTTTAATCCCAGCCCTCAGGAGGCAGAGGCAGACAGATCACTGTGAGTTCAAGGCCAGCCTGGTCTACAAAGGGAGTTCAGGACAGCAAAAGCTACACAGAGAAACTCTGTCTTAAAAAAAGAAGAAGAAGAAGAAGAAAGGAAGGAAGAAGGAAGAAAAAAGAAAGAAAGAAAGAAAAGAAAAGCATACACTACGTAGAACTTGATCTCATAGGGTTTCTTGTTTTAGGCGGACAGGATTTTGCTATGTAGCTCAGGCTAGCTGGAAATGAAATCCTCCGGCTTTTTGCCTCTACCTTCTACATCCCAAGTGCTAGAATTACAGGCATGAACCACTCTGCCCAGCCAGAGCTTGGTACTATACCTGTTTTCAAGCACCTATTAGGAATGTCAGAGGTCTCTCTCATGGAAATGGGAGAATGCTATTACACACACACACACACACACAGAGTTTAAAATAGGCTAGAGGGGCGCTAGAGATGGCTCGGCAGATAAGAGCACTGGCTGCTCTTACAGAGGATCCTGGTTCAATTCCCAGTACCTCCATAGAGGCTCACAATCATCTGTAACTCCAGGAGGCCCAGGGCCTTTTTAATGACCTCCTCAGGCACTGAAGACATGTGGAACACATACATACATGCAGACAACACACCATACACATAAAATATACAGGGGATACCATGAGAAACATCATGAAACTGAACCTCACGCATAGTAGTGCTCAAGAGCAGCAGCATGAGAGGCATCAGCACAACCAGTCCCTTTGTCATTAGAACAGTCTAGAAGAACGTACAAATGAGCAAAAACCTTGTTCACACTGCGAGGTGGTCACACAGAATTGCCGTTATATTGCTTGTTTTATATCGTAAATAATTCGCAGTAAAGATTTTTAACTGGGAAAAAGTGAAAAGAACACACAAAATGAGCTTGGAATACAGAAGCTATATGTTTTATGAAGAAAATTACGTTTATTTATTAAATTAAAGGAGCTATTTATAATTTCTTATTGAATGGATACTTTTTATGAACTTTCTTCCCAAATTGGAAGGTGAAAGCAAGACTCCCTACACGTTCATCGGGAACTAATGGCACCTTTCTGTCCCACCAGAAAACCAAAGGGACACTACGCAGCCAGATGCACATGGCTCCCACCTAGTCATGCCCCCCCCCCCAAGTCTTGGACCCTCCTTCAAAGACAGCAATAAGAGACAAGGAACTGTCCAGCAAGAGGCAGAGAAGAAAGAGCTTACCTGTGGCCTCACCTCCCCATCAGAACTGAGTTATCTGAGGCAGCTATGCTCAGCACGTGACCAAAACGCCCAACCTCACCAACGGCCTTTCTGCACTGAAGAAGTGGGGAGCACCTGGTACCTCTCCTCCTCCCCTGTTTTGAAACGTCAGTGTGCTTAGGCAAGCCTTCTCCTTGATAACTGTGCATAGGACCCTGAAGTAAGTGTGAGGCGGTGTCTGCTGTCTCCTCTACTGGCTACTTCAGGAATTCTGGGCCTACTTCTAGAGAGATCTGCAAACATAAAATAGATTGACTCGTGTGCTCTTCCTCCTGGTCAGTGTTAATATCTGCCTTCAAAAAACTGTTTCATCAGCTCCTCCTCACCAAGGATGTCCCAAAGAGCCTTCCATGTCTGTCAATAGTCTTTTTTTAGTTTATTTTTTAATCACGTGTGTGTGTGTGTGTGTGTGTGTGTGTGTGTGTGTGTGTGTGTGTGTGTATAAGTGCACATGAGTACAGTGCCCGAGGATGCCCTGGAGCTAGAGTTATACACAGTTGTGAGCTGCCTGACATGAGTGTTTAGAACTGAATTTGGGTCCTCCGGAAGGGCAACAAGTACCCTAACCACTGCGCCATCCCTCCAGACCAAACATCCTCTGACTATTATTTTCAGTTTTTACTAATAGAAACAAACAAAACAATGGGATCCTATAATTTGCATTTCTGATTCTTCAATAATATTGAACATCTTTTTAAATCTTTTTCCCCCTTAAAGCTTTTATTTTGAGCCAAGCATAGTGGCACATGCCTTTAATTCCAGCACTCAGGAGGTAGTGGCAGGTGGATCTCTGTGAGTTCGAGGCTAGCCTCACCTACATAGTGAGTTCTAGGATAGCCAGGGCTACATAGTGAGACCCTGTCTCAAAAACAAATAAACAAACAAACAGCTTTAACATTGAGAGACCATGGAAAACTTTACAGGCTAATCTATCTTTCATTTATTTAATGAGGTTACCTACGGGGTCAGGGGTTACTTACAGAAGCCTGGACAACTCAAAGGCAGCTTCATCACCAAATGCTCAACCAGCACAGGTGATGACTCATAAAAAGGGGACCCTGACGCTCCAAGTCCCACATACCTTGGTCAGAGCAGTTCTTCTCAGAAGCCTATGCCTCTTATACAATGAGAGAGGAGGAAGAGCCTGTGCAAAGCCTCTGGGCATTCCCGAAACTTGTGAGTTGTTTACTTCCTGAGTCTTAAGGAAAACTCCAAAAAGGAAGGTTTCCACTTAGAGGAAACTACTTCACAACAAGACCCTGTCTCAATTTTTTTAATTCCATTTTTTGTTTTGTTTTGTTTTGTTTTGTTTTGTTTTTCGAGACAGGGTTTCTCTGTGTATCCTTGGCTGTCCTGGACTCACTTTGTAGACCAGGCTGGCCTCGAACTCACAGCGATCTGCCTGCCTCTGCCTCCCGAGAGCTGGGATTAAAGGCGTGCACCACCAGGCCCGGCTAATTCCAATTTTTAAAATAGTTTCTAATGGTATAGTTGTTTTCTTCTAAGTTTCTCTATGATAAAGCTGAGCTTAATTTTTAATATACTTAAATTTATTTTTATGTGCCCTGTGTTTATGTGATTATGTGAAGAGGCATCCTATCTGTATTAAAGCCTTTTTAAGCCATTCTTTTAAAAGTATTTTAAAATTAACCATAGCAAACCTTATAAAAGGTAAAATTTTACTCTGGTGCCCCATATTTGACCACATCCCCTTGATAGGGAGGCCTGGTGGCACTCAGAGGAAGGACAGCAGGTTACCAAGAAGAGACTTGATACCCTATGATCATATAGAGGGGGAGGTAATCCCCCTCAGGAACAGTCATAGGGGAGGGGAATAAGGGGAAATTGGGAGGGAGGGAAGAATGGGAGGATACAAGGGATGGGATAACCATTGAGATGTAACAAGAATAAATTAATAAAGGAGGGGAAAAAAAGGTAAAATTTTACTTCCCATCAGTCTGTGAGGGCTGCGGAGCCAGCATCACCACCCTGGCTGCAGAGAGCAAGCCTCAGGAAATGCTGACCTGTTCTGTTCACCTGCAGAAAGCAGAAGTTGATCCAGGTACCGCAGCCCCTGACTCAAACTCCACTACGGAAGAATCTTACATTTTCACATTATTTATTGTTGGGACATGACCCAGGAATAAAACCATGATTCAGTGTCCAGGGCTTTATTACGTCTTTCTACCAAATGCTATCGCCTGCTTCCAAATGGACCCCAAGGGCCATCGATGTCTGACATCCAGGCCTGTGTAGTCCTATCCAACACTGAATGACCAGGTGCATGGTCTGTAAGGTAGGCCTGAAGGCACTGTGGCCTCCACCTTGTCTCTTGGGCCCTGTGAAGCCTCTCTCTGTGCAGACCCATGTAGGCAAGAACTGACCGGCTGCAAACTGCACAGTGTATGAATGAGGTACCTGGGAAAGGAAGCCTCCAGCCCCATCAGTCATCAGGGAATGGAAGCCCAGCAAAGGGCAGAGAGCTTCACTGCATCCTCACGAGATCCCCCCCAGTCCTAGCAGGCCCAAGCAAAGCTCTCCCCAATTCCTCCCACAGGAGCTGTATGAGACAGGATGCATTCGTTGTTTTGAGTGTTACACAGTGACAATGCAAGCATACGTAGATCTTTCTAGCACTCCAGGAGCTCACTAGACACTAATGCTTGTTAACTTGACAACTTTGACTCATCTGGGTATTCTGCTCTCCTTTCGTGACAAGCCATTTTCTGTGTAACACCTGTTAGAGGTGTTGTCTATGGCTACACACAACTGGAGAAGATTATGGAAAAATAAAGGTCAAAGTACAATTTTAGGCAGTATTTATCTTAAAGATCTTAAAAACTACTGGGGGTTCTTTGTCTATTTCCTAATAAGTTTTTTTTTAAAAAAAGCTGTTCTTGTCCCTGCTTTGCCTTCATTGTCTTTGGTTTGTTTTCTGCCGACAGTAGTGTTGGCTGCAGGCTCTTGGAAAGAGGCCCAGTTCTAGGCTGCAGTTACTGAGGAGCACAGGTCCCAGAGGGCAACGCTCTGAGGGGTTCTCAGTGTGTCCTGGGCATTTACTCAGGAGGAATGCAGAACACAACCATGACCTCAGCTATGAAAGGGTTACCTTTGACCTTCGACAAAAATCCCTGAGAGCCACAGCTCTCAGATCCAGGCTAACTTCCTATTTTGGATCAAGAAGCAGAAACTGTAGTGTGTGAATAGTCTGTGTGCTATAACTTTTTTGCACAACCAGTTATTTTTTATTTTTGTTTTGTTTTTTTGTTTGTTTGTTTGTTTGAGGTTTTCTGGTGGTGGTGGTGGTGGTGGTGGTGGTGGTGGTGGTGGTTTGGATTTTTTTTTAAGTGGGTTTGGCTGGTTGGTTTTTGGTTTTTGGTTTTTGAGACCGGGTGTGTAGTCCTGGCTGCCCTTGAACTCACTTTGTAGAGCAGGCTGGCCTTGAACTCACATAGATCCACCTGCCTCTGCCTCCTGTGCAAGGACTATAGGCATGTGCCATCACACCCAGGCTATAACTAGTTATCTTGAAACTTAAATGTTTTAAAAACAAAATTCACCTTAAAACAATAATGACAAAAAAAATTGGCATAAATTTAAATGACACTAAACTATTCCTTGAAGGACTCTGGTGTCAGTTTTCCAGAATGTACTTAGGAAGGCCTGTCTAACACAGCCACAATTACGGAAGGAGCTGAGAGAGGGGGTTTCGGCTTGACTTCAAACCTCCCATTCTCTGGTGTTTGGGTGTGTGTTGTGTCATATGTGGGGGGTGGGGCTACAGATCCCAGAACCTTGACAGCTGGAGCAGAAAGCAGATACAGAGCCCCCCCCCCCAACAGCCAAGGGCCCCTTCTCATGCACTACAGGGGTCACAGGGGAGCATGAGCAGAGGAGACAGCAAAAGCTGGCCAGTGCTTCCGGCCTGCAGGTGCCCTGGCCGGGAGACTATTTTAAAATATAACAGGTGTCTATATCTTAATTGATCGCTAGCCGGGCCTACCGATAATATATGTAATTTTAGAAAACAATAGAGAATCAATATTTTCCAGGGATAAGCCCCATTACAGGTAACCAATCTCAATGGTGAGCCCCAAACACATGTACATAGAAGCAAAATAAATACGTAATATTGCAAGTATGTGTACGTTTTCATGTGTGTGTGTGAATAATAAAGAAAAATCATAAATTGGAAAGGAAGGAGAGGGGGACATAGAAGTTGGAAGGGCAGAGGAAGAGGTAGAAATTATATAAATACAATATGCATGTATGAAATTCTCAAAAGAATAAAGTTTTTTTTAACTTTAAAAAGGCAGGGAGTGCACTGTGAGATGATTTTCATCGTGTTGTGCCAGTGAGATCTCAGGGCTTGCCTGCTGTAACAGCTAACATAATAAAGGCACTCATCTTGTAGGTGCTTCCTCTGCTAGCCTACACAACACGAACAGGCAGTATTGACAGACAAGGACATCTATTGGGACAAACTACCTACCACCCAATACCATGCTTCCTTGAGGTCCCTCCCAGTCCCCTACCCTGGATTCTGACGGCTGCTTCCAATTGGGCTTTGGTCAGTAGTGCTTACAACCCGGCCACACACAGGAACACTAAAATTTGCATTTTTGGACAGCTGATGATCACTGAATTAAGGATGACAATCTGCTACATTACCTCTACTTATGTGGGTTTCGGGGTTTTATAGTACAAAGTTAGAAAGATAAGTATCTCAGAAAAATTGCTATAATTAAAACAGACTAACCCTTGTGATAAACAGAAATTATTGCACTCACTACAAGAAGCAAGAAAAATAATTCAGGCAAAGAAAGCAATTGGGCTAAGGCATCAGTGGTTGGAGTAGGCTGCTAATGGATGAGCTCGTTAGTCCACTCTCATCGCTCACATAAATTCTGTGGTAATCGAAGCTACTTGTATCTAGATTAATTTACCAGAGTTCATGATCTTGTTTGAAAATCAGGGACACCAAATTGGAAACATTCGCTTTAGGTGCTTACTCCCTTGACTATCATTGGCCCCAAGTTCCTGGGTTCTTGTTTTGTCATTACTGAAATTAAGCTGAAGAAGGATTCCATAACACTGTAAACATTCTAATAACCAGAAGCATCCGTCAAAGTAAGTTGCTACTTCAAACTGCACGTTAAAATGAAAGGCAGAAGTGTGAGCCATAAACACTCATTTTCATTTTTCTTTCGTTTTTTTATTTTTTTATTTTTCAGTTTTCAAGACGGGGTTTCTCTGTGTAGCCCTGGCTGTCCTGAACTCTCTTTGTAGATCAGGTTGGCCTCAAACTCGCAGCGATCCACCTGCCTCTGCCTCCCCAGTGCTGGGATTCCAGGAACACTCGTTTCCTAAGTCATGGTTACTTTTTAAAATAATAATGTAACCTCTCCAAAAGAACACCATTAATGCTGATAAATGTTCAAAAGGGGAGGTTCTTCTAACACCAGGAAAACCTTTGCTTGTATGTGTATAAAGCTGAAGGCTTTAATTTATTTAACCTTTCACAACCATTTTTTCCAACCTGTCAAATACAGACAGTATCGTCAGCAGTGCGATGCAAGGTGCTGAGGGCTGGCCAGTGTGACTCTCAGAGCGCTGGCCTGGAGGGGAGTGCTGAAGAAGGTTCCGTAGACAGATGCTGAGGGATTCTCTCAGCCTCACCCAGCCTTTGCAGAGAAAGGCCACATCTTACACCTTGCAGGGAACTCACCTATTCATGTGACCATTGACAAGAACATGGAAATTTTGTGGAGCAGCTAACTCCTGGAGGACCAAGTATCACTTGCTGACCTAAGCAATGACAAGATGCTAGTGTTTAAACAGACCATCTTTAAACTGAGAAAATACAAGCTGAAGAAATCTGAGCCAGTGTGGCCTGAAGGATATCTTCCATTAGAGCCTCTCTCTCTTACCGAATAGCTATGCCACGTGACCTTGACTTAGTCATTGACAGGGATGACCTAACATCTCCCTTTCATGGTGACTGTGCAGGTCCAGTATGTGGCTATGAAGCTATGAAACATAAATTGTTGACTCTCCAATATGACTCATTAATAACCATGATCTGCTTTTTAACAATGCCCTCCTTCGGGTATAATTACTTCATTTTTTCAAAACCAAAGCCTAATTTTAAAGTTATATATTTGTCCAAAACAGCTGCCTAACATTTGACTTAAACGCAGAAAGCAAATTTGGGGGAAGAATGCCAGAGCTATTATCCAGAGAGAGAAAGCTAATTAGCATTGTATGAGTTAGAAGCTCATTTTTAAAGCATACCATTTGTTTGCAGCTTACAGTCCTCTTACATTAATTATAAGCCACTAATAAGTAAAATTATTCAGATTTCAAAAGCTGCTTTAATTTTTGAGTATTCTTATTTCATACTCTGAAGTCAAACTCAACAACTACTTTCATATATTAATATACTTTAAATTAACATTTAAGTTCAAAGAAAGCTAATTTATTAATCTTCTAATTATTCTTCAATTTATTAAGTAGGATGGGATCCAGCCACAATCTGCTTGCTAAGAGCCCTAGACATAGATGACACACCATTCTTTTAAAAGAGTCTCAGGCACACTAGCAGAAAAAAATCTGTTTCTTAAGAAAATCAGTCAAGACTCTGGCATGAACTCTGGTACCCCATATTTGATCACCTCCCCTTGGTGGGGAGGCCTGATGGCAGTCAAAGAAAGAATAAGCAGGCTACCAAGATGAGACTTGATAGCCTATGACCATATAGTGGGGGATGAGGTCCCCCTCGGTCTTAGACCTAGGGGAGGGGAATAGGGTGAAAGCGGGAGCGAGGGAGGAATGGGAGGATACAAGTGATGGGATAACAATTGAGTTGTAATCTAAATAAATGAATTAAATAGGGAAAAAATTTAAAAAGTCAGTCAACACCTGTTCCCAAGCACCTCCTTGTTCCACACAAGTCACAGATGGACAGAAAGAACCGACTCCACAAAGTCGCCCTCTGATCTCCACATGCATGGACCACACCCCCACACGCACATAGCATGTGAGCACAAATAACAACAACAAAAATAAAGTCCTTCTGGAGAAAGCCTACCTCCTTCCTTGTCATTTTCAATGATACCCAGCATAGTCACAGACTTCTGCAGTCTAAAAAACACGCTTTTTCCTTTGTGACCCCATTTCTTCTGCTGTAGTTTCTCACAGCTAACGCACCTCACATCCACAGACTCAAGTTGAGTGCACTCCCTCTCCCTAAGGGCTCCAACAAGCAGAAAACATCACACCTGGCTCCTTTATGTGGCTGCTGTAGTTCGCATCTTTAATGTCCCTCAAATATCCGTGTGCTGAAAGCATGATGCCCGGTGTGTGTTACCTCCTGGAACTGATGGAGCTTTTAGAATGCGGAGCCTCGAGGGAGGAAGTTAGGTCACCGGGAAATGCCCATAAAAGAGTGTCACCCCAGCTCCTTTTCTTCCCCTTTCTTGCCTTCCTTTGCCTCACACTCCCATCATGCTGAGGCCCAAAAGCAACAAACCAACTGACCATAGATCGTGAGCCAAATCAACGTTTCCTCCTTACAAAGTGATCTGCTCAGGAACTTTGTCATGGTAACAAAACACCAGTAACAGGGCAGGCATCTGTTTTGGTCTGATGTAAAACACCTCCCATAGGCTCACATGTTTGCACACTTGGTCCACAGCTGGGGATGGACTTTGCAATAGGGCCTGCTTGAGAAAATGGATCACTGAGGGCAGGCCTTGAGATGTCTTAGTCTGTTGCCATTTCCTGTCCTTTCTTTGCAGACACAATGTAAGCAGCTGCCTCACCCTCCTGCCAACATGTCTTCCTTACCATCACAGAATGTACTCTTCTTAAACTGTAATCAGGCAGAATTCTCTCTATGGCCAAAACGTTTTGGCCACAGACAGAATTCTGCCTAAAGATAGGCAAGCTTGGATGCAGGCAAAGTCAACGGCCAAACTCTGCCAAGACAGGGTAGGCAAGTCGTCAATAGTTCCTGCCTCACAAACATGTCTGTCAGATATACTGGGCCAGACAGCTAAAGATGATGCTCCAATGTTGTAGAGTTTTGGGTGGCTGTTCAGGCAGCAAACTGTCATTTTTTCATTTTGGAAGCTGCTAACCTGCACATCCGGTTTACTTTGGTAATTAATTGTCATTCCTTCTCAAGTATCTGATGGGGCTGAGGACCAAATAGTTTAGTTTTACAATTAAGCTTAGTTGTTTAGGGGTTAAGATGTTTTTGGGTCTAGATAGAAGTTTTAAGTGGATAATGATGAGATATGATAGATATCGATTTACATTCAGAATTTTAGACACACCAAGATAGGAAAGATGTTTTCTTCAAGGCTGCCAAATTCAAGTAGCCAAAACATTATGAATGTAACATTTTTATAATTCCTGATTGTTTCATGGTTCTTCTTGCTGTATGTAGTTTATTGTATTTATTAATAAGATAAATGTATATGTGAAAAAAAAATACCCAGGTGGAAAAAAACTGTAGTCAGAATAAAGCTTTCCCCCTTAAGCTGCTCCTTGTTGGGTGTTTGGTCACAGCCCTGAGAAGAGGGGCAGCTGCTGCAGCCCCAACCCTGAGCTTCAGGCCTTTGAGGAAGGACCTTGGCGTTCTGGAGGGAATCAAGGAACCTGTTGGGAATGGAGTTAGAACCATTTGTATTTGTGTCATATTCTGACAAAGAATCTGGCTTTGCTCTGCCTACATCCTAAGAAGTAAAACGAGACTGACTTACGTGGAAGCTGGGGAGCCGGGGAGCCAGGTAGCAGGGGAGCTAGGGAGCAGGGGAGCCAGGGAGAGCTGGGGAGAGCCGGAGAGCCGGAGAGCCGGAGAGCCGGAGAGCCGGAGAGCTGGCTCTGCAGTTAGGAGCACTGCCTGCTCTTCCATAAGGGGCCCAGGCTCGATCTCCAGCACCGACATGGTGGCTTATAACTATCTATTCTAAGTATCAGTTCCAGAAGGCCCAAAACCCTCTTCTGTCCTCTGCAGGCACCAAGCACACATGTGGTACACTTGCATGCATGTAGGCAAGACATCCGAACATGAAGAATAAAACTTAAAATTTTTAAGTAATAGACGGCTTGCCAGAGGGAGTTACAAGACAGGATCTCGTCCAGGCTTTGTCACAGTCGCCGCACACTGCTTTTGGGTTTCTTAGGTTTTGCTCTTCATATTGTTTTGTTTTGGGTTGCTGCTGCTGTTGTTTTTGAGGTGAGGTTTCATGTAGTCTAGACAAGCCTCAAACTATGCATCCAAGGGTGACTTTGAACTCCTCATCCTGCTGCCAGCTGCCTCCCAAGTACTGCAATGATATGTGCCACTGTGCCCAGTTTTGGGTGATGCTAGAAGTCACACCCAGGACTTTGTGTATGAAAGGCAAACACTCTCGCCAATGAGCTGTATCAGCAGCCTCTGCTCACGAACTACAAAGCGAGAGACCAACAAATCAATTTGGTGGTTTCTCAGGAAATTGGGAATAGTGCTACCTCGAGACCCAGCTATACTACTCCTGGGCATATACCCAAAAGATGTCCACCACACCACAAGGACACTTGCTAAACTATGTTCATAGCAGCTTTATTCGTAAAGCCAGAACCTAGAAACAATGTAGATGTTCTTCAACAGAAGAATGAATAAAGAAACTGTGGTACAAGCTGGATGTGGTGGCGCACACCTTTAATCCCAGCACTCAGGAGGCAGAGGCAGGTGGATGTCTGTGAGATTGAGGCCAGCCTGGTCTACAAAGTGAGTCCAGGACAGCCAAGGCTACACAGAGAAACCCTGTCTCAAAAAAAAGGAAAGAAAAGAAAGAAAGAACAAAAGAAAAAGAAAGAAACTGTGTCACATCTACACAATGGAATACTACTCAGCTATTAAAAACAACGACACCATGAAATTTGCAGGCAAATGGATAAAGCTAGAAAAGATCATCCTGGATGAGGAAACCCTTATAAGTGGATTTTAGCCAGGATAACTATGCTACAGTCCACAGACGCAAAGAAGCTAAGCACAAAGTGGGCCCAAGGGAGAATGCTTGAATCTCACTGAGAAGGGAAAACAACCAATGTATAGCAGCCTCACATCCTGCGCCTGGATGGTCTACATCTGTCGTTGCACCTTCTCAAGGAGGCTGAGGCAGGAGGATTGCCTGAGCCTAGTCAACCCATGTTTCCCTATCTAATAGAGAAAAGGGTAGAGCTGCCCAGACAACATCACAAATGAGCCAGGAGGGCTGTCACCTGCCCGTCCCCCTCCTGCTCCCTCTCCCCCCCCCCCTCAGCGGCTGGAATCCTGCCCCAGCCCTGAGGCCCTCAGGCTGTACACAGCTCAGGCCAAAACCTAGAGGCGCTTCTCTGGACAGCTTGCTAGTTCCTGGGCTGGACGAGTAGGAACTCAGAAAGTAAAGGGATTTCTTGAGATTTTGATTGACACTCACTGTTCCTAAGAGCTACTCTACCAGACAGAAAACAGAAAGCTGAAAGGGGGCATTTCTCTCACCACTTTAAAAACTATTTATATAACCAGTATTTTCCAGCTGATATTTACTGAGGACCCTCCAAAAAGCCTAGAAGGGCACTTAGCTTTAAGAATAAAACATCAATCATGTGTGAATGCTGAAGTGTGGGTACTCTGGAGTGTCCCCACCTCAGACAGCTCCATGCATATGCTGCCTCATCACTCACGGATCTTTCTACTCCAAGGCTTTCTCCGAAGCCATGAAAACCATGAGGGCGTGCGTCGGTGGCCAGGCTTCATCTCAGATCCTCTGGACAGACGACTGGCAGGCACTCTGCATCCCAGCATAGATAAAAAATGTATTCGTTTGATGCCTTAACCCTTTAAACAGTAATCCTGAGATCTAGGTGCCTCAGCCTCAGCTGTGCAAGTGGAGTCACTCAGGGCACACTGCATGGTCTATGGCTCTGGTCTGTCAGGGAGGGAGCAGCCCAGCTACCAGGCTCGGCACTGTCTGCGGGAGAACCAGGAGTACAGCAGCAGAGCTCTGCAGAAAGGCCGTAGGATTTGGGACAGCAACTCTCAATGGGATGGCCATGGGGGGTTATAGTAAACCCTCTCCTAGGAGCGCATAACAGCACATAGCTGCAACCCCAGCACTCAGACTGCATGAGCAGTGCAATCCCTAGTTCATGGTCAGACTGGGCTACATATTAAACTATATCTCAAAAAAAAGGGGGTGGGATTAAAAACTCTTTTACCAGAACGTGTTAGACACAAGGGATCCACAATGGTGGGAGGCAGCCAGACTGATTGCATACCAACAGATGGTTTCTGTTTTCACATAAATAGAATCGCACTACATGTATTTTTTTTTTTACAGATATGCTTATTTTATATAATGGTGTATCTACTGCATTTTCCCGCTATTCACTCAGTTTTTAAAAGTAATTGAATATATGTCCTAATGCCTTTTCTGAAAATCCACCTCTGCCCACTGATCTGAAATACTTCCCTTACGAGAGCCCAACTCTACATAAATAATTGGATTCTGTCGGGTCTTCCATCCAGGCTCCTAATAGCTTTCTCTCCCACTCTGCCAGCACCATCTGCTTTCGTTACTACAGTGGCGTAATACATTTTGATATTTAGGGAAGGCCAGGACCCTCTGTGAGATTCTTTTAAATTGCACTTATCTCTTTAACTCCACTGAAATGTATTCTAAGGAGTAGCATAAACTAAGGATCTAAAATGATTAATTTTCCATAGTTGCCAACCAGTTGCCCAGTTACCACTTCCTGAGAAATCTCCCATCTGCCATGAGTGCATGATGCCTCCTTTGTCACACAGCCCAAGCTTCTGCAGTAAAGGACACATTCATTCTGAGCTATCTCTTGTCTACCCCGTGGCCTGGGGACCTGACAATCAGGACATCAAGTTCCAAAGGTAAAATAACCAGAAGAAACAGGATTTTAGAGGTGATAAATCTGACAAGAGAATGGGAAGGGCAGTATGAAACCCTGGGGGTGAGGCACGGAGCAGCCCCAGGATGGATGGCAAACCACGTGAGTGGAAGGCTAGGAGGATGGGAGGCTGGACCAGGTGGAGGGAGGGGGGCAGGGCTGAGCTCACAGGCACGGGAACTGAACAAGCACACGGTCCCCACACTCACTAAGGTCTGCAGCTATTTAATGCTCTGCCACTGCCATCTTGAGTTCCTTAGTAAGTTTACCCATGAATCTGCTTTTCCTTGGTGAAGTCTTATGAGGCCGTGCCATATGCTCATGCACAAAGGAGACACACAGTATGAGTGTGTGCTGTCTACCCTGCTGCCGTCAACACACAGCTTTCCAGGTGCAGGGTTCCCACGGACTCACAGTGCCTAGGGGTCCAGCGGTACTCAAAGCAAGTGTAGTATAGGAGAGTCAAACCCATGACTGAAAAAGCGAGGTTGGAAGCCCTCGGGCCACAGTTCTCCTCTAAGCAGGACTGCCCTGAGCACAGAAAGAACAGCAGGGCTCTAAGGTACCCAACCCTGAAAGAGCCTCATCACTGCCTTTTCGCTCTGTACTATCAGCCTGAATTACAACCCGCCTTAGATGCAGTAACACAGAAGAAGAACAGGGCTGGCAGCTCCTTTGCTGGCTCCTTTTCTTTCATTGCTCCTCAGTAAATGGAGGGGGTGTTGGCAGACATGTGTGTGATGAGCAACGAACAAAACCCGCTAAGCCAACTCCTACCGTTCTTGTCGGAAGGAACTGCAAGGCCTACACGAATGAACTACAAAATACAAAGTGAGTCATTCTGGGGACTCACATGCGAGTCAACTGTGTTTAAAACTGGCACTGCATGCTCAGCTCAGAATGGTAAAGGCCATGCGCATGCCGTCACTGCTTATTCTTCCTCCGCTTGAATGATATTAATAGGAAAGGCACCATGACAAATACTGGAGTTCATAGAAAAAGTTTGGCATTTTAGTGCCTTTATGGGCACTACCGCCACCACAACCCCGTGCTTTCTGATCAAGGAATCTGGCATTTTCCTCCTTCATTGAGCCCAGAAAAAGGTCCATCCAACCCTGTCCTCATGGTCCCTCCTCGTCCAGCCCAGCTTTGATCTCAAACTTCACTTCCGACTGGAACCACATCTGGCCCCTTCCTTCCAGAGGATCTGCTGCCTCTGGTCTAGGCAGCAGGCCAGGCACTGGGTGATTGTATGCCCAGGTTTGAAAAGCGCAGCTTAAACAGAAGCCCCCAAGCATGTGGACCCTGCAGTTGGCCCTTCTAGCAACCAAAGAAGAAAATGCAGCAGTTTCCTATAGCCGTCATCTGGCCTTTCATCCATACCTAAGGTGTGACGGTTAGTTTTTGTCAACTTGACACAAACTAAAGTCATCTGGGAAGAGGGAACTTCACCCGAGAAATTGTCTCCATCAGACTAGACTGTAGGTAACTCTATGGGGCATTTTTTAAATTAATGATTAATATGGGAGGGACCAGCCCCCTGTGAGTATGGCCACCCTGGGACAGGTGTCCTGGATGTGTAAGAAAGGTGGCTGAACGGGAGCCAGCAAGCCAGCCAGTGCGCAGCATTCCTCCCTGCCTCAAGTTCCCATCTTGAATGCCCTTTATGATGGACTGACTGTAAGCTGTAAGCCAGATAAACCCTTCCCTCCCAAAGTTGTTTTGGGTCATGGTGTTTGTCATAACAAAAGGAAAAACAAAACAAAACTAGGGAACAAGGGCCATCGGGCGCTCTGTGAGTCAGCCTTCTATCTCTGCGGCAAAGCCTAGACGGGGCAGCTGACAGGGAGGAAAGGATCATGTGGACTCAGAGTTTTAGGCCAAAGTTGTTTGGTTCCACTGTTTTGACCTGGGGTTCAGCAGCAAAGCATGGCAAGAAGGATTCAGCTTGCTCACCTTCTGGTGGCCAGAAAGCAGACAGAGATGGGAGAGGGCTCCAACAGCCTGTGAACAGCTCTCCAACCTCAGTCCTCCAAGCACCGGCTCCTGACGGCTCAGCCTAACACTTATGCCACAGGTAGCTAGGAAGCAAGTCTTGAACATATGGAGGGCAGCATTTTGGACCCAAATTACAGCAGGGAAAAAAATTATCAAAATGAACAGAAGGGATGCACGAAAAATGCTGACATGACCTAGGTGCCAGCCTACGTGGTACACTGTGCTTCTAAACAAGAAGCCAGGGCCACCACGCTCTTAGAGTCAGAACGCTGAATTGTGAAGTCACGAGGAGCCAGGAGCTGGCCCACGGCCGAGCCTGCACTCTCCATGTCTCCTTTAGGGTTCTTCTTCCACATGGAGACCCTGGTGGTGTGAGTGTTCGTCATCTCATCCGAGGGACGTGCCAGCCATCCCAGCCAACAGGCCTCCACTTTATAAGTGCTTGCTCACCAGCAATAAAGCAGACACTATTCCCTGACACTGTCTGCAGAGTGGCTTATCTCCACTCCCTTTACTGACCCACAGGCATTACAGTCTTGTCAAGCCAGTAACAATGGCAAAAGGATGGATGAACAACTGGTCCTGTAGGAGCCACATCAATTCAGGGATCAGCAGGGCTCTTTGAACAGCATTGCCCAGGCATGGAGAGCTAGCTCAACAATTGAGAACACTGTCTGCTCTCCCAAAGGACCCAGGTTGGATTCCCAGCACTCACAATCATCTATAACTCCAGTCTCCTGGTATATGATGTCATCACTAGGCCTTCACATAGTGCACAGACACACATGCAAGCAAAGCACCCACATACATAAAATAAAACCGTTAAGAACAATACATACATACATACATACATACATACATACATACATACATACATACACACCCACACACATACATACATATAGGGGTGCAGAGAAAGCATTGCCCCAATGTAGAGCCCCACCTAAGCTGATGATCTCACTCTACTTGTCATCCCCAGTCCATTTGTCTCCTGCTCTGCAACTCTCTATCCAGACCCAGAGCAGGTTCCCTGCCATGTCCGGACCAAACTGTCTGACATTCTACTCCAAGGTCACAGCTACAGAACAGATCTGCCCATTCAGCCCCACTTAACTCTCTTCAGTGGCTGCTGAGTGCCAAGGGCCAAGTGCACATTCCATGCCAGCACTCTGAGTGCCACAGTCATCTAGCAGCCTCTCTAGGCCCACTGTCCTTCTCCCCGTCTGTAGCTCTCTTGCACCAGCAGCCCTGCTGTTCCTCCTGGCTCCCACTCTTGCAGGAAGGCATCACACTCTCAGACCTGGTGTCTTAGTTAGGGTTTCTATTGCTGCAACAAAAACACCATGGCCAAAACCCAGCTGGGGAGGAAAGGGCTTCTTCACCTTACACATCGCTGCTCATCACTGAAGGAAGTCAGGACAAGAACTCAGAACAGGTCAGAAACTTGGAGGCAGGAGCTGGTGCAGAGGCCGTGGAGGGATGCTGCTTACTGGCTTGCTTCCCCCTGGTAGCTCAGCCTGCCTTCTTATAGAACCCAGGACCACTAGCCAGGGATAGAACCACTCACAATGGGCTGGGCACTCCCATACCAATCACTGGTTTAAAAAATGACTTATAGCAAGATCTTACAGAGGCATCTTCTCAACTGAGGCTCCCTCCTGTCAGTTAACTAGTATGTGTGTGTCAAGTTGACACAAGACTAGCCAGCACACCTGGTTGCCTCTCACCCAGATGTCTGCAAGGTGCTGGTATATACCTGCCCTAACAAGCACACCTCACTAAGAGTGACCCCAGCACGACTTCTGTCCCCCTGAAGGAGAAACCTCTTGAAGAAAGAAGCCATGCCTACTTCTCTTTCATGGTGAAGAATCTGACATATAAAAAGCTGTCAACAAGGGTTTATGAAAAGGAACCAAATGCAGGCGACTGTGCCAATTTTTACATATATGCTTGTGGGTCAAGTATAGAGGTTAGACTCCCACTCAAAGCCAATGAAAACACTGATCTGTTCTGAAAAACATGTATTTGGAATACAAACATGAAGTTATTTGCATTTGTTATTTCTGAAATACTTGGCCTTTGAGAGTTTGGGGTTGATTGATTAGAAGGACAGAGAAAGTGGGGGTGCCTTTCCCCCAGTGCCGGCGCTTCACTTTGTTCTGTTGAGCGCGAGTTAACGCCAAGTGTAAGTGGTTCATCTCCGAAGGTCAGGGCTGATGAGCCTGAAATGCAATCAGGCCCATATGGCTCATTAACATGCACACTGATCTCCTCTGACATCTGATTTCCATCAAGGTATAGAGACTAAAGCTTGCAAAGCCGCAAGAATCCCCAGTGGGGAGTTCCAAGCCATTCGAATTGGGCTGTCCATTTCTTCTCAAAAACAAAGGCCCAAGAAAAAAGTATCAGCAGACAGCCAAAGAGGACAGCTAAGCAACCGAGTAGTCCTCCATGAGGCCAACGGTCAACACCAGGACAGAGACAGGAAGGTCTCCAAACAACACAGGCCCAAACTTCCAACCTGAAGCCAGCTAGGACCAGGACTCCAGCAGGGCACATGGCCTGAAATTCCCAGGAAGGGAGCTGCCAGCCTTGTTTTGATCTACTCTTCTGTTCTCGGCCCCCAAAGGCCTCCATGAGGAAAAGTAAAGGAAGAAGATATGCTGGGCATTGTGAGCATTCCCACAGCCTTTAAAAATGAGGCAAACGGAGCAAATGACATGCTCTGGCCACAAGAAGGGACTCTGCGGTCTGCTGCGCCAACACGCTGACCACAAACAAGGTCTGGGCATTCCCGTGTGTTTTATGGCATGAGAAAGGCCCTTTCATTCCAAATCATAATGACACTTTGTTTTTTACAATTATACTTTAGCCTCTTATAAAGGAAATCCGTGTACTAAAGAGGTAAATACAACCCTGTGTTTATTCATAATGGCCAAGATAATAATAAACCCCACTGTCCTCCAACAGAAAAGGGATAAACAAAATATGCTATGAATACATATATACAATGGAATGTCATTCCGCCATTCAAGAGAGAACTGTGGTTTAACTAAGGACATTAAGTCAAGTGAGATGACAGGAAGGCAAACAGGCCATGTTCTTACTTCCATGCAGAAGGCAGTAGGTTGACTTCACAGCGGAAGAGAGAACACAGGTTACCAGTGTCCGGGAAATGTACTGGGGAGAGGTCAGCAGACAGAACTTCTAATAGAACTTCCAGTGTTGTTCAGCACAGTCCAGCATCTAAGATTGGCTATGGCCAACTGTAGAGTCCAAAGCAGCCGGTGGGAAGAGTTCTGAGTGCTCTCAATACAAAGCAACGACAGATGCTGACAGTGGTAGACAGCTAAGCCAGTTACCTTGATCTGATTGTTACATATGGTAACCATTTAAATGCCACATTGACCGGGATGGAGTGGTGCGTGCCATCCAGGAGGTTAAAGCAGTAGGTTTACAAGTTCAAGGCAAGCCTGGGGTTCACTCATATTCTCACTCATTCTTGTGTGTGTGTGTGTGTGTGTGTGTGTGGTGTTCATCACCTTGTACTTTACCAATATGTATATGACTGGCCCGTCTCAAAACAGCAATTTAAAAACCCACAAAACCTCCACTAAGGCAGGTGAGGAGACTATGTTCTAAATCACAGCTCCCAAGCTGGTTACAGCTGGTATCTAAGTGATGACGACCTTTTCCCAGAGCTTGTGGGACTGTGATGCTTTTGGAGCCGTGTGTTTGCTACAGGCAGTCCAGGGACTGTGGGCCGGTCCTTCTTCCTGCAGGTGTGTCATTTAGGAGATGGGATCCTCCTTCAGCTCTGAACAGCTCTTTTCACTGTTATTACCACTTTTCCAAATTCTGGACCAATTAATTCATTTGTTGTCCGCCAAAGAATACCGGTTTGGCAAAGTAAGCCGAAAGCTGACCTGGTCCCTCCCTCCCTTCGGCTTGCTGCTGCCTCTCCTGGTTACAAACTGACTTAGCACAAGTCTACACTGGGACTTCCCTGTGTGTGTAATCTCACCACCTGAGCCAAGCAAGGGATCGGACGAGGGACGACTCTGGGCAGGATCCAGGCAAGTCTTTCAGGCCTGTTACTCTTAACCTGTGATGAC
Organism: Acomys minous; assembly: GCF_964271855.1. Taxonomy (NCBI): domain Eukaryota; kingdom Metazoa; phylum Chordata; class Mammalia; order Rodentia; family Muridae; genus Acomys; species Acomys minous. The sequence goes on from NC_140485.1 coordinate 5,188,846, forward strand.
TCCTCCTCCTGTTTCCTTTTATTAAATCCTATTAAGATAGACATGAAAGAAAACTAAAAGAGAAATTGGCTGAGCCTACCTGGTATTTATTCACAGATTGTATCTGGGAGGTAAGCCCACATTTTCTACTTTTTTTTTTCTACTCTAACTTCCCCCAAAGTATCTTGCTTTTGAAAAGGTCATATATTTTTGAGACAATATTATCACTAATAATAATTCTCACTCTGTAAGACAGTAACTTAGAATAAGCCCCAGAAACACTCTTTGGCTCAGCCTTTATTGCCTGGGATGATAATTTAACAACTTAAAGATTCCAGAGCCAGTATCAGCCTTTTGTACAGCTAGGTGTTGTTGTATTATTTAAAACTTGCTAAAAGCACAGAGAGTTTTTAATAACAAATATTACAGAGAAGTAATCCTCTCTTACCTTGAAAACCCTGATGTATAAAAGGAAATATCCACAATAATGTCTGCATCACTATAAAAGCAGAAACTTTCCAATGACTCCATAAACCAACATAAACTAGAGCCTCGCAGTTAAGGTGCCCGCCCTGCAGGACGGGCAAGAGCAAGCTTCAGAATTATGTTGCACACGGTACCCCACTTAGGCCAAGGGCTTCTGTCCGCATGAGTGAACACTGCATCCAGCCCCGGAAGAACATGGTACAGAGCAAACTGAAAGACAGTCTTCTAAACAATGCCTGGACTCTACCAAATCAGGGTCGTGACAAAAGAACAAGCTAGCTTAGAATGAAGGACACTAAATACAAAACATGAGTCTCAACTGGATCCTTTCACTATAAAAGACTTTACTGGTAAAGGTAGTGGACTATGAATGGCTTTGGAGGGTTGGATGCTCATAAAATAATGATAATTTTCAGATTTCTATAGGAGTTTGGGATTTCTATGAGAGAATGTCCTTATTTTCAGGAAATATATTCATGAGTGTAGAGGCCGGGGACATCAGATCAACAACTTAGTACTCTGTTTTTGTAATTTATTTATTTTTACTTTATGAGCATTGACTGGTGTTTTGCCTACCTGTGTGTCTGTATAAGGATGTCAGGACCCATGGAATTGGAGTTACAGGCATCTGTGAGCAGCCTCGTGGGCACTGGGAATTGAACCCAGGTCCTCTGGAAGAGCAGCCAATGTTCTTAACTGCTGAGCCAACTCTCCAGCCCCCAACAACTTACAAAAAAAAGAAAAGTCCTCAGCAGTGTTCTGCCAGCTTGTCTCTAAGTATGAATAGCTTACATCACATATGAACATTAACTCAAATGGCCATGACAGCTAAACAAAATACAAAACATTTTTTTATACAGTGGACTGTATTTTGACCCATGCTTAAGGTTGGGCATGGACGAACCCTGAAGACATCATGACAGAGAAAGCCAGTTACAGACGACGTGCAGAGTGTGTAGCTCTCAGACGGCATACACAGCAGCCAAACTCACAGAGGAGCCATCACGTCTAGGAGCAGGGGGCAGAAATGCAATTACTACTTAAAGAGTCTAGCCTGAGTTCTGAAACACAGGAGCATTCTGTGGTGGACAGCTGTAATCACGGCTGCAGACAACATGGGTGTGCTATTGCCACTGAACCAAGTGTACTCAAACGGTAAACAGTACGTTCTGTTCCACCACATGTTCATGTATGTTCCACCACAACACGTAAAACTTCTGTCTGTATACCAAGAGATACTACTACATACTCCCCATGAAGAGAGAAAATAAACATATCTTATTAAGACTAGAAAGAGATCAACAGCACCCTACTCATCAATAGTTCTGCCTCAGAGAAGGAAAGACTAGAATCAAGTGATTTTGGTATATCTTAAACTCTTTAATTTTTCAAAGAATATTGATTCTCAAAGAAGGAAAGATTAGAATCAAGTGGTTTTGGTATATCTTAAACTCCTTAATTTTTCAAAGAATATTGATTTTATGTATTACACGTAACAAAAAAAAACTGATATAAAATGCTGTCTTCTGGGCTCACAAGAAAAATAAATGAGGGAAAAAGAACTGTTTCTATAAAAATACCTTTCCACACAGGAATACTATTAAAAGCTCATTGTTAAAAATAACTTTTCTAAATTAGTTCTTTCCATTCATTATATGCTTGCTCACTTAAATTTAAAAAACAATAATATTTACAATAATAAGAGACTCATCCCAGGGGAAATGAATGGGCAAAGGGATGACATGAAACTGGTGAGGGGACACAGAAACCCCCCAGAGACCCGGTCTGGAATTTGGAGATTGAATGAAATTCTATAGGAACTGTATTCATCCCCCGAAGGTTTCGTGACCCAACAATGACACCAACAGTTAATAAAAGCCGTTGCCCTCCCTCCGAAGTCTAACAGCAATGCCATTTCTAAACGGAGCCACTGCCCGGGGGATGTGATGTGGGGATCATGTTCCTGACAGAGGAGGAGGGCTGGAAAATGGAAACAAGGCCACAAACTTAGATCTTTCCATTACACATAAATTGAGGCTTCCGGGCTTCACTTTCATGATTAAAAATAGAAAAAGAAATTGACTTCACATTTTATGGAAAATAGTCAAAGGAATAAATTTCATGTGAAGAATCTTCACAGAAGTGCAATGCTTTTGTGTTCCATACTGACAAAAAGAAAAAAAAAGTGACTGAGATGGCGGAAGAAGGGAGGGTATGAAGAGACTGCGAGACTGCCTCTGGACAGGCCGCCAGCGGGAAGGACTGGCGTCCACGGCCGCAGCCTCTGGACAGGCCGCCAGCGGGAAGGACTGGCGTCCACGGCCGCAGCCTCTGGACAGGCCGCCAGCGGGAAGGACTGGCGTCCACGGCCGCAGCCTCTGGACAGGCCGCCAGCGGGAAGGACTGGCGTCCACGGCCGCAGCCTCTGGACAGGCCGCCAGCGGGAAGGACTGGCATCCACCGCCGGAGCCTCCAGTCGCCTTCACCCTGGACGCCCGCCGCCTGCCCGTGGCACCTCTCTAGCTGCCCCCCCAGCTGCCACCTCCCATCTCCCTCTGACAATGATTTCCTGCAATTTGCAAGATCAATGAACACCAAGTAAGGAGCATACTTTTCCAAAAATAAATCTTTTTTTTCTCTGACAAACTCTAAAAACTTAGATTCTGGGGGAAAAAATTAGATTCTGACGATATCAGCTACAATTGTGTACATAAATCGAATTCAATATAAATGTTGTTTCTTGGGTGTTTAGGATGCTCTATATAATTCAAGGGTTGGTTTGCATTTTAGAGGAAACTGGGCAACAGTGAAACATCTGGCTTCCTGCTGAATTTAAAGGAGAAGTGCTTCCCTGGATCTGCTTGCTTTTTTTTTCCCCCCCCCTTTATTTCATCAAAACTCCTTCGAATGGGGATCTCATTTTGTGCCTAGCCTACGCCCAAGGGCAAAAATTACACCCTTGATTCCAAGTGTATGCTGTTGTCTTAGGGCCACAAAGGACTCCTCCACCAACCTGCCACGGAGAATAAGGTCTTTCCTGCAGTGAGTCGGGGAAGGTTAGAATTCACACTCTGTCCTGATGTTCAGACCACAGGATGAAAGAAATCTAGCATGAAGCACTGGAGGAAAACAAAACAAAACTCTACTGTGGGAGGCAGACATCAGAGCAGTTATAAGCCTCCCCATCACATGGAGAATCTCTCATCCGCTCCCGCACCTGCTCTGCAATTTGCAACGCTCTCCTTGACACCCTGTCTATAAATTCCATCCTTCCTCACCCCACAGCACAGCCACGGACACGTGCAAGCTCCCTGTTCTATAATTCCTGGTCCACTAATGCCACAGTCGTAACTGCTGGCTTGCCTGGCCCTGGCTGCCTTGTTCTTTCAGACCAAGCCACGGTCACTTCCTGCTACCCACGTGGCACTTCCGTACTCCACCTACACTGGCCTGGAGTTTGCACCTGCTCGTCCACAGTCTGCCTCCTGCTTCACATGCAGCCTGCTGCCCTTAGCTCAGTACCCTCCTTGGCACCTGTGCTTGAAAGAGCAGCATTTATTTACTAGCGCTAATCCCATTTCCTTTCTTACTATTGATATAATTTCAAATTACACATATTTTGTATGTTCCTCCACTGGCACACGAGTCCCCTGAGAACATGCTTGTGTCAGTGCTGAACTGAGGAAAGCGCCATGAATGAAACACTATCCAAAACGGATCCTAAAAGATGGGGACGGTTGGCCCGTCAGTGGGTGAAAGCACCAGCCTGATGGATGACCCGAGATGGACCCCCAAAACCTATGAAAAAGCCAAGTGCAGTAGCACACACGTGTGACCCCAGTACTTCAACAGTAGGGTGGGAAGCACACGGGGGAAATGGCGCAGGCGCTCGGGGGCCAGCTTGCCTGGAGCACACGGAAGCACACGGGGGAAATGGCGCAGGCGCTCGGGGGCCAGCTTGCCTGGAGCACACGGAAGCACACGGGGGAAATGGCGCAGGCGCTCGGGGGCCAGCTTGCCTGGAGCACACGGAAGCACATGGGGAAATGGCGCAGGCGCTCGGGGGCCAGCTTGCCTGGAGCACACGGAAGCACACGGGGGAAATGGCGCAGGCGCTCGGGGGCCAGCTTGCCTGGAGCACACGGAAGCACACGGGGGAAATGGCGCAGGCGCTCGGGGGCCAGCTTGCCTGGAGCACACGGAAGCACATGGGGAAATGGCGCAGGCGCTCGGGGGCCAGCTTGCCTGGAGCACACGGAAGCACACGGGGGAAATGGCGCAGGCGCTCGGGGGCCAGCTTGCCTGGAGCACACGGAAGCACACGGGGGAAATGGCGCAGGCGCTCGGGGGCCAGCTTGCCTGGAGCACACGGAAGCACACGGGGGAAATGGCGCAGGCGCTCGGGGGCCAGCTTGCCTGGAGCACACGGAAGCACATGGGGAAATGGCGCAGGCGCTCAGGGGCCGGCTTGCCTGGAGCACACGGAAGCACATGGGGAAATGGCGCAGGCGCTCGGGGGCCAGCTTGCCTGGAGCACACGGAAGCACATGGGGAAATGGCGCAGGCGCTCGGGGGCCAGCTTGCCTGGAGCACACGGAAGCACACGGGGGAAATGGCGCAGGCGCTCGGGGGCCAGCTTGCCTGGAGCACACGGAAGCACACGGGGGAAATGGCGCAGGCGCTCGGGGGCCAGCTTGCCTGGAGCACACGGAAGCACACGGGGGAAATGGCGCAGGCGCTAAGGGGCCGGCTTGCCTGGAGCACACGGAAGCACATGGGGAAATGGCGCAGGCGCTCAGGGGCCGGCTTGCCTGGAGCACACGGAAGCACACGGGGGAAATGGCGCAGGCGCTCGGGGGCCAGCTTGCCTGGAGCACACGGAAGCACATGGGGAAATGGCGCAGGCGCTCAGGGGCCGGCTTGCCTGGAGCACACTGCACAAGCAAGACCGAGGCAACAGACACTACCTCAAAGCAAGGTGGGAGGAGAGAACTCCCTCCCACACGTCGTCCTCTGACTTCCACACATGCACTGGAGTACACGCCCACACTCTCTCACACATACACACTAACACACACAATTAATAATAATAATAACAACAACAACAATATAGAGGATATGTCAACATACATACAAAAAAGGAATTAACTTCAGATAGATACATAGAACTACTCTGGAGGAATTAGAGTCATAATGCTTATTCGACAACCAGAAAACAACTGCAGGAGCCTGGCTGGCAATTCGCTAAGGAAAGCTTTGACTGTGAACTTCATGGGTAATAACACAGCATAACACAGGAGCATTTAATAAAGCCTAGCGTGAATTTAAATGCAAATGTCCACCAGCTGCCCAGGGACCGTCAGCATTCATGGATTTCAAGAAATTGCAATTTCCATGCAAAGACTAAGATGTGGATCATCCTAGGGTTTTACTTGAGTCCCATTAATATGTCAAACAGATGAGTGAGGCAGTCCGTACCTAGTACCCCACCCCCACCACACCCCACCCCCAAGGGGGAGAGAGAGGGAAAGAGAACAGTAAACTATTTTTTGAGAAACAACCTCACTGTGTGGCCACCAGACAATGCGCAGGTTGAGTTCTGAGCTTTCCAGGAACGAGGGTTCCACTAGCACAAGCCTCCTCCCTGTTGCTCAGCAGAGCAGCCAGGCATCAGTCACTAACGTACTCTAGTGGCTTTTCCCAAACACAGCTGCAGTTGTGTCAAGAAGGCATCAGGCTCGGGGACACTGTCGCCACTGCATGTATAGGACTGGAGTCAGGAGATGGAGGGGGCACTGACAGACAAGAACAGCTTCCTGTGTGACCTCAATAATCCAACCCCACCATCTTGCTCCCCAGCAGCTGCACAAACACAGGTTGCAGAGTATTTTTAGACATGATGCAGCACTGGGGGGGGGGGCGCACATGAGGGGGGCATGCGGGGGGGGGCACACGGGGGGGCACATGGGGGGGCACGTGGGGGGGGGGGCTGGAGGAAACCGACACCTGAGCCAGATGGAAACGGCAATGTCAGATATTCTGTGGTCCAGCTGCTCTCCTGTGGTCCAGCTGCTCTCCTGTGGTCCAGCTGCTCTCCTGTGGCTGTGTGCTTATGGAGAACATGACTAGAAACAGAAATTTATTGATCTTCTGCACCCCACACCCAGACATGCCCAGAGCTCTGGTTCAGAAAACGTGGGTACAGCCAGAGCTCTGCCTTACAGCAAGTACCCCAGGTACCTGCATGGCCTGAGTCCTGAGCCCACCCCTTGCTTAATGCTGTCACCAGGCCACAGTGACACTGATGGAGACACAGCAGGCCCAAGTCCATTTTCCAGGCCACTGGCAAATGTGACAAAAGTCCTTGAAACTCCATATATACATGCATACGCACACACACACACACACACACACACACACACACACACACTACGAGGCTCAGCTCAAAACAGTTTGTAAACCCCCAAAAGCCCACTTGAGCCAATTCAGGCCCCACTTGCCCAAACGTGACCTCCTCTTAGAGCCTGGCTCGATAACAGCAAAGCCTTTCCAAGCATTAAACTGCCCCCTGAACGTGCTGTTTTGGCAGAAATCTTTATGTAGTTAGGTGCTTTGCTATTAAGCTCTTTCTTGAAGCAATCAGAGCAAACGCTGCATTTCCATCACTTCCAGACCATTCTTCCTACTCCGAGCTGATATGCTTAACACAGTTTTCCACAAAACACAGCTGAATGGCAGAACATTTTCTTACAATTACCTAGGATTCCTGATAAATCACTCATAAGTAAAATCTTGAGTCTCTGTGATGAAATTATTGCTATGTTCAAAACATAAGGCCGGGGAAACAGAATTGACCGATTCTTAGAAACAAAAGGGATGCTTTCATCTTTGGCAGATCAAGTCAGTAAGGTGAAGAGTTAGTTGTTCGTCTACCACAAATGAAGCCAGAGGCTAAAATAACGAAAACTCCACCCAAAGTACAAAGCACAAATTCCCTCCAGATCTTCCCGACACCACGAATGTGTCAGGAGCAAATGAAATGCTTAAACGTCTAATCCACTCATGTCCTGAGGGATTGGTGTAGAGCAAAATAGATGCTTGGCCTTAGCACCATTAGAAACAGGTGTGTGTGTGTGTGTGTGTGTGTGTGTGTGTGTGTGTGTGTGTGTGTGTCAGAGAGAAGGACTGTGGATCATAGCCTCAAAACTGCCATCCAAAGTCCAATCACAAGGAACAAACTTCAATTTCTGCAATTTTCTTAGCTCGGGCTATAGATTCAAGATGGTAAGTTGAAAGTCAATTGATCCAACCATCGATCAACAGGCTTGCAAGCAGAGAGGCATGGTCACATGTGCCCTGGAAAGGCTTCTTCTTAAGGCTACAGTGGAATGACTTAGGACAACTCTCCACATGGAAATGAGTTAAAAGACTGAGTGAGACAAAAGGGCCCCCTGGCAACTGCCCACAAGCAGGGAGCGTCTACTCGCAGCTACTTGCAGCGTGTAGAGGGATCCAGCCTTTCCAGTTTGGGGTGGTCATTCGTGGGTTGGGCATTCTGCTGAGTGTAAACAAGGCCCGGTACACACCTGACAGCAGCTGGTAGTGGGCAGAGCTGAGGAAGGTCAGAAGCCCACGCACCCACTATCCAACCCACTCCCCACAGGGCTGTTACTAGTTTATAACTCACAGGAAAGCAGATGTTCAGACCAAAAGAACCAGAAACCAGGCAGATTCCACATGTGGTAAGAGGTCTAGCCAAATGCTTGCCTCACCCTAGTGGGAGGCCTTCAACACAGCAGGCTAGATCCCAGAAACCAGTGTCACCAGAACTCTGACCATGACATACACCGCAGAACAGCAACAGCACAAACTGTATAATGGAGGAACAAATGAAGCATAAATAAAGCAAATTCAGCCAGTGCTTCTTCAGTAAACTAATGTGACAAAACAGACTGCTACACTGTGAGTAAATGGTAAGACCGAGTTCCATGTCAGCAACCAGACCTGCAAACATCCTCTGAGGTGAGTCAAGTACCAGAGCCTGTTGGAACTAAGCAAGGTTGGAGGATTCTGATCTAGATGCTAAACATAAGAAATAGTGGAAAGGGAGCATATGCATTTCCTCCATGAAAAAGCAAAGTGGCCAGCATCCATGGGATTCTTCCTTCTGGACAGAATTTCTCTCTGGCTAGGTCCCTCAACTGCACATCCACAAATGGACAGGCTGTCTGGACACCCGCATCAGGCTGTCTGGACACCCGCATCAGGACGTCTGGACACCCGCATCAGGCTGTCTGGACACCCGCATCAGGCTGTCTGGACACCCGCATCAGGACGTCTGGCAGAAGCCATGTGTGTTTATCTGTTCTCGGTATCACGTGAACTCCATAGCATTGATCAAAGGCCACTCCTGTTGCCAGAAGGACAAGCAAATGAACCAAATGGACTTCTTTTCCAGTCCCTGCTCCACCCAACCAGTTCCCTCCAGATCCTCCTGTTTCACACTCCAAAGTTCAGGCACAGAGCAGACACTCGCTGATAAGTATACAGAGGAAGTTATAGCCAAAACAACAGCAGTACTCAAAGAAGCATAAAATTAAAAGCTTCATAAAGTTAAAGGCAGAATTCTGCCCTAGTCAACTCCTTCCAGTAATCTTCAATCAACACGTGAGTTAGTGCAAAGACATGTGTTAGAGGTTCATTTTTCTAGCTTATTCCAGGGTTTCTACTCAGTCAGGCCTTCAATCACAGTAAATAAATAAGAACATAAATAATTAATGGCCATATTATGAAATAGGAGGGCTCTGAACCCCAGAGAAGGACCCTTCAATTACCTAATGCTCTGCCTCACTAGGAGAAATGTCTATCTGCTCTTATATAATGTCACCTATCCATGTGAGGGCCAGGAAAACAGCCCTGACTCAGGAAAAATCACATGAGATTATAACAAGAACACATTTCTACCCTAGGGATTGTGGGCTAGCAAGCTGATCTCCCACCATCCAGGCAGCTGCAGACCCCAGGCACCTGTGACCACACTAGGAAAGCATCGGGATGTTCCAGAATCCTCTTCTCCCACGCACCCTGCATAGCCTGAGACCCTTGCAGATGCCCTGCAAAGGAAGAATGGATGCTCTTCTTGAAGCCTCCTCTCACATCCCAGCATATCTCAGGCCAACTGCGGCTAAAAAATAGTCAGGCATGCTGTCAACGTGACTGTAGGAAAGACACAGACGCTGCAGTGCTGTTTTAAGTGAAAATCCCAGATCATTCTATTTACCAATAAGGACTCGAGAGCCAGATGCTAGGGTGAAAAACCTACTAGCTCAGAGTGGCAGAGAAAGCACCTCGCTGACCTTCCTACTCAGCTCACATCCAGATGAAAAAGGCTCAAAAGGCTCACTAGATCAGCTGACAGCCCAGGAAGAAAAGGCCAAAAGACCCAAAGCCAAAGACTGGGTAGCTCAAAGACCAAAAAGCCAAAGGCCAAGGAGCTGAGGAGCTCAAGAGCTAGAGAGCTAAGAGCCAAAGGGCTGAAGAGCTAAAAAGAGTCTTTCTACTTCTCCAGGCTGTCTTGAATACTCCTCAACTCAAAGCCCCTCCTACTCTCTAATCGCTGTCAGCTGGTTTCTTGTTTCACCTCTTGACCTAGGGTTAACTTTAGTAAATCCTCTGTGCAGAAAGCTCTTGGATTAAAGGTGTGTGCTAGGGTTTACAGGCGTGTGCTAGGGCTTACAGGTGTGTGCTAGGGCTTACAGGCGTGTGCTAGGGCTTACAGGTGTGTGCTAGGGCTTACAGGTGTGTGCTAGGGCTTACAGGCGTGTGCTAGGGCTTACAGGCGTGTGCTAGGGCTTACAGGCGTGTGTTAGGGCTTACAGGCGTGTGCTAGGGCTTACAGGCGTGTGCTAGGGCTTACAGGCGTGTGCTAGGGCTTACAGGTGTGTGCTAGGGCTTACAGGTGTGTGCTAGGGCTTACAGGTGTGTGCTAGGGCTTACAGGTGTGTGCTAGGGCTTACAGGTGTGTGCTAGGGCTTACAGGTGTGTGCTAGGGCTTACAGGTGTGTGCTAGGGCCTACAGGTGTGTGCTAGGGCTTACAGGTGTGTGCTAGGACTTACAGGTGTGTGCTAGGGCCTACAGGTGTGTGCTAGGGCCTACAGGTGTGTGCTAGGGCTTACAGGTGTGTGCTAGGGCTTACAGGTGTGTGCTAGGGCTTACAGGTGTGTGCTAGGGCTTACAGGTGTGTGCTAGGGCTCAACCATGCCAAACAAAACATAGGTTTTTACAGTCCACAATCTCAGGGATCACAATGGATTCAAAGACAGGTTTTTACCATTCACAATCTCAGGGATCACACTGGGATCTAATGTTCTGCAACACTGCAGTGGCCAGTCCCAGGAACAAGCAGTTCCAGCTAAGGCAGGCAAACAGCTGGCTGCCTTTACCAGCTCAGTCTCCACCGTTCACTGACGGTTAGTGAAGCCCTGGGACTCCTGAAAACAGGCATCTATCTGCTCTTGAAGTGCAAGTTGGAAAACAATAAGAATCCCTTCTCTGTCCATCATTAAGGTCAGCTGCACCCTCCTGTTCCCTGAGAAACTGACCCAGCTCAGCGGCGGCAACGGCAGTGGCCTTCTCAAACCAGGAAGATCGTGGGGGAAGAACTCATGAGGCCCCACCCCTCACTACAGGAAAACAGCAGGTGATGACTGCTGAAAAGACTGTGTCATTTCTGGTCAGGAGAAGTTGCCCATGCTCCAGTAAATAATGCCTCACTTATGCCTATGCAAGCAACCTTAACAAAAGTCAGTGCATCACACACACAATAATAATAATAATAACAACAACAACAACAACAACAACAACCAAACTAGGTGAGATGCTTTTTGGAAAAAGGAAGGGTTTCCTTGTAAGAAGAAGGAAAGGGATGAGAGAAGGTAATGGAATTTTTTAAAAATGACCAAAACTCATTATATGAACATATGAAACTGTCAATGAATTTTTTTAAACTTTATATCTGAGCTATGTATTCAATGCAATAAATATTTCTATGAATTTAAATAAATAAATAACCTCAGGACATTCACAGTCAGCACAGCCCACCGCCAACCTGGTGCTGTTCCATTCAAATGACACACCCCTGGGCACACTTACTGCAGCACAACAGCTAACAAGACACGGGGTGTACATCTTAGTGGTGGTGAAGAAAAGGGATAAGCAGAGGAGTAAGAAGATGGTGGCAGGTGGCACGGAGTCCTTGACGTGGTCAGCAAGCCAGTGTGACAGCGCTGGTGCACACTGCACTGGTGGGTACAGGGGTGCTCCTCCTCTGAGAAGATGCTGCCGCCACTGACCGGAAGGCCTATTTGGCCTCTTCTTAGACTGGAGAGGGAATACAGGTGAGTGTAGACGGGGCCGGGGAGCTAGCAAGATGGTGCAGAAGGAAAGGGATGGCCATGGTACGGCCCTCCAGCCGTGGTGACTGCTACACCTGTTGGGAAGGCCCCAAACAGTTTGAAAGAAGAGCCTGAGCTATGTGGCCAGAATATTCCCTGTGTCCTATGCTTCCTGGACCCCTTTCATGGTCGCTGACCTTTCTGGCTTATGTTGCTCTAAATCCATGTCTGAGAGCAAGGGTCAGGTGGTGGCCGGCACATCTGTCCCTTCCTCACACAAAAGCACATACACACACAGGCGCTTATAGGCATACATACAAACACACCTTGTCCATGTGCACAGATGGCTTATAGAGTTGATACTTCTTAAAAGCTGGCCAAAAGAGTCATTTTTCTATAACACAGAAACTTGCCAAACGAACAGTTTTTCCATAGTGCAATTGTAGAAGTTTGGAATATAATGGGGAAATAAAACACTTAGAATTAAAAGCTTACTTGACAGAAACACATGTTTTTCTATCAGTAAAACAAATTTGGCTGTGTTCTTCCTGTCCACACAACAGCAAGCCAAGACACTGTCTCCTGCCAGAGAAGCCCCTCTAGCTGAAAGGGAAAAGCAGAGAGGCTACAAGCTGAGGAAGGCCCATGGTCACCTTGGTCCCTTCTGTGCTCGCTGGCTGCCACCTGCTGGAGAGCCAGAAGACGGAACCCTATAGGAACGTCCAAGATCAGGAAGAGCTACAGATGTGAAATTGGACAATACCTAAATGTAAACAGCAAGGACCTTTAGGACTCAGAGAAGTCTTCTTTAACCTAATAAATTAACATAATTTCCTCCGATGCTTAAAGAATATCATTTGTGGATCACCAGGGTTCTCTTGGGTTTTATGGGATATATTACAGGTGTGCAACATGCCATTAAAAAAATCTGTTTAGACTGAACAAAAAATTCTTAACTAAAATTTTCCCAAAACACAGGTAAAACAGAATAAGACCTCAACACTACAGGAGAGCTGTTACAGAAAACCAAAGGGACCCCAGAAACAGAAAGAAAACCCAAGGAGGTTGCTGCCTCACAATGTGCTCCCCTCTGGCTCCCTGGACCAAGTTGCCCTCAGCGGCAGGAATGCCTGGGAGGATGAGGAAGGAGGCATGAATGCCATCACACAGTGGGGCAGCCAGAGGTCAGCGGGGACCCCCAGCCCGCTGAGGGCAGAGTAGAAAGCCGAGCCTGAGGCCCTCGCTCAATGTAGGTCCCTAAGCACAGCTCAAAGCCCTTGGAGGACCAAGAACATGGCTCACGGTACAACACCCACCTCACATGCCTGAGACGGTGCGACCAAGTCCCAGCAAGAATAAGATGATGAGTAAACATGGCTAGGGGAGCTCTGCGAGGCCTGGGCCAGCCTGGCCACACAGGATGTGACCTCTCCCATCTCGAAGGGTCGATATTCAGGGACCCCTACTCTGTCACCACCTTGGAATTTTTTTTTCTTTATCAAACCTATTGCCTTATTTCTCAGAGATCTCATAATGTTTAGAATCCCTAGTTAAGGACTCTCCGAGTTCTGAGAGAACTTTGCACAAAGAAGGAAAAGGCTGGAACTGGAGGAGCCACGTAGTATAAAGGAAATACCCTAAGCTGCTTTGAACAGGCGTCCTTATTGTCATCTCGTTCTGACTCTAGGCTGGCCTCAGCCCAGGAAGGGAGTCTGGGCTGTTACACTGGAAACGGGGTGAGGGTGGGGTGAGCGGCAGCGGCGATGCTGTCTGCCCTCTGAGCTCTTGTTCTGCAAAGAAGAAAGAACCGTCTGCCATGCCAAGAAGGAAGACAGGAAAGTGGAGGAGTGAGGCTTTTCCAAAAGATGGAGACATCTGGTAAACTCCACCTTAACCAGGAGGTGAGGCTACCATCCAATGATGAGACAAATCAGGGTCACATACCTCCTAATGACGCACTAAGAAGGCAACAAGATCACTTTCCAACAAGCTGATGCTCCTGCCACACCACAATGCCTGGCTGTAGCCACAAAAACAAAACTGGGGAACAGTCTACAAAACAGCATGCCAGCACATGTGGATGGTATAACAGTCGTGAAACAGAAGGAACGACCACGGAGCTGTTACAGATTGGACAGCTGTAATTAAACAACATGTAGAATATTACACAGCTAAAACAAAAGCCAGTGACACTGTATGCAGTTGTGCCTCCTTGTAAAAGCCACCCAAGAATACCAGGAGGAGGCAGTGGCCGCGGCCGCGGCAGGACAGCGGTGACTCGTGCCTGTAAATCCTGCCACTTAGAAGTCAGGGCAAAGAGGAATGACAGAGTCAAGACCAGCCTGGACTACAAAGTGACACCTTGTACCAGAAAAAGGAAGGAAAGGAGAAAGGAGAGTAAGGAGGGAGGGATGGAGGGAGGGAGGGAGGGAGGGAGGGAGGGAGGGAGGGAGGGAGGGAGGGAGGGCGGGCTAGTGAGTTCAAAAGGCTGGTAATATAGCTAATAGTAAAGTTTCCGTGTTAACTGCAGTATGCCGCTAGGGAAGCCAGGTAAAGATTGCAGCATGGTTCTGCTGGGCTTTCCTGTAAGTCTCAAATTATCTCAAAGCTTACATTTTCATGTGGATTTTTGTCTTCTTGTTTGTGATTTTTAAAATGTTCTCAGTCGGGGCCGGAGAGGCGACTCAGCAGTTATGAGCACTTGCTACTCTTCCAAAGGTTCTGAGTTCAATCCCCAGCAACCACATGGTGGCTATCAAATGCGCTCTTCTGGTGGACAGATGTGTATTCAGACAGAGCACTCATACATATAAATAAATACTTAGGCAGGTAAGTAGATAAGTAGGTAGGTAGATGGGTAGATAGATAATGAAATGTTATCAGTAACAGCAACACCCTCAGTTCCACTTCTGAAGCGTAATGCCATTGCAGACATGGTCCTACTTCTCAGCCAATACAAAGTGTCAGTGACAGAAGGAACCCGTGGCTCCATGCCAGTCACTCAGCCTCACGTTTCTATCATGGCCCCGCCCCCCACCATGAGCATCGGTCCACTGTACAGCATCCTAGCAAGGGAAGGAAGAGCACACCCAGGGCTGCCGCCCGCCATGCCTTACATCTCTATCAAGAGGATTAATTAAAGGTTTTATAAATGCTAAGCACAATGGGACAACAGAAGTTTGCAAGACTATTACACATCTCCTGTCTCTATTTTAATTACATTCTTCCTGAATGCTTACAGAGTTGGCAGTAAATCCAGGTCAGATGTTGCTTTAGAAAAATGAAGATTTATAAAGAATCCTGAGTGGCTCATGTACCACTCACACCTTGGACAAAACCCAACCCAGGTAACCACGCTCACCGGGTACACTGGCCAGGGCTGCTGCTCTGCTGCCACCCAGTGGCAATTGGGTGACATTACACCTAGTCCAAGAACAGCCCATGGGAAACCCCCCACCCCCACCCCACCCCCCAGGAGACAAGATTTCTCTATGAAGCCTTGGCTATCCTGGAACTCAATCTGCAGACCAGGTTAGCCTTGAACTCATAGAGACTCGCCTGCCTCTGCCTCCCAAGTGCTAGAATTAAAGGTGTGTGCCACCACTACCCAGCTAAGCCGGTAGACCCTTCTAAGAACACTTTTTCCGCATGGATGAACCTGCCACATGCTTAGGAGTAGCAGTGTGAACACGCATTCTTGAGAAGAGAAAAATAAAAATCAAATGAGGTTGCAGCCATGAAGTGTTTCCTCCACCTCAAGATGAGGACTACTCCAGAGACTGGTGACTCTAAGCCAAGGCACACGACGTGCAGCCACGAGACGACGCGGTCTCCACACTTCGGGCTTACCTGCTTTGGGTCAGAGCTAGCGGCGCCAGGAGCAGGAGACTCCAGTTCTATGGTCACCGGCCCGTCATTCTGAATGAGCACCTGCATACAGGCACCAAACTTGCCATCTGAAAGGACAATTCAAACAAATTCAAAAGCTGGAGACGCCAGGTTTATCTGCCCAAAGGCCACATGGACAACAAAGTAATTTAAAAAACAAAACAAAACTGGGCAGGAGGGCCTGCCAGCCAATACAGGTCAAATTTAGCCATCCCTGTGAAGAGGAGGAGCGGAGAGGGGAGGGGAGGGGAGGGGAGGGGAGGGGAGGGGGGGACAGGGATGGGAGGGGAGGGGCAGGGAGGGGAGGGGAGGGGCAGGACAGTGAGGGGAGGGGAGAGGAGGGGAGGGGCGGGACAGGGAGGGGAGGGAAGAGGAGGGGATGAGAGGGGCGGGGCGGGGCGGGGCAGTGAGGGGAGGGGAGGGGAGGAGAGGGGAGGGGAGGGGAAGGGAGGGGCGGGGCGGAACAGTGAGGGGAGGGGAGAGGAGGGGATGAGAGGGGAGGGGCGGGGCAGGACAGTGAGGGGAGGGGAGGGGGGCAGATAAACAGCACAGATGGCACAGTCTACCCAAGAGAACTGGCAAGAAAGACCTGGAAAACCGAAGGACACACAACACGAGTAGCATGCTGTGACCGTGGCAGGGAGGAACGGTGGCCTGGCCACTGAGGGAGGCCATTTTTACCCCATAGCCAGTAAAGGCCCTTCACAGCAATCCCCGCTCTTTGGCCCACTGGGCTTAAGGCAGCCTCACGACTCCAACACACAATCTTTCTCCAGGAACCATGGCTTCCACCACCACACCGCAGTGTTCCCTTTGGAGTCTCCCCACTCAGTCTACAAGGACTTAGCAGGCCACACACACCGACACTGGTCCCCACTCAGTCTACAAGGACTTAGCAGGCCACACACACCGACACTGGTCCCCACTCAGTCTACAAGGACTTAGCAGGCCACACACACCGACACTGGTCCCCACTCTTCAGCGCAGAGACAGTAACCGTGGAGACCGTAGTCAAAGCACCCAAGGTGTCCACCGTTCTTTATACGCAAGATAATCTGGTCCCCGGTGGGGAGCCGAGTGTGCCCAAATAGGAGTGACTTCTGTGATCTCTAGTGACTAAAGTGGCCATTCAAATCGACAGAGCCTTTGTTTTATCTGTGTCACACTAGCTAAAAAGACATCAGCTGGGGAGGAAATCATGTGTTTAATTGCATGCTAAAATTATGGCTACAATTAGTAGCAAATTTCACCATCTACACTCCTCAGGGAAGCTGCAGGCAGACTCAGGAGGAAGGAAATTATCGTCAACCTTGAATCTCGGTTGCCAGGATATGCAGCGCATGCTTCACCACGGCTCTCATTCCAAGTAGTGAGAAATTATTTTTCTTTTCCTGTTTTTCTTCAGTTGGGAACAGAACTATTATCTGAATTTCCATTTGTACACACAATAAATCCAAAGACAGGTTTTAAGAGGTCTTAAAATGGTAACATTTTTTTCCAGTCCAGATCAAAGGGTGAAGTCCCCAAGAAAAATTATACTGGCCGGGAAAAATAAATACACTTTTAAAAATAAAAGACAAGGACATATCTACAAAATTACATCTGGTTTCATGTGATGTAATAATAACCGAGTTGTTCTTAAATATAAGTCTCGGAGTTCCACCCAGAGCTGTCTGTACCACATGTCGAACATGTCTGTACCACATGTTTCAGGCACGAAAACTCCCAGCTGGGGCCCAGCGTCCACAAGCTGGTCTCCAACAGCAGCTGTTCGAGGCCCAACCAGGCTGGAGGCTGCGCCCCTCACATGAGGATTCACTATTTGCCTGCGAGGCTGGCAGCCATGCCCCTCTAGACAATGCTTGACTGACTCTCGCCACAGACCAAGAAGGCCCACAGCGCCAATCTGTGGCCAGTCATCATGGATGCAATGAAGGTGCATCAGCCTTGGTCACTGTTACCCGTGTGTCTACCATTGCCTGCCATAGTATACGGTCAATCTGAGCAACAGTCACTTTCCCAGAAAAAACAACCACCACAAATGTTACTAAAGGAAAATGGAGTGAACGAGAGGCATGCGTTACTGCCTCTTGGCCTGGATAAATGAAAGCTCCACCGTCCACGTGAGCACAGCGTGGGCCACTGGGACTTGGTTCACACTCAAGCCTCATGTTAGAGGACACGGGACTGGACAAGAGTACCAAGCCCACCTCCTATAGGCAGTTCCTTTCCACCCAGGAAGTGTTCTCCCCACCCAGATTTCTTCTCTGTTCCACTCTTGACGTGTTCAGAGCACAAGCAGGGAAGGAGGAGTCACTGCTGGAAACCCCAGCACCGGGCATGCAGGTTGCAGACATGAAGAAATCAAGCAGGAAAAAAAAAATGGCCTGGGGAAGAAGAATGAACTCAAAAGCCAGGCCATGGAAAGGCTACGGCCACTGCGCAAGCTGCAGGGCTGAATGCCCGGACTGTGTAGGCGGAGCTCATGGGACGGGCACTGGCAGGCTGCTGGCATCTGACGCAGCTCTAGCCTCATGTGCAGAGCCTGCTTCCATGGAGACGGCAGGGCCTCATAGCATCCCTGCCTCCTCGGAGGCCATGGCGACACCAGTGCACCACACTGGGACAATGGCTGTAACACAGGATGCCTGGCGCCAGGCAAGCTGACTGGCAGTGGCAAGGACTCTAGGAGCCTTCAGCGGAAACCAGAGTCTCCAGGAACGACACCTCCTCAGGCTTTCCTGGGAAGACAGCTGCTTGTCAGCACATGGGGACAGTATGAGTAACTGAGCTTCTCAGAGTATGAACAGCCAGGCCTGAGTATAGAACTCCACTCTGTACTGGAGATGATGGAAGGATCAAGGGCGGAAACCATAGATTCTCCCAGGCCCAGGATCCCGGGCTGAAAGTACTTGGCTGTGTCAGACTGACCCTGGACGCTCCTCCTCTGAGAGCAGCTGGCTGAGGAACCAGGGAGGGACTCCTGAGCTCAGACGCCTCTGTCTTTGAACTTGAATGTGACGTAGAACTTGGACTGGAATTTCTCCCCAGGTCTATGAGAAAGGCAGAGGGTAACGTTCAAATTCCGTGCATGTCCTCGCTGCTGCCAGCAAAGTCGATCTCCTTGTGTATGTGGTTCAGCTATTTATTCTACTCCCACAGTCCTTCAGCCTCACGACAGAACCTCTGGGCAGGCCTAGGCAAGACGGCTGGCTACAGCGTAGGTAACAACAACCTTGGGAGCACGGTGGCCTTGGAGAGGCTTCACAGCAAGGTTCTGACCCAGGTCGGAACTTAGGGGACAAAGGAGGCACGGCAGGAATAGCCTGAGAGGGGCAAAGGTGAACCAGAGGGCCCTGACCTATGGCCATGTCCCAAACAAGGAGCCGCCATGTCCAGGGACCATCTGCAGCTACTCCTGAAGCCCCAGAAAGAGAGCAACCGTCCTCGGAAGGCACAACCCTTTCTCCTCCCCTACCCTCTGCACATGAACACAGACAAACAGACAGACAAAACGAACACACACACACACACTACTGTCCTTATAATTACTGTTGAGAAGTACATATAATCTTTAACAGCTTTCCCAACCTAAACATCTACCCAGAAAGGCTAACTGTTGTGAGCACTGCCTAGAGAGACCACGCTGGAGGCAGGGTAGACTCTGAAGTCTTGGACTAAAGTGGCTGCAGCAGGAAAAGGCATCCTGTTTCATGCAAACATCAGCAGAGAGGCTGGGAACTCTGCTGTGGGATCACACGTGGGGGAAAAAGGAGCCATGCAAAATTCTGACATTTTCAGACCATAAATTTACTACTTAGCAAAACTAAAAACTAAATGAAATAAGGAATCAAGAAAATAGACAAGAAATAGACCACATAACAAAAAGTGAAAAAGAAATGAAAAGACTGAAAATTAAAGTAAAACAATAAAGAAAAAAAAAAGAACAAGGTCAACTAAGAGGTAGTTTTGTGAAAAAGAAAAAGTAAAAATAATCTTTAAAAATGTTCAATCACACTCTGCATATTAAAACTACAACGAGATTATCACACAGATGGAAAATTTTCTAGAAATTAAAAATACACTCTGTTGATGTTGGGACTGGAGAGAGGTTAAGAGCACTGGCTGCTCTTCCAGAGGTCCTGAGTTCAATTCCCAGCAACCACATGGTGGCTCATGACCATCTATATTGAGATCTGGTGCCCTCTTCTGGTGTGCAGGCACACATGCAGACAAAACACTAGTAGTAATAATAATAATAATAATAATAATAATAATAATAATAATAATAATGTTGATGATGATAAATATTTTTTAAAATACACTCTTGACAAAGCTATGGAAAAAAAGGGATGTCAGGCTGGAGAGACGGCTCAGCGGTTAAGAGCACTGTCTGCTCTTCCAGGGGTCCCGAGTTCAATTCCCAACAACTACATGGTGGCTAACAGCCATCTATAATGAGATCTGGTGCCCTCTTCTGATGTGCAGGTGTATATGGAGGCAGAACACTGTGTATGTGATAAATAAATACTTTTTTTTTTAAGGGATGTCAAGCCGGGCGTGGTGGCACACGTCTTTAAATCCCAGCACTCGGGAGGCGGAGGCAGGCGGATCGCTATGAGTTCAAGGCCAGCCTGGTCTACAAAGTGAGTCCAGGACAGCCAAGGTTACACAGAGAAACCCTGTCTCAAAAACCAAAAAACAAACAAAAATAAAATAAAATAAAAAAAGGGATATCACAAATGGTGGTGAGTGCAGCAGCCTTCTAGCACATCTGTCAGTCCCATTTCTGAGAGCCTGTCCCAGCTATATGCCCTCCACAGGAACTGGTATATGTACAAATTCATTCTTTGCATCACTCTGCAGGTTGTATTGTATTAGTGTGGTGTGGTGTGGTGTACGGTGTGGTGTGGTGTATGGTGTGGTGTGGTGTACAGTGTGGTGTGGTGTGGTGTGTATGGTGTGGTGTGGTGTGTATGGTGTGGTGTGGTGTGGTGTGTATGGTGTGGTGTGGTGTGGTGTGTATGGTGTGGTGTGGTGTGGTGTGTATGGTGTGGTGTGGTGTGTATGGTGTGGTGTGGTGTGGTGTGTATGGTGTGGTGTGGTGTGGTGTACAGTGTGGTGTGGTGTGTATGGTGTGGTGTGGTGTGTATGGTGTGGTGTGGTGTGGTGTGTATGGTGTGGTGTGGTGTGGTGTACAGTGTGGTGTGGTGTGTATGGTGTGGTGTGGTGTGGTGTGTATGGTGTGGTGTGGTGTGGTGTATGGTGTGGTGTGGTGTATGGTGTGGTATGGTGTGGTGTGTATGGTGTGGTGTGTATGGTGTGGTGTGGTGTGGTGTATGGTGTGGTGTGGTGTATGGTGTGGTGTGGTGTGTATGGTGTGGTGTGTATGGTGTGGTGTGGTGTGGTGTATGGTGTGGTATGTGTGTGTGTGTACAAATGTGATGAGTGTGGTGTGTGTGTGTACAGGAGTGTGGTGTGTGTGTGTACAGGAGTGCATGGCCCTGAGGACAGAGGACAACTTTCAGACATCAGTTCTCTCCTTCTACCATGTGAGATCTGGGGCTCAAACTCAGGTCACCAGGCTTTTGGAGCAAGCACTTGTACCCACTGAGCCATCTCACTGGCCCCAGTACTATTCTTAAGAGACAAAAACTACTCTGGTATGACACATGAACCCACAGCAGCAGTGGCTCTCTACACAAGACCTGTTCAAGATCAAGCCAGTTCAAAGTTCTGGCAAGGAGGGAGAAGAGGATGCTGAGACCCCACCCTAGCTGAAGAGGATGCTGAGATCCCACCCTAGCTAAAGAGGATGCTGAGACCCCACCCCTAGCTGAAGAGGATGCTGACACCCCACCCCTAGCTGAAGAGGATGCTGAAACCCTACCCTAGCTGAAGAGGATGCTGAGACCCCACCCCTAGCTGAAGAGGATGCTGAGACCCCACCCTAGCTGAAGAGCTGTCGGCAGTTGATGGCTGCTGGGACAGAGACAATCACTTTTCTGTAGAGTGTGGCCACTGGAAGGTTGCCTGTGCCCAGTGGATGAGCCCATACACATGAGCAGCACTAAGGATTCAGTAGGTTAAAATATATATATATATATATATATATATATATATATATATATAATTTACTTATTATATATAATAAACTGGGGGCATAATCGGGTGGGGGACGTGATGGATCTGGTCCTGAGAGAAGTTGTTATTGTTAAGTCTGAAATCGCCTCTCAGAGACCACCACTCACACATGCAGTCAGCAAGAATGATTTTATTTCAAGAGAGCAAAAATACTGCATGCAGGGGTCAACCACTTTACAAAATGGTGACCCTGGATGCTGGTCACAGGCCTCTCTATGAGTAAAGAGGGAAATTCCAGCAAGAGTCAGGTAATCTAAAACCTGACTGGTGGGCTACTAGGCAGTTACACGGGCTGGTTTTTGGTTGGCCCATGGTCAAGTGGGCAGCAGACCGTATTCCTGTGTCATGAACGCTTAGTCACAAGATGACATCCCAAAACATATAAGGGCCCCAAGCATAGATGTCTGGACTTGGGCTGATGTTTCTCCATGCTTCTGTGGCTGTCCCCTAGCTGCCCTTTGCTCTGATTGGCTGCCCTTCGGGTAGGGATCTTAACACCATGAGTTGATCAGTAGAGATCCGACTGGGCTCACTCTGGCTCTTCGTTATGAGGGTGACAATGGATACGATCAAGGTATGTGGCGTACATGCATGCAAGTGGCAGAGAATAAAGGGGGATAAGACCCAAGCATTCAAAACTCTAATAGTCCAACACGAGAAGCACCAGTGAGCCAGGCACGCCCGGCCAGAAGCACTGCCTGGCTGCCAGCAAAGAGATGTGAGGACATCAAGCTAAACTGGTGTGAGAAGAGTCTCTGGGACACATTACCATGGAGATAAAGACAGCTTATCACATGCTACCGTTTACATCAAAAGCCGAACATTCACATTTGTTTGCATCAGCACACACAAGAGATAAAGAGAAAAAGTAGTAAAATTGATTTCCTCTAGAAAGCTGGGGGAACAAGGTGGGACAGGGAGAAGGAGGAGGAAGCTTTCCATCGCGGGCTGTGACGTCTGAACCTCAGCATCAAACCCCCTAGTCGCACACCAATCACAAGAACAGAGAGGCTGGGGGGGGGGGGGGACACGCGGGGCAGGGGGGGCAGGGGAAGGGGTGCTCAGCAGAAGCAGTCCAATCTTTATGGCCAGCCTGGTCTACAGAGTGAGTCCAGGACAGCCAGGGCTACACAGAGAAACCCTGACTCCAAAAACAAAAACAAAAACAAACAAACAGAAAGAACAAAGACGACTCGGGTGTCCCAAATTCAAATCTTACTACAAATCAAAATGGTGTGGTACTAGCATAAGAACAGAACAATGAAATGAAACTAGGAGTCCAGAAATAAACGCCCACGCCAAAAAAACAAAACGAAAAACCTCTACATGAATGTCTAAGGTAAAACTCTTCTTCTTCTTCTTCTTCTTCTTCTTCTTCTTCTTCTTCTTCTTCTTCTTCTTCTTCTTCTTCTTTTGTTTGCTTTTTGTTTGTTTGTTTTTCAAGACAGGGTTTCTCTGTGTAGCCTTGGCTGTCCTGGACTAACTTTGTAGACCAGGCTGGCCTGGAACTCACAGCGATCCACCTGCCTCTGCCTCCCGACTAAAGGCTGTTCTTTTTGAAGTAGATGGAGCCCGCTAGAGAAAGCCACAATTTGTCAAAATTCAGAAAATACGCGACTGTGGCATGCCCACTCCCAATTGATGTTTTGTTTTGTTTTTTGAGACAGAGAAACTCTGTGTAGCCCTGGCCAGTTGATAACGTCTATAATGCAGCCCCTATACCTAAGGCTCAGGAAAATCATGTGAGGGGGAACAGGAACGAGTCTGAGAGCCAGAGGACCAGGCACCTGCTGGGAAGCAGCATCTTCTAAACATGGCAGGGAAGCCACATCCATGAATCTCATCACCATGGCTGCCTGACTTTGCCTCTTAGTCCTTGCTGAAGTCAGCATTTGCTGAAAGTTCACTCATGCTGCTAAAATGATTTAAGCAGTAAGAAGGGTAGGAAATTAAATGAATCTATAAGCATTAGCTACTGACCACAAAGCAAAACCTAGACGTGGTCCCCGGTGGCTCCCAGTGCCTTGTCCTTGCCCTCTGAGGCTGCAGGAGGCCTGGACATCATGGACGTCCATGCAGGGCACAGAGCTGGGCAATCCTCAGCTGCTGCCTGCCTTACTGCCTGCCCACACTTCTCTAGCTCTTTGCCCACGACAGATGAGGCCTGCAGAGAATGAACACATGGGGAGTTCTTCTTAATATGCAGTAACTCCTGATTTGCCCAGGAGGCCTTCTGAGGTCCCCGCAATACATGACTCAGTGCTGGAACCAGAAGCTTGGGAGGGTGGAACCTTTCTTTTCAACCACTTCACGTTGGTATAACATTTATTTTTTTCCATGACTGTAAAAGCAACATGTGTTTAGCCCTTAACTTAAGAGAGTGTCCCACTCTCTATGTGCTTTCAACATTGATCCCAAGCTGGAGGTCCCCGGCTGGCTGCAGAAGTCACCGCTGGCTCTGGTTCCTGGGGTCACTCTAAGTCTGGAGCACTGGTTCTCACCCTTCCTAATGCTGCGGCTCGTTAACACAGTCCCCCATGTGTGCTGACCCTCAACTGTAAAATTATTTTTGTTAGCGGCAGTAGTACGCACCAGGAGGGGAAAAAACTATTTGTGTTGCTACTTCATAACTGTAATTTCACTACTGTTAAGAATCATAATGTAGGGCTGGAGAGATGGCTCAGAGGTTAAGGGCACTGACTGTGCTTCCAGAGGTCCTGAGTTCAATTCCCAGCAACCACATGGTGGATCACAACCATCTATAATGTGATCTGATGCATACTGTATACATAATAATAAAAATTAAAAAATTAAAAAATTAAAAAAGAATCATAATGTAAATTTGTGTCTTCTGATGGTCTTAGGTGACCCCCCCCCCATGAAAGGGTTGTTTGACCCCTAAAGGGGGCACAACCCACAGGTTGAGAACCACTGGTCTGGCGTCTCATGAAAATACCCCCAATGCTAGCTCATTCTAAAATAGAGGAGGAAGACTGTCAAATTGGTATACTAGGACTTTTCCTCTAAGCAGTCATCTGAAGAGACAGGCAGCGAGAAAGACAGGGTCATAAGCTGTGAGAGGAAAGAGATGGTCCTGCACACTTTGACATGACTTCCTGCAGTGCAGGGCTAGCTTCCCTCCATATGTCCCTCCTCAGTGGGCTGAGAGACTGCTGGGACCAATTGTATGTGGTAAAAGTGAGTCTGTACCACTTTCCAGGCCTGACATTTCTATTTCCTGTCTTGGGCACCTGTTCTCAGAATCCTTGCCCTAGAGGAAGGCAACACCGCATTAGAGCCCCAAGTGCACTGGGATCACCTGCTTCTGAGAAGCTGGGCAGCACAGGGAGGCCCAGGAGGATGAGGTCAGTCAAGCATGACCACAGGAGAAAAGAGAGCACACAACTGCACACAAGGCCATCTTAGCAGAAAAGCAGGCAGGGAGCAGAGAGGGAGGAGGGAGTGTGCATGCCTCGGGAGCTCACTGGAACACACCAGAAACCTCCCAACAGGTCACACAAGCACAAGCTCTGAAAGCACAGTTGCATCTTCCCTTACCTCTGGTCACAGCTTAAATGTCTAGGCTGCTAACAAAAACAGAAGCCGAGTTGTCATATTCCCAACAATGATTCTTCAGCACTGGAGTCTCTTCCGCTCTTCTGTCTACAGCTGCCTGAGCCTCTCGGGCCTTTTAGGCCAATCACACGTGTGCAGCTTGGCATGCCTGCACATTTCCCAGAGACTTGGCCATATGCTCTGTGGTTCCTCCAGCAAAGGTGCACCAGCGCTCCAGACTCCCCGCCCCACCTCAGTCCCAATGCAAAGAGAAGCTGTCTCAGACAGCCCAGCAACTCCAGGAATGCAGGACCCAGAGGGCCCTGGGGAAGCCTGAACTCTGTTCTGAGGCTGGCCTGTCCAGTGCCCAGGGTCACTACCGCAGATGAAGAGGCCCAGAGAGTTTGGGGAGGAGACACAGGAAAGGTATTTCCAACTTATGCACATGGCCAGCCACTAGTAGCCCAGAGTGGCCGTGTTCCAACATGTGACGCAGCATGCTAGTCGAGAAGATCTAACACATGAGCCAAAGCAGAGTACCAGGAATCAAGCCCAGGAGCACAGCCTGAGCTCCTGAAAACCCGTGCTGCCTGAGGCCTGAGCACCGGTCCTTACAGGAGGCTCCGCAGCAATGGGCTCTGAAGTGAGAACGTCCTCAAACCTAATGATGACAAGAAGATGATGAGTAAGAAGCCAGATGTGCTGTCACCCACCTAGAATCCCAGAACCCTGAAAGAGGGGCTGAGACAGTAAGAGCACAAGTTCGAGGCCACAATGAGCTAAACAGCAAAAGCAAAACTATGTCTATAAATAAATAAATAAATAAATAAATAGTACATTTAACAGCCAATTGTGGTGCTACACGCCTGTAATCCCAGCACTCGGGAGGCAGAAGCAGGCAGATCTCTGTGAGTTCGAGGCCAGCCTGGTCTACAAAGTGAGTACAGGACAGCCAAGGCTACACAGAGAAACCCTGTCTCGAAGGGGGGGGGGGGGGGGGAAAGAGTACATTTACCACACAGGCTACATCAGAGCAGAGGTGGGATTCTTAGGCAAGGATGACAATACAGCAAGAACAAAATACCATCTGCAGAGAAAAGGAGAGTAGACAACTGTACACAAGGCCATCTTAGCAGAAAGGCAAGCAGGGAGCAGAGAGGGAGGAGGGAGGTACGCATGCGTAGTTCCCACTGGCAAAAAGTCCCCACTGTATTTTACGAAAATGACAAGGAAGTCACGAGTCCTCAGCAGTTTGCTTCTTATCCCATTTTCCCCATAAGTGCCAGGAGTTTCAGCAGCTCCACAGGACATGAGGCTTTTAGAGCACGTACCACGGCAAGGACCCACCCCACTCAGCATCTCTCTTCCACACAGGCTGTGAGGTGCTTTAGACAAGGACAGTCTCCTTCATGCTATACTCCACACTCAGCAAGTAACAGTATTGTACTGGTTCCACTCCCTGACAGGAAACACTACACCTACCTGAGTGGAACCAGTACAATACTTGCAGCAGTAAGAAGAAGACTTAAGACATCATTCTCAGTTGAAAGACAAACCAGGCATATGGCTCCCTTACACAACCTTCATGAGGTTCAAAACCCTTCACTGAATTCCCTGAGCACAGCACAGAGGGCTGAAGAGTCCCCATAGACCTGATGAAGGCAGAAGGATAGGAGGCAAGGCCAGAGAGGCCAGGTGTGCATTGCACGGTGAACTGATCACTCGTATCCATAACATCCGCCTCTAGGGATGGATGCCCACGTGATCTCAGGCTCTGTCACTCACTCACTAACTCCCATGGGTTACCCTGATATACCTCAGCTTCCTCACCTGTAAAATAAAGGTAACGTCTTGACCACCTGACAGAGTTGTTGTGAAAACACAAGCAGATGATCAATGGAAAGTCTTACTCTGCACAGAGCCAGGAGATCTAAAGCCTCTAATAAGAGATGTAGTGCAAGCCAGGTGCAGTAGCTCAGGCCTCTAATCCCAGCACTTGGGGAGGCAGAGACAGGCAAATCTCTGTGAGTTCAAGGCCACCCTGGTCTGCAAAGCAAGTCCAGGACAGCCAAGGATACACAGAGAAACACTGTGTCAAAAACCAAGGGGGGTGGGGCAGTTCGATATGCTATATACTGACAACAATAAAGTGGGGGCAACAGAGACGGGGGCCACATCACCAACAGCTCACAAACAGTGGAAACCACGTGAGACAGCAGACTTCACTACCTACCACAAGACCCAAGGCTACGGACTGCCAAGACAATGTACGGGATCCAATGGACAGTTGTTGGAAATGTGAAGGAACTAATTATAAATGTAAAATAAATAGTCAACCATGAAAGCAGAAGGAAGTGAAAAGAAACGCTAAAACTAGTTGAACTACTTTCCATTCTGAAGTTGCTGAAGTGACCCTGAAAATGCCCAAATAAAGAGAACATGTTCAGGAGTGCGCTTGCATTCCCACAGCCCTTCGGCTCAAAGGCTTTCCATGGAGCTGGAAGTCAGTTCTCAGAAGCCATCGGAGGCACCATGCATGGAACACACGCCGCATGCACTGTGGCACCATGCATGGAACACGCACCACATGCACTGCGGCACCGTGCATGGAACACGTGCTGCATGCACTGCAGTACAATGCATGGGACACATGCTGCATGCACTGCGCTCTGAAGAACTAGGGCCACAAGAAAGCGCAGCTCTGCTGACAAAACCTTCCGAAAGTCCAAAAGTTACAGAGACCAATTTTGCTTAAAACTCTGCAATTTTTGGTTAAAAAATCACATCACGGTTCATAAAAGTCATTAGATGGATCCTATGCCATGAGTTTAAATGCTGGCCCATTATAAAGTGATATTGTTTATACAGCACACTGCTCAGGCCCTTCATGTGATGCTCTGGGTAAAATGCATACCACTTCAAAACTAAAAGCATCTCCTAGTCCGTGAAGCACTCCTGCCTAAGGACTTGGATGGAAGCTGTTTTGCATTCAATCAAGCTTTTCACAGGCAGTGCCAATGCTCCTCACTGAGAGTGGCCTCCTGAAATACATCAAGACTTCTCAGAAATGGGACGACTCCATGAGCATCTAGCACCAGGGGAGACAATGCTGGCAGTTTCCAGCCCTTGGCTCTGCAGAGAAGAAACTCCTCAGAGGGCCTGACTGAACTGCTCCCTCTATGAAGAATCATGCTTACAGTGAAGCTAGGTCAGAGGACCCGAGAGATGAACCCATGAGCTGACTCATGACGGAGTTCCAAATGAGGCCATTTCCAGAAGAGGCAGAACTGCACTCCCCTGTCTAACAAAGCAAAGGCTAGGGTTTGACAAAAGCAGGAAGATGCTGCATTTGTCCCTCCATGACAAACAGGCACATTTTATAAGGGAGAGTATTAAAAGAAACACACCCACTTACATACAATGATAATAAAGAAATAAAGGCCTGGGCAGTGAGGAAAAGATGGCCAGCTTCTTCCTCACCCTCCCGACCTGTGACAAAGGCTTGAGGGCTTTTGTCTCCAGCCACCAACCCTGCTGGTGGACTGGCAGGACTAGTTCAAGACCTGCTTAGAACATGACACACAACAGTTCTGGGCCAGTCAACTGTCCTAGCTTTCTTCAAACTCACTAGCCCTGAAGAAAGGGAGGAAACTCCTCAGGGTCTTCAACTCACCCTGCCCCCCATGACTGGATTTTTTGGCTTCCTGAGTCCTCCCTACCAACATACCTATACAGACACAAAGACACACACACACACACACACACACACACACACACACACACACACATACACACACACATACACACACACACACACACACACATACACACAATCTTATAATTAATACATTATAGATAATTTACAATTAATCTCACTTGTTTCTTTTTATTTGAGGAGGGGGTGTTGTTTTGGTGCTGGGGAATTGAACCCAGGACCTAGACTGCTGTCTGCTGTTCTTCAGCCCTGCCACTGAGCTGCCTGAGCCGCCCGCCTACCTCTGATGAGCTCCGGCCTGTAGTTCTTGCGAAGCTGCTCCAAGAAGCTGTTGTAGAAGCTCTCAGCCTGCTCTGTGGGCATGGCCAGGTGGAAGTCGGGCTTGTTTCCCTTGAGGACGCACTGGAGGGTGAACTGGCTGACACACAGCACCTCGTACTGCTTATCCATCACGCTCTTGGACCAGTGCTTCCCGCTCTCGTCCTCAAACACACGCAGATTTAAAATCTTTCGAACCCTACGGGGAGAGAGAGCAGTGAGAGCCACCTTAAGAATCACAAGGCCAAAATAAATAAATAAATAAATAAGAATCACAAGGTCCCCAACGTCCTCCAGACTTCCAAAGAAAGACACACTGCTGACTCAGTCAGTCACAGGAGCTGTGATGCAGCATGTTAAGGTGCCTTATCTCCTCACCTGCACTCTTGGGCAATACCAGCCCTGCCCAAAAGGGGCTCTTGTGTGATTCTTTTTGGGCAGCCCCTCTAATTCATAGCTGTCACCAGTAGACTTAAGGATACTGCCACCAGAACTGTAAGAAAACAGTGGAAACTGCAAGGGAAGTGCTGTGTCTCCCACACACTGGACCTTCAGGCTCAGAAGAGACCAAGGTAGAGTGTGTGGTCCAAGGTAACTACCAAGAAAGGAGGTACACGGACACGGACACACACACACACACACACACACACACACACAGGCCCGCACGTGCACACACTATAACCACATGGAACACAGAAACTACAGACTAACTACAGCTCTGCTTCTCCCTTCCTGACACAGGAGAGCCTGCTGCCATACAGAGAGATCTGAGACTTTCACCTGCTAGCTCCACACAGCTGTGCCAGCAACTCACTCTATAAACATCTTTTTGTTTCTTACTTTCTAGTAATTGGTCTCCACTCCTGTGTTTATAGCTCATGATAGTTTTGTTTAGCTACCTCTGTTAGTTCTTCCGGTTGTTTTGAATGTTTCTCCACCCAGTTGACAGTACAGTACTGTTTTCTGTACTTTTCACCCTTATCTCAAATACTTTCTTCCCTTTTATTCTTACGTCTTATTCTTTCATCCTAATTCTCCCTCTTTTGCTTAATTCCAGCCTTCCATAGCTTTAACAGCCTCTAGGATCTGTGGACTCCAACAGCATTCAACCAGCCTTGCTTAGCTACTTACTCATCTTGATTTTTTTTTTTTTTAATTTCAAAGTCAGCCTAATACTCATCTCTAGCCTCCTCCACTTGACTTCCCTCTCGATCCCAATCTTACTAAAACCCCAGTGAACGCTGTACTGTCCTTGGTCATTTATCCTCCAACAGTTACTGGAGTCAAGGGGCCACTGCTGTAACTGGCGAGGACAACAGTTGCACAGTAGAACATCCAGCAGCTGCGGTTTGTACCAGGCATCCTCAACTCCTGGACTGAGAAACTATTTTCTAAATTACACTCAACTCTGCCATGTCCAACTACATCCCACTTGAACACTCCAAATACTTCACCTCAAAACATATAGCTATTTGTTTGTTTGTTTGTTTGTTTGTTTTTCAAGACAGGGTTTCTCTGTGCAGCCTGGGCTATCCTGGACTCACTGTGTAGACTGAGTAGGCTGGTTTCAAACTCACAGAGATCTGCCTTCCTCCCAAGTGCTAGGATTACAGACATGTGCCCAGCTTGTTTTGTTTTTGGTTTTGGTTTTTTTTTTTTTCTAGCAAAGAAATAATGACAGATGCATAAATCTTAATACTGAAACAAGAAACACAAAAGGCCGAGACAACATGACTCTCTACAAATGACTAACTCTGTGATAATGGCATCTAATGAATAAGATGAGATTTCAGACAGCAAACTCAAAAAATGATTTCGAGTACACTCAGAGACCCAAACAGCTGAAGGAGGACAGTGAGAGATGACATGAAAGAGGAGTTCAGCAAGGAGGTAGAAATACTAAAGAAACTAAAACTGAAATTTTAAATCCCATAACTAAAAATTGTCCACACCTAGTCAAATTAGGTGGTGGATTTTATAAGACCATCCCAGAAGAGCTAACACTGATGCTTCTCAAATTATTCTGTAAAATTAAAAAAAAGGAAGAAATATTACTGTTCTGATTTAAATGAGAAATGTCCCTCATATGCCATTATATTTGGACACTGGGTCTCCAGTTGGTGGCATCCTGTAGGGCAGAACCTTAAAGAGGAAGTGCCTTGCTGAAGGAAGTGCATCATTGGAGGAGCCAGGATTTGAGAGTTTGTAGCCTCTCCACACTTCCTGTTCGTTCTCTCTACTTCCTGTGTCAAGCTTTCTTCTCCTGCCACCAGGCCTTGCCTGTTGCCACGCCTTTCCCACCGTTACACCTGTGAGCCCAAAACCCTCTCGTCCTTAAGTTACTTTCAGTTGTGATATTTTATCACAGTCACAGGAAACAAATATAATCACAAATGCCTTCTACAAAGGCAGTATTAACCTGACACCAAAATCAAATAAAGATGCAAGATAAAAAGAACATTACAGAACAATCTCCCTGTTGAACATAGAGTCAAAAATTCTCAACAAAATATTTGCAAACAAATTCAAGAATACATCAAAAAGACTATTCACCATGATCAAGTTGGCTTTATTCCAGATATGCAAGGGATGGTTCAATGTATGGAAATCAACAAATGTTATAAATTAAATAGTCCCAAAAACAGATATCACATGGTCATCTTGGTAGACTAAAAGAGACTTTAGCTCATTCTGCTGTGAGGTGACAGGGTGTGGGAGAGATGTCTTCATCCATAGACACCTGCAGTGGGAGAGAGTTGTCCTGCCCCTCACAGAGTGGGCCCTGAACCTTACCTGGGCCCCAAGGGTGTGAACACAAGAGAGCTGACCCTGCCCCTTGCCGGCTGCGGCACTGGGTGAGCTAGCTGCAGCAGGGCTAGAGAGCTGACCCTAGGGGCAGGGAGCAGAAGAGCTGGCAGGCTGACGAACTCAGCCACCACCCAGGCCCAGATCCAGGGCTTTGAGGTGGCCCATGCCAACATCTACCCCATCTATGACCTGCTAGAGTAAGTGAAGGGGCCGGTTCTGCAGATCCAAAGCTGCAGGATCTCCATGACACAGGCAACAACAGGCTGTCTGGGGGGAGTCCTGGTATTGACAGTGGATCCAGTATTGATGGTGTAGCAGAAGCCAGAGGCCTCGAATGACTCACTGCAATGAACATTTGCAAGTAAAGATATGTGGACAAAAGGCTGTACTATGGGGCAAACCATGACACACTACAGCTTCCACAAGAGATGGTTTTTGTTTTGTTTTGTTCATTTTTTTAATGCTTGTTTTGTTTCTTATTTTCTTTTGCTGGGAAGGTTGCAAGGGCAGAGAGTCACAAAGAGATAGGGAGATATGAGGGGGGA
Organism: Acomys minous; assembly: GCF_964271855.1. Classification (NCBI taxonomy): domain Eukaryota; kingdom Metazoa; phylum Chordata; class Mammalia; order Rodentia; family Muridae; genus Acomys; species Acomys minous. The sequence continues at coordinate 5,221,678 of NC_140485.1, forward strand.
TTGAGCTACACCATGTGAACTCACAAAGAATCAATTAAAAGTTGTTTTTTGTTTTGGGTTTTGTTTTGTTTTGCTTGTTTGTTTGGTTTTTCAAGACAGCATTTCTCTGTGTAGCCTTGGCTGTCCTGGACTCACTTTGTAGACTAGGTTGGCCTCAAACTCACAGCGATCCACCTGCCTGTGCCTCCCCGAGTGCTGGAATTAAAGGCATGCACCACCACACCTGGCTGTTTTTTGTTTTTTGTTTTTTGTTTTGATTTTTCGAGACAGGGTTTCTGTGTGTAGCCTTGGCTGTCCTGGACTCGCTTTGTAGACCAGGCTGGCCTCAAACCCACAGTGATCCGCCTGCCTCTGCCTCCTGAGTGCTGGGATTAAAGGCGTGTGCCACCACGCCCAGCTTGTTTTTTTTTTTTTAAGTCTGGGCATGATGGCACATACCTTTTAATCCCAATACTTGGGAGGCAGAGGCAGGTGTATTTCTGTGAGTTCAAGGGCAGCCTGGTCTACAAAATGAGTTCCAAGACAGCCAGGGCTACACAAAGAAACCCTATATTGAAAAAGCAAAAGGGAGAGGAGCTTTTACAAAATCCAGTATCCCTTCAAGATAAAAGTTCTGAAGTAATTCAGAAGGACCTCATGGCTACAGTCAACATTATATTAAATGAGGGAAAACGTTCCACTAAAACCATGAACAAAAGCGTCAACCGTCCCCATCTCCTCTCATTCGATATAGTGGTGGAAGTGGTGGCTGGAATGGTAAGACAAGAGAAGTAAATAAAAAGTTTACAAGTAGGGAAGGAAACTGCCCAAGAATCTACTCGCATATGATATGATTCTATCCATCAGACCTTGAATATTTCATCAGAAAACAGAATTAATAGACACTTTCAACAAAGTCACGAGATACAAAATTCACATATGAAAATCAGCAGCCTTCCTATACAAGCTGAGAAGAAACCAGCAGGACAATCCCATCACAATAGCCCTAAAAATAAATAAATAAAAATGTTGAAACAGCCTTATGCAAGTGCAGTAGTTTCAATAAGAACTAGCACAGCTGTCCTCTGAGAGGCTCCGCCCAGCACAGATCAAACAGTCAGACACCGGGTGGAGCACAGGGAGTCGTGTAGAAGATTGGAAGAAGACTAGAAGGGCCCAGAGATGGCAGGAGCCCATAAGAAGACCAACAGAGCCCACTAATCAGGGGACTTATGGACACTGATGCCCCAACCAAGGACCATGCATGGACTCAACCTAGGCCCCCTACACATATGGCCAATGGGCAGCTTAGTCTTCATGTGGGTCCCCCAGGAAGGGGAGTGGGGGCTGTCTCTGACATGGAGTCTGTTGCCTGTTTTTCTTCGATCACTTCCCCCTGGCAGGGCTGCCTCGCCAAGCCATAGGGGAAGAAGATGCACTCAGTCCTGATGCAACTTGATGTGCTGGTGTGGGTTGGTAGGGGGAGGCTCCCCTTATCTGAGGAGTAGGGGAGGGGGGAGGGACAGGGCGGAGAAGAGGGAGGCGGCCATGATTGGGATATAAAGTAAATAGTAAATAAATTAATTAATTGATAAATAAATGCCCCCCATACATAGGCTCATATATTTGAATACTTAGTCACCAGGGAGTGAAAGTGTTTGAAAGGATTAGAAGGATTAGCAAGTGTGGCCTTATTGAAGTATGTGTAGCCTTGATGGAGGACTGACATTCATTCATATCCCCCCCTCTCTCCCCCTCTCCCTCTCCCTCTCCCTCTCCCCCCTCCCCCTCCCCCTCTCCCTCCCCCTCTCCCTCTCCCCCTCCCCCCCCCCTCTCTCTCTCCTGCCCACAGACCAGGACACAGCTCTCAGCTGCTGCTCCACTGCCATCCATGAAGCCAAGCTCATCACCATGATAACAGACTAAGCCTTTGACACTGTAAACAAGGCCCCATTAAATGCTTTCTTTTCTGAGAGTTGCCTTGGTCATGGCATCTCTTTACAGCAGCAGAACACTGACCAAGACACCAAGGACATGGACGAGCTCCCTGATGAAACAAAACTCTGAAGAAAGAAACTCATAAAGGGGACAGAAAATGAAAATCTCTCATTAGTAGGATTAATATTGTAAAAATGGCCATCCTACCAAAAACAATCTACAGAGTCAATGAAATCTCAATCAAAACTGTAGTGATAGTCTTCACTGAAATAGAAAGAAATATTAAAATTCATGTGGAGGCAAAAAAGAAGAAGAAGAAGAAGAAGAAGAAGAAGAAGAAGAAGAAGAAAAAGAAAAAGAAATCCTAGATAGCTAAAGCAATCCTGAGCAAAAAGGATATTGATAGAGGCATATGCTCCACAGCCACGTTCAGATGCTCCAAGTTATAACTGCACACAGATTTTCAGCTGGCATTCACATATTAGAGGCAACATCCAACATTTGTATTTCTGGGCCTGGGCTATCTCACTTATCATACTGTTTTCCAGTTCCATCCACCTTCTGAATTTTATCTTAATAGCTGAATAAAGTTGCACCATGTCTGTAATGGTCAGGAAGACAGAAAGAGCCCATGAGAGGTGGCAGGAAAAAGGTCTTAATGGGGCAATGAGTAGAGCGCATTTGACATGAAAGAAAAGGATGAAAATAAAGGTTAAGTGCAGACGGTGGGGGAGGGGGAGGACAGGATGTTGATTAACAAAAACTAAGGATACACGAAAAGGCCTTATGTAAGCCCATTACTTTATAATCTAAGTAAAAATATAATTAAGAGGCTGGAGAGATGGCTCGGCCATTAAGAGTATTTGCTGTTCGTACAGAAAATCTGAGTTCAGTTCCAAGCACCCACACCAGACAGTTTATAACTGTAATACTTCAGACATCAAACGCTAGACACCTTGATCCAAAAACACAAATATGAGCAACCAAGCCAACATGCCTCCTCCAGAATCCAGCAAACTCTTACAATAGGATCTGAGAAAAACAATTTAGCTGAGGCACAGGAGAAGGACTTCAAAATAGCAACTATAAATATGTTCAGAGACCTTAAAAAGTATATAAATAAAAGCCTTAATAAAGACTGTAAAGGTATAAACAGTTGAATAAAATAATGAAAACAATTCAAGACATAAAAGTAGAATTTAACAATGAAATAAAATCACTAAAGAAAACACAAACTGAAATACACCTGAAAAGAAAAACTCAGCCTCAACAAAAACCTCAGAGTTAAGCCTCACCAGCAGATTAAAAGACAAAGAGAATTTCAGGTCTTGAAGACAAGGTAGAAGAAATAGATAGTTCAGTCGAAGAGAATGTTACACCTTAAAATAATGTAGGGACAAAACATCCAGGAAACCTGAGGCACTATGAAAAGACCAAACCTACGAACATTATACCTATATAGAGGGAAAGGAGAAGAAACACAGGTCAAAATCGTGGAAAAAAAATTTTTGATCATAGAAGAAAATTTCTCTATCTAAAGAAAGAGGTATCAGCCTGGCGTGGTGGCTGGCGCACGCCTTTAATCCCAGCACTCGGGAGGCAGAGGCAGGCAGATCGCTGTGAGTTTGAGGCCAGCCTGGACTACAAAGCGAGTCTAGGACAGCCAAGACTACACAGAGAAACCCTGTCTCACAAAACCAAAAAAACAAAAAAAAAAAGAAAGAAAGAGATATCTATCAAGGTACAAGAAGTACATAAAAACCCAAACTAACAGGAACAGAAAAGAAACTCCTCATGATATATAATAATCAAAACACTAAATGTACAAAACAAAGAAAGAAGGCAGGCCCATTAAAATAACACCTGACTTTTCAATGGAGACTCTAAAAGCCGGAAGGACCTGGGCAGATCTCTACTCGCTCTAGGAGCCCACAGAAGCCCAGCTACCATTACCAGCAAAACCACCAATCACAATCAAAAGAGAAACAGAAGATATAAGGATAAAACAAATTAAGTAATTTCTGTCCATCAATTCAGCTCTGCATAAGGCACACACACATGCATACCACACACACACACACAATTTCAGCTTGAAGAGAAATATAACTATAATCAAGAGGACACAAAGGATAATAATCCCAGAACAGAAAATCAAAGGAGGAGGACCATACACCACAATAACAAAATAACAGGAATTGATAAACAACGTTCATTAATAACTCTCAGCATCAGAGCTGAAATCTCAGGGGGAAAAGTAACTTTCAACATCAGTGGTCTCCATTCTCCAATAAAAAGGCATAGGCTAACAGATTGCATTAGAAAACTGGATTCTTCTTTTTGATGCATACAAGAAACACACCTCAACTGGGAGCAGTGTAATGCCAGCACTTGGGAGGCAGAGGCAGGTGAATCTCTGTGAGTTCAAGGCCAGCCTGGTCTACAGAGCAAGTCCTGGACAGCCAAGGCTACACAGAGAAACCCTCTCTCAAAAAAAACAAAAAAGAAGGAGGAAGAGGAAAAGTAGAAAGAGAGGGAGAGGGAAGGAGAGGGGAAGGGGGAGGGGAGGGAGGGGAGGGGGAGAAGAAGACCTCAGCATCAGGGACAGACATAACCTATGGGCAACAGGATAGAAAAAGGTATTTCAAGTAAATAGAACCAAGAAGCAAGCAGATGTAGCTACTCTAATATATTGCAAAATAGACTTCAAACCAAAACTAATCAGAAGAGATATAAAGGGCATTACACACTCATTAGAGAAAAACTCCACCAAGAAAATACTACAGTTCTAGACATGCACCACACATAACCAGTTCACAAAAGCAGCACTACTACAGCTAAAGTATCAGCGATGGTGGGTGGTTTCAATACTCCACCCTTGCCAGCAGACAGGTCACCCAGACAAAAGGTAAACAGAGAAGGCCTGGTGCCGAATAACGGCGTAAATCAAGCGAACTTAGCAGACGTCTCCAGAGCCTCCCACCCGTGATTTCTCAGCAGCCATGGAACCATCTCCAGAGCTGACAACATGTTAACATACAAAGCGCGTCTCGACGTACGCAAGGAAACTGAGATGGCGGCCTCCGTCCTACCTGGTCCCCGTGGACTATGCTGGATAGCAACAACAGCACAGCAGGAAACACACAAGCACATAGAAACTGGATAGCACATAGAAACTAGATAGCAACAACAGCACAGCAGGAAACACACAAACACGTGGAAACTGAACAAGGCACCACTGAGTGAAAATTGTGTGTGAATGAAATCAAGAAAGTTAGTTAAAATTTTCTAGTATTTAATTAAAGTGAAAATATAACATATCTAAACCTATGGGACACAATAAAGGTGGTTCTAAGAAGCAAGTTAACAGCATTACGTGCCTATATAAAAAAAATCTAGACAGTTCGCATATTAGTAATACATAAAAGCTCTAGAAAAGCAAGAAGAAATAATGCCCAAAAAGAGTACACAGGAAGAAATAATGAAACACAGGGCTTATATCAGTGCAATGGAAATGTACACACATGCACGCACATGCATGCGCACACACATGCACATACACATGCACACACACAAAGAATCGATGGAACAAGACGTTGGTTATTCAAGAAAATTGACAAGATTCACAAATACTTAGCCAAATTAACAAAAAGATTAAGAGAGCAGATTCAAAAAGGGAGATATTACAATGGACACCAAAGAAATTCAGACTCATAAAGGCATACTTTAAAAATATGTATTCCACCAAACTGAAAAAACCTAAAAGAAATGGATAAGTTTCTTGTTATAAGCAATGTGCCAAAGTTAAATAAAAATCTGATAAGCAATTTAAAAAGACTTGTAACCCCTAGTGAAATAGAAACAGTAAATAAAAATCTCTCAACTAAAAGAGCCCAGGGCCAGATGGAGTCAGCACAGAATTCTACAAGACTTTCAAAGAATAACTATTGTCAACACCCCTCAAATTATTCTGCAAAGTAGAAACTGAAGAATCATTTTCTGATTCTTTTTATGAAGCCACTAACACCCTGATACCAAAACCACACAAAGACCCAACCCAAAAAATTACAGACCAATATCCCTTATGAACACAGACGCAAAAATTCTCAATAAATGAGCCGGGCGGTGGTGGCGCATGCCTCTAATCCCAGCACTCGGGAGGCAGAGGCAGGCGGATCCCTGTGAGTTCGAGGCCAGCCTGGTCTACAAAGGGAGTCAAGGACAGCCAGGGCTACACAGAGAAACCCTGTCTCGAAAAAAAAAAATTCTCAATAAAATATTTGAAAGTTAAATTCAAGAGGCAGCCTACAGAGTAGGAAAAATATTTATTAATTATATACCTAACAGCAAGTTAGTATTCAGAATACATATAGAACTAAAATGTCTGAATATCAAGAAACAAATAATCAAATTTCAAAATGAAGTATAGAACCAAACAGGACGTTCTCAAAAGATGAAACACAAACAGCTGAGAAACACTTCTTTTAAAAGTTCAAAATCCTTAGTCATAAGGGAAATACAACTACTTTGAGATTTCATCTTATCCCAGTCAGAATGATCAAGATCAATAAAACAAATGGCAGAACCTGCCAGTAAGGATTTGGGGAAAGGACACATATTCACTGCTGGCACGAGGGTAAACTAGTACCCACTGTGGAATGCACATAGCAGCTTCTCAGGAAGCTGGAAACAGACAAACCTAAAGGTCCAGCTACAGCACTCTTGGGTACTCACCCAAAGGACTGTCCATCCTCCTGCAGAGATGCTCACTCGGCCATGTTCACTGTGCTAGCCATAAGTACCCAGGAGCTGGAGACACTCTGGAAGTCCATCCACTGATGAGTGGATAATGATAAGGTGGTATGTTTACACAACGGAATATTATTCAGCTGTTAATTAGGAATTTCGCAGGTAACGGATGGATCTAGGTGAGGTAACCCAGACCCCAAAAGACAAAGATCCTCTCTGATATGTGGATGTTACTGTTTAAGCTTTTGACTCGTGTGCTGCAGTCAGAGTATCCACAGAGCTTAGGTAAGGGACCAGGGAAGGGGAGGGGAAACGGCTAAGGAAGAGTAAGTAGAACATTGTATTTTAAAGAGAGAAAATGGGGAAGGGCACGGAAGGCCATAGTGAAAGAGAGACTGTGAGGAAGGGAAAGTATCGCCAGAGGATTGTTGTTTGTTTGTTTGTTTGTTTGTTTGTTTTGCTGTCCTGGAACTCAATATGTAGGCCAGGCTGGCCTTGAAATCACAAAGATCCTCCTGCCTTTGCTCCACTGAATTGGGATTAAAGGTGTGAGCCAGCGCAGCCATCCCAAAAAGCCTTTAGGAAAGTCATGTGGATTGTCGTTCACAACCATTCCTAACCCCACTGCCAGCGATATGATATGATGCCTTCTCTGTCCTCTGTGGGCACCAGGAATGCACATGGTTGTTGATGCTTTTTTTTTTTTTTTTGGTTTTTCAAGACAGGGTTTCTCTGTGTAGTCTTGGCTGTCCTAGACTCATTTTGTAGTCCAGGCTGGCCCTGAACTCACACCAATGCGCCTGCCTCTGCCTCCCGAGTGCTGGGATTAAAGGCGTGCACCACCACACCCGGCTTGATGCTTTTTATTTTTTAAATAAAGATTTGTTTGTTTGTTTGTTTATTACACAGTGTTTTGCCTACATTTGTGCCTACACGCCAGAAGAGGGCACCAGATCCCATTATAGATGGTTGTGAGCCACCATGCGGTTGCTAGGAATTGAACTCAGGACCTTGGGAAGAGCAACAATGCTCTTAACCTCTGAGCCATCTCTCCAGCCCCAGTGCTTGTTTTTTTAACTCTATTTTATTTGGTGTGTTGAAGCCTCTACCTCCCTTCCCCCAACCCCTTAACCCTGGCTATGAGACAGAAGGTTAGTGGGGAGGGGGTGGGGGGGGGCGCAGACCCCTTTACTTCTCCTGGCTGTTTAGGGTCAGTAGTGTCCTTTTAGGGCAACACCAATCTCTGCCAACAGCAAATACAGCAAGCAGCCTCTTCCGAGCCGCTGCGTTGAAACGCTTCACTCAGTCTATCTCCAAGCTGCCACGCTGTCAGTCTCTGATCTCTCAGCTGCCCGCCACACCACCACCAGACGGCCATCCTTTCTCTCTCTTTTATCTCTATTTATCTTCCTTAGTGTCCTAGACCACACCCCTCTCTGTGCTGCACAAGACAGGCTGTTACCAACTGGCAAAGGTCATGCCCCACAGGAGGCAATCATCAGCTATGCACAAATTAAAGCCTAAACAAAAATCCCACACTTGGGATTAAAACAAAAACATATATATTTACATTTACAAAGAAAAGGAAACGTCTATTATACATGGTACACATTCATATAGGCAGGCAAAACATAAAATAAAACAATAAACCTATAAAAAATATTTAAGTCATATGGAAACCTACCACTGTAGAAGCTTCCTAAAATATGCACATATATGAAAGGAATTTAAATGGAGGCACAAAAAAAATGGGGGAGGCAGTGCCCCCAAATAGACATCTTATGCCACCAAGTAAAACCTCCAGTGCCAGTGAAAGGGAAATTTTTAATTAACATTAAAGCAACAAGAACAGCACAGATCTCTAACTCATAAGTGCAGGTCAACAGGTATGCTAGCCCAAGGTCCCAGATGATAAGTCACAAAGAATGCGGAGATAAGAGACAAAGGCCTACTGAGTGTTCCAGGGACCGGCTGGCCATAAAAAATAGGAAGGATACACAAGGACAAATTCCTGAGAGAAGCAGGTACCGGACATGATCAAGTGAGTAATGAGCCAAGACCCCTCATCTAATTTTATGGTGTTTGCTTAATCCCCCTTGAGGCCCGCACACAATGTTCCAGGTTTGAGTTTAACCAGATGTGTTGTCAGCTCAGATAAAACATCTACCCTCGGGTTTCAAGAAAAACAGGAACCAAGGACTGTTCCCGTATGATTAAGTCTGAGCTTACCCCAGATCTGCCTACGCAATTTGCTGATGTTCAAATGTTTGAAACAACCAATTGTGTGTGGCCGCGCCAAAACTTCCCACTCCCCCCCGACCCTTGCCCATATAAACCCCAAACCCCTGGGCTTCTGGGTCGACCCCTCTGTCTCCTGCGTGAGATACGTGTCGACCCGGAGCTCCGCCAATAAACTGCCTCATGTGTTTACAGCAAGACAGTCGTTTGTGTGTCTTTGGGTGCGCGCCATCCCGAGGCTTGAGTGAGGGTCTCCCTTTGGGAATCTTTCACCAGGAATGGGTTACGTCTTATTGGCGTGTTGGCTAAGGGGTCCTGTGGGGAGTAGTGTAAGCTTTGCCATGGGTGAAAGCAGTCTTGGTGGGCTTTGCCCTTGGACACACTACGGATACTTCCTGAGATTAACCTTGAGATAGACTGGGTGGAACCATCCTGGGCCTGGAATTCAGGAAGGGGACAGAGGGACTCCACCTGGACTATTGTGTTTCTAATCAACCGTCAATGGGAGAGGGAGACCGCCCCTTGCACTTGAGAGACAGGCAGGTGGAGAGGACAGAGAGGAGGAGCAGGTTCAGACCCTGCTTGAGCGGGAAGAGGATCAGCGAACAGGTTGGACCAGCACGCAGGCCAGAGACACCTAGGGACCCGTCCCATGGAACAGATACCAGAAGGTTCACTCTTGTTTCCTGTTAACCTTTTTTCCCTTTTGTGTAAGCTATTTGGGTTGTATAATAAAGTTTCAGTGTTAAAAAACAGAGCCAACAGGTCCCATAGACATCACAGGCATCACAGGCAACTGCCAAGCCTATTGCTTACTCTCCACAACCTGAGGCCCTACTGCTGCAGAGAGCTCTTATTTATGTCATTGAACATGGAGAAGCCAAGCTTCAGCCCTGCTGACTAGCATTCGTCACTCCATGGAGGAGAAAAGTAATAATTAGTATCGCCTAGCTACAAGCACGGGACCTATAACAGCAACCAGCCCACAACATACATTGGTGAAATAGTGACACAAATTTTATGGGAGCAACCAATCACTTTCTGGTTGAATTTATGACCCACTTCTTGAGATAGAGCCCTCCCCCCCCCCTTACACTGCTAAAGTGGCCAACAACCTGGGACTAGACAGGCCACGGGCCCTGGGGCAAAACCTACTAACACTATTCTGTTAAAGGAACAGAGAAATAAAGTGATTGGCTGACATCCCGCTTTACCCACCGATCCGTGCATCATTCAAGCACCACAGAGAACCTTCTTCTCGCAGTAGCTGGTAATTAACACAGGGACCCACAACTGGACAAGGTGCAGAATGAGAGACTTTGGTGGGCTCTGTCCTAACATGGGATGACGTCACCAAACCCCTCCACTCAAGGCTGCAGAAGAACGGACAGAAAGGTTTTAAGAGTTGGCGCTAAGAAACGGTGAGTTCTAGACACAACAGGACCGATGCCTGTAAGAACTCTCAGAGACTGGGCCAGCATGCACAGGACTGCACCGGTTCAAACCAGACAACATCCTGGCATGGAGAGGGGAATGGGAACAACAGTCCCACCCACACCCAAGAAGCTATTTGCAGCTGATGTCTTCTGGGAAAGGAAAAACCTATCTCCTCCAGCAGAGTGTCACAGGGTGCATCCACCACATTCCAGAGAGCAGGTGTCGGCAACACAAAACAGACTCCATCGTGTCGTGTGTGTGTGTGTGTGTGTGTGTGTGTGTGTGTGTGTGTGTGTGTGCGCGTGCGCGCACGCTTGCCTATTAGGGGGCTTTCCTCATACTTACAGATGACAAAAGACAGCTGGCAAGAACTGGAACAGGGGGGCTGGAGAGATGGCCCAGTGGTTAAGAGCGCCACCTGCTCTTCCAGAGGTACTGAGTTCAATTCCCAGCAACCACATGGTGGCTCACAACTATCCATAATGTAATCTGATACCCTCTTCTGCAGATAAAGCACTCATATGCAATAAATAAAATAAATAAATCTTAAAAAAAAACTGGAATAATTAATGCCGTAAGTCTAATTTAAGAGCCACGCAAGAACCACCTCATGGAAGCTGAAATTCTCAATTCTGAGAGTCACCCTTTGATGCCATCCAGTGACCAGTTAGTTATGTGGGTGTCCCTGTTCCTTACCCCTACTTCAAGGACAAGCTCTGTCTTCTGCTGAGTTCTGCCCCTTAGCCACCAGCAGTAGCGTAGATCACAACCATTGCCAGTCACTTTTTTCATCACTGTGACCAAATGCCTAAAAGAACAACCCGAGGGGGGTTTCAGGGCTTCTGTCTGCTACGGCAGGGAGAGCACAGCAGCCCTAACGTGTCTGGCATGTTCTCCTTTCACTCCCTGTGCGCCCCAGCCTATGGGATGGTGCAATCTACACTCACGAAGAAGAATCCTGTCCCTTAGTTACTCCTCTCTGGGAAGGCCCCTCCCACATAAACTCAGAGGTGTGGCCTACTGATCACCTAGGAACGCCTCAATCCAATCAAAGGGATGATCAAGATCAGTCAGCACGGCATTAAAGACATCCAGAAGCAGAGCCGATTGTTACCCACTTTCCCACTCTACTCCGTTTGAGCTCGTGAGGGACCCACTCCATCGACACCAACATCCCTCAAGTGCTGTTAAACTGCCCTTATTAGTCATCAACACCTTGGCAAGAAGTAGGCTGTGAGCCTGGCTTTCGACGTAGTAACAACGGCACACTAGGACAGAGCTATGGTGTGGCTCTGGGCATCAAGGGGCAGCATCTGACCTGAACCCAGCAAGTGGTGCCAGGGGGGAGGCAGGTACAGATAATGGCTGGCCCCATTGAGGCAGCCTGCACAGCAGCAGCAATGGCATACTCCCTCGCCTTAGTGAGGAGAGCAGCAGCCCAGGGTGCCAGCCCAGATCTAATTCAGGGTCCGGCTTTCATTGAGTGAGCACGTCCATGGCCTGGAGCAAGGACATGAGTCTCTGAGTTCCAGGTCCTTAGAGCAACAGTGAACAGCTGGGCATTTTGCTTCTCGCCCCTCTTTAAAGAGAAATGGGACAGAAGGTGGCCAGAGCTTATGAGAAAGCAGCATTGTCTGCAGTGGTGACAGCACATGGGGACGAGGTAAACAGGGTCCCACTCCACTGCTGACGGGGACCGAGGCTGGGCATGTGACTCTTCTTCTCTCTTTTATCTGCACGGAACAATGGTTGAAAGTGATGCGGGCTCAGTTTATAAGCACAAAATATTACAGAGGCTTCATGTGAAGCCAGCGCAAAGCCCATGACTTAGCAATGACTTAGAAATCCAAATCTTACATGTGTTCCAGTTCCTTCTGGGAATCTTCCACGGAGATGCCCAGCAGCACACAGATGCCCCGTCCAATGGCACTGATCTGCTCTCCTCCGACTACAAGGAAGCAAAAGGGAGGACAGATTTACATACAATCAGGCATCGGGAAGCGCCTCAGTCACCATTCTTAACACCTCACGTTCTTCCAACAACTACTTTGTCAAAGTCAGTGAGCATACGAGTCATTAACTCCCATCTACTCCGGCTTCTCCTCTGGAACAACTAGGAGCTGAGAGATGGATAATCCTTAAGCCTAGAACTTTCCACAGTCTGATACATGCATCTGAGAACAAGAACAGGGACTTCCTCCTCCGAGACTCCAGCTCAGTGAAATTAAGTCTCGGAAAGGAGATCCCTGCTCTTCCTGTAAACCAGCAAATCTAGCAACACAAAACACAGAGGGCAGGCCGGGCGTGGTGGCGCACGCCTTTAGTCCCACTCGGGAGGCAGAGGCAGGTGGATCGCTGTGAGTTCGAGGCTAGCCTGGTGGTCTACAAAGTGAGTCCAGGACAGCCAAGGCTACATAGAGAAACCCTGTCTGGAAAAAAAAAAAAAAAAAAAAAAACCACAGATGGCACAGAACGGAAAATGTTCATGGCATAAAAACAAATGTGTTTTCCTGCTTACTACAAAGGCAAATTCATTACCCATAAACACTATGACTTATGTGTTCAGCCTCACCTCAGAAACTGCTGTCACCTCCCAGTGTATTACCAAAGGGGCATTCTAAGCCAGTGACCTCTAAATCTTTTTGAATCATGAAAAAAAAAATCTCTGTGTATATATTTATAACCTAATGTTCTCTCCCTAGTACTTTTAGCCAGTGTCTCAAATGTTGGCACAGTATCACAAACTAACATTCATCACTATGATGGTGAAATTAAAGCCATATTTTAAGTGGCAACCTTGAAAATTTCATCCTTTTTGTCTGATCTCATTATATTATTGTTGTTGTCATTTTAATTTCATTTTGTACTGACCTAATGTTCCAGTCAGGAATAGAAGAATGAACTCTGCCATGTGTGTGTGTGTATGCGTGTGTGTGTCTGTGTGTGTGTGTGTGTGTCTGTGTGTATGTGTGTATGTTTGTGTGTTTGTGTGTGTTTTGCTTCTGCTGTGCAATAATATCTGTAAATATTCCCAACAAGGGAGCATACACTAAGCCCCAGCTTCCTCAGCTTTGGCTTATGATCACATATGGAATCACATAACCAAGGGCAAGGGTTGCAAAAGAAAATAAAAAACAAACAAACAAAAACCTGGCAACTATAAAAGGTGTCTGAATGTGCGAACACCAACACTTAATGCAAAAGCAAACACATAGCGTGTCCACGGTGCCTCCGGCAGCGTTCGTTCATGCTGCATCAAGCCACTTCACTGCAGCCTTGGTCCTGAACTCACAACATGTGCACGTGCCATGCAACACCAACAGACACCGCCCGAAACAACTGCACTCAGACTTGAGCCTGTCGCCTGCATCAACTATAATGACTTTATAGTGCACATTGAGTTTCATGCTCTTACAGAAACACCGTGGCTTAGAGAAAAGTGTGACTTTTAGTATTCCCTACTATTGCTCTTTAGCACATAAGTATCAAAGTAATGAGGCTGGCAAGCATAAGGAACAGCTTAGCAAACTGGGATTCCTCCTGGTTTGGGCTTTGCACATGCTCCCTCCTGAGCAATGCACCTAGCGACCTTTTAGTAGCCCAGGGCCCCAACTGCACACACTGCATGTACATCTACTTTAGTTTTAAATTGGAGTGACTTATTTACATTATTCGAGTTGACTGAATCTTTATATTGATTTATCTACATGGGTGACATGGATGTGTGCGTATATTTGTGCCACAGCATGCATGTGGAGAACAGAGGACAAGTTGTAGATGGGTCTCCCTTCAGGTCCTCAGACTCGACGTCAAATGCTTTCTGCTGGCTAAGCCACCACATACGCCCCGTGTAATTCCTTCCAACAACTTCCTGATAGCGCCCCATTCATAACTGCCCCCACACATCCTGGATCACATCTGGAAACTACTCCATCCTCTAGACACTTGACTGTTATTCAGGTCACTCGCCCACTCTTATCCTGAATTGTCTCATTAGCTTACGCTCGGGTGAGGTCAAAGGGCTCCCTGGGGCAACCCCAAGAGGATCAGGTACTTCACGCAAGTGCCAGAGCACTGCCTTGGACATGGGAGGCAGACGCACGCACGCCTTGGTTTGTAGGACAGGGCTTCACTGTGTAGCCCAGTCTGGCCTTCAGGTCACCAGATGGTCCGTGCACTCCCACCTCTGCCCCCAGAGTGCTGGGAGGACAGGAAGGGGCCACCACCCACAACCAAAGGTACATTCCCAAACTCCAGATCGGCAGGATGGAGGCCTTAAGGGACCAAAGCTCAAATTTTAAATGCTGGTGATGATCACGTCAAGTAGACAGACTCTCCCCCACAAAATCACTAAATTGCCCCAGTTTTCTTGTGCTGAAAAATACTTACTGAGATGTTATTAATGTCCTGTAAACTCTAGACCTATTGTACTCCTTAGTGACCCAGGATGACTTCTAAAACCAAAATTAGCACAACAGCTTGAAAGTCACTAAAACAGAACGGAAAGGTGGACTCCCAGGTCTAAATGTGTCGTTTGGGTGCTTGGTCTGGGAGGGGTCTTGGGTTTACATTTCTATGTTGTCAACTCAAAAGCACGTGTTTGGTATAAAACGGCTTGAAGAAAAAAGATAACTGTATGACTTGAGCTGAAACTTCTGCTGTCCAATGTGCTCTGAACTCCTGCCCCAGCCTCCAAAGCAGCTGTCCCTACATGTGCTTGCCATGGCATCTGGCCTAAAATTGTAGTTCCGTTATAATAAACTTAAAACACATCCAGGCATTGGTGGCGGACACCTTTAACCCCAGCATTTGGGAGGTAGAGGCAGGTGGATCTCTGAGTTCGGGACCAGCCTGGTTTAACAGTATGAGTTAAAAGCTGGCCAAGACTACACAGAAAAGCCCTGTTTGGGAAGGGGGTGGGGGTGGGGGGCAACACTGACCAGACCTGAAAGCACTGCGATGGCTCAGCAGGTAAAAAGCACTTGCAGCCAGGCCTGATACCCTCAGATGAACCCCAAGGACACACATGGTAGTGACATCTCTAAATTGTTCTCTGGCCTGGACACCAGTGTTACACACAAAAATAAATAAATAAATGTATTGTAGTTTTAATTTAGGACAAAGATGGGGATGGCGAGATGCCTCAGCAGTTGCGAGAGCACTGTGCTCTTCCAGAGATCCTGAGTTCAATTCCCAGCAACCACATGGTGGCTCACAACCACAGTACAGGGATCTGATGCCCTTTTCCGGCACATAGGCGTATATGCAGATAGAGCACTCATCTATACATAAATCTTTTTTTTTTTTTAAAGAAGACTAAGAGTATGGCACCTATCGTTTCTATTTTTTAATACTTTTCAAATAACTACAGTAGCAAAAGTAATCGCCTGGATCCTGGATGTTTCAATTAGACTACCACATTCAGCCAATAGCCAACAGCTGAACATCTTGGTTCACAGTAATTAGGGGGAAAGAAAAACAGGTCATCTTGAATTCTGTGGCTCTGTGGAACCGTTGCTGAAAGGTTCAGGGACTGACTTCCAGGCGCAAGGCACGCTCCGCCCCTAGTTAAGATGCCTGCACGCATTTGCACACAGCTGTCAAACAATTAGCAATCCCTTGTCTGTGCATTTTACCAACACCTGAGTTTCATTTAAAAAAAAGACAAGATATGAAAAGGGGGTGGGGGTTGTTAAAATGCAACCTTTCAGACAGGGCAGTCAGAAACCAGTGAGTCCGCTACGGAAATACTGCCAGTGTGTTGTTTGTGCAACAGTGCATCCAAGAACAGGCCCTAGGGATGCTCGCAGCTTCTGCCACCTTGTCTGTGGCACACACACACACACACACATATAGACAAAGATAATGGTGATGATTGTAATGATGATGACGACGACGACGACGATGAGAGTTTATGCTGCAACGAAAGCACGGAGGAGCCTGAGCCCGTGAGCGGCCGGGCACGTGCCGGGTCTTCCCGGCTCCGGCGCTGCCTAGGAGCTGCCCGGGAATTCGGGGCTGCAGGGAACCCTCGTGGACCGGGAACCCTTACACGGAACAGCGGGTCGCCGGGTCAGAGGCTGCTCCTCCCGGGCCCGGCCCGCCCGACTGACCTGTGACGCTAGCCCGGGTGACGCGCTGCACCACGGCCTTCATGGCGGCGGCTGTGGTGACTGGGACAAGCCGTGCAGTCAGACCGTGCGAGTCCGCCCGTGGCTCCTCCGCCGTCGCCCTCTGCCGGCAACACCCGGAAGAGCTCCGGGAGGACCCATTCCACCGAGCGGCGGCCCCGCCCACGTCGGCCACACCCACCCACCGATTGGTCCCGCCCACTCCAGTCACGCTCACCTGCCACCTATCCATAACCTCGCCCATGTGGCTGGCCCCGCCCTATCCGCCGCCGAGCTGGACCTTAAGGTCTAGCCGTTGTCCCAAACTGCCAGCCCAGACTCCACTATGCCCATTCACACTTTAACTTCTGCTCCAGGTTCTTTCTCTCTCAACTTTGCCCTGAGTCGTTTTCCTGCTTTTCTCTCTTTTCCAATCCTCTGATCACAGATTTCTCAAAACCTTCACTTGTTGTCCAGCCTCAGCCGCAAGCTGGTTGCTAAATACAAAAGGACCTGCTGCTAAAATGGCCATTTAACTATATAAGTGCCAATTTACCTTAGACACGTCTCGACAGTAAATAGGTATATGAGTTTAGAATTCTAACCCCTTCCTAATACAAATCTAAGGCTTAGTCCTGTCATGGGATGTTAGGAAATTTGGATGGGATAAGCTGTAAGGCTGCTTAGAAGGCTACCAAAAGCTCTATGGGCTATTACTCTAACAAGTTTTCATTACCAAAAAATATCGTGTTCGTAGCCCAGTGGTACAGGGTGTGTTTATAATGAAAACAACAAAGAGAAGAAAGGGAGGGAGGAAGGGAGAGAGGGAGGGAGGGAGGGAGGGAGAAAGGGAGATCATCCCAGCTACTCCGGATGAAGAAGGAAAGCGTTTAAAGTGCGGGAGTTCAAGGCCACCAATCTGGGCAATATGATGAGACTCTTCCTTTAAAAGGGGGGTAGGTATCAGAAAACAGTTCACCCATTTGAGAATGTCTTCTATTTAAAAGCCTTTTCCAGGATTGGCAGATTCAGAGAAACATGTGATAGAAAGCACGGGTTACGGAATGAGACACTGTCTCAAAAACAACGACTACACAGCCTACAAACTTGTATAACTATGGGGGTATGCACCAGGGAAGATTGCTCAGACAGGCGTTTAAGCCAATAGAAAGTCTTTATTAGCCAACTGGTGACTACACTGGGTGTTCAAGATCCCAGCATAGCCCAGACACAGGCGCGCGCGCGCACACACACATACACACACACACACACACACACACACCACATATCCAGGATTGACACACTTCAGTTAATAAGGATAGTTTGCCAAACACAGAACTACAGACACCAAAAAGCAAGGTTACTACATTTAGGAACTTACCCAGAACTGTGGAGTTTGATGAACTGGGTCTTTGTTTTAGCTTTGGCAGGTGGCGCTGTCTACACGCTGAGGTTTATGGCCTGAATGGTACTTCCACCGTGGAGTCAGTTGTGCTAAGGTCTGGGCGGCTGTTGCAGCATGCTTAAATATTAACTACCAAATTCAAAATTGCCTGTACTAAATTGTCAAAGGTACCAACAGCAGCAATGAGATAAGAGGGCTTCCTTTCCTTGCTTCCTGATACCATACTGAGGGGCACAATGGTAACCCAGCAACAACAAAACTTAACCTGGGGCTACAAACATGGCTCAGTTTACATCGTACTTGCCTGTTATGTATGAAGCCCTAGATTCAATCCTCAGCGCCACATGAACCAGGGATGGTGGCACCGACCTGGAATCCCACGCTCAAGAGGTAGAGGGGCAGGAGAAGCCCTTCAAGGCTGGACAAACCTTTTATTTATTTATTTTTTAAATTTAAATTAGGAACATTCTATCAAGTACTCAGTTTTTCTTTTTTTGGGGGGGGGTTGTTTTTTGTTTGGTTGGGGTTTTTCTGTTGTTGTTGTTGTTGTTTTGGTTTGGTTTGGTTTTTCGAGACAGGGTTTCTCTGCATAGCCTTGGCTGTCTTGGACTACCTACGTAGACCAGGCTGTTCTTGAACTCACAGCGATCCGCCTGCCTCTGCCTACCGAGTACTGGGATTAGAGGCGTGCGCCACCGCCGCCGCCGCCACCGCCACCACCACCACCACCACCACCGCCCTGCTCAGTTTTTCACATCAAAGGGAAACAGTCTGGTTCAGAGGGTAAAGTGCTGCCCAGCCTCCTGACCTGAGTTTGAGCCCCAGGCCTCGGTAGAAGAGAACAACTCTCACTGGACATCCTCTGGGCTTCACGTGCCCCCTGCGTCACATGCAAATGCACGTCCACACACAGGTGCACAGAATTTTTTTTTTTTTTGAGAGGAGAGTATTACGCATAAACTGGGGCACATCCAGGGAAAAGAAAAGAGAAAAAATTATTAGGATAACAATAACTCCCTCTGAGTTGATATGAACCATTGAATTCAGGAAAGCGCTGGGTTTTCTGGTTGGTGGGTGGTTGGTTTAGTTTTTTGTTTTTTGTGTGTTTGGTTATTGGTTGGTTTGGTTTGGTTTGGTTGGTTTAGTTCAGTTTGGTTTTCTGAGACAGGGTTTCTCTATGTAACAGAGTTCCGACAGTCCTAGACTTGCTCTGTAGACCAGGCTGGCCTGAACTCACAGAGATCTTCCTGTCTCTGCCTCTAGATTAAAGCCACGCACCACCACACCTGCTAAGAAAACACTCTTTATAATTGTGCTTTCATTGCAAATGACTCATATCTGACTAGAAAGACCACCTTTCTCTGAATAACTGGCCTACAAATACCATCAGTGTGGTTCTTCCCAATTTAGAGTCTACAAGAAAAGGGCATCAGCTCCCCTGGGACTGGAGTCACAGAGGGTTGTGAGCCCGTGGGTGCTGGGAATTTAACCCAGGTCATCTAGAAGAGCAGCCAGTGTGCTTAACCACTGAGCCATCTTGCCAGCCCCTTATGTTCTACTCTTACACTCTTCTCCTGGCCCCTGAGAAGGGAAGTCTAGCACTTTATCCTTCGTGTGATGTTTCCACAGCTCTATCCTGACAGATGCCACAGTCCCTCAGCGCTTATTTTTCTGGAACTTCCTAAAGATGATGTTTGGGTAAGGTGCCTGCTGCTGTCCCCATCCACTTTCTGTCTGTCTGTCTGTCTCCCAGGTGCTTTGTCTACACTAGGAAAGCCCTCTACCGGGCACACACACAGCTCACCCACTCATCTCATGCTACACTTCCTGTTTTAGGTTGCTTTGTGCCGATTCGGTTTGATACCCACCAAACCCTTCTAATACACTCAAATTAGTACCAGCTGGCTCTTGGCCTGGGAAGGAGACACCTCAATAGTTGAGATTCTTTTTCTACCATCCATCCCTATGCCTTTCAGAGTCTCAAATAGCTAGGAGTAAAAAACTACTACCCAGGAGCCAAGTGTGGTGGCACATGCCTTTAACTCCAGCCCTTGGAAGGCAGAGACAGGCAGAGCTGATGGAAGCCAGCCTGCTCTACGTATCAAGTTCCAGAATAGCAAGGGCTACATAGAGAAGACTCTATCTCAAAAAACACCAAAAACAAACAAACAAAACACTACAAAAGGATAGCGATACCTCAGTAGGGATGAGCTTTGATTCGCAGCACCCACATGGCAGCTTGTAGCTGTCTGCGACTCCAGTTCCAGAAGACTTGGCATCCTCTTCTGACCTCCTTGGACATCAGTCAAGCATGGGGTACCCATTACAGTTGCTCAGGTGAAAGTTCCAAAGAACAGGGCAAAGTCTATCTAACTTAGATGTTATATCCTCATTCCTAAGGTATCCAGTACCTATACCAATGATGACGAGATGTAATTCGTGAAGGAACCTTTCAAGGCCATCACACCCCCATCGTACAAAAAGGCTTACGCTACGGGATAATCTTATTCATCGTATCAGAAATCTTCTTCGCCGGATTCTTCTGAGCCTTCTACCACTCAAGTCTAGTCCCAACGCATGACTTAGGGGGATTCTGACCACCTGCAGGAATTTCACCCCTAAACCCCTTAGAAGTCCCACTCCTAAACACATCCGTCCTATTGGCTTCAGGTGTGACCCACTGGTACCTGGTAGAGGGCTACATTCAAAATGCCCCAACTGAACGTGGAAATTGTACTCAATCTCACCTTAGTGGGACGACTAAAATATTGTCGAATAGTAGCATGAAAAAATGTTACATAAACTATTTGCAGAAAATATAGCTTATAGAAGCTGACTGTAATCCTATTATCAGGGCCAGAGGGACTACTCAACAGCAGTGTGAATGTAATTGGCCCCAACAGGCCCATAGGGAGCGACACTATTCCCAAGTGTGTCACTGTGGAGGTGGAGTTTGGAAGCCTCTTATATGCACAAGCTGTACCTAGTGTGTCACAATCTCTCCTTGCTGCCTGCGGATCAACACTTAAGAGGTCTCAGCTTCTCCTCCAGCACCGTGTCTCCCTGCATGCTGCCATCTACCCACCATGACAGTAATGGACTAAACCTCTGAAACCAACTGAGTGGTTTCCTTTATTAGAGTTGGCACAGTCACGGTGTCTCTTCGAAGCAACAGAAACCCTAGGACATTCAGTCACCATGTTTGAAGCTTGCCCACGTGAGTGTTCACGTGTCTAATCCCAGCACTCCCACAGCGGAGACAAGACAATCTCCTGAAAGCTTGCAGCACAGCAGAAAAGAGATGGTCTTCCAAACAAGGTGGAAGGTTAGGACCAGAACCAGCTTTTAAAGTTGCCCTCTGACCTCCACAGCCATGCCATGGCACGTGCTTGTCCTCAGGTACAAGCATGTGCGCTCGCACAAACTTTTTAAGTTTTTATTGCTTTTAATTACGCCTGGGTGCATACACCTGTGAGCGGGAACACGCACTTGGGTGCAGGTGCTGGCTAAGGCTAAAGGCATCAGATCCTATACAGCTAGAGTTACAGATGACTGAGGTGCCTGATGTGGGTGCTGGGAACTGAACTCTGGTCCCTGCAAGAGCAGCAAGTACTCTTAACTGCTGAGGCAGCTCTCCAGGCCCATAAATCAATTTTTCCCCCCAAACAGGGTTTCTCTTTGTAACCTTGGCTGTCCTGGACTTGCTCTGTAGACCAGGCTGGCCTCGAACTCACAGCGATCCCCCTGCCTCTACCTCCTGAGTGCTGGGATTAAAGGCATGCGCCGCCACCACCCAGCTCATAAGTAGCTTTTTAAAACTGAAAATACAGGGCCAGTAAGATGGTTCAGCAGGTGCCTGATGATCTGAGTTTGATCCCTGGGGATCACACAGTTGAAGGAGACAACCAACTCCTGCAAACTGTCCCGTGTCCTCCATGTTCATATACAGCACGCATACTGCACAATTTTAAAAAGTAATGGTTTCACATCAACCTTTTAGCCACGTAAACATACAAGACCAGCTCTTGGATTATGTGTTCAGTTCCTGCAAGAAAACATTTGTTGTCCTTTTTTTTTTTTCCCTTGGCTGTCCTGGACTCACTTTGTAGACCAGGCTGGCCTCGAATTCACAGCGATCCACCTGCCTCTGCCTCCCAAGTGCTGGGACTAAAGGCGTGAGCCACCACCGCCCGGCTTTGTTGCCCATTATTAATAACCATGTTTTACAAAGTTAGATTAAATACATTCTTTCTACAACATGAAATGGAAATCAAGGCATCTTTTAAGTACGGGGCTAAGTCCTTATCTTCAGAACTCAGCCGCTGATCATGACTCCGGGCCAGGCCCACCAGTCCACGACTTCAGATAGTCCAGGATCCTTTGAGTAACTGGAACAGAGTTTCCTGAGTACTTTACAACTGTTTTCACATAAAGCCCTTTAATAGGCTCAGAGATTTCCGTTGTTAAATCAGAGTCTTCACTTGTAGAAACAGGTGTTTCATCGCTTGAGCCATCCTCTTGGCCTTAAAGAACAGGAAAGAAAACCTAAATTATTAATTCAGACATGAGTCACTAAAGTCTTGAACATAAACTAAGGTATGCTTATACTATGGGATGTCTATTATCATTATCTTTCGTTTAAAAAGAAAAAGCAGAGACAAACACGGCAAACTTGATGACCGTGGGAACCTGGAAACCACACACAACCTTCATGACCACGAACTGCCAGCAGATTTAACACAATGACTTTACTGAGCTAGACCTAACACACCACACAAACTCCTTTCACAAGGCACACACACTTCAGTCAGTGGCTTTTAGTCGGTTCGGCTTGGACAACCAACACCATAATTGAGTTTGGAGTCTTTTCAGACACTGAAAGGCACCTTCCATCTCTCTTTCATTCCAGTTCCGGGCGGTTACACCAGGTGACTTTCCGGTTCCTTCGATTTCCGGCGTGTATTAGAAGGTTTGGGGAGTTTCACCCAACAGCTGGGATAGTTTTAATACTCCTTGGTTGCTGTTAAGGCCTGATAGTGCTTCCCCCCTCGCCGTATGCTACACGGTCTCAAGGAAATGAGACGCACCTGGGCCACTGTCAGAGCTTCTGGAATCTACCTGGCACGACACAGGTGAATTCGCATGTTCCAGCTGAACACAATGAGTCTTAGTCAATCAATAAATAATGTCCAGGTGACAATACTTAATAGTTCCTGGAGTATTTGCAGATTCCATCACCGCGCTTGCAGCAGGTTTGCATAACACCCACCCGGGAATTCAAGCACGCAAGGTCGCCTCCGTAACCAGGGGGATGGGCGGGAAGTGGCGGCTGCGAGGCCGACCTTGCCGGAGAGCCCTACCTGGTACGTTCTGTTTCCGTGTATAGAAGAACGCAGAGCCCAGCACCGACCAGGCGCCGAGTGCATAAACAACCGACATCCGCCGGTACCAGGACGAGGCCTGGTCAGGACGCATGGCTCTAGAGAGCCACTGTGCTCACAGCGACCACCAATGGATAACCAGCCGTAGGCCACTTCCTGCTCCGGCCGCGATGCATTTTGGGACTCGTAGTTCATAATTAATCCTATTTTAATTCGGGAGACCATAGTTTAGGCTCTCAGCTACCAGCTGTCAAGTACACTGTATACTATGTGATGGGGAGCAGATGGCAACTTGAAATTTCCTCATTTGCAAAGTCGTAATGCCTGCCCTCACATGTCAGGCAGCATTTGAAATGGCTTTACTCCATTCACTTTAACAGCTGTCACATTTTGGAAGACACTGTTTGCAACTCACTTCTTTCCTATGTACTTATCTGAAATTCTAAGTCCAATTCTTTGCAGCTCCTTGATCCTTTCCCAATTACAACCTATCACCCACCACTCCGATTAATCACCCTACTGGTTTTTATCTTCCCTCACACAAAGGTGCACACATCTTTAAAAATAAAAGCCTTTGATTCCGTCAACTGCTTTCCTTATTCAGACACTTCTTCCAGGAATAACCTGTCTGCATGCCAGTGGACTGAACAATGTGAGAGTTAGCCTGAGGTGTTCACCAGGAGTGGGCTCGGTAACCTGCTTAGACTACTTCAGCCTTTCCCAAACTTGACTTCTAAAGTGACTGACACCATTGATGCTGCGTGCTTCTTTGGTGGCTTCAAAATAACTTTCCCTGTTATCTTTCTGGGTTCCTTTTACATTTGTGTTTACCTATAGACATATACACCTATAACATTTAACTCAAAAGGAACTGTGTTTAATGCAAAAGCTAAAATTATAAACCTAGAACCAAGCTCTCTCTTGCTCTCTCCCTCCCCACCTCTCCCCTCTCTCAACCTCCCTCTCTCTCCCTCCCTCTATCTATCTATCATCTATCTATCTATCTATCTATCTATCTATCTATCTATCTATCTATCTATCTCTGCCATCCTGGAATGGGTAAGGATTTCTAAGGATACAAGAAGCATGAGTCACAAAATGAAGGTGGATTAATTGGACCTAAGAGTGGAGAAAAATTAAAGCAAGACACTGGATGAAAATTTCTAAGGTCAGATTGACATCCAGTGTCTTCTTTAGTCACACTTGACCTAACTGTGTGACAGGGTCACTGACTTCAGCAAGACTGGCTGAGCAGCAAGCTCCAGGGATCCTCTTGTCTCTCCTCCCCAGCCCTGGGCTTACAGGCGCTCACCTCCCCAGCCCTGGGCTAACAGGCGCTCACCTCCCCAGCCCTGGGCTAACAGGCGCTCCCCTCTGTGTCTGGCTTTCCGTGCAGGTGCTGGGGACCAAGCTCAGGTCTTCCTGTTTGTGCTGTGAGCACTTTTATCTACTGAGCCATCTCTCCAGCCTAGCTGAGCAGTTGAAATTCTTACTGATGAGAACAGAAAATATTATATCCTCTTTACAAAGCTGGCAAGTTTTCTTTTGCAAGATTTTTCTTTTTACGAGTGTGAGAGTGTATGCCACATATGTATGGGTGCATGTAGAGGCCAAAAAGGGGGCATCAGATCCCCTGGAGTTGGTCTTAAGGTGGGCACGGGTCATCTGACACGGGTACTAGGATCTCAACTCGGGAAGAACTACTGAGCCATCTCCCCAGCCCGGCGGCTGGATACATAGCAACCTCACGGTCTATTTCACTCTTCTCCATTCCTAGTTACTCCCTCCAGAAATGAAACACCACGGCCACAAGACCTGCGCACAGTGTTCATATACATTTTATTCACAGTAACAAAAGTAGAAACCACTCAAATATCTGAGTAAAAAATAGATTAAAAGGTGATGTACCACTTGGTAACACATACGAATTTTGGGTAGATTAGGTTAAATGAAAAGCAAACAGACATCAAACCTAGAAGCAAACTGATATACGGGGGGAGGGGGGGTGAATGGGGGGGGAAAGCAGGTCAGTAGTCTGGCCAGGACATAGGTCTCATCTAGCAAAACTGATTGAATTGGACACCTACCTAGATGAAGTTATTGTATGTAAAATGTCTCAATAAAGTTGTAAAAATCAAAATAATGGTATTATTTCACACCTGCCTCTCATCCTGGTTTCATCAACTGTGTTCATGTTACCTATAACAGCCTTTCTGTTTCTCTAGAGTCTCTGCTGTGTGCAAGTCCAGAGTGTTAGCCTGCTGAGCACTTCCAGTGTGTGTATCCCACAAGCTCCTTAGGATGTACAGAACTGAACTACACACAAGAAACAAACTTTCTCTTTCTGTTCCCTAGTTAAGGCAATGATTGCAAAGCCACGCCCCACTAGAACTACGGACCAATCCTCATCTGCTATCTCAGTTTCCACCTCTGAACCCCATGCTGAGGTTTAAGACTCACTTTTCTCTCCCACCCTTCTTGCCATTCAAGTTCTGACTCTTCACACAACTGACCAACTTCAGCTCCCGCCTGAGGTGAGCCAGAGGCGTCCTGTCTTGATCTCAAATAGAGCTCAGAGTAGTCATGAGGTGCACTGAGGTACTCAGTGTACCCACTCAGGGAGCATTCTAGTCCTCGCCCCGACTGGAACCCAGGCGTGGGGCTGTACGGCCACGTCTTCCGCATCAGTCACTCGGAGGTGCTGTCATCTCACTTTAATGGAGCAAAGACCTCGCCAAGATGGAATTACCATAAGCTTTCTTCTGCTAATTTGTAACACACAGGCCCAATGAGGAAATTTAAGTTGCAATCTACTTACAGTTTTATGTAGTTTTCTACCAGATATGACTCAACTAAAATTACGTAAAAATCTCTCTGGAAAAGGAAATGCTACATAAGCTCTTGACATCTAAATTGTGCCTGCTTGCATAGTAAATGCTTCTAAAGCGTGGGGCAGAGACAGAGGAGGTCAAACAGGAGCGCACAAGGAGGACACCTATCATCGGGCCAGGTGCCTGGCATCCGATTCCAGCTCTTTCAGTTTCTACTTAGAACTCATTTACTTTCTTTTCTAAACAATTTATTTTCATCTTGTGTACACTGGTGTTTTGCCTTGTGTATGTCTGTGTGAGGGTGTCAGATCTTGGAGTTACAGAAGTTGTAAGCGGCCTGAGTCTTCCAGAAGAGTAATCAATGCTCTTAACTGCTGAGCCGTCTCCCCAGCTGCAGCTTCCCTTTGGGGCTGGCGAGGTGGCTCAGAAGGTTAAGGCATGTGCTGCCAAGTCTGATGGCCTGAGTTTTATTCCTGGGACCCACAGCCCACAAGGTGGGGGGAGAGAGCCACATCCAGGGTGTTGTCTCCTGACCTCCATGGCGTGCACGCACTCTCCGTCTCTCTCTCTCTCACAGACACACACACAAATACAGAGAGATAAAATCTGTATTAGTGAATTTGAAGCCAGCCTAGTCTACAAAGCAAGTCCAGGACAGCCAAGGCTAGACATTTAAACTCTGCCTCAAAAACAAGCAAGCAAGCAAGGAAACAAAGAAAGAAATAAAAAGTCTGCAATAGTCTTATTTTAGCCAATGCTGTCCTCATCCAGATTTATTTCCTTTATGATCATTAAGATTTTCACTTAAACAAGCAGCCAAAAATACATAAACTCTGATTTTATAAAGACTCTAAAACATTAAGGTACAAAAAGTAAGTAAACATCTACAATTAGCAGAACATTCATGACATATCATTCCATGTAGGAAAACAGGCAGAGAAAGAATACAAATAAATTATACCTGAAGACATACATATAAAAAAATTCCTTGGGTTATTTATTAGAATCTCCCAGAAAGGTGAAAGGAATGTTGCCAGGGCAATAACAAGAATGTGAGCACAATTCAACAGCACTGTCTTCCTCTTCCAGGCTGTGCTGTCAGCTTACGAGGCACTGGACACGGCCAGCTTCTTCAGGTGATCCATGAACACCTGCAGGCTGACATCGTCCGTCAGGATGGGCGCTCCAGTTTCCTGAAATGCAACCAGAAAGGCTTACTAACAAAGACCTCAATAGCCACTTAGGATTCCCAAGTTGCTCGGCCCCTTCTGCCTGGGAGCATTCACAGTCACCACCTTTGCTCCTCACAGCCCTGTCCTCTGCCTAGCTGATGCCATTCATCAGAACCAGCTTTTCTCTGAAGCCTTTCCTGAGATCTGGTATTCCTGCCGAGAGGCCTGAGTATATGGCCCTCTGTTTCACCCCTTCTCAGAGTCCTACAGGGCCATGAGAAGCCATCCAGAACTCCTCTCCTGTTCTCCATCCCCTCATGGGCACACCACTGCCAGCACCACAGCACACCAATCTCTGAACTGCTCTGCTCTAACAGAAAGGTGTCACAGGCAAGTGGATGAATGATATCACCTGCACATATTATTTGTAATAGCAGAATGCCTTATGATTTAATTAATGCTCTGAGAAAAAGGACTGGATAGAAATGGGAGTTTATAGCAAGATGCCAAATTTTTAAAGAAATAACATTTCTACATACCTAAAACATTTAGTCTGTGTTACTTAGAAAGTAACTAGAAATAGTGATATGGATAATTTATTTTTCTTTACTAAAATTCAGTAATCCTGAGAAAAAAAGTATGATGACAGAGGTAGGATAATACTAAATGTCCAAATAAATTATAGAGCACAATCACAGAAACAGAAAAGCCACAGAACATGTATCTAAAAAGCAACAGCTTTATTAATGTCAGATAAGGTAGATATCACTGCAGAGAAAATTATCAGAAACACAAAAGGACATAACTTACGATAAAAGGATCAACCCACTAAGAAAACATAATAATTCTAAATATGTACACACCAAACAGAGACTAGAGGCACACAAGGAAGCAACTAATGGAAGGGAAAAGGGTACTATATAAACCAAGAGCTAGGGCTGGAAAACCCACTCACAGCCTGGGAGAAGAGCACAGATGACGGTAAGGGTACATAAGAACTCAGTGATGCCACCAACTGTGTGGCAAGACTGAGTGAGCACCAACAGAACATTCCACAAACGGCTGCACAATACACATTCTTTTCAAGTGACCATGGAACGTAAACCAAGAAGCTCATGTCCTCGGATCATAAAACAAACTTCAACAAATGTAAAAGAACTGAAGTCACATAAAGTATGTTTCCAACCAAAATGGAATCTACAGAGAAATCAGGAACAAGCAACCAGGGAAAGTGCATAGTGGGAAGTGAGCGCCACACAGCAAGACATGGAGACACAGCCCCAGCAATGCTGACAGGGAACAGCAGTAACTTACTTATTTTACATACAGGCGTTTTACCTGCATGCATGTCTGTGTGCTATGCGCATGCAGGGCCTTTGGAGGCCAGAAGAGGCCACTGGATTCCACGGAAGTTAAGGACGGTTGTGACCCACCACCTGGGTGCTGGGAATCAAACTGGGATTCTCCTCAAGAGCAGTCAGTGCTCCTCACCACTGAGCCATCTGTGCAGGCCCAAACACCAACCATTTAAGCTCTATCACCAGAGTAATAGAAATCTAAAGCAAACGGGAGGTCAGAGCAGAACAGAGGTCAGTCAGGTGGGAAATAAAGCAAGGACGGAGAGAAGTCAGTGAGTGAAACACTGGTACTGCTGAAGAAAGTGACCAGACCTCTAGCAGGACAGGGGAAGAAGATGAAATTTACTAATATAAGGAATGAAGCTGGAATGTCACCACAGATTCTATAGACATCTAAAAAAAGATGTGTGTGTGCGCGCCTGTGTGTATGTGTGTGCGTGTGTGTGTGTGTGTGTGTGTGTGTGTGCGCGCGCACACACACACACAGACACTTGATAGCTTAACAAAAATAATTCCTTAAAACATACAACTGCCAAAGTACTCAATGTGGAAAAGATCATTTGAATGCCCCTGTAAATATTACAGGAAGTGAATTATGAATATAAAAGCTATCTCTATGCTCTGATGGTTCTACTGGAAAATTCTGGCAAATTTCTCAGGAGTTAAGCCCAAGCCAGGCATGTTAGCACATGGCTTTAATCACAGAATACGCAGCAGACTTGTAAGTGGCTGATGTTAAGGATGGGGTGGGTGGTTATGAGAGGTCACCGTGGTGATGAAAATGCATCATCCACAATATCCTGGCTATGACATTCAATTATTTTTTTCATAATATAAGCATTAGTCCAAAAATTAGCTTCAGGGGATCCCTGTATTATGCCCAGCTTTTGTTATTATTTCTTATAACTGCAGATAAACTTACAGTTATCTCAAAAAGCAAGTTTAATTTTAAAAACATTTTAAGGATCAATGAAAGAGGAAGAAATGTTGAGAATAATTAAGCAAAGGAGTCAGGCTGAAAGTGAAGAGGAGATAGATTAACAGGAGGCAGGAGACGCTCTGTAGGCCAGAGAGACTTGAGGCCGTGTTCCAGGTGTGTGAGGGAAGCTGCACAGAGGCCCGGTGGTGCATCCTGCCCCCGGCATAGCAGCTGTGTGTAGGAGACCCACACACGTAGGACCCCACTCCCAACAGAAATATGTTACTTGCAGCCCACACCCCCAACAAAACCCAAAGTCATTCTGTCCCTAAAGCAAAACAGGCCCAATTCATAGGTTCAAACAAGCTTTAAATAAAAATAGCTTGGCCTTCTCCCCAATACCTGGCAATTCTTACCTGTCCCCAAGCATAGAGGTTATTGTGTGTCTGAGACGGGTTAACTTTAGACAACAGGAACCGAGCCTTTAAAAAAACATTTTAAAGATTAAAAATGGTGTTAGTGTACAAAAAGGTAAAGGTTTTACAACATATCTTTGTTTAGTTTTTTTTTTCTTTTTAGAAATCTGTTGTTTTTATCTTGTAGACTTCCCATCTACAAGTGATCCAGACATACTGATAATCTTATACTTTTATATCAGTATATTCATTTAACAAGAAGTCACCACGACGCAGGGCAAGGCGCATGCAAGAAGCAGAGGTAGGAGGGTCCTGGGTTTGAGACCAACCTGCACTACTACATAGTGAGCCTCAGGACAGCGTGGAAGTCAAATAGCGAAACAAAATCATAGCAAGAAGACCACCTGAATGGAAAATTATGCCACCACACAAAACCGTAATCACCTACGTACTACTAGGCATGAAACAGATCATCAACAACAACAATCCACTGAGGTCGGATGGGCTCACCCACCTGACTGCCGCCATGCTCTGTGTTGATGTAACGCGGCATTGGGAAGCGGGCTTGCAGAATCTCCTGGGCGTCGTCCAGCGGTGCCTGCAGAAGGTGCTTGAAGTTCTCATACTCAGGCATGTCCTGGTACCCAGCTTTCCGCCACTGGGCTATGGTCTGCACCAAAAACAAAAAACACAACCAAAACTGCTGTTGAAGGCTTCATCAACACTTGTGACATTCTTCCGCTAGCACCATCCAAAACAGGTGACGAAGTCCTAACTGTCAGCCTGACAAATTCTAGAACCACCTGAAGACAGGCCTCCAAGCACTGAGCCTTATGCTGTAAGTTTGATCCCAGGACCCAGGGGTGGAGGGCGAAAGCAGACTGCTCCAAGGTGTCCTCTGACCATAGCTTCACACACACAGACCACAATAAACTGAAGTAAATAACAGGGAAAAAGCAGGAGTCAAGAAAGAAACTGATAACATCATCTTACCTCCCCAAGATAAATGACGATTTGGAAGAAAGTATCCATCAGCAGAATCCTGTCAGCTAGGATGCTACTGCTGTCCAGGAGCACAGGCTACGGAAAAGGACAGATGGCATTGGTCTTCCCACTGGCCACAGCCGGCACTCCAACCCCACAAACAGCCAGGGAGCTATTTACAGATGGCTCCAGCACGGGGCTCCCCTCTTCACACACTGCTACCTGGTGGGTCTAAACCTCAGCTTTGCAGAAGTAGCAGGCCATGGACACTCCTTCACTATGCCCAGCTGATGGCGATAGTGACCGACCGTAACTCTGAGCTTTTTCTGTTTGGGCTAGAACTACTCTTCACCCGCTGCCCTTCTACCACGTCTCATGCAGCTACAGCTAGAATGAACAGGGATACCCGTTGGAAAGACAGAACTTAATGCAAATGCTTAAAGCTTACCACTATATATATTTTAAAACTCATTTTATATATAAGTGTTCTATCTGCATGTACACCTGCAGGCCAGAAGGGGACACTGGGTCACATTACAGATGGTCGTGAGCCACCATGTGGTTGCTGGGAACTGAACTCAGGACCTCTGGAAGAGCAGACAGTGCTCTTAACCACTGAGCCATCTCTCCAGGCCCTATGATTTTTATTTCAATAAAAAAGGTAACTTTTACTCATTTCAGAAAATCTTGTAGCTGAATATAAGAAATACTGATATTCTGGGTTACTTCCTTATTGTTCTTTATTTTTATAGGCTTCTAGTGTACTTAACTTAGAATTTATTTTGTTATTATCTTTTTAAAAACTCTTTTTGGGTTTTGGGGACAGGGTTTTTCTGTGTAACCCTAGCTGTCCTGGACTCATTTTGTAGACCTGGCTGGCCTCGAACTCACAGAGATGCAACTGCCTCTGCCTCTTAAGTGCTGGGATTAAAGGCGTGCGCCACCACGCTTTATTCCTTAAGTTTTTAAGGTGTTTCTGCTTGGGTCCGCTCACCTCGCCCACAGTGCCGGCTGGAGCCTGCTAAGCTGTGTGCCAGCCACTCCCGCCACAGCATCTTCTCGAGTCTTCCTGTCTGTCCCGCTCTCCATTCTTGCCTGTGTCTTGGATGGTTCCCTTTTGCTCACACCCTGCTCAGTTGGGTTTTAAGGCTGCTGTCTTTCTCCAGACTGCGCGTCATGGGCATTCTTTACTATACTAGAAAGTTTCTATTTTATTCTATCTTCTTACCATGTAACATTTTTATAGCTCACTGTTTTGTATAAGTTATATGACTAATCCTTAGAATACTTACCTGTTTTCCTTCTACTGCGTACTTGGGCTGCCATATGATTATTTTTTTTTCCCCAGTGCCAGAACCAGGGTCCGATGCATTCAAAGCAAACTTCTCTACCAGCCCTGAATTCTCATACAGTAGTTTACTTTGTTTTTTGCATAAATTTTTTTATTCATAGTCCTATTTCTCTCAGTTACTTGACAAGGGTTGGAATTAGTGGGAAAAGTATGTAAACTCATAACATTGTAGTTTTTAAGTTGTTTTGCCCCCCCCCCCCATTTATTCCTGCTTTAAGCACACCCACACAAATAGCTTTTGTATATCTTTGGGGGGGGGGTGTTGGTTTTGTTTTGTTGAGACACGATTTCTCTGTGTAGCCCTGGCTGTCATGGACTCACTTTGTAGACCAGGCTGGCCTTGAACTCACAGAGATCCACTTGCCTCTGCCTCCCAAGTGCTGGGAATACAGGCATGCACCACTTTACCCAGTTGACTTTTCCTTTTTTTTTTTAATACTCAGAAACAATATAAAGTTACTATAAACTCAAAGTTATTTTTTTTCCACAGTTCTATTCTAAGGCTATATTTGATAAAGGAAAAAATAAAAAACAAAAAAACCAACTCCTCGGCTGGGCATGCCTTTAATCCCAGCACTCGGGAGGCAGAGGATGGTGGATCACTGTGAGTTCGAGGCCAGCCTGGTCTACAAAGTGACTTCAGGACAGCAAAGGCCACACAGAGAAACCCTGGCTCGAAAACCCAACCCCTCGCGCCGTTTCAGAAAAGGCCACTCCGCCTCACCTCTGGTGGCCCATGGAAGGAGTAAGAGTAGAGGATGGGCTGGATCATGATGAGAGACTGGGTCAGGTCCTGCCGCGCAAAATGGTGTCTGTAATAGGACGACTCGTCAGGACTGTTGTTGAAAACTTGAAGAAACGGAGATCTTCTCAGATGGAACATGAACTGTGTTCAAAAGACAAACAGAACCATCTGTGATGCTGGACTCTCGGAGCCTGTCCACTCTGGAGCGCTCAAACACGAGCCTGGGCTCTGAGGAAGAAGTCTGTGGGTTCACAGACACAGAGAAGCCACAGCGGAGCTGGAGAGGAGGGGAACAGGGGTGTCTCCTACTGGGTACACAGTTCAAGGTGGGTGTGGCTTGTTTTGTGACATAATGGTCTTGTGTGTCTGGCCTCAAACCTGAGGTCCTCCTGCCTCAGCCCCAAGTGCTGGAATTACAAGTATGTGTCACCACATTTGGCTCAGAGGCGCACAGAACGCGACTGTACTGAACCCCTCACAGCTACACATCTCAAGGGGTTAAGATGATCCCCTGGAGGCTGGAGAGATGCTGCTCCTGCACAAGATCTGAATTCAGCTCCCAGCACCCCAGCCAGGCGGCTCACAACTACCCATAATTCAGCTCCAGCGCATCCACCCACTGCCCTCCCTGAAGGCACCGCACTCTTGTGCACATAGCCACATCCACCTCCACACACAAACTACATCTTTTTTAGAAATAAGTTTTTGCCAGTATTTGGTACACATGGCCAAACAAGTGTGTATGTGCACCTGTATGTGCCTAGATGTGGAGAGCCCAAGTTGATGTCTTCCTCTTATCACTCTCCTCTTTACTTATTGAGGCAGATTCTCTCATTTGAAACACTATCTTGCCTGGTTAGCCAGCTTGCCCTGGAGACCTATCTCTGACTCCCAAGCACTGAGATTATAAACAGCTACCACACCTACCCGGCTTTTCCCTAGGTACTGGGGATCTCTTTGGGTCAAGATGATAAACTTTGTCTTTCTTTAGCAACAATTTTTTTTAAAAAAAGATTTTATTTATTTATTATTTATACAATACTCTGCCCCCATGTGTGCTTGCATACCAGAAGAGGGCACCAGATCTTATTAAAGATGGTTGTGAGCCACCATGTGGTTGCTGGGAATTGAACTCAGGATCTTTGGAAGAACAGCCAGTGCTCTTAACCTCTGAGCCATCTCTCCAGCCCCCCAAAAATTTATTTTTTTTAATGTCTTATTAGGGGCTGGAGAGATGGCTCAGCAGTTAAGAGCACTGATTGCTCTTCCAGAGGTCATGAGTTCAATTCTCAGCAACCACATGGTGGCTCACAACCATCTATAATGTGATCTGATGCCCTTTTCAGCACTGTATGCATAATAAGAAATAATTTTTTTAAAATGTCTTATCATTGTTTTTAGTGTCATTTTTATGGTTTGGGTTTTGTTGTTGGTATTTTGGGTCTTTTTGTTTATCTGTTTGTTTTCTTTTTTGAGATAAGGATCATGTTGCCTGGGATAACCTTGAACTACTAATCCTCCTGCCTCCACTGCCCAAGGACTAGGTCACAGGTGTGTGTCATTATGCCCAGGGAAGACTGTATTTTTAAAGACTTGACCTTTTTAAGTATGTGTGTATGTGTAAATGTATCCATCCCCTGGAACAGAATTTGTTTTTTTGTTTTTTGGGTTTTTTTGGGGTTTTTTTGGTTTTTCAAGACAGGGTTTCTCTGTGTAGCCTTGGCTATCCTGGACTCACTTGTAGACCAGGCTGGCCTTGAACTCAAAAAGATCAACCTGCCTCTGCCTCTGCCTCTGCCTCCTGAGTGCTGGGATTAAAGGAGTGCGCCACCACTCCTGGCTTGAGTTACAGACTTTCAGTTGCCATGTGGGTGCTGAGACTTGAATCTGCTTCCTCTAGAAGAGCAGTCAGTGCTCTTAACTGCTCAGCCGCTTCTTCAACACCTTAAAGACTTATTTTATTTTACTTAGGGGAGCAGAGATATGTGCATGTGAGTGTAAGCGCCCACGAAGGCCGGGTGTCAGAGCTGAAGCTGGAGTTATCTGGAATACCTCCTAATGTAGTCCTGGGAACCAAACTCTGATCCTCTGAAAATAGTCCACGCTCTTAACAAATGAGCCATCTCTCTAGCCCTTCCAGATAAGATTTTTTTTCTTTGTTTTTCGAGTCAGGGTTTTTCTCTGTGTAGCCCTGGCTGTTCTGTGTAGCCCTGCTCTGTAGACCAGGCTGGCTTCAAACTCACAGAGATTCACCTGCCTCTGTTCCCCAAGCCATGAGATCAAAGAAGGCGTGTGCCACCACCATCCCCTGGCCCAGATAAGCTTTTAAAGATTTATTTTATTTTTTATTTTATGTATGTGTGCCTGTGTGTTTGTATGTCACATGTAAGTGCACAGGAAGGCCACAATAAGATGTTGAGTCCTTAGAGCTGAAGCCACAGTGGTTGGTTGTGAGTCATAAATTACGTGCTGAGATCCCAATATATGTCCTTGAAAGGGCAGCAACCACTCTTCGATCTGAGCCATTTTTCCAGCCCCCAGCTAAAATTCTTTTGTTTGTCTTGGTTTATTTTTCAAAGAGCTCACACATGGAGGAGCATCTGGCTGCAAAGGCTTTCATGACTTTGTCTACAGAGCATTGTAAGGTAGCGGTCAGGAGCTAGAGAGCCTGGATCAGAGTCCTGCTTGACCAGTGGGGAAGCTGTGTATGCCTTGAGGCCTCAGCTTCCTCGCCTGTAAACTAGAGGTGGGTTTATTGCCAAGGGCTGACCCTGCTAACAGGAATGCCTGCCACAGTTATTACTAAGAACCTGGGTTTAGTATTTGGAACCTCGGGATGCTTCTACTTCTCAAGGCTCACTTTCATATTCTAGAGGTAGGCAAGTCTGTCTCCCCAGCCATGAGGGTCATCACTGTCCTCCTTGTCCCCATTCTAACCCTCATTCCACCCGGGAAGCTGTGTCCTGAGCGCTCTCACTGTGTATCTCTCTGTCTCTGTCTGTCTGTCTGTCTGTCTGTCTCTCTTTCTCTCTCCTTCTCTCTCACACACACACACACCCTTACTGTTCCTGCCCCCACAGTCACTTTCTCCCTTGGTACTCTGGACTTTTGGGGTGTATCTTCAGACCCTCCAGCTTCTCCCGCCCCCTGACCACAGTGGGACTCTCAACCCTTAAAGCCTCAAATGTACTTTTCCCCCGGACTTATTTTCTTTGGGAACAGATATTCTTTCTCGTGAATAAGTCCCTGGAAAATACAGGACCTCTCCGGCCCAGAGAGTGAAGGCTCTAGTGGGATCCAGTGGACCCAGGTGGTGGGCATAAGGCAGCAAGGCATCATAGCTGCCTGTTTTTCACACTGGCTTTTGAAGGGTCTCACAGCTTTAAAGAGATTTCAAGTCACTACACCAGACAAGCTCTTCCTTCTAAAGATAAGCAAACAGACCACAGAGGCCTCAAACCTCATCTACAATCCTCAGCAGCAGGGCCAGTGCTGGTACCTGAGCCTGACTGGCGCCCAGGGCTCCTTCACACTACTGCATATAATCAAGTGCTCGGATGCAGGCGCCTGAAAGCCCCAGGGCCCTAGATATTGGCTGCTGGTTATCCAAGTGCCAGACAGTTGGCTGGCTTCAGCAGAGATTCAGAAGAGACGGGATAGCCTGTTACTCTATTCAGTCTCAACCCCAAGTCTTCCTTGTCCCCCAAGAACAGAGAGCTCAGTTCTAACAATCCAGTCTTCTAGAGTCATCTTGCAGACTCTAGAAGACTTCTTCTTACCTGAGGGTACAGAGAAAAGGAGTCCGACAATCTGAAAGACGTAGGGTCCTCTTTGTTATACTGCCCGAACTTCTGACACTGTTGAAAGAACATAGGAAAAGAAAGAGTCCAAGTTAGTGTCACCTAGAAAAATCCCAGACTGGGGCTGGAGAGATGGCTCAGTGGTTAAAAGCACTGGCTGCTCTTCTATAGGACCTGGATTCAATTCCCAGCACCCACATGGCAGCTCACAACGTCTGTAACGCCAGTTCCAGAGGATCCAACACCATCACATAGACATACATACAGGCAAAACACAGATGCACATAAATTATATCTAAAGAAAAAAGAAAAATCTCAGACCGAAGAACTACACAGTGTGCTACTCCTTAGACACAAAGAGTAGACAAGTGTCCAGGTCTTGTTAAAACACATAGTTAGCATGCTCAAGGCCCTGGATTTATCCCCAGAATTGGGTTCTTTGGAGAAGAGTAGGAGATTCTAAATTTCAAACCAACCCAACGACCACAGATGTGTTCAGTGAGCTCTCTCAAGCACCTCTCCATATGAAAGCCCTGCAGACCAAGAAAACTAACAATGTAGGTCAATCTCACTGCTCAATTTTCTTCTTCCTTCCTTTCTTTCTCTTCTTCCTCTTCCTCTTCTTCTAGACAGGGTTTCCCGGTAGCCCTGGCTGTCCTAGACTTGCTTTGTAGACCAGGCTGGCCTTGAACTCACAGACATCCACTTGCCTCTGCCTCCCAAGTGCTGGGATTAAAGGTGTGTGCCACCATGCCTGGCCTTTTTCTTCCTCCTTTCTGAACCAGAATGT
This sequence comes from Acomys minous, assembly GCF_964271855.1. Classification (NCBI taxonomy): domain Eukaryota; kingdom Metazoa; phylum Chordata; class Mammalia; order Rodentia; family Muridae; genus Acomys; species Acomys minous. Next base: position 5,259,278 of record NC_140485.1, read on the forward strand.
ATTGTTAGTCAGCCGGTCAGTTACTCACTTAGTTATGCTTTTTGAGACAGGGTCACAGTAGCCTCCTGCCTTCCCAGCACTGAGATCCCAGCCATGCACCACGTCCAGCCTTGCCTTTATTTCTGATCAAACATTCCCTCCAGCCACTGCAGACCCAGGCTCCGGGGCAGTCAGAAAGCCCTCCTCCTAACAACGCTGATGTCCTTTCACAGTCCTCATCCTCTCGAGCGTCTGGCAGTATTAGCACAAGGCTTCACAAACGCCTTAAAACATCTCCTTCAGCCAGCAGGGTGGCTCAGCAGGGAAAGGCACTTGTCACCAAACCTGACAGCCTGCATTCTGACCCCTGGGATCCATAGGGTGGAAGATGAAAACCAACTCCCATGAGTCATCCTCTGACCTTCACTTGTATACCACAAACATACATGTACATGTATGTACACACACACACACACACACACACACACACACACACACACACTTAAAAACTACAACTTTCTCCCTTAGCTGCTCAATTAGCTTTCCTCTTTGTCATCCTCCCTCCCGTGAGCCCTGTGTTCAGGCTCCCTTGTCTTCCTCTGGACTGCTCACAGGTTAGTTCTTGTCCCCGTCCCACCCTCACTACTCCATCTACAAGTGAGCACAAGAAACAGACCAACACCATCCAAATCCCCGCCTCAGTGCTGCCCAAGCCCACTCTGAAACTTCCACCAGCTACACGATCACTTTCCTTAGACTAAGTTTTCTAGCTCGGAGTCAGCTCTCAGAGAAACATTATTACATTTTAAAAGTGGAGAAAGAGGTGGGCTGGAAAGAGGGCTCTGTGGCTAAAAGCCTTGCTGTCCTTATAGAAGACCAGATTTCAGTTCCTACCACCTACTTCTAGCTCTGGAGGAGCCGATGCCTTTGTCCGGCACCGGCAGGCATGTGTGCATTCACACACTCACACATTTATTCTAAAGTTGCTGCTGTCTCCTGTTCTCTACCTCACCTCCATCCTGCAGTTATCCACACCTGAAACGCAAGTTATAGTGCTTTGTCCCCAGTAAGTCTTGGGTAGCCGAGTACTCTGCCCCAGGTAGGTGACTGTTGGGGGAAGATTAAGAGATGCAGCCTTGCTGGAGGAAGTGTGTCAGTGGAGGGGCCGCTGAGCTTTTAAAGGAACAACTCCCAGCATCCTCAGCTCTCCCTGCCCCTGTCTGGGATCTCATATGTGTGTGGCTGCTTTGCCACCTGCTACTTCCACTCCACCTGCATGGACTTTAACCCTGAAGCAGTGAGTCAAACTCAAACTTCAGGAAACCCTGGTGTTTTACACAGCAAAGCAACTAAGACAGAAGTCAGTAATGACCTTTTGTTTTGTTTAATTTTATTTTTATTTATATGTATTTATATAAGTGTGCTGGTGCCCAAGGAGGCCAGGAGATGTGATTGGGATTAGAGCTGTGAGCTGACGTGGAGGTAGCATGGGTGCTGAGAACTGAACTCAGGTTCCCTAGCAGATCAGCACACACTCCTAACCCCCGAGCCATCTCTCCCACCAGACTTTTGGATTTGTCATTTTATATACTTGTTTGATAAGGTTTCGCTCACTCTTTCAGCTTCTTCCCTTCTTCCAAAACAGTCACTCCATTACTACTGCCATTGCCCTGTCCCACCTACTGCCATCATGCCAGGAACCTTTACTCTGTGACTCCCCTTACACGGTGATGCTACATGTCAACACACGCACCATGCCTACCTTATTCCCCTCTTAAGAACTACATGCAGGGGGTCAAGAGGTGGCACAGGGGTTAAGAGCACCGCTGCTAGCCGGGGGTGGTGGCGCACGCCTTTAATCCCAGCACTCGAGAGGCAGAGGCAGGCGGATCGCTGTGAGTTCGAGGCCAGCCTGGTCTACAAAGGGAGTCCAGGACAGCCAAGGCTACACAGAGAAACCCTGTCTTGAAAAAAGAAAAAGAAAAAGAAAAAGAAAGACGCCAAAGACAAATGTGAAACTGAAACACTATCACACCTCCTTCCCTGGCTTCTGATCACAAATACATGCCAAGAATCTGCAAGAGGGCAAGGTAACACGGTGTGCCGGTTAGCTGCTTATTGCCAGAGTAGCTCCAACTCGCCCTTTTCTCTATGACATGGATGGAGCCCTGTAGCTAGCTGGCCAGCTGCTGTGATCCTGAACTTTGTGAACAGAGGGCGATGGATGGAGGCAAGGTCAGCCGAAGGGTCCCAGTGTGCTCATAGATTCTACAGGGCGAGACCCTACAGCACACCCAGCCAACTGACATCCCAGCCTGTTGTACTTCAGCTGAGAAATTTCCAGCTTTTCCCAGCACCCCGGATGGCAGACTTCATCTAATTCTAAAGCGTTTCGGGGCTGGAGAGATGTCTCCGAGGTTAAGGGCACTGACTGCTCTGCTCTTCCAGAGGTCCTGAGTTCAATTCCCAGCAACCACTTGGTGGTTCACAACCATCTATAATGTGATCTGATGCCCTCTTCTGGCCTGCAGGTGTACATGCAGGCAGAGCACTGTGTACATAATAAATAAATCTTAAAAAAAAAAAAAGTTTCTACAAGTTCCATGGGAAGAGTACCATGACAATTTCTCTGCTACAATAGACTCACTGAGCTATATATAGGCATGTTCTTCTGACTAGGTCTGACCAGCCCTGTGGGGGAGGGCCTCTTCCTTTGTTCTCTGTCTCAGCCGTAGAAGTAGAAACCAGCCACCCCTTCTCTCTCCCAGTTCTCTTCTCTCCCTCCTCCTCTTCTTCTTTTTTCTTTTCTTTTCTTTTCTTTCTTTCTTTCTTTTTTTTTTTTTTAAACAAGGCTTCTCTATATAGCTCTGGCTGTCCTGGAACTCTCTTTGTAGACCAGGCTAGCCTCTTCAGTGCTGAGACTAAAGGCATACACCACCACACCCAGGTCTCCTCATTTCTTGATAGTCAACCTTCTTTAGCCGACACCCAACTTTTCCTGGGACCCAGGGCTTTACAGATACTAAGCAAGCTACCGACCACTCACCTATACCAACCCTAGTGATTTTTACTATAAAGCTTTCCTTTTTAAATTATTATTTGTGCTTACTTTGGTTATTAATTGTTTTGCTTTTAAGATAGGGTCTCAATGAAGTTTCAATATGCAGCCAGCTCATGCTGGCCTCGACCTCCCCAGGGCAGGGACAACAGCCCACACCACCACATCTGTCTTCCTCTGACTGTTTTTCTCTCCCAACCTGGAGAAACACATGTGGTTTTTTCCTGAACTCACTACTTTTTGAAAGCCAATTTCTAAAGCCTCTTTTTGATCCCCCTAGAAAATATAGGGCCACAGCAACCACAAATGACTCTTCTACTCAGCTTTTAACACACATAGAATTGTACCACTCCCCATATGTTCCCTATATGTTGTTTCTTACAAACTGTAATGTCAGTCCTAGAGGGAAAATGTACATTTAATACTTCTTTCACATCCAGTGTTTGGCCTAAAGTGAGCAGCCATTACATTCTTGCGGCTGACTATATAAAATAATAGGCTTTGGGGCTGGACAGAACCACTCAGCAAGTGGTTGAGAGCACTTGCACCAGACGGGCTCACTTCCCAGCACTAACACAGCAGCTCACAACCTCCCCAACTTCAGTCCCAAGGGGTCCAACACCTTCTTCTCACCTCCACAGGGTCCTTCACACACCTGGTGCACACACGCACATATATAAATAAACAAACAAACAAATACCTTTAAAACTTAAAAAAAATAATAGGCTTAAATGGAAATTTTCTTTTCTCAAAGGTAGAAGAGACAAAGAGACTGTGGCACACGCCTTTAATCCCAGCACTCAGGAGGCAGAGGCAGTTGGATCTCTGTAAATTTGAGCACAGCCTGGTCTACAAAGCAAGTCCAGGACAGCCAAGGCTACACAGCGAAACTCTGTCTCAGAAAAAAACAAAACAAAACAAACTACAGAGTAAACTCAATGCCATTTCCCCATCTTACCAGTCTGATGAGTTGTCGATCCAGCCAGCGGAGCACGTCAGGCCCCTCCTCTGACTCTGCCCGGAACACTCCAAGCCGTGCCATCAAGACTGCTGCAGCTTCCTGGTCAAATGCTGCTTCTATGTGCCTCAGCTGACTCTGCGCATCTGCCCAACTGACAATTGCAGAGTTACTACCACACATCTGACCAGGAACTACCAGAAAGGCTAGATCTCTGCTCAGGCAAGCCCAGATGCATTCCTCTGTCCTACACAAGGTAGCACCACATTTCCATTAAGCAAGTTTAACAGTCATTTTTGTCACCCTCAGGTGCTGTCTGAAGGCTAAAAGCATAAAAGAAAAGTTTTCCCATAATTCACCAGACACAACAGTAGACACCCAAAGAGTAAGTCTCAATCCAGAGTGCCTTCCTCTAGGCCAGTCCTTATAAAAAATCTTAGTGTTAGGTCAGGAGGTAGAGCACACCTTTAAATCCAACACTCAGGAAGCAGAGGCCAGTAGGTCTCCGAGTTCAAGGTCAGCCTCGCCTACAGAGTGAGCTCTAAAATAGCCAGGCCTACATAGAGAAACCTTGTCTCAAAAAGCAAAAGTAAAAAATTTAAGCGTTTACAACTTTACAAAACGACTTCCCAGGATCACCTCCTTGGAAAATGAATTAAGATGTGCCGGGCGGTGGTGGTGCACGCCTTTAATCCCAGCACTCGGGAGGCAGAGGCAGGCGGATCGCTGTGAGTTCGAGGCCAGCCTGGTCTACAAAGTGAGTCCAGGATGGCCAGGGCTACACAGAGAGACCCTGTGTAAAAAAAAAAAAAAAAAAAAAAAAAGATGTGTAAGAGTTTTTCAGGTGACTAAAGATAAAAAGAGCTAAATGACCACCAGGAACAGAAAAGGCACATCCAAAATACATAAATATTCTCTGCAAATCAATGAGAAGTGGTAGGTCTTACACATCTGGGCAGAGAGGCCCATGCATGTAAGCCTAGCCCTTGAGAGGTGAAGGCAGGGGCAGGGCGTGGAGGCACACACCTGTAATCCCCAGCACTTGGGAGGCAGAGGCAGATGGAACTCTGGGAGTTTGAGACCAGTATGGGCTACAACATTAGTCCAGAACAGCCAAGACTACATGAAAAACCAAAAATAAAAAGAGAGAGCAAGGGCGGGGCAGGGGGTGGGGACAGAGTCAGAGAGAGACAGAGAGAGAGAGGTTGAGGCAGAAAGATAAGGAGCTCCAGGTCATGCTCAACTACATAGTGAGTTTACAGCCTAACAGGAAAGAATGGGAAGGAGGAGAAGAGACGATGAGGGAGGAAGGGAGGGACGGAGGGAGAGAGGGAGGGAAAGAAAAGGCTTTATAAAAAGTGGGCACAGTCTCTGAGATGGTCAGCTTTGTCAATCTGACCCAACCTAGAAGCAGCCAGGAAGGAAGCCTCCATCAGGGATTGCCTCCATCAGGCTGGTCTGTGGGCATACCTGTAAGGCATTTCCCCCCCCCCCCCCCCGCTCTCTTTTTTTTATTTGTAAGATTTATTTTTCATGTTCATGTGTGTGTACAGGGGTGTACGGGGGTTGGGTCTGACATGAGAGCTGCAGGCAGCTGTGAACCATGCAGCATGGGTGCCGGCTCATGGTAAAGTCAGAGTATGAGAGACAGAGCCTGCAGCATGAGTGCCTGCTCAGTGGTACAGTCAGGGTATGAGAGACAGACCCTGCACCCAGTCCCCAGTAATGTGGAGAACAGCATCACCAAAAAGAAGAGAAGAAAAGAAAATATTTGTATGTGCAAATACCTAAAAATAAAATACAAAACGTCACACTGCTAGAGTAGCACTTAAAGTCCCTTTAACAAAGGCAGCAACCCATGAAACTATGCAATAGCATGTGAGCATTAAAATAAATGAGAGGAGACATGCAGCCTAGAGAAAAACATACACAGACGACATAAGAAATAAGCTGCCAAAAATAAATAAATAAATAAATAAATAAATAAATAAATAAACAAATAAGCTGCCAAACATATATGGCACATAGCAGCGCAGAAGTGGGGGTATACAGTTAAATTTACATAGATTTAACTCTGGGAAGGGTAAGTAAAGGCACTCATAAGTAAACAGTTATTTCTCACTGTCTCCTAGGACTGATTGCAGGACTCACACCCTCAGATATCAAAACCCATCAATGCTCAAGTCACTGATATAAAATAAATGGCAACAGTACAGCTGGGCATGGCAGTGTGTGTCTTCAATCCCAGAAGGTGGGAAGCAGAGACAGGCAGTTCTCTGCGATTTCAAAGCCAAACTGATCTACAGAGTGAGTCCAGGCCAGCAGGGCTACAAAGTAAGAGCTATCTCAAAAATTAAAAAATAAATATAAATAAAATGGCGCAGTCTCTGTACTTAAGTACAGTCTCCTACGTACACTCACTCATCTCTACAATGTCAATGCTATACAAGTAGTTGTTATACTGTATTGTTTATGGAATAATAGCTTTTTAAAAGTCCTTACATGTCCAATACAGATTTAATGTTAAAAATACTTTCCATTCTGGTTTGGCTAAATGTATGGTTGTGAAACAGATGGATACAGAGGGCCAACTGCACTGATGTTGTTTACATCTTTAACAAAAAGCATGATTTATTTATCTAGCAAGTAAGATAATGAGGAGTAATTTTTAATAAACTACATTCCTACTGAACGCTGATTCTGCTAGCTAAGTGTCTAAAGGTTCAATTGGGTTACCCAAAGATGGCTGACACATGAGTCAGTGAGGAACTGGGAGAGCCAGCTAGGAGATTCAGAAGGACAAACTCAAGAAACTAAAACTCTCACAGGAAAACCATCAGCCTTGGCTCAAGAGAAGGAAACAAGATGCTCACTTGCGGGCGATGGTGGTCACTCGGATCCGCTTCTGAGTGCTGGAGTGCTGGTACTGTGTGACGAACTGGACGGCACCTCTGCCTCCCTGGGGAATCGGGGCATTGTGCTACAGGGTGAGAGGCCACACATCTGTTACTGTCACAGACACGACGTAAACACAGCCCTTCTAAAACACCGAGGTAAGGTTCTTGGTACATTTTCAATGGCACATTTAGGGCCTGCGTGATTTGTGGTATCACTGCATACAACTCTTATCTAAAGGCACAGGTGGGGAGGGAAGGAGCCACATTAGCGTATTCACGTGACCTGGGGCTGGGTATGTAGCTCAGTGGTAGATCATGTGACTATATGAGGCCCTGGGTTCAGTCTCTAGGAGCAGAAGGAATAAAAGTAAACCCCGGTTGACAATATGGTGCTGAGCTGTTTAGCGAAGAAAACCACTGATGACTGTAAGTTGCTCTGAAATACATCACAAACTAATAAGACAGGTGTGAGGACGCACACCTGTAACCCCAGCATAACAAGCCAGGTGTGAGGACGCACACCTGTAACCCCAGCATTCTGAATATGGAGGTGAAAGGATCAGGAGTTCAAAGCCACTCTGGGCAACAAGACACTGTCTCATCTTCCCTCTACCCACAAAAACATCAAAAATAAAATGGAGCAACAGAGATTTAATAATGCAACTATAGTAAAAGGTTGATTTCAGAATCCATCAAGTGGTTTTGCAGGTGTTGAGTGTACAAGTCTTTCAATTATTTTGTATGTACTTTTTAAAACAAAATATTGGGGAAAAACTGTCATCCTCAAAAATTCACAAGTTACGATGGCTATAAAAAGCTAGTGCTCATCTCAGGGCCTTGTCAACTCAGCAGTAAAGGGAGGAAGTGATTTACTGTTGAATTCTAACCAAATGCTGGAGGGGATTTAAAAAGAGCAAACCAGACTAGCACAATCCCTGATATGACACAAAGTAGGATCAGGATGGGACATAGTACCTTCTAACTAATCAGAAGACATTATAACATCAAAAATATTGCTACCCACTTGATTGACAACTTCAAAGTAGATGCCAAGAGTAGACGTGGGATCCAGGCCACAGATTTTCCACTGACTTGTGCCACCAACACCAAGTTCCTAGAGATGAGAAAAGGAATTTCAAAATGAGTATAAAAATGAACCCCAAGGGAAGCCACAAACGAAAAGCACAGATGAGCTGGGTAGGTCACTTGGAACATTTACTTCAAGCTAAAACTTTAAATTCTAGTGAAAACACCTAGGAAATGTGTAGAGACTAGAAAGAGTCTTAATGTCTACATTTACAGTACTTTTAAATCAAACTTTTTATACTGGCACTCTAAATCATTTTAATATACATACGACATACATACAGTACATAATGGCGAGGTCAACAAGGAATCTTATCAAGGTTGGGGAAGAATAGAGAGACAGAATTATCTGTTGGTTTGAAGTTGCATTTGCTTTTTCCATCACTATTACAGTAAGAAATAGAGAGCTGAAGATCAGCCAGGAAACACACAGGACAGACAGAAGCATTAAGCAGACTCTAGTTTCATCTTTAAACCTAACTTCTTCACTCAAGCACAGGGGGAAGTAACAGCTCAGACACCACTGTGTGGAAGCAGACACCCGAGACTGCAGATCACTCTAGAGAGACACTGAACACGGCCAACGACAGTGTCTGGAAACAGAAAAGCACAGAAACAGAAAAAAACAGACTGAAAGAGGGCTGGTCTAGAGTTTGAAAAAACTAAGGATGTGGAACTGAAAGCAATGCTGGTGGCATTAGCAATAGCCACAGAGGGCACTCGGAAGGAACCTGGGGAGAGAAGGCAGACTAACTGTCATAGCAGATGCTACTGCAAGACCACTGCTCACTGTGTCAGATATCAAATGAGGAACTGGTATAGCATCCTTATGTAGGGCATGCACATTGTATTACTTAAGAACCGAGTGTCATGACATCTGAGAATTATTTCCAAAGGTTTTGTAAATAATGTTGGTAAAGCAAACATGTCAGGAGAGGAGGGCCAAATGGCACCAACAGCTGTGGCACAGCACTGCCACCTGGTGGTACGGACGGGTGGGTGCACAGGAACGTGTGGTACTTCAGCCTGCTGAATGACTGAAGCTGTGCTTTCCTTCTCTTAGATCCTCAACCCTTAACCAACACATTCAATGCTGGGTTCAGCTGGAAGGCTAATCAGCCTGAAGCTTCATGGGGAGACTTTCAAGCTCACGGAAAGCACTCTGGCACAGGGCGGCCTTCCCAAGCCCTCCCAGGAAAGCAGGGCTGGTGCAAGGCACCTAGCACACTAAGACACACTTTTCAGATGGGCTTTGGGGAAGAAACTGCCTCAGCCAAGGGCTACAGAGATGTTTATACAAACAGTCACCCCCTGCCAAGCTCAACAAAAAAGCAGTGGCATAGACAGATAACAGACAGCGTGCACAAGGCTCCAGTGCCTCACTTGACCAACTACATTTATCCCTAACAGTCTCACGTAGGTACTGTTATTTTCCCATTTTCTAAAAACACTGAATTATAGTGTTAAGAGTTTTACCCAGGGGACTGGGGAGATGGCTCAGAGGTTAAGAGGTTAAGAGGTTAAGAGCACTGACTGTTCTTCCAAAGGTCCTGAGTTCAATTCCCAGAAACCACCACGTGGTGGCTCACAACCATCTACAATGTGATCTGACGCCCTCTTCTGGAATGTGGGCGGAATACTATATACGTAACAAATAAATCTTAAAAAAAAAAAAAAGAATTTTACCCAGGCCACTCAGCTACCAAGTAGCAGCTATACACCCTAAATCTCTACAACAGCTCTGGAGTCCATCCTGCCACGGTGGGTGACAACAAGGGAAGACATGGCTGTGTAACAACGTCCCAGGAATACCGCAGAGCTGTGGTGATGCAACTTTATGAAATAAACAAACATCTAACATTCAAAAAGAATGCTTTCGCTGGACCTCACAGCCAAACACACCCCTTGACCCCAGGCCGTTGTACTGTGCAATCAATCTGTTCAAGTGTAACCTTAAAAGAACAACGTAACTAACAACCTTCCTTGCCTCGGATAGCCCACGAGTCAGTCAGCTTTTACAACCTAAGCTAATGCACAGCTTCAACTTAAGTTATGTGCTCTTCCATGCCCCAGGCAGAGTAATATACGTATATGTTGTGGTAATCATTCGCTGAAATCAAATCTAAGTTGGAAACAGCCTTAGACAACAAATGTCACCATCCATCTTGGAAACAATACTCAGGCACAGCTTGTTTGCAGTACCGAGTGCCTCTGGGTCACTTGGGGTCAGTAAAATGACCTTTCCCCTTGTAAAACTGTTAGGGATTTCTGTAAAGAAGCCCTCATTCCTTCCCCCACAGGATCCTTTCTGTGTTCAATAAATACAGAAGAGAGAGACAAAGGGACAATGAGACACCAGACAGCAGTCAGACAGGCAAAGCCACAGACACCCAGAGAGACAGGCTGTGGCTGTGGACAGAGCAAAGACAAGGCAGGGGAAGTAAGGATGCAAGCCTGGGCCTGCTTGGGGTCAAATTAATCAAAGCAGAAGTCTGTGACTTCATTTCAACACTGCTGTATTTTCACACCTCTGGGGTTACACTTATTGCGTGGAACCAATGCAGGAAGTCCTCATAAACCAGAGGGTGTACTTTTTGGCAGCTAAAGCATGCTCACAGCATGTGGGCCATCAGCAAAGCCACTTACCACAAAGGATGACTGCACTTTGCTCTCATACCCTGACAATGTATATACATCTGTATCACCCACCGCCCGACCAACTCAGTGGTCTCTGTACTGAGCTCATTCAGCTGAGTGAGACAGGGTACCAGTCCAAGTTACACAGCATGCAGGCTGTCCTGGAAGAACTCTGAATGCCTTCTCTTGCTTCAGAGAGTGGCTTTTTGTTCTCGGTGGCTTAGCATCCACACATGAGATGCAGTGGAGGAGCCTGAGATATAGCCTCTTTGGGTCATCTATGTCAACCTCCCTGACGCCCAGTTTCCTTCTCTGGTCAGGGACAGAAGGACAGATGACACTACCTCTTGGAGCTGTCATCAAGGAGGGTTAGAGCTCCTCTCAGACAGGTGCACCTCCCAGGCGACACAATTCAGCTCATCAGGGTTTGACTTAGCTATGTGGCTACTCCAGGGCAGCTGAGTGTGATGAACTTCCTTACATTTTCTGACACACAGGGTCCTTTCACGTTCAGAGATACACATGGACCAATGGCTCCTGCAATCTTCAGTTCCCGAGAGGTCTAAAACAAAGCACACAGTAAGTCAGGAGCCAGCCTGTTGCCACCGCGATCACAATAAAAGCTTAGAGAAAAACTCCCACGGAGGGCATGGTGGTGCACACATGTAATTCCAGCACTCGAGAGGCAGAGGCAGGCCAATTTCTGGGAGTTCGAGGCCAGCCTGGTCTACTAGGTCAGTCCAGGACAGCCAAGGCCACACAGGGAAACCCTATCTTGGGGGGGAAAAAAAATCCCACAGAGAGCATCATAATAGGTCACACTATATTAATGCCCACTCAGGATGTTCCAAGAACACTAGGAGCTGATTAAAGCTTCAACAAAATCCAGCTTAGGAAATACACCAAGGGGCTAGAGAGATAGCTTAGAGGTTAGGAGCACTGGCTGCTCTTCCAGAGGTCCTGAGTTCAATTCCCAGCAACCACATAATGGTTCACAACCATCTATAATGAGATCTGGTGCCCTCTTCTGGTGTGCAGGCACACATGTGGGCAGAACATTGTACAAATAAATAAATAAATCTTTTTTTAAAAAAAGAAAGAAAGAAAGAAAAGAAAAGAAAAGAAAAGAAAAAAAAAAACCACCAAGAAGCCCAGGTATCATGGTACAATAGTAATATTCAACAGGTTGAGGCAAAAGATCAAGAGGTCAAGGCCAGCCTCGCTATATAGCAAAATCAAAACAAAAAAGACACAGCTCATTTGTTTGTTCTGAAGCAGGATCCCTAAGAAGTAGCTGAGACTAACCCGAAAATATCTAGACAGCCCAAGTGAGCTCATGCTCACAATCCCCCTGCCTCTGCCTAAATGCTGAGACACAGGTTTGCATCACCATACTTGGCTGGGAGGCACTTTCAACTCTCAATTCATTCATCAACCTTTGAAACTATTATACACAGGAAAAGTTACAACTCTACCAACTATTTTACATTCTTTTCCAAATATCATGAATATTCAAGCTTATTTACATAGTTCTAGTCAGTAAACATATTGTTTTGTATTGCCCCCTTCCCCCACCCTTCTCCCCCCCCCCCCCCCCCCCCCCCGTTTTTTTGAGACAGGGTTTCTCTGTGTTAACAGCCCTGGCTGTCCTGGACTTCGCTTTGTAGATCAGGCTAGCCTTGAACTCACAGAGATTCACCAGCCTCTGCCTCCCAAGTGTTGGGATTAAAGGTGTCTGCACCACTGCCCAGCTTGTACTGCTTTAAAAATACTTAACCCACAAGTCCCAACATAATGATAAGACCTTTTTTTCCCCCTTAGGCAGGGCCTCTCTATGTAGTTCTGGCTGTTCTGAAACTCCACAGACCAGGCTGGCCTGGAACTTACAGATTCTTCTGCCTTTGGACTATCATTTCCCACAAAGAAATATAAACACCTGGGTTCTTGTTAAACATAAAGCCACTCTGTGCAATGCAGTGACTCACACCAATGCCCTCAAGCCCCAGTACAGCAGCCAACACCCACTCCAAACTCCTCTAACGCCACTCAGCCTCAAGAAGGGAGGCGCAGAGCAGGGCCTGAGAGGAAAGAGGAACTTTCTGTTCAGAACTTTAACAAACACACAGGTCATCCTTGAGAAGCAAAGGAATAAAGGCGGTGGGCAGTATACACTGCAGTGGCTATCTTGTTGGGTCCTCTTAAGTGTCACTCAAGCTATGTCTATCGGGCTGAAGCTACAGTGTCGACACTGAACAAGAACCATCACTCATCCCAGGAAACGTTCAAAGGTCTGTCATATGACGGGGTAAAGCAGAGCACAGAGGAGGGAGAGTTCCAGGCCAGCCTGGTCTATATAGTAAGTTCCAGGCCAGCCCGGTCTATATAGTAAGTTCCAGGCCAGCCCGGTCTATATAGTAAGTTCCAGGCCAGCCCGGTCTATATAGTAAGTTCCAGGCCAGCCCGGTCTATATAGTAAGTTCCAGGCCAGCCTGGTCTATATAGTAAGTTCCAGGCTAGCCCGGTCTATATAGTTAAGTTCCAGGCCAGCCTGGTCTATATAGTAAGTTCCAGGCCAGCCCGCTCTATATAGTAAGTTCCAGGCCAGCCCGGTCTATATAGTAAGTTCCAGGCCAGCCCGGTCTATATAGTAAGTTCCAGGCCAGCCCGGTCTATATAGTAAGTTCCAGGCCAGCCCGGTCTATATAGTAAGTTCCAGGCCAGCCCGGTCTATATAGTAAGTTCCAGGCCAGCCCGGTCTATATAGTAAGTTCCAGGCCAGCCCGGTCTATATAGTAAGTTCCAGGCTAGCCCGGTCTATATAGTAAGTTCCAGGCCAGCCCGGTCTATATAGTAAGTTCCAGGCCAGCCCGGTCTATATAGTAAGTTCAAGGCCAGCCCAGTCTATATAGTAAGTTCAAGGCCAGCCCAGTCTATATAGTAAGTTCCAGGCCAGCCCGGTCTATATAGTAAGTTCCAGGCCAGCCCGGTCTATATAGTAAGTTCCACGTTCAAGGCCAGCCCGGTCTATATAGTTAAGTTCCAGGCCAGCCTGGTCTATATAGTAAGTTCCAGGCCAGCCTGGTCTATATAGTAAGTCCCAGGCCAGCCTGGTCTATATAGTAAGTTCCAGGCCAGCTGAGGATACACAGTGAGACACTGCCTCAAGCAAATAGTGAGTAAGTAAATATCTACCATGTATATATGGAAATGTATTGGCTAAGTATTATAAGATAATTTAAAATAAAACTTTTCTAAAAGCCTACTGTACCTTTACTTCCAATGTAGCACCAAACGCCATTCTGAAATCTCCGTTGAAGTCTTTACTAAAAATTCTTTGGAATGTCTGCTTGAAAAGAGAAGTGTTGAAAGAATCTCCCATCACCATATGGCCTCTAGGTAAGAAAGGAGGAAGGTAGTCATTTAAGAGAATTGGAAGCCATTTGGTTGTTCCCTTAGGAGTCACAAACAATAAATACACACACACACACACACACACACACAGAAAACTATGTCCATACAAGCACTACTGACTAACGTAAATGAAAAACAGTAAGTTCATTTGGTACTTAGGGAAGAAACTATCTCAAAAACATTAAACAAAAAAATCTTTAAAACAGTTCTGGGGTACTGAGAAGGTGCCTAGGTGGGTACCACAAAGCCTGATAACTTGAGTTCAATCCATCCTCTACTTACATGGCAGAGAAAAGGAACCAACTCCTACAGGTGGCCCTCTGACTTCCATACGAGTGCCATGGCATGTATACATACACACACACACACACACACATACACACATACAAAAGCAGTACATATAAAAATGTATCTTAAAGATTTTAAGATACCAACTCTATATTTTGATCAGTATACACAAATGTACAGAGATGGTGAAAATTATATTCACAAAGAAAAAGAACACAAGCACTAGAGAAAGCCACATAGGTCTGTAGTGTCATTAACTGCAGTATGCCGTTTCCAGTCTTGAAGCCACATAGGTCTGCAGTGCCGTTAGCTGTCGTGTGCAGTTTCCAGTCTTGAAGCTGAGTGGTGCATTTGTGGAAAGTGCTATCCTGGGGGATGCTACCTGACGTGTGGGCAGACTGCTCTACACTCCCCTCACTGTCACAATTCCCATGCACCTGTAAGCGCTCCAACAGGTGGCCTGCTCCTGCACCCCAGCAGCCGGGAGGCTGGGGCAGGAGGACTGAGCTTGCAGCCGTCCAGGGCTACAGAGTAAGACCTTAAACAAACAGCAAGCGTCCCAGCTAAAATGAGTCACTGATCCTCTCCTCTCTGTCTGTCTCATACACACATGCACAGCTGGGGGGCCGTGAACACATCTTGGGTTCTCTCTCTTTCCTATCATTCTCCACCTAAAACGTTTTGAGCAGTGCCCCTCATTTCCTCCGTCCCCTCCAGGCATCTGCAGGTCTTCATGTGCCCCTGTAAACCGCACGCTCAAAGGGAAAAGCACATCTTCTCAGCAGGGAAGCCCAGCACTATGGGATCAGGACTGATCTTCCTGGAAAACCATTTGCTACTCCTCTAGTCCAGCCTAGGACCGCCACGCCTTTGCCTGCAGTCATCCTATACACCAGACCCCGGCTTCTGCACTCAGGGGTGCTTCTCCTCACCCACCTTGCCCCATGACGTATACCCATCTCCGTGTGTGTGTGTGTGTGTGTGTGTGTGTGTGTGTGTGTGTGTCTATGTATGGGTGTACGTATGCCATGGAGGGTACAGACGTCAGAGGATAACTAGGAGTTGTATGTCTCTCTCCACACATGAGTCCCAGGGACTGAACTCAAGTCTCAGACTTGGTAGCAGGCAGGTCCTTTCCCTGCCGAGCCATCTTTCAGCACTTGTGCTACTGCTGGTTTTCCTTTTGTTTTGTTGGGGGGAGGGCTTTTTCCTTTTAAAGTCAACTTCTTGCTATACAGCCCAGACTAGCCTTAAACTCAAGATCCTCCAGAGCAGTGGGGTTCAGGTATGCCTACCAGGACCAGTGAGAACTCAACTTATTACGATCGGTTCAATGCTGCACGTATGTCTCTAATACATCTGTCCTGCTCCAAAACAGTATTCAAGTGACTCAGATTCTACCTCCTATGCCCTCCCCTGAGAGAGCAGAGAAGAATCACTAGGGAGGTTGATTAGAGAAGCAGAAATCTGGACCAGGGAGATGGTTCACAGGCTCAACAGCCTGAAGCCCTGAGTTCTATCCCTGGGCTCCACGCACTGGAAGAAGACAACGAGCTCCCACAAACTGTCCTCCGACCTCCAGAGCTGTGCGACGACACACAGGTGTGCAACGACACACAGGCACACAAGCAGACGCACTACCTAACTAACTAGCTAATTGTTAAAAGAAAGAAGAGACGCAGAACCTCCGTCCACACACACAGCTCTACGTAGCTGCTCCTCAAACTGTGGCGTGTAGTCCAGTCAGCGGGCTTAGACAAATGTAGGTTTGGATTCACCAAGGGCAGAAAGAGGCCTAAGAGGCTGCATTTCTAATGAGCTCCCAGGGAAAACAAGGCTGCCTGTGCTCAAACTCTGCTCTAGGTGAGAAACACCGGAGGGAAACTTTGAAGAACGCTGAGGCACAAGCCATGCCCCATGTTCATTATATCAGACTGTCCAGGCAGACGCCACAGAAAGAGCAGCTTGCTTTGTTCTTTACTTTCCTTTTCCTGGAGTCTTTCAGATTCCCCAGGCAACACTAACGTGCAGCTGAGCTTCCGACTCAGTGCTCCACCTCAGGGCTTCTCGCACGTTTACAAGCACCCACAAGCACCACGTCTAGACAGCCGCTGAGGAAAGCCAAAGAACAGTCCTAATCGGTTCCCGTGAGCCCCTAAGGTTCATGAACCAGTTATCATTCCAAGCTGAGAATTTGTTCTACATTTTCACTTGAGGACAACATTGACTCAGAGCAGTGTACCCTACAGGGTGACAGTGTGACTGGCATTAGTCAGAGTCACTAACCAGCAGTGTACCCTACAGGGTGACAGTGTGACTGGCATTAGTCAGAGTCACTAGCCAGCAGTGCACCCTACAGGGTGACAGTGTGACTGGCATTAGTCAGAGTCACTAACCAGCAGTGTACCCTACAGGGTGACAGTGTGACTGGCATTAGTCAGAGTCAGTAGCCAGGGCAAGTTTCTTCTAATTGCACGATACTCTGATACTCAGATGCTATTTACTAGCTTATCACGAGGAAATGCACTGCTGAAGGCGAGGCTCCCCAGACAAGCATGGCAGCCTAGCCTGCAGATGATATTAACAACCCCGAAGAAGAAACAGTCACTCGGATGCGACTTGTTGTCAGGAAGTCCTGAGACCTCTTCTAAGCACTGCCTCTTCCTCCACAGGACCACGTTCCCTTCCAGTCAACAGATCCAAACTCACAGAGACCTGAAAACTCAAAGCTGGCCTCACTCACCCTGTAATCCCACCATTCATTTCTTCCCTTAACTCATTTCCCAGGTGTTCTACGTACCCTGTAAGATTCGGACAGCATTTCATTTCCAGAAGTCCCGTTTGATCAAGAGCACAAGCATAAATATCAATGCAGTGACCATTCGCAGCAGTTCGATTGGCAAGCATCTCATAATGCTGTGAAGATAGAGAAGAGCCTTGAGGAGACAGAAGTGTAACTCCCAGGGCGCCCTGGGACACCGAGGATGGAATGGAGAGCAGAGCATGGGGTCCACCACCTGGGAAACTGCATGTGAAATGAAGCTTTGGAGTCAACGCTCTTTGAACACTCTACACCCGACCACGCTAACTGGTCAGACGGGGTCAGGAAGTTAACAGGAGCCCACATCGGGAAGAGCGGCACTGTACACGCAGCTGCTGGCGCAGCAAAGCGGTCATCACGCGTCCAGAGCAGCCCACGCTGGCTGTTACCGCACTCAGCGCGAACCCGAGAGCACCTACCTTGGTTGCCTTCTTCATGAACCGGGCGTTATCTTTCTCGATATCGTGCCAGGAGCGAATAGGAGTCTTTAACTCATCTCCAACCACCATGCCAGGTCCTTGGGTGGGGGGCCCTCCAGTGAACAGCATGATTCTGGCTCCAGTATTTGGGAAAGTACCCTAAAGATAAAGATCGTGACAGAAACATCCAGTCCCACTTCTGAGTATGGTTTCGGTTTCTGTATACAAATACTCCAAAGGCAAATTCTCTCCATGTTCCAGCCACCTCCCCTGTTCTCGGCACTAGTGGTGCTGTGCGGTACCGCACGCGTCCGTGACAAGAGCGTTGGTGACAAGAGCAGCGCTGACTGTCCCCCAGCCAGATGACTGCGCTGCCATTGCTCTAGTGAAAGCACTCTCCACGCTCCAACCCCCTTAGTTTTTCATAAAAGCTTTCTGGCATTTTCAAAATACTGAGGTCCTGTGGGCTGACTTACAGCACAAGAAAATTTCCAACAAAGCTACCAAGAGCAAGAACAGTTTTTAGGACTTGAGAGGTCCCTATAAAAATATAAATTACCTCCAGCAAGCCAACAGCAATGGACAAAGCAACACCAGTGGATCGCAATGGTCTCTTCCCCTGAGTGACTGGCCATGGGTCCCTCTGCAGCTCCCCAAGGAGATCTGTGAGGTTCATGTCAATCTTGTGAACGGGCTGTAGAAATCTGTATGATTTCAAAGGGCACATCAGTGGTGACTTAATAAAGAACCTTGACCATCAGCCTTCAGTCACCAAGTTAACTGCTCTCCAAAACCATTATCCAATAGGAAAAACTCAAAACCTTTTCCTTCAAAATTATCTCTACCAACACAAAAGCAATTCTAGTCAAGCTAGTCAAGTGTGAAATATGCTATAAAATCTAATAATCACAAATTTATGCATGCATCATTAAAAAAATCAAATTGAAAAGGAAAACATCAGCTTGATTAAACTTTAAGCAGCTCAGCACTTGGGAGGCAGAGGCAGGCGGATCGCTGTAAGTTCAAGGCCAGCCTGGTCTACAGAGCGAGTCCAGGGCAGCCAAGGCTGCACAGAGAGACCCAGTCTCAAAAAACAAACAAACAAAAAACTTTAAGCAGCTAAGATGTCCTCCTGGTAAGCCTAGTGTGGCTCAGGTTTGTTTGCATCCTGTTTATGCAGATGGTCTTCTCTGTGCTGAGGCTTCTGTCTGCATGCCCCTTGAGCCTTAGAGGCTATGTACAGAGAAACACTCTGCTTTCTGGCCAGATTGGAGGCTGTCTCTGGCAACCATAGGCTTTTGAATCAACTGAATGAAGTGAGTGCCTGCTCACAGGTTTATTTAAAAGTACCCAAAAGAAGTGCATTGTGTTTTGTCAGCTTTACTTAAGGATCAAGGATAGCAGCCATGTGTCAAAGAGGGGACTGAATGAACAGTGTCAAAACATTTCTATGAGACACTGAATATCAAGTGGGCTTAGTCCTAAAGTTGTTTTTTTTTTTTCCTTTGAACTATGGACCCAGAAGTACCAGCATCACTCTAGCTACTCTCCTGGGCTGTCGGGCATGTGCATCACAAAACACCTAACACTGTACACTGGTAACTCACCTGCTGGAAACAAAAGGCTGCTCCTGAGGTTGAGCAGGTCTTGCTTGCTGCATAGGCATCATAGCTGACTTGGTCAGGCCTAGCATCTCCTGAATAGAACAAACAGAAAGATCCAATTTCCATAATTTCCATTAACACTAAAAGTAAATAATAAACATGGCCCATCTACCCTCGCTGCTGCTTCTTTACAAGGCACAAACCTGTATTTGCTTTGCAGTTAGATCCTTGGTCCCTCGGAAGACGTAACTCTTGGAGATTCCCTCACAGCTTAGCTCGTGAACCTGCACCATCCTCCCAAAAGTGATGAGGCCAACCAGGGCATCCGGGGGAAGGAGGCTCAGGGACATCTGCAGAGACTCTTTGAGTGCTTGAAGGTCATCTTCCTCCAAGCACGTATCAACCACATAGAGAAAGATCAGAGGTGACCGAGCACCTCGCTTTGGGAAAAGAAAGACGACATGATGATCAGTCTATACGCAGACATAACCAGCTAGCACAGAGCAAGTCTCCATGCTTCTACAGATACCCAGGGCTGTGTGGGTAGAGAGCTACACCAGCGTCTAATAACTCATCAAGTGACCCAGCGTCCATCAAAACAAACAAATCTTAAAAGGTATTCAACAGGCAGTACCTACTATGGGCCAGACGTTACCAGACCCTGGGATACACCACTGCACAGAAGAAACAAAGATTCCTGCCAACCAAAAGGAACAAGCCTGGGAGGGGGGGCCAGGGGGCAGCAATAGCTAAGATGGAGGCTGGTGGCAGGTCCCTGTGCTCAACAGATCACAGCTGGGGGGCCCAGCGCATGACTTTAATCCCAGCACTTAGGACACAAAGGCAGGTAGATCTTTGTGAGTTTGAGGCCAGCCTGGTTTATATACTATGCCACAGGACAGCCAGAGCTACATAGTGAGACTATGTCTCAAAAAATAAATAAATAAAAAATGAAGAGAGAGAGAGAGAGATGAAGACAGCTTCAGTAGGAAGGCAAATTTTGAGGTGGCAAGATGGCTCAGCTGATAAAGGCCACACCAAGCCTGATCCCCAGGCCTCACAAGGTAGAAGTACTGGCTTTCACAAATTGTCCTCTGACCTACACAGACACACACACACACACACACACACACACACACACACACACACACACAGACACACACACACAGAAACATAGAGACACGCACAGACACACAGACACAGACACACACACAAAAACAGAGACACGCACAGACACACAGAGAAACACACAGACACACAGACACACACACACATACAGACACACACAGAGAAACATAGAGACCCGCACAGACACACACACACATACAGACACACACAGAGAAACATAGAGACATGCACAGACACACAGAAACATAGAGACACGCACAGACACACACACACACACAGAAACATAGAGACACGCACAGACACACAGAGAAACACAGAGACATGCACAGACACACAGACACATACACACAGAGAAACACAGAGACATGCACAGACACACAGACACATACACACAGAGAAACACAGAGACACACTCAGACACAGACACACACACATACACAGAGAAACATAGAGACACGCACAGACACACAGACACACCACCACCACCATCATCATCGAATCACGGTTATGGGGGGAAAGGGAAGGGAATGGGGAGCAACACAGAGCAAAAGAGTTCCAAGCTGAGGAGCACCTCCTGCGGGTGTGACACTAAAGGAATCAAGAAGGCCACGGGGCTGAACAAGGACCCTGGGAGGAGAGGTGTGGGCCCTTGAAGAGTATGCTTTGCTCTGGGTGAAGAGGAGCCAGTTCTGTCAGCAGAGACTTCTGAGCCTCTAGAGTTACACTGGCTGTTGGGTTAAGAATAAAGCACAAACAGACGAGGAAAATGAAGGAGAGGAGCAACGAGACTGGCAGCTATCTAGTGAGAGGAGGAGGACGGCCCAGCATGGCCAGGGTGAGGGAAGGCGAGGCGGGTGGAGTCTAGGTATGTTCCGAATAGTACACATCCTACATGCGTAACAGTACATAGTCAGTGGACGAGCTACCAAATGAGAGCGGGACGTGGGAAAGCAGGGCACTGGTAAGACAGGAAGAGGTGGGTCTGACGTCCCTAGCCCAGGCTCGCCTCCATCACTGTTCATCTCTTCAGCTGCATTTGGTTGTGGATTTCACCAAAATCATGCTCAAGATAGGGAGATCGTAGGCAGGGTGGGTGAGGGGCCTACGTTTCAGAATGCTTAGGGGGAAACAGAGGAAGCAGCTGAGCGCAGGGAGGTGAGAAAGGAAACAGGCTGCAGGATTTATCTCAGGGCAAGATGATCCCCTCCTGCTAGCATAGCCGGGCGAGCAGCAGCAGGGGGGACACCGACCCCAGGAAGATGAAGTGTTTCCAGGTGACATGGGGAGAGTGTGGAGGACGGCCTTTAAATGTGCTCAGGTCCCCCTTTCTGAAGCCTAGGTCAAGACCTGAAAACGATGCCAGTAACACAACCGTACTAGAACCCACTGCGTAGAGCCCTAGCCCCAGCCAGCAGCTTTACCTCGTGAGGACAGCGGAGAGGCACAGAATTCCAAGTATCTTAAAAGGAACTCAAGTTTAACAGTGTTCCTTAAACATATGAAAACCTTACCTGGACCACGTACTCAATTGTGGAAAACTGAGGCATCAATTCAGCAGGCTGGTTCACCTCGGATATGCCTGTGTACGCTGGAGGAAACTGATGAGAAGAAAACAAAACAACATTAAATTAGGGATAGAAGTGATTCGTTTTGCACTCTTTCTTTGTACTGGGGGTTAAGCCTAGGTGCATGCTTGCTAGGCAAGGGTGCCGCCTCTGAGCTCCAGCTATGCATGGCACATCTATAAAAGTGGTTCATGACCAGAACAAAGTATAAAACATGTTATGAAAACACAAATGCTTCTAATTCTCTTACATATTTATGATTTTATAACATCAAAAAACATTTACAATTTAGAGAAGGCCTGTTTGCCCACCCACACAGCCAGGTTCACACGTCTTAAAATATACTACCCAAAACATTCAGGTCTGGAGAGATGGCTCAGCGGTTAAAAGCACTGTCCACTTTACCAGAGGACCTGGGTTCAGTTCCCAGCACCTACATGGCAGCTTACAACTCTCTGTTCCAGGGCATTCAACACCCTAATACAGACACATATGTGAGCAAAACACCAATACACGTGAAATAAAAATAAATTATTTAAAAGAGGAAGAAAGAGAGAGAAAGAGAAAGAAAGACAGACAGACACGCTGCTTAAGCTTTGCCCTGCAAACCCTGTGCTGAGGTTGTCTTGAATAGTCTGTATGGAGCTAACAATGCAGCTCGGTGATGCAGAGCCTCCCTAACACACACAAGGCCCCGGGTTCCACTCTTAGCTCTGAGAGGAAGAAAGCATACGCAGATGATAAAGCCTTTATTAGGCTTATTATCAACAGGACAGTGCACGCTCTGTGAAGGAGAGCCGACAAGCTCAGGGAAGTGAAGACAGCTACCGTCTGTATTCTGTCTACACTGCGTCATCCTTGACACATATACAGGCCAGATTTGATCTGAGCACCAAAAAGAAAAAAGAAAGTCAATGCTCCGTTGTCATTCGAGTTTCTTTTAGCTTAGTAGTTTAAAAACTTTTAGCTGCTAGGGATAGGGGCACACATCTTTAATCCCAGCACTTGGGAGGCAGAGGCAAGTGGATCTCTGAGTTCCAGGCCAGCCTGGTCTACAAAGTGTGTTCCAGGACAGCCAGGGCTACACAGAGAAACCTTGTCTTAAAAATAAATAAAACAGCCACAGCCGGGCGGTGGTGGCGCACGCCTTTAATCCCAGCACTCGGGAGGCAGAGGCAGGCGGATCGCTGTGAGTTCAAGGCCAGCCTGGTCTACAGAGAGAGTTCCAGGACAGCGAGGGCTACACAGAGAAACCCTGTCCCAGAAAACTGGAAGAAAAAAATAAATAAATAAAACAAAACACCAATTAACTTATAAAGCAGAAGAAGCTCAACCCTGACGCTGGAACCCTACAGTTACAAGAAGAAAATTCAGTAACATGCACCAACTAATTAGAAAATTAACGTGGTCCACTAAAGCATGAACAGATTTATCTTCTTTAGGTAACATACTCACTTCCTATACAAAACTTAAAGAGAAGAGAATTCCGTGTCCTCCACTGTCCACACAAACGGCCTCACAAAAGCCATGACAGGAGAGCACCAGAGGAACATTTAAGCTCATGTAATCTTTCCCAGGGCAATACAACAAAAACAAAATGGGCAAATATAAACATGTATTATTTTAAACTATATACCTGATTTCTTTGAAAACAGAAATTGCAGGCCCACAGTTTTGCACGGTAATCAACTTGACTGCAAGAAAAGTAAAGAAATGTCACAAACAGATATTATATGAATTTTCAAGCTAGAAAGCAACCAAATGTGAGTTTAAAGTTCCATAAATTAAACAGGCATGTGTTTCTATGAGTGTGTATACGCAGAAGAATTTGTGAAACTGCAGGGAAAACTGGCTATCAAGTATACCAAAAAATTCTCTCAAACATTTGCACCTTTGTCTTTTCCAGTTCCCCAATCATGTTTTAAAATTTCCTCACTCATATAAACTATAAGTTATTTGCTTTTGCTTTCTATTTATCCAAAAATTTTATTGTTCAAAAGTGTAAAACGTTTTTTAAGAGATTTGCTTAGTTTTATTTTACCTGTATGTGTGTTCTGCCTGTATGTATGTGTAGCACATACGTGCCTCGCAGAGGTCAGAAGAGGTCAGCCCTAGTGCTGGAGCTGTGGAAGGCTGAGCTAGCACGTGGGTGCTGGGCACGTGACCATGGGTCTCTGCGGGAGCAGAGCGTGCTCTTAACCACTGAGCCACCTGCTTCCAGCCCCTGTGCAAAACATCTGAACTTCAATAATAAAAGCACACTTCACACATGGGCCATGGAGAGCATGTTTCTAGGTCGGCTAAAATGTTAGAAACAGTTGAAGACACAGCTTCTGCGGCTTCTCGCCCCTGTCTGCACTGAGGCTATGGGCAGCCAGTGCTGGTACTTTACAAGCACGGTGGAGAAATTCCCAATAGGAGCTTGGCAAATAAAAGCAAAGAGAAATAAAAAAGGGCTCTGACATCCAAAACTTCCAACACTTTCAACTTGCTTCAAAATTCCTCCAGGCATGCATAGCAGTACACTTCTGCAGCCTCACTTCCTCCTCCAGGGCACTGGAGGGTCACACAGCCCTGAGACCGTCCAGTTATGCAACATACACAACTCTAACTCAAAAAATAATGAAAATAACTTTTTCCAATTGCCCAAATACATTAATAGAATAGAATCTCAGATTTTAAAAAATTTAAATTTCACTAAGAATGTAACATATATATAATTCCTGATTGTGTCATGGTTCTTCTTGCTATAGGTAATCTATTGCATATATGTGTAATATTATAAATGTATATGTAAAAAAAAGTTTTTAAAATAATTTTTTTTAATCTCAAAAATAATTACACTTAACAATAAAATTACTGGGAGTTAAAATGTCTTCCGCCATGACTAGAAGATGACCCAGTGGCTAACAGCACTTGCTGCACGTTCCAGAGGAACGAAGGTTAGTTCCCAGCATCCATGCCTGGCACCTGGAATATTTGCTTCAGGAACTTCAACTCCCTCTTCTGCCCGCCACAGGCACCCATGTACAAATGGTATAAACGTATGCATGTGCACTTGTGCAAACACACACACACACACACACACACACACATACACACACACACACACACAATCTTTACTGCCCCCAGGGAAAAAAGTTCTTCTGCCTAGTAGTTCTAGACATGCTACATCATCATACAGGGTACATACAAAAAAAAAAAAGGAAGTTTTTGGATTTTTTTTTAACACTTTAAAAGCCATCTCTTCCAGTCTACAATTAAGCCAGAAGCAAACTGATCATCTGGGAGGGGGAAAGGGAAGGAGAAAGAGAAGGGAAGGACGGAGGGACAATTACAAACTCTTCCTTTCTATCTTCTGCATTGCTCATGTAAGATTCCAATTTTCTTCTAGGCTCCTTTAATTCCAGCCCCTGGAGACAGAGGCAGGAGGATCACTGTGAGCTGAAGGCCAGCCAGATCTCCATATGAGCTCCAGGTCAACCAGGGCTACGTAGTGAGACCCACCTCAAAACAACAACAACCGAAACAAAAAGATTCCCATTTTGTCTGGAATATCGGGCCAGAGAGGCTCCCATGAGCACTTGCTCTCTCAGAATCTCACCATCCACTTCTCGTCTCAAATTGGAAATTCTTCTAGAGAAATCAAGTGACTTTCTTAAGACTTGCGCAGAGATGACAATTTACTATATTCATCATTTTTACCAGTTTTTGAAAAAATCCATACCAAAGTGGATTGAGAATAGCTTTGCAGGTCGGCCTGCTGCACAGCACAGGTTCATACTGCACAGGCGGTAAGTCTGGGCGCTCTTTCAAAGGAGTGAGGAGACAGGCCAGGGGGACAACCATTCTCGTGGCTTCAAGGCGGCTAGAAGGCCACACGTTCCAACTGAACCGCACACCATCCCGTTCTTCATTCTGTTGAATGAACTCCAGATATGTTGCCATGGTCTAAAAGGAAACTAGAATGAGATTAAAAGTTTTAATTATATGCAAACTTCTCAGCTGATCTTTAAAAAAAAAAAAAAAGATGGTCTCAAACCAGATGGGATTTCACATCAGAAATCCCAGCACTCAGTCCCAAAGAGATGATCTTACTGCTGTAAGGTGTTTCACAAATACCTGATCTGGAAAAGCCTGTCACCACAGCATAACAGTAACTACCTTGTCTCAGACCCCCAAAGTTGATTACTCTTCCTTTCTGTCTCAGCTTTCTACTGCTATGATAAAGACCATGACCAAAAGCAATGTGGGGAGGAAAGGGTTAATTTCAACTTACACTTGTGGTCCATCATCTTCAGGAAAGTCAGAGCAGGAACTCACAGCAGAAACTAATACAGAGGCCCTTGGAAGAACACTGCATACTGGCTCATTCCTCAAGCTTACTCGGTCTGCTTTCTTATGCAACTCAAGGACCTCAGTGCCTGGGAGTAGGACTGCCCATCGTGGGATGGACCTTCAGACATCAATCATCAAGCAAGAAAGTGCTCCCACAGGCCTACCTGATAGGGGTTGAACTACGTGACCATTTGTTAGCTGTGTATAGCTGGATATTACTACTACTTAGTTATCTGTTTATGTGTGATGCTAAGGGTGAAATTCAGGGCCTTTGCATGCTAGGCAAGCACTCTACCACTGAGCTAAATTCCTCATACAAGCAAAGAAAACAACCTCGTGGCCAAAGCTAAGTCTCAAATTCTGTTTAATGATCCAACAAGTTTCCCCATCCCCTTTCTTTCTTTATCAAAGTAAATACTGTATGAAATGTCACCTTCCAAGTCACCTTGGTTTTTGTGTGTCTGTCCTGTTGCGTCACCCCTCCCTGCCCCATCACTTTGCTAACTGTGGAGAACAGAAGCGTATGCGGATTTGAGAATCCGGCTATTAACAGGAAGCAGCTTGGCACACCAAACCTAGGAAGGGAAGTTTGCTTTTGTACTGTCTCTCACCGTGTCCTCCTTCCTTCCTGTGTTTGCTTATGCGCATCCTCGGAAGGCTTCAATCGGTCCTTCGGACTAAGCTTTCAGACTCACATAACCCCAGGGTTGTTGAGTGAATGCAAACTATTTGTGATCTAAAACCCATCAGCACATAAGTTCCTGAAGATCAATTGAAGAAGCTCTTCAGGAAAGCAAGTAAGGACTGGCAAGATGGCCCAGTGGTTAAAGTGCTTGCCACACAAGGCTGACAGCCTGAGTTTGATTCTCAGATGCCACATAAAGGCAGAAGGAGAGACCCAATAGTGCAAAAGTTGACACTGCCCCCAACATGGGTGACTTGACAGGTGCACACACACATCATCCACAAGCTCAGAAAAAAAAAAAAAGGAACACAAGAGCATTGACTCTAGATCTCCATGTTTGGGAGGCTGAAGGAAAAGAACCAGGGGAGTTCAAAGCCTCCTGGTTTACGTAGGGAGATCCTATCCAAAATAAATTGTGTGTGTGTGTGTGTGTGTGTGTGTGTGTGTGTGTGTTCAAGACTATGGTGGCTTTTAGTGCCAAAAGTGCTTGAGAACAACTGTCTCCTTTGAGGAATATCATAGTGCAAATAACTTGGATGAGGGCAATTTTACACGCCCAGAAAAGCAAATTCATTATTCTCCTGTACAGATCCCACACAACAAAAGTCCAAAACGTCTGTTCCTACTGAAATTCTCAGACACCCACTTGTTCTACCTTGCAAACCAGGAAGATGAAACCTTGACTACACAGGAAGCACCTATGCATCTTTGCTTGAGGGGTGTGGGGGGGTTGTGAATAAACAAATCACAGATGGGCACATTTTAATATCACCATTTCAGCAATGACTTCAGCAAACCCCACTAAATAAGGGTGACCCCTCTTTAAAGTTCTTTACTTAAAGTACACGTCCCAAGGAGCCTGCATATTAAAGTCTGCTGTTCCCTATTGCCTCCATTCCTCACCCTTCTAAACCACGGTTTCTTACACCTGGACACGTAATCCACAGAGGACGTCAGTGAGCTCACGAATCCTCTGAAGTTCCATGTACTTTTATTAACTTCTACGTGTTGAGAAATATGGTGACTTTTTCCCCACTGCTCCTATCCAATTCTCAACGAGTAAGGGTGTCTGAAGAGACACAGCCAAATCCACCTCAGCTCACAGTGGATTGGTCAGTGGAATGCATGAGCGAGCGAGCGAGTGAATGAATGGGCTAGAAAGGCGCCCAACAAAATGTCTGAGCCACCCTCATCTCTCCAGCACATAACTTTCTAGGACTTAGTAACCATCTGTAGACACAGTCAAACAACACCTAATCCCGTACTGAAAAACTGGGTTCTGATTTCACTTATCACAAAGCAAAACTCAAGTTTTTCATGGGGATCCGGTCCTTCCGGATGCTCACGCCACCACCAATTCTTAGGGCTAAGGAGTCAGAATCCGGTCCTCTGCCATAAGGGACCGCGCGGATGAGTCGGCTTCTGGGATCATCAGTTTTCTCGGATTTTTCAGCCTGCCAGGAAAAGTCCACAAGCAGCCCACCCTGCCCCTGCCCTCCTCCTAAGCGCCCGTTCACCCGGGAAGAGAGATGAGTCACTCACCTGGACAGAGAGCCTTCCGCGTCCCACAGACACCAGAGCTCGGCTCCGGCTTCCACAGCCAAATCCACCTCAGCTCACAGTGGATTGGTCAGTGGTCGAAAACGTCACTCTCAAGCGCCATGCTCTATCCAATCAGAGAGCATGTCTATGGCTGACGCGAAAAGGATAAGAAAAGCTGCGCCGCCATCTTTGAATGGGGAAAGGCAGTAGTTTCTTAAGCTGCAAAGTTTAAAATACTTTCTCAAATATATCCCTAATATTTTTTTCCTGCACAAAACCTCGGCGCCTGCGGGACCGTCATCCAAACGCAACCCGTACTCCTCAGGGGGCCGCCTTTACAGAACGTGACGTCTGTTTGCCTCAGAGGGAAGTCCCTCGCATCTCCTAGTTACCGGGAAGCGAGAACAGTGACGCGTAGCCGGAGGGGAAACCAGAAGTTGTCAGGAAGAGGCCGTCAGCCTGCGGGGAGGAGCTGGAAGGTGGCAGAGTCTTTGCTCTGGTAGATGTTCTTTTTGAGCTCAGCAGGTGCTGAGGTGGGGACCTCATGGAGCTTGAGCGTCTGTTGTGTACCCCCTAACACGGGTGCTAGGAACCGAACTCCAGCAATATACACTCAACCACTGAACCAACTCTCCAGCCGCAGAACTCTAAAATCTTAAATGTATGCTAAGGCATGTTTAGGCGTTCAAAGAGTATCCATTAAATAACCCAATTTACTATTAATTCCGACATTTCTATAAAACAGAGCTGGCCTGAAGAAAGCAGAGCTCTGCTTTCCTGGGTCTCCTGAGTGCTGGAACTAAAAGCACACATCACACTGAGATAGAAGGACTAGAAGCACAAGAAATAACAGGGCTCAGTTTAAGTAGATGTTACTATGAAACGTTACTATTTGCAACAAAACCTTGTCAGAATAACAACGCAATTTTTAACAAATTTACATTTTTGTATCCTCTTAAACATCAATTAATGTTAACATTAGGTAATTTATAACCTTAGATATGTTTGTGAAGCCCAAAGTAATCTCTTCCTAAGGAAACAGGGCCAAGTAAAATAAAATGTACACGTGTATTATATCTAACACGGAGGAAAAGAAAAGACTTTATTAATAACAAAAGTTAATGTAATTTTACTTATCAAAGATTTCTCTTAAGGTTTTGAACCCAGATTATTTCTGCACCAGTAATTTCTGTAGGGAGGGTATTTTTTTTTTTTTAATTGCATGTTCAAAGTATTGTTGATTGAATGTCCTTATTTGGGAGAATTTTAGAAGTGTTTGATTGATATAAGAATGTACAGGCCAGGCGTGGTGGCGCACGCCTTTAATCCCAGCACTCGGGAGGCAGAGGCAGGTGGATCGCTGTGAGTTCGAGGCCAGCCTGGTCTACAAAGCGAGTCCAGGACAGCCAAGGATACACAGAGAAACCCTGTCTCAAAAAAACAAAAAACAAAAAACAACAAAAAAAGAATGTACATATTGGCCAGTGGTGGCGCATGCCTTTAATCCCAGCACTCGGGAGGCAGAGGCAAGCAGATCTCTAAGTTGAAGCCAGCCTGGTCTACAGAGCAAGTTCCTGGATAGCCAAGGCTACACAGAGAAACCCTGTCTCGATACGCCAGGAAAGCGGGGGGGGGGGGTGTACTTGTTTCTGTAACAAACATCTTTTAATTGGAGAAGTCCAATGATTTAACTTATTGTGACTGGACAGGAGTGGCAAGATCTCCTGTTCTCCCAGAGCAATGGGTGCAAGACTTTTTCATTCTAGCCAGCCAGACATATTGACATATAAAGAACATACAGTTTTAGTTCTGGGATCTCAGCCCCAGGTCAGGAGGAAACACAAACATTAAAGTGTGGTGGCCTGGAGAAGAAGACACTGCTGTTCCCTGTTGGTGTGGAAGTCTTGTAAAGTGATAGCAGCCGTCACAGAGAGCACTGAGAAACTAGACCTGCTGTCACCTCTTACCTAGGAGAGGGCCTCTCCATAAACTGGTTAGTTCCCTTCAGGGATTACCAAATGGCTGGTAAGACCAAATTTCTGACTGTTGTTCTCTTCCATGGGAGGGGAGCAAACTAACCAGCCACGAGCAAATCAGAAAGAAGAACTGAAAATCATTAGAAAGAAGAAAAGACTGCTAGAGGATGCTCTCAACTCAGCATCCTTATTCTAGTACCCCCCCCCCCACACACACAGACACGTTAGCTGAAACAACCTGTAATGTGCTCTTCGGTGATGTGACTCCAGGTAGATTTAGAACACGGGTTGGCGGCTCAGCAGAGAAGGTGCTGGCCAGGATCCATGCCGTGGAAGGAGCTCTGACTCCAGAAAGTTATCCTCTGACCTATACCCACACAGGGAGGCACCCACACATGTGGACAACACACACCACCCCACAGTGTGTGATAAACAAACAAAAAATTTAAAAGAAAAACATGTTTCAAAGAGGTAAAATGAGGGCCAGTGAGATTGCTAAGCAGGGAAAGCCTGCTGACCTGAGGCCATCTCTGACCCTCATAACTACTGAAGAGGAGAACCACCTCCACAAAGCTGTCCTCTGGCTGCAACGCCCAGGCCATGACACATGCACCCGCCACACAATAATAATAGCAGTAGTAGTAATAATAAAAGATACAAGGCTGGGTGTGGTGGTGCATGCCTTTAATCCCAGCACTGGGGGAGGCAGAGGCAGGTGGATCGCTGTGAGTTCGAGGCCAGCCTGGTCTACAAAGTGAGTCCAGGACAGTCAAAGCTACACAGAAAAACCCTGTCTCAAAAAAACCAAAAATAAAAATAAAAATAAAAATAAAAAAAGATACA
Organism: Acomys minous; assembly: GCF_964271855.1. Lineage (NCBI taxonomy): Eukaryota > Metazoa > Chordata > Mammalia > Rodentia > Muridae > Acomys > Acomys minous. Next base: position 5,290,513 of record NC_140485.1, read on the forward strand.
ATAAAGTTTTAAAACATGTAATAGTATGCAAACAAAATATTCCAAATAATTTAACTCACCCATTAATGAAAACAATAGGGATGTTCAAATTAGTTCTAAGAAAATCTCATTTATAAAAACATATTCTCTACCTCAAAATATCTTTTTCAACCCTATGTTAGACACTATATGCATTGTTATGGGTATCTGTGTGTACCTATCAACCACACCCTGCTGGGAGATTGTCTTAATTGAGTTATTTGAGGTAGAAAGACACACCCTGAATTTAGACAGTCCCATTTTATGGGCAGGGCTCTGAACTGTAAGAGTGAAAAAAGCACTTGCCTGTAATCCCAGCACTCGGAGGCAGAGGCCGGTGGATCTCTGTGAGTTTGAGGCCAGCCTGGTCTACAAAGCAAGCCTAGGACAGCCAAGGCTACACAGAGAAACCCTGCCTCAAAAAAAACAAGACTACAACAAAAGTGAAAGAAACCATCGGCCATCAGAGTGGACAGCCTGAGTTCAATCTCTGGGCCCCACATAATGGAACAAGAGAAAGAGTTCCTTCAAATTGTCCTCTGACCTCTGCAAACACACTCATCTACACTCAAACATACCTCATATGTGTACACACACACACACACACACACACACACACACACACACACACACACTAATTTAAAATAGTAATAAGGGGCCTGCTGCACTTTCAGAAGACTGGAGTTCAATTTCCAGCATTCACATTTGGTCCATCAACTATAACTCCAATTCCAGGGGACCCAACATCCTCCCCTGGACTCCTCAGACACCCCCACGCATGTTGTGCACATACATATAAAAAGTTAATTTTTCCTGAATATAGTGACACACTCCTTTAATGCCAGCTCTCGAGAAACAGAGGTGAATCTTTGTGAGTTCTAGGCTAGTCTGGTTTACATAGAGAGTTCCAGGCCAGTGGGAGCAAAATAATAAGGTTGTCTTTTTATTTCTATTTTTTTATTTTTTGAGACAGAGTCTCTCTGTGTTAGCCTTGGCTGTCCTGGTCTCACTTTATAGATCAGGCTGGCCTCGAACTCACAGTTATCCACCTGCCTCTGTCGGAGGCTGTCTTAAACAAATTAACGAAAGTTGATTTGGAAAAAAACAACAAAAAAATTTTCCTTAAAGAATTATTGAGCCGGGCGTGGTGGCACACGCCTTTAATCCCAGCACTCGGGAGGCAGAGGCGGGCGGATCGCTGTGAGTTCGAGGCCGGCCTGGTCTACAAAGTGAGTCCAGGACAGCCCAGGCTAACACAGAGACCCTGTCTCGAAAAACCAAAAAAAAAAAAAAAAAAAGAATTATTGGTACGCCTAATAAAAATATAACACATTCTGAGCATGTTGTTGCCAGTTCTTCATAAAGGTAAATCAAAAGTGATTGATATTTATTTAATGGTAATTCACAGAATTTGAGTTAGGCTGCCTGTATGCTAAACCAGACAGCTCGGGCCTGCGGTTATCCAAGGACTACAATTCCCAGAAGGCCTCAGTGCGGGCTCTGGGCCGGATGCTGTCTAGGTCGAAGAACTTCAGGTCCTCGCTGGGCAGGGGTCTCTCGAGTTTGCTGCATTCATGGCGCTCCCTAGCAAGGCAGTGATTGTTCCCGGGAACGGAGGTGGGGACGTGGCCACCCATGGCTGGTACGGCTGGGTGAGAAAGGGGCTGGAGCAGGTAAGGAATCCCAGCCCCTGCTCTGCGGTCCATTTGGCGCTGTGCGGAGGTAGGGAGGATGAGGCTCGAAGCTGTTCCCACCCTCCTCCAAATGAGCTCAGTGAGCCCTCAACGATGCTGCTCACCTAAACTAGTGGTCAGGATTTTAAACTGGCGAGGCAGCTCAAAAAGCTGAGGGCGCAGTTCTCGAGACTAAAAGGAAAACCTGTTTTACAACTGTAGAGAATGCCCCCTCCCCACCCCTTTCTGCTACCAGATTGGAGACTTCGGAGACTTCCTAGATAATTTTGTTTATATTCATTGCTTTAGATTTTGAATTTTTCACTATGTGATATTTAATATATACAAAGGATGGATATAATGTGCAATAAACTACCAAACTAAATTACATTTTTTTCCGTGCTGTCAAAGCCAAAGCGTCTTTGTGTGCCCTGTACCATTAAGCTATACTCCCAACACAAATTAAACTCTAGAACATAACCAGTTCTGGATGATCTGTCCGCCCTCGTCCCATATTTTGCGTTTAACTTATTGTATGCAGGGGGGTGGGAGGCGTGTGGAGGTCAGAAGACAACTCTGTGGAAATCAGGTCTCTCTTTACCTGGGTTCTGGGAATCGAACTTAGGTCACCAGGCAACCGCTGCAAGTGCCCTTGTCAGGTGGGCTGCTGTTATAGCCTTTTTGCTACACATTTAAAATCTTAAAGTATTTTTACATCCATGTGTATAATCTTTAAACAGCATATGGTATAATTTGGCGTCTTTGTGAACTTTATAGAAACAGCATAGCACCATAGGTCATCCTGTGCCTCTTAACTTTTTTTGTTTGTTTGTTTTTTGGAGACAGGGTTTCTCTATGTAGCCTTGGCAATCTTGGACTCACTTTGTAGACCAGGCTGGCCTTGAACTCACAGCTATCCGCCTGCCTCTGCCTCCTGAGTGCTGGGATTAAAGGTGTGCGCCACCACGCCCAGCTCGCCTCTTAACTTTCAATAAAAGGAAAAACCCTCTTCCACAGTTAGTTTCCTGTGTTGGCCTCGAGTAGAATTTCAGGAGAAAATAGGGCCCATTTGGAATAAAACTTCAGGGCTGTGGCTGGAAGCTGTAGGCAAAACTACTAACTCGAAGGTCAAGCTGGAATGGCCAGTGGGACGGGCTATCCAGCTTTCTCAGTGGTGTCTCCATATTCTTTTTACTTTCTTTCTGGGCACAATCCATTTGGCTCAGGTCACTCTGTCTCCGGCATATTAACTTAGGCCTTCTCTATAGACATGTGCCTTGGGGTTGACTAGATTACAAGTGCAGACACTGGTCTCGGTGGCGTCTTACAGAACTCGATAGAGAACCACACATGGCTGTGTATCATCTGAGCCCTGCAACACTACGTAATCCATTTCATTTCATAATATCAGCAGATATTTACTGAATTGAGCAAGGTCATAGCAGGTGTCATTTCTTTCTCTTTTTTTTTCTTTTCTTTCTTTCTTTTTTTTTTTTTTTTTTTTTTACAAAGTTTTAGTTGAAACTAATCTCTTTATTATAGCTTTTTCTTCTCCCTTACATCACAGATTCCTGGTTTCCAGTGTTTGGCTAAAAACATGCCTGACCCAAGTAAGTTTTAAGCTTGTTTTTGAAAAGCCTCATCTGTTAGATGTTGAGCTCCGCATTTGCAGGGTGAGGCCAGAAAGCAGGACTATCATAGTGAGAGGACAAAATTAAATGCACACTAAGAACAAATAAAGCAAGGAGCTCATGGACGTGGGTGGAAGCCAAAAATAGTATGGAAGATTTCAATATCATGAAAATCACCTGGGTATGGTAGATTGAATTACCTTTGTAAGCTAGTAACTGTATTTTCCCTGTTTAAGACTAGCTTGTGCTACGTAGTGAGGAGGCTCTCACAGAAGGAAATGGGAGGAGGGTGGTCTTCACTTCAGTCGTCTGACTTTAAGAACATGATGGGGGGTGGGCAAAACTCTACTAAGACCGCAGGACAGAGGTCGTGGGCTCTGCTGGAACAGCCTCACCTACCAGACTGTTGTACCCTGACTACAGTTACAGCTCGAGAGAGCATCTGGTTGCCCTTCATGGAGACAGAGCTGCAATGTGATGAGAAGACTGTCATCATAGGCCACAGTTCCGGTGCCATCGCAGCCATGAGGTACAGCCCTGTGGAACTGCTGTGTTGTCGGCATAGGGAGACGTTACGTTTCTTAAGTTTCCATTGCAGAGGGCACAGTGCTGACCTCAACAGCTGTAACATAATCTGCCCCGATTTCTTCCTTGTTTGTTAAGGGAGTGAAAGAACTGGATTGCTTTTCCCAGGTGCAGTGATCTCTGAAAGCTTCTGTGGCTCTGACGCTTCCTGCTGCTCGGCTCTGATGTCTCCCATCACCTCTTCTCTCAGCCAGGCATACTGATGTCATCGTAGTTCCCGGAATGTGCCAGTGCACACCTGCCTTATCCTGCTCAGCCTTCTAGCAGGGACACCCTCTTACTAGCTGCCCGGCTTCTCACTGTGTGTCTACTTGAATGTCCCCTTTTGGGTGACATCTTCAATCAATCCATATAAAAGAGCAGCCTTGTCCTACCGGCTCCTATCTCCTTTATGTTTTTCTATGTATAGTACTTTATCATCCAACATACATTAATTTCTTGTCTGCCCCTATTAATGGAATGGAAGCTCCATGAAAGTGGGGTAAACCAGGCTAGAGAGATGGCTCAGAGGTTAAGAGCACTGACTGCTCTTGCAGAGGACCTGAATTCAATTCCCAACAACTATATGGTGGCTCACAATCATCTGTAATGTGATCTGGTGCCCTTTTCTGGTGTGCAGGTCTACACGCAGGCAAAGCATTGTATACATGATAAGTAAACAGAGAAAAAATTTTTTTCCAGACAGGGTTTCTCTGTAGCGTTGGCTGTCCTGGACTCACTTTGTTGACCAGGCTGGCCTTGAACTCAGATATCTGCCTACCTCTGCCTCCCAAGTGCTGGGATTATAGGTGTGTGCCACCACGCTCAGCTAAATAATTCTTAAAAAATAAAAATAAAAAATGCAGGTCTTCATGCAGGCAGAAAGCGGGGTAACCCTTTGTTTACTCACATGGAATTACAGTACCTAGGAGAGGGCCCGACACAGTAACTGCTCAACAAATTCCTCCTGGGGAATAGAGGTTTCTTTCTTGGCATTCCACGTGCACCATAGTGCTTCTGTCAGAATCTTGTCTTCCCCACGAGCCTAGCGAGTAAGGAATTAGCTGGCCAAGCTGTTGCATGTTTCCTACCCTGGTAACAAAGGCTGTTGCAGGTCATTCAAGCTACCATGTGAATTGTTAAATGTTATGGCATCTTGCCAAATTTTAGAACCTTTTAGCTACATAGGTCAAGAGGATGGGGATAATAACGTGTTTCAGTACAGTAGCAGTGAATTGTGGCATACAGTCAGCAAAAGGATGCTCACAAGTGTGCGCGTGCTGGTGGGGGCAGTGCTGACCTCAAACACGGTAACACGTATCCTTTTCTTTGTTTACCAGTCACTGGTAAAGGTGTAATGTTGTTGTTGTTATTATTATTATTATTTATTTTGAGACAAGGTTTCTCTGTATAGCCTTGGCTGTCTTGGACTCCTTGGACTCACTTTGTAGACCAGGGGGCCTCAAACTCAGAGATCTGCTGCCTGTGCCTCCCGAGTACTGGGATCAAAGGTGTGAGCCACTGTGCCTGGCTGTAATATTCTTTGTGAAGTCCTCTGAGTTTATTAGGATTGTCGGCAGCCTTCTAAGAGTTGACTCCTAAAGTTGAGCAAGAAAAAAAAAGTAGATGCCTGAACAATTAGCAATAGGTATGAAGAAACAGGAAACCAACACAATCTAAGGGGTGTGTTAGCTTACTTACTAATTGCTACGGGATACTTTTTAAAAGAAAATGCTAGACGCATCTTAACAGGCGATAACATTTAGTACCGTACCATTGATAGTGGGACACATGAACACATGTACCTGAAGTGACGGGAAGGCTATCTTACCAAAATGTTTAATCTCAGACTAATTGTGAGAAAACTAATTCAGTTTAAAGGAGCTGGGCTAAACTGTGAGAACACAGGCAGCGCTAAACCTGAATGGGTGTAATAATGCACATGCAAGCAGCAGCAGCATCTTTCTGAACTATGATTCATATACCACTTGCATTAGGCAAATGGGTTAGAGATCGCATGCCTTAAAATGCAGGTTCCTGGGCCTGACTCTGAATTACATGCTCTGGGGCTGAGCCCAGGAATCTGAGTCGGCATGTTGACCACCCAAGTAATGCTGACGCATATATTAAAGGTAGATGAATGTGTATGTCAGTGATTGTGAAATTTTGTTTTTCATTTTAATCTCAGTAGCATATACTACCTTTCTGTGAATTTACATCAGATGGCTTACTGTTTCCTAGATATAATAATACTATGTATGGCTGACACTCTCTCTGTTCTCCCAGGTACGCTGAGACACATCAGGTATATGCCCTTGTATTGGTGTCTGCATACACATCAGACCTGGGGGATGAAAACGAGCGTGCGAGCGGTAAGTCTTTAGGGAGAAGCCCCAGGAGAGCCCTTCCCAAAACACAGGACACACTGCTAAGCTACAAAGTAGCTGTTCTCTCTCAACCCTGCAAACGTAAATCTAATAGCAAATAAGAGATTTTCCACCTACTTTGGCTGTCTAGCATGAATCCCAGGACTTAGCTTTTTTTGAGCCATTTACTTCGTCTTGGTAAGTAAGTATGGTATCAAGCCCTCCAGATAGGAAACCCAGAGGACTGCTCTGAAGTCACCTCTGGTCCTTTGTGTCTCTGATATTTTCTGATGTCTAGGATGATGATTCATGCATGCTGATAGGCTGTTTTTTCCCCTGCAGGGTACTTCAGCCGCCCCTGGCAGTGGGAGAAGATCAAGGCCCACTGCCCTCACATTGTGCAGTTCGGCTCCACTGATGACCCCTTCCTTCCCTGGAAGGAGCAACAAGAAGTGGCAGATAGGTTGGACGCCAAATTGTACAAATTCACCGACCGTGGTCACTTTCAGAACACAGAGTTTCATGAACTGATTAGTGTGGTGAAGTCTATGCTGAAAGTACCAGAATAGTCCAGATGACTGCTGTTCTGTAACGTGCCAGTATGGGTAGAAGAGCAAACATTAACACACAGTACTAGACAGGAAACATCCAGCTAAGCTACAAAAAAGTGCCTGAAAAACAAACCCATTTGAACACTCACACTAAGTTACTAGCATTTCAGTTCCCACAGGACTTAAATTCTTCCTGAAAAGCTACTGACTAGAGCAGTATTTTTCCATTTGATAAGGGACACAGAGTCTGTTTAGCTATCCTGCTGACCTAAATAGAGTTAAGTTAGAAGCAGACTTCAGAACTAGCATGGTGTGCCTTTATGACCCCAGCACTTCAGAGAAGGCAGGGGATCAGGAGGAGAAGGCTAGCTTGATGTTGTCTCAGAAGAGAAAAAGCAAGTAGACCCAGGTCTCCTGAGTCTCACTCCAGATTATAACTCGGTAGCTTTAGCAAGGTGTGATCCACTCCTGAGACCACAGTACTTGTAAAGCTGAGGAAAGTGGATCTTGAATTTGAGGCCTGCCCTGCCTAAGCTAAATATTTAGCAAAACCATGTCTCAAAAAAACAAAACAAATAACTAAAAGTAACGATAAAAACAAACCTAGAAGAAACTAAAATAGGTTTTCGCTTAAATTTTAAGTGACATTTTTTTCCTTTTTAAAACAAAATGTTCCTAACTGGGGAAGAAAACATGATTAAAGGTACACAATGTTGTATTACAACTCAAAACTCTAGCTGCTGTTTCAAACTAGCTCAGGATGGTAAACTTGGGTCTTCATCAGTGACATCCCCAACCCCACCCCATCCCTAGGTCCTTCTGACAGGTTGAGACCAACCCAGAAGGACGTGCAGTCAGGGAGCTGCAGACAGCAGATGTCTGCAAAGCCGGCCACCTGTATACCAACATAGGTAAGACTAGCAGGGTTAGGTCATGTGGTGTGCTGCAGTGTTGAAATGTGATGTGTATTCATGTCTTTTTAGAAACTGGGGCAATGTTTATGCATTTCTACAATCTCTACATGAATTACGGTAGCTGGCAACAACATTGTAATTAAAAGATAAGCAAATGCTACAAGACCAGGTCATCCTCTTGTGAGCTTAGCTGTAAGTAAACATTTTTAGATTGTCTATGAAGTCCAAGAAAAGCCTAAGATAAACAAATGAACGTAATGCTAAAAGGGTGGAAGACAAGGGAGTGAATTGTACTTTGTTATTACGTTTTAAGTATCTTCAAAAAGAACTTTTCCACAATCAAGTGTAATTCTGTAGAGTTGAGCCTCTTAACTTCTAGGGATCAGTTCAAGCATCATTCCACAATTTTTCTTATACTCTCATTTAAATATATGCTATCCCCCTTTTTAAAATGTTCTTTTTATATTATATATTCAATATATGAAATGGTTTCATTATACTTTCACGCATTTATAATATACTTCAATCATATGTTAAAAAAGTAATAATAAAGCATTTATTTCTCAGTATTTTCTGACTGCTGTGATGCCTCAGATCTCCAGTGCCCTTAGACTTGATGACACAGAACCTGTGACAGATACAGAAATGTGATTTTCCACTTTTATCCTAGAAGGGTGCAAAGCTGCCGTGTTAGCTTGAAATGCTGTGGAGGTTTCTAGCATCAGGAAAGATTTTTAACTTTTAATAGGTATCTTTGGAGGACAGGAAAACAATCATATAGGTCTACGTAGGAATTCACATGGGAATGAATAATATCAGCAACAGTTATTTATCAAGTGAATATATTTTTATCCTGTGGCAGAAAACAAATTGTAAACTAGTGTCATTTATATAAGTTAATTTTTTAAGAATTCAAAAACAAAAACAATAAATAATAACTAATCTCCCATCAAATAGACTCAAATTTGGATTATAGGTTTGGTCCAATCACTGCTAAAAAGCCTGCTTACAATAGATATGATTTTTTTGTTTGTTTGTTTTTGTTTTTCAAGACAGGGTTTCTCTGTGTAGCCTTGGCTATCTTGGACTCACTCTGTATACCAGGCTGGCCTCGAACTCACAGAGATCCACCTGCCTCCTGAGCGCTAGGATTAATGTTTTTTAATTAATTTTTTTCCTAACTTTAAAATGAGTTGTTAAAAAAATCTCATTATAGGCGATATGGTGGCACCTGCACTCGGAAGGCAGATCTCTGTGAGTCTGAGGCCAGCCTGGTCTACGAAGCCAGTGTAGGACAGCCAGGACTACAAGAGAAGCCCTGTCTCAAAAAACAAACAATAATCTTTTTGAGACAGGGTTTCTCTGTGTAGCTTTGGCTGTCTTGGACTCATTTTGTAGACCAGGCTGGCCTCAAACTTACAGAGATCCGTGGGCCTCTGCCTCCCGAGTGCTAGGATTCAAGGCGTGCACCACCATACTTGGCCCAAACAAATAATCTTAATTGTAAAGTAATACATTTCAGTGTGAGATTCAGTGATCCCCAGGGGAGAGTATAACAGGAGAGCTCTCTGCTGACTGCGCTGCCTAACATAAGCAGTATCCACAGACAACCAAGACAGACCGTAGTTCTTTAATGAACTCAGGGAAACACCCTGTCTCACTGGACCACTCTGCTCTAGAGCACACACTTTGTTTTCATCCCTCACCTGCCATGTAGTAAAACTGAAACTACTATTGTCGCTTCACTGCTGGGCTGATGGTTGGGCCAGTGGCCTCATCATGCCAAGAGAATTCTATCACTGTGCCCATCATAGAGTTGAATTGTTTGACTACTTTGCTTAATTGATCACCATCCAAACCCTTACAAAAAACTTACGTATTGCCAAATTCCAAGTTTCATGTGAGAATCCATAGTTTTGTTTTGGTTTTTTGTTTTTTCAAGACAGGGTCTCTCTGTGTATCGTTGGCTGTCCCGGACTAGCTTTGTAGACCAGGCTTGGCCTCGAACTCACAGCAATCCACCTGCCTCTGCCTCCCGAGTGCTGGCCATATAACTATTCATTAAAAACCATTAAAGCATGAACCCATGATGTCTGATTTATTATTATTATTATTATTTTTTTTTTTTTTTTTTTTTTTTGGTTTTTCGAGACAGAGTCTCTCTGTGTAGCCTTGCTGTCCTGGACTCACTTTGTAGACCAGGCTGGCCTCGAACTCACAGCGATCCGCCTGCCTCTGCCTCCCAAGTGCTGGGATTAAAGGCGTGCGCCACCACACCCGGCCTGATGTCTGATTTTTTAATGGATTACTTTTAAACAGGAGTGTTTTCAAGTGAGGAAAATAATAAATACTAAGTGGGAAAGAATGAAGCATCTGGGCTGTGTCTGCAGCTTGATTTTGTGACATAATTTTAGAGGTCAACGATTTCTTTTGATAGCTTCTTTTTTATTTTTTTTTCTATAGCTTACTTCTGTAGTTTACAAAACAATTGCTACATTTTAAAAATATCTATCCCTCTCAGTTAAAACTCAAGAGTAAGAAATACATTACAAGGCAAAATATTCAGAGTAAAAAAACATTCTGTGAGGAAAAAAATCTTAAGTATCTCTTTATTCTGGTGAGGTAAGGAACACTTGTAGCCACTGGCTGCAAATTTAAAAACTCTGTATCTAATTATCAGGACAACACAGCACCAGGCACAGCTGCTGAGTGCCTGGGTAATCGCAGCCCTCCGGAAGCTCAAACAGGACCGCACTGACCACCTAAGCCATCAAGTGAATTCCAGGCCAGTGCGGGCTAGAGTGAGGCTCTCATCTCCACCAAACAAAATGACATAATGCAGAGCCTATTTAGAAAACAATTTGATTCTTTCTCCCTTTTATTTTTATTTATTTGGTTCAAGACAAGAGTTTCTTTGTATAGCCCTGTCCTGCAACTAGCCATCGAGACTCGGTTGGCCTTGAACTCAGATCCACCTGGTTTGCCTCCCAAGTGCTGGGATCAAAAATGTGCACCACCACTGCCCAGCTCTTTTTCCCTTTTGTAACTCCCCTGCGCATTTAGTTTTCTAGTAAAACAAGTCTAGTGCCTGTGACAGGCTAGGCAGACCCAGTTAGAGTACACACTGTTCCCACCGTGTTTGCTCTCACTAAAGGCAGAGGAAAACCTGCACTTTATATATAATCTAACACCTAAAAAAAGCTGGTGCCATTAAATGCCTATCCTACAGAACTGGCCATAGAATTCATCTGATAACCATGGGCTAGTGAGTTTGGTTTACTAGTCCTGTATCTCTCAAGGTAACTCTAATGAGTACTGCCAAAAGGCGGCTGAGTTCAGCCCCAAAGAGGAGTGCAGCGAGAATACTTTCAGTGGGCCATGCTTTTAGCCTACACAAAAGCCACAAGGCAAGCAGGGCACAGTGGAGGAGGCCTTTAATCCAATCCTAGCACCCAAGAAGCAGAGTCAAGTTCAAGGCCAGTCTGGTCTACAGAGTGCCAGGGTAGCCAGGGCTACACAGAGAAACCCTGTCTAAAAAAAAAAGGTAGAAATCCAACCGCTGAGACTCTTAATGGGGATCCAGCTATATTCTGTAAATATCTTGTGTTTTCCATGCCTCATGGCTGGGACTCTGCTTAAACTTGGCACACCACGATTTTTAAAAAATAAGAAAAAAGAGGACTATTTTAAAACACAGTAAGAGAGGACTAGTTCCCACTCCTTCGAGAGTGAATGAAAGGCAATCATCTTTTTGTTTTTGTTTTCAATTCTATGTGCACTGGTCTGAAGGCGTCAGAAGCCCTGGAACTGGAGTTACAGACAGTTGTGAGCTGCCATGTGGGTGCTGGGACTTGAACCCGGGTCCTTTGGAAGAGCAGACAGTGCTCTTAACCACTGAGCCATCCCTCCAGCTCCCAATCATCTATTTTTCATTTCTGTTTTTTTGAGACAGGGTCTCTCCCTATATAGCCCTGGCTGTCCTGGAATCCACTCTGTAGACAAGGCTGGCCTTGAACTCAGATGTGCCTGCATCTGCCTCCCGAGTGCCGGGACTGAAGGAGTGCATCACCACACTCGGTCAGTTTTAGTTTTAATTTTGGCTAAAGGAATAGATGCTATCTAGCCCTTCTAGACAGCATTATCTATCTATAAGGATTAGACTACAATATTTGAATTTAGTGCTGGTGGTAGTCACACTATAGGCATGGAATAAGACACAGGCCTTTAATCCCAGCACTTGGGGGGGCAGAGGCAGGCAGATCTCTGTGCGTTCGAGGCCAGCCTGGTCTACAGAGCAAGTTCCAGGACAGCCAGAGCCCCTGTCTCATAAAAAACCAAAAAAACAAAAAGAATCTGGAAAGAACTGGCAAATAACACAATTAAGCCATAAGAGAAAGTTACAGCCTCAGCATTAAGGAACAGTGAGGTTATCCTTTAGTGTGGAGTATCAGTGATGTGAAGACATGTCCCGGACAACAGCATTTGAGAGTGAGGTCAGTAACGGAAGAAGCCTTCTGGGAGGGAAAAGGGAAACCCACTCACTCCCATCACCAGCCGTTCATTTCTTCTCAGTGAAACCCAACAAAAACCGAACAGAAATGGTGACAATGAACCTGACACGGTGAGATTCATGGAGATCTCAATAAGAACTTTAAGTGAGCGTCCCCACACTCAGCTGCTGTCACAGCACTTGGTCAGTATAGGTTTGCTGGCTTCTTTTCCCTTGGTCTTCCAGAGCTTCAGGCCATATTACTTACTGAAGAGACTTCCTCATTAAACTTTATTAAACTTAATCTTCTTTGTGCTCTGTCTTCATAGATAAGTATGTTTTCATAGCAGCGAGTCAGTATCCATTGTTGTGAAGTCTGCTCCATCATGAATTGTTTGCTCTCTAAGTAATTCAATTTGCCAGATGTGAGTCAAGTTTCACAGCTCTCTATTAAAACTCGAGCCACTCTGTCATGTAAATACAATTAGATGGTGAAATCTCACCACCCTCATGGCAGTCATCAAAAACCTTAAAAAGAAACAAACAGTTTGTGTATCAAAACCTCATTCATTTAAAGCAGTATTAAAGAAAAAGGAAGGAAGGGAGGGATGGAGGGAGGGAGAGGGGGAGGGTGGGCACCAAGGGATCTGCAGCTGAGAGGCCTTGTGTATACTAAGCATGTGCTCTGCACTGAGCTACACCCAGCCCTAAGTCCCCTCACTCTTTAGGGGAAACAGCACCACTAGCTCCAAGAACACAGCAAGGATTAGAGTGTGTGGTTCCTGGTAGATTCTCAACAAATCTCCTTTCCTTCCCTACAGAGAAGAATGGTTAGTCTTGGTGAAAATGTATCCATTTCAGGGCCAAGAACAGAATGTCTCTAGCCTAAATGTTCCAAGAAAGAACGTAAGGCCTGTTCATTAATGATCTGTCCATCAAGAGACTGGGGGGTTTGAGTAGCTCATATGACACAAGTGGAAAGCCTGGTGTGCCTGCTTTTTCTTAGTGGCATTTGCACATGACGGTGGTAAAAGCACACAGTGAAGCAGCATTCACTTACGGGGCAGAGTCCACAGGGTGCCCGGACCAAGCCCGTCGGTGGGAGGATTGGGTTGACTGCCCTGTACAGTTTCATGTGTCCATCTACACTGCCAACAGTGCCTTCCTTCGCAGCGATGATCGTCATCTCCACTTTCCCGTCATAAATGAGTGTGTTCAAGATGGTTTCAATGTCCTCCATGGACAGCTCTACCTAGAAAAGGGCTACATTAGAAAGGATGCACACAGGATAAGGAAACATCCTTTCAGAGGAGGGGTCACAGCTGCCCAGTCAAGTGGAGAGGCCATGTTCTGCAGAAGAGTAATGGAAGACACAAGTAGGATGACTGTCCACATTAGCACAAACCACTGCAACACTAAGGACAGAGGTCTAACTTCCTGCTGAGCCTCACATCACTGATGTCATCAGCATTGAATAACAAAAACAAAAACCTCAAAGTCTCATGAAATAACATTTCTTTGGCAACCAAAAACCCATAAAAAAGAAATATCCCTCCCCAAGAATTTGATAGAGATTCTTAAAATGTCCAGTTCCTAGTTTTTTGTCTGTTTTGGTATTTTGAGTCAGGGTTTCTCTGTATACCCTTGGCTGTCCTGGGCTCCCTTTGTAGATCAGGCTGGCCTCAAACTCAAGAGATCCTCCTGCCTCTGCCTCCCAACTGCTGGGATTAAATGTGCACGCCACCACACTCAGATTACTTCCTAGTTTTTTTTAATCAATGAGAAATCTGAGCTAGGAAGTGAAAATGACTTGCCCAAATGTCATTTTGGCTTCTTTGCTGATCATGAAAAGCATCAGTGTCCTTACATAAAGGTTTTCAAAAGGGTGCTGATGATAGCTCTTACATTTCATTAAGTAAGAAAATATCAATAAATGACACTAATATTGTCCCAAACTCAACTGTCAATCAAGAACTTATCAGAACGTTTTGAATTTGGGTCCTGAGCAGCACCCAGGACCACATTCAAGAACAGGTCAGCCAGAGTCAGTCGGCCAGAGGCCTCTGCCGACTTTAGGGCAGTGCTTTTCCACAGTGGGCTCATAGAATGTGTACCTGGAAGGGCCTAGGTCAAACATAGCACAGGCTACAGCCACCTGAGGAGGACCACACCTGCTAAGACGGGCGGGGAGTGGGGGGAGGGGCTCTGACCTTACTGATGCCCAGCTCACAGATGTACTTCCACACTTCATGCGATGAGGCAAATGAGCTGTTTCTCTGTATCATGGGATTCTGTTTGCTTTCTCTCGCTGTCTCTGCCTGTGAGATCAGAACAAGACACTCAGGCTTCTGAGAGCTTCCACCAGGAGTATCTGCTGTTTAGTAAAAGGTTCCAATTTTAGGAGTTTCTTTTCTTTCTTTTTTTGTTTTTATTTCAAGACAGAGTTTCTCTCTGTAGTCTTAACTGTCCTAGACTCAATTTGTAGACCAGGCTGGCCTCGAACTCATCAAGATCCGCCTGCCTCAGCCTAGAGTGCAGGGATTAAAGGCATGCACCATCATGTCCAGCCAATTTTAGGATTTTAATCTTAGAAAATACAATACAGAAGAGTAAATCTTTCATAAAGCCACTTTTTCTTTTTTTTTTTTTCCTCCAGATTTTGAGACAGGGTTTCTCTGTGTAGCCTTGTCTGTCCTAGATTCACTTTGTAGACCAGGCTGGCCTCGAACTCACAGTGATCCGCCTGTCTCTGCCTCCCGAGTGCTGGGATTACAGGCGTGCACCACCACTGCCCAACGAAGCCACTTTTTCAAGGGCTTGTGATGTTTCCTTAATATCTCACCTTGGTTTGTAGGAATTTGAAACACTGCTGGTTAAGCACCTCAACAAATTCAGATTCAAAATCTTGGTCACTGTACCAGGCTCCGCCAGTCACAGATCGGTCTGGCTGTAGGTTATAGAGCATATAAACCTTCTTTTTGGAGGCCTAGGGAAGAATATGCACAGATCATTTCTTTATAACCTTTTCCAGAAACTAAGCTAGAAAACTAAACTTTGTATTTTAGAACGCTTTTCAATGTACAGAACTCCTGCAATGCTGCTGAACTTGGGATTGTCCTTTAAAGCAAAGGCCGTCTTCAGGGGTGGAGGGAAGGGGAGGAGGGCAGTGCCTCCAACCCAGTCAGAACTCCACTGCAGCCAGCACTGCCCATGGGCCGCCATGTAGAGTAGGATCAGGAGCCCCACAGGAAGGGAAAGAACACTGGTTCAGAGAGAGTGCGGTGCTTAAGCACATTTTCCTTTGCCTTGAGTTTTATAGACACCACTCATTTCTACAAGTACTTAAGTCAGCCCCTATTCCTCCAATCCCTAAGTGGTATGGTTTCCAAAAATCTGTCACATTTAGTGATTTTAATTTTTAAAAAAATTATTTACTTAATGTGTGGATATCTGTATATATTTGGGCCTGTTTACCCACAAAGGCCAGAAGGTGTCAGACCCCCTAGAACTGGAGTTGCAGGCGACTGTGAAGCACCATGTGCATGCTGGGAATTGAACCGGAATCCTCTGGAAGAGCAGCCAATGCCCTTAACTGCTGGGCCATATCCAACCCCTAGTTTCTAATTTTAGATTCTGCATTCCACTCTATTGAAAAAAAGAAAAAAAGATGTGGGCTGGAGAGAGGGCTCAGAGGTTAAGAGCACTGGCTGCTATTCTAGAGGTCCTGAGTTCAATTCCCAGCAACCATATGGTGGCTCACGACCATCTATAATGTCATCTAATGCCCTTTTCTGGCCTGCAGATGTACATGCAGGCAGAACACTGTATATGTAGTAAATAAATAAATAGATCTTTTTAAAAAAAGATGTAGGGTTGCTGGGCGTGGTGGCGCACGCCTTTAATCCCAGCACTCAGGAGGCAGAGGCAGGCGGATCGCTGTGAGTTTGAGGCCAGCCTGGTCTACAAAGAGAGTCCAGGACAGCCAAGGCTACACAGAGAAACCCTGTCTCGCAAAAAAACAAAAACAAAAAAAACAAAAACAAAAAAAAAAACAAAAAAAAAACAAACCCCCCCCCCCAAAAAAAAAAGATTTAGGGCTAGAGAGATGGTTCAGAGGTTGGGAGCACTGTCTGTTCTTCCAAAGATCCTGAGTTCGGTTCTCAGCAACCACATGTTGGTCACAGCCATCTGTGATGAGATCTGGTGCCTTATTCTGGTGCACACATGTGGGCAGAAAACTGTATAAATAAATAAATCTTAAAAAACAAAAAAAATGCCAGCACTCAGGAGGCAGAGGCAGGCGGATCACTGTGAGTTCAAGCTCAGCCTGGAATACACAGAGAAACCCTGTCTTGAAAAACATAAAAAAAAAAAAAAAAAGATGCAGATGGCCGGGCATGGTGGCATACACCTGTAAATCCCATGACTCAGGTGGTTAAGGCAGAAAAGATTCAAGACATTCAAGACCAGGTTTGGTTATAGGTTTTTTTGTTTGCTTGTTTTTGTTTTTCAAGACAGGGTTTCTCTGTGTAGCCTTGGCTGTCCTGGACTTGCTTTGTAGACCAGGCTGGCCTTGAATTCACAGAGATCCACCTACCTCTGCTTCCCTGAGTACTGGGATTACAGGCATGAGCCACCATGCCTGGCTCAGGTCTGGTTATATTATTAGACCTCTCTCTCAAAATAAAATACAGCTCAATTAAGACTACTCTGTACTGTGTCTATTGGGTTCAACACAGCTTAACACTTTTGTTATACAGACCAGTTTAGCTGCCCAGAAACATCGACTGTGCTTTGCCTATTCAACTCTTTCTAGGACCTACTCCCAAGACCCGCATGTCACTCTCTCTGGGACCTACTCCCAAGACCCACATGAATCTCTGACTGTCTTATGTCTTCAATGTCATGGATTTGGAATCATAGTGTGCTGCCTTGTTAGTGTGACTTCTCACACCGAGCAACAGGCGTTATGATCATTCCATGTCTTCATAATAGGTCATTTTTTTAAAGATTTATTTATTTTTTATTATTATTATGTATACAATGCTCTGCCTGCATGTACACCTGCAGGCTAGAGGAGGGCACCAGATCTCATTACAGATAGTTGTGAGCCACCATGTGGTTGCTGGGAATTGAACTCAGGACCTCTGGAGCAGCAGCCAGTGCTCTTAACCACTGAGCCATCTCTCCAGCACCAGGTCATTTTTTTTTTTAAATCACTGAATATTCCAGGTGGGGGAGGGGGAGGAAAAACACAAATATGGTGTAAGAGACACATGACAGGATCTTTCGCTGACTTGGTCATTAATGTATCAGTACCTGTCATATGAGTGAAACAATGTGCTAAAAACAGTGTTACCTCACACAACACAAAACTCAGAAGCACACGCAAGGCTCCTACTCTCTCTACTGGGGAACACAGGGTAAAGTCTGTGATAATGGAGACATCAGGAGTTCAGTAGGCGGCAGGTTCAAGTCAGCACATCAGGAGCTAAACTTTCAGTCTTTTAAAATAATGTTTCGTCCTAAATCCCACCATGAACTAAAGAATGAAAGGCTGACAGCACAGCTGGCACAGCTTCCTCAAGTGAATTCAGGGCGGAGCCCAGGCAGCCAAGTACTCACCGCCACAGACTTCACGGCTTTGATAAGCTTTTTACTCTCCAAATTCTTGAGAATTTTGTTGATTTCCGTTAATGGCAAGTTACTTTTGTATCGAATATCTCTGCTCCATATTCCTGAAAGAAAGTAGGAAAGCTGACAGCACATCCTTCAACACAAATAACTGTTTTCAGAAACTTGAGAGCCTGAATACAAAAACAGTGAGTAGGAAAGCCTGATGGACATTAACGGGATCGTCTAAAATAAGCAGAAGAGCGGAAGTGCCTTGGCCTAGCCCTGAGGACAGCGCGGCATCCACCACACGCTCACCTTTGTTGCCTGCATCCTCTATGATTTGATAGACTAGTTTTTCCTGGTTATCGGACCCCTTCATTTTACTGCAGGGAATAAAGCAGAATTTAAAAAGGGAAATTGTGGGCTGTATTAACATGAGTTCGTAAGTTAATCAGCAGACAAGGTTATCACATTGACTTACTTAGCAAAAAAATGGCTTACCTTAAAAAGAATGAGACAGAGCTCTGTGCCAATATGAAAAGATGTCCAAAGTAAAGTAAGTGACAAAAGCAAGTTACAGAACCGTATGGATAACACGACCCAGCTTTGTGAAAGGGAGAGAGAGAGAAAGAAAGGGAGAAAGAAAGAAAGAAAGAGAAAGAAAGAAAAAGAGGGAGAAGGAAAGAAAGAGAGAGAAAAAGAAAGAAAGGGAGAAAGAAAGAAAGAAAGAAAGAGAAAGAAAGAAAGAGAGAAAAAGAAAGGGAGAAAGAAAGAGATAATGTATAAACATAGAATCATCTATGAATATTTAAATCTGTCTAGAAGAAATTTCCAAGAGCAGCTACTCTGGGAGTGGAAGCACAGGACAGAAAGCAGGGATGATATGGATTTACATCAGTTTCCTTTGTTTCCTTATTTTGAGGCAGGGTCCTTCTTTCCACGTTTAGCCTAAATTGCCCTTGACCTCATCATCCTCCTGCCTCCACTGACCACACGTCAGGGTCACAGCGCGCACCTCCACGTACACAAGGCCTCACACAACTCGGGCCAGCGCTGACCGTGCTGTGTAGCTAAGGGAGGCCCTGGACTTCCTGCCCGACTTCCCAAAAGCACCGATACGTTAGCTTTTTTTTTTTTTTTTTTTTTTTTTGATACATAGATTACTTTTGCAATACTCAAAATTTTCTTAAAATTAAATAGGTGCTTACTTACCCAGCATTCTGAGAATCCTTTATTCTATATAAAAGGCCTGTATTACTCCTTAAAAGGTCCAGCTGACCCTTTAAAACAGAAAGTCACAGTCAATTACTCTGGAAATACATCAATTCTGGTGACAAGTGTTAATACAGTTTTAAGTGTGTTTATTATACACACTAAACAATTCTGCCTCCCACATTTGTCAGTTCTTGTTCTGAGACTGAGGGTTTTACCTACATATCACAAACAAGGTATTCTGAAAAACTTATCTAAAGATATTTTAAGCTAAATATACTAACAATGTCCCACATGCTACCTTGACTTGTTTATTTGGCCAGGGCATAAACAACTTTTAAATTTTTTATTTTATTTTTTAGCCAGGTAGCAGTGGTGCACACCTTTAATCCAGCGCTCAGGAGGCTGAGGCAGGCAGATCTCTGAGTTTGAGGCCAGCCTGGTCTACAGAATGAGTTCCAAGATAGCCAGGGCTACACAGAAAAACTCTTGTCTTAGGGGGGAAAAAAACACTTTATTTCTTAACGTATATGGGCATTCTGCCAGCATGTATGTCTGTACATCATGTATAGACAATGCTCATGGAAGCCAAAGAGGGCACTAGCTCCCTGGAACTGAAGTTATAGCCACATGTGAACCATCATGTATGTGGGTCCTGGAAATCAAAGTCAGGTCTTCTGTAGGAAGAGCAAATGCTCTTTACCCTGGGGGCTGAGGGGATGGCTTAGCAGTTAAAGGCACTGGCTGTTCTTACAGAGGACTGGGGTTCAGTTCTCAGTACCTACATGCAGCTTACAACAGTCTGTAACTTCAGGTCCAAGGCATCAATGCCTTTTTCTGGTCTTTGTGGGTACCAGGAATGCATGCAGTGCACAGAAAACGCATCAGGTAAAACACACAGACACACACTAAATAAAAATAAATCTTTTCTGGTTTTGTTTTTGTTTTTTGAAAAAGAGTTTCTCTGTGTAGCACTGACTGTTCTGGAACACACTCTGTAGACCAGGCTGGTCTTGAACTAAGAGAGCCACCTGCCTCTGCCTTCCAAGTGCTGGTATTAAAGGAATGAGCCACCACTGCCTGGAGAAAGTAAATCCTTTAAAAAAAAGTTGCTTTAGGATAATATATAAAAATCCATATTAGAATCCAAAGAATTCCAAATTATATAAGATATGAATAAATATAACTAAAATACAAGTTGTATTAATAAAAATTTCATCTAGATAAAATATAAATATTACACACACAAAAAGTATATACATGATTATTCACAGCACACCAAGTTAAACTACAGAGTTACAGTGACATTTACTAATATCTACATTTTAATTCCGTGATAAAAGAATTAGGCAGAAAGGTTGAAGAATGAACAAAAGGTCTCTAATAGTGGCATTACATATTATTAAGCAAAGAAAGATAAAATATGCCCTATCGTGCCTTTGAACCTCCTTGGGCCTTGGCATTTAAAGGATCCAGATGTGTGCAGCACTGGACTTGCAGCATTTATGGAAACTATAACCAAGAGGGGGCCTACACCAAGTGTTAAGACTATAAATAGGCTTACCTACTGCACAAACGACAACAATCTCCCTTCTTCCCCACCTCAACTCAGAGGTTCCCTTCTGTCATTTATTCAGCCTATTCCAAGCACCTGTGCTGTACCGTTGTTAGGCTAGCTGTTGTGCTGTACTGTTGTTAGGCTAGCTGTTGTGCTGTACTGTTGTTAGGATAACTGTTGTGTTGCACTGTTGTTAGGCTAGCTGTTGTGCTGTACCGTTGTTAGGCTAGCTGTTGTGCTGTACTGTTGTTAGGATAACTGTTGTGTTGCACTGTTGTTAGGATAACTGTTGTGCTGTACTGTTGTTAGGCTAGCTGTTGTGCTGTACTGTTGTTAGGATAACTGTTGTGTTGCACTGTTGTTAGGATAACTGTTGTGTTGTACTGTTGTTAGGCTAGCTGTTGTGCTGTACTGTTGTTAGGATAACTGTCGTGCTGTACTGTTGTTAGGCTAGCTGTTGTGCTGTACTGTTGTTAGGCTAGCTGTTGTGCTGTACTGTTGTTAGGCTAGCTGTTGTGCTGTACTGTTGTTAGGCTAGCTGTTGTGCTGCACTGTTGTTAGGCTAGCTGTTGTGTTGTACTGTTGTTAGGCTAGCTGTTGTGCGAGTGGGCAATCTGTTGCTGTAATTGTAGGACTGAGGATTGAACACACCATGCAGATGAGGTGACAGCTCTACCACTGAGCTACACTTTCATCTTACAGCCTAGGTGAGTGTTCTACCACTTCAAGCCCAAAACAAATTCTAAAAGGGAAGTGCACAGATGACTTCAATAATATCTGGTTGGCATTAAGAGAGAGACAAGGGGGGGCTGGAGAGATGGCTCAGAGGCTAAGAGCACTGTCTGTTCTTCCAAAGGCCCTGAGTTTAATTCCCAGCAACCACATGGTGGCTCACAACCATCTACAATGAGATCTGGTTTTCTCTTCTGGCTGGCAGGCACACACACGGAGCAGAATATGTATAAATAATAAATAAATAAATATTTCTTAAAAAGAGAGAGAGAGACAAGGGTGGATGTACACTGAGAGTAAAGACTGTGGCCCAGCCTGGAGGCTCTGGCACCTTCCTGGAGACAGCAGCAGAGCTGAGTCCTAAAGGACAACACGGGGTCATTCTACACAGAAAATGGAAGCCCAGAAATCACCAACACTTTTTTCCTTTGGGTGAGAACAGAAGTCACTGGTCCATTGCTTGTTTTTTTACTAATAAAATTTCATCAGAAAAAAAGCCACAACCACCTGTTTATGTATTACTGTTTACAGCTCATAATTGCTTCTTGTTAAAATGACAAGTGACACAGCTATGACAGAAATCAGATGGGCCACAATAGATATTTTATTTACTTCATAGAGAAGTTTTCCAAAATCTGAGCCACAAAATTGAAGGCAATGGCTCAACAAAATGCTCACCTATCTCTATAATCCCAGTATCTAGGGCCTTCAGATATAACACAAGGCTGGAAGTTTTAAAATAGCAAACAAACCATTCGGAAGAGGTAGTGTAGGACTCTTTGAACTAACTGCTATTAAAACCAAACCGAGACACCCTCAGGAAGAGGGACTATAACGGCTGGTGACAGCAGGGGGAAAAGGAGGTTTAAAGCAGGGGACAGTACTTGGTGGGGTACTTTCCAAAAGCTAGAAGAGGAGCATTAGGACTCCAAGGCTGTTGGGCTTCACTGAAAACTCCCCTGCAGTCTCTGAAGCTGAGGCTGACTGCTTCCCAAAGACCACCAGGGGGGCTTCCTCCTGCTCTCGAAAAGCTCAATGACACTGTGATACCCAATCAATAGGCTATTGAAAGCTCAAAGAAAACAACAGTAGAAATACTCTATAGGGAATGGCTAAGTGCTAGCAGCAGGAAGCAAACAAGGTGAGGACAGACTACATCCATGTGACCTTTGTGTTAATTAACCTAATACCATAATTAGTTAGAACTGCATGTAGTTTCTTCATCTTGTCAGATGGCACATAATTACTTTTTCTTCCAATTCAGACATTCTAATCCTTTCCCTGGTTTGGAATCAAGTCATGATTTTTGGCTTTACAATTAGTTTACTGGTTCACAAAAAAGAAAAAAAAGAAAAAAAAAGGCTTATCAAAAAATAAAATAAAATAAAGAGGCTTATCACGCTATTATTAGCTCACGTAATTATGGTGGGTGAGAATTCTTATAGTCTACCTCCTGCACGCTGGAGCCTCGGGGAGGCCAGTGGCACAGGTCAACGGCATGGATCTGATGCACTAGCCTCTGAGACGGAAAGTAAACAGTGAAGACGGAATCTGAAAGCCTGAAGAGGAAACGTGGTGAAGGCCAGAGATTGGCACTGGAGCTCAACGGAGGCCTGAGTGAGGCCCTCTGTCCTCCATCCATTGTGTTACTTAGGCTCATATGAGATTGGATGGTGCCCACTCACCTTCTATACTCAGCTCAGCAATTCAAATGCTACCATATTCTAGAACATCTCAGAAACAACAGATACCTAAGACTCTCATAATCAGCCAAGTTGACACATAAACTTAACCATCACAACCATGTGACATGCAGCAATGAAAACCACAATATACAACAAAGCACATAAATTAGCAGAATTCACCTTACCATGGACAACAGCCTATTGATGGCCACCGCCCGTTGTTGAGCTTCTATGTGAGGCATTTCATTTTGAATTACTTGATCTGTGATGCCGTGAGGGAACTGGTGGCATAACTCTATAATTCTAGGAACAAAGGCATTAATGATTTATGTTTGCTTGTTTCAAAAGGCAAGTAAGGGAAATACAATATAGTTATCTATTAAAGCTGAAATCTCAATGTTATCACAGGGAATACAAACAAAGTGAAGCCAGGCTTGGTGGCGCACGCCTTTAATCCCAGCATTCGGGAGGCAGAGGCAGGAGGATCTCTGTGAGTTCAATGCCAGTCTAAGACAGCCAAGGCTACACAGAGAAACACTGTCTCGAAAACAAACAACAACACAAAGTGAAGCAGAAGGCAAATGGAATATATGGGGGGGGGGGAGTCATAAACTGAGCCCTAACTTGGCCTGAATGTTTTCTTATGAAACGTCCCTCGACAACGGAGCAGCCCTACATTCGAACACACGCCCAAGTACCACGGGGACAATGCAGCTGGGTCTCTCTTCAGGCATTGGCCTGTCACGTTCTAAGCGTTCTCCTGGAATCCCGGAGACGCCAGTTACATAAAGTTTCAAGTTCTGGAGCTTCTGAAGAGTTCTGCTCTCCCTATTGGAGAGGAGACGCCCAGGAACACTGCAACCCCGGACCCGCGTGTCCACCCAGCCTGCTCCGGCCTCTCCCCGGGACTGCGAGCGAAGGGGTCTGGCTATCCCAGCTGACGGCTCGCCCAGGGTCGGGATCCTCGCTTCACTGCGTTACCTGTTTTCTATTTCCACCGGATCCGCGTCCGGCGGCTGCACCTTCACCTTCACCTCGGCCATGAGGGCAGGTTAAGAGACGACTGGAAAAGTCGCCCCACGCAGCGTGCTATAAGTCTCGGGTACCGGCGGAGGGGCGCGCCCGGCGGGCGAGGGGCCTTCTTCGTCTGGTCGCGCCGGGCCTTCTTCATCGGATCGGCTTGGGGCGCCCGAGCTGTGCCTGCTCCGCCTTGCTCAGCAGTGTCGGCGCGGCGACTCCTTTCCGTTGTCCCGAATTTCAGGGCCTGTCGGACATGAGGCTCTGGCTCCCGCACGCTGAGTAAGGGCGCACTTTTCAGCCACCCCGCTTCCAGCTGCCGAGAAGGCATATTTTTGGATACCTACAACAAAGCGTCGCAGGAAAAGCTGGGGGCGGGTGCCAGACGGACTCCGCGGCCGGAGACAAGGGCGGGGCTGGTTGCTAGGAAGTCCATTTCCCTACCAATCATCGGCTCGGCTCCCGGTGGGCGGGCCGCGGGCCGCAGCGTCTATGGTAACGCAAGCTGCGGCGGAGGAGCTGTCGTGAGACCGTGAGAGGCTAGACACCCCGTTGGCGGCGACGGAGGTGCGTCGGGGGCCCTTATCGCTGTCCTTGAGGCTGGAGGAGGGTGAGGAGAATGGCCTTTCTCGTTTGGTTGGGAGGGATGCAGGCGTCTCGGACTGCCTTGAGAGGATATGACGCGGGTCCGGGTCCTGTCTGGGCAGAGAGGAGATAGATGGTCCAGGTGAAGGATGTTGGGAGATGCGGGTGGCATGACACCGACAGGAGGCTGCAGTGTGGACCTAGCGAATCAGCCTTCTCCGTCTCCGTCGCGTGAGGTCCACTGATCACTCCAGCCTTCCAAGGACAGCTAATAGCTAACCGTGAGCAAATTAGTCTCTATCCAATTGTGTTTATTTAGAATCTAGTCTTCAGCTATCTTTATTTTTAACTGAGTCTCGCTCAAAGGAAGACGTGAAAATAGCAGAGCCCTCTAGATCCAGCCTCATTTCTGAAGAGTGGGGTACCTGCAGTTTTTATTCTTGGCCCTTAATCTGGAACAAAAAGGCATTAAATTCACCTTTTAATCTAATTAATTACCCCACTTTCCAGAACAAGATATGCCAAACCCGCAAAGATGTTCAGAACATTATCAGAATTCCAACGACCAAATTTTAAAAACAAAACAATAGCCTCGCCATTGAACAACAAATTGTTACGTGAATTTTTGTCAATAAAAATGAGAATGCAAGGCCAGGCAGTGGTGGCGCTCGCCTTTAATCCCAGCATGCTTAAGACATAGGCAGGCATCACTAAGTTCTAGGCCAGCCTGGTCTACAGAGCGAGCTCCAGGGCAGCCAAGGCTGTTACACTGAGAAACCCTGTCTCAAAAACAAAAACAAAAACAAAAACAAAAAAAAAGAAAGGATGCAAAATGTTGATTCTAAAAGTAGGATGGATGTGTACATTATAATTGAATAATTATGTAGCCGTAATCATTGAACCGTTGAAGCACCAATACAAGGTGCAAATACTGCATTAACGGGACTCCTCCCAACCTCAAGAAAAGATTCATAAGGTCTCTGTCCTGCTAGTTATTTACAAAGCAGTAGAGTGAATAGGGAACTGTGTCTGCTGATTTATATCCATGTTGACGTCCTTTCTACTGAGAACTGATGTTCTGCAGTCTTTGCGGTGTATTTTCATACATACAATCTACTGCAATGGCCAAGGTAAGACTGTGGGGCTTAGAATTTCTTTTAAAAGTTGGCTCTTACTGCTACGTGCA
This sequence comes from Acomys minous, assembly GCF_964271855.1. Lineage (NCBI taxonomy): Eukaryota > Metazoa > Chordata > Mammalia > Rodentia > Muridae > Acomys > Acomys minous. The sequence continues at coordinate 5,316,310 of NC_140485.1, forward strand.
ACGTTACTTGTTCCCTTCTGTTATGTAATGAGCTGCCTTCAAGTCAGAAGAGTGGCTGTGCATGTGTGCACTAGCTAAAGGCAGGGGAGAGTGCATGAGCCTGAGATCAGAACCTGAGTGGTGGGTCCTGTTCTGCCTCATTCAGTTAACCTGCCCTTTTAAAGCAGCTCTCGTCTCCTATCAAGTTCATCCTTTTGCCTTTATTAGATGTAAAGTATTAGGTGAATATTCAACGGCAAACACACAGCTGAAATGTAATAATTTCACTAAATAAGGCATCATCTGTGGGTGGCATATTAATGATATTCCCTTTAGACTTTACTGCCTTCCTGCATTTAAAATAAGTGGTATTCTGTAGTTTTGGTGTTCAGACATTGGTTTGTGATGGAATTTTTATCTAATTTTTTGATCTAAGGAGAAAACATGACTGCTGGTTCAGTGTGTGCCCCTCAGATCATACCACTGCGAGTGCCTCAGCCTGGAAAAGCTAACCATGAAATTGACACGAATACTCTTTTGGAAATGAAATCTGGTAGGAAGCACATGTATTTCCAATTATTGACAGCAACGTTGTTATACTCTGTGTTCGTGTGTGGCTGGTTGATATCTTTGCATGTTTTCTAGATTGAAACTTTAGGAATCTGTGTGTCTTCCACAAATTGAAAGTGTTATTCTTGGATGGTTCGTAGAGCAGTACGTATGCGTTTGTGTTTTCTGAGACAAGATACTACCGTATAGCCAAGATCAGCCCTGAACTCTATGTATAGCCCAGTAGGGCTGGAGTTTGCAGCAATCCTCCTGTCTCAACCTCCCACATGCTTGGATTATAGGTATTTATCACCACACCACTTTGAATAGCATATGTTTAAATAAAAACGAGCAGGTTGCTAGCTGAACCACCTTCCTGTCTCACCTGAGTCGAGGTAAGATACCCAGTGTGTCACCAACTTTTCTAAGGATGCTTCTTACTTTTCTGTGGTAATAAATGTGACCTACAAATACAGATCATCCAGTACAAATGGGTAGAAACTGAATTCGAGTTTGACCTTGGGCACATTGCTTAGTTTTTCTTTTTCTTTTCTTCTTTCTTTCTTTGTTTTTTGAGACAGGGTTTCTCTGTTTAATACCCCTGGTTGTCTTGGACTCAGTTTGTAGACCAGGCTGGCCTCAAACTCACAGAGACCTACTGGCCTCTGGCCTCTGCCTCCCAAGTGCTAGGATTAAAGGCGAGAGCCACCCCCACCCAGCCCACTTAGTTACTCTGCGTGTCAGTGCCCTCGTGGTAAGATGGGGACAATCACACATACCACCAGAGCCACGAGGAGGAGTAAGTAAGTTTCTGTGTACTGGTATGTGGATTGCCATATTAAGTTGGTATATGTGAGGCATGCAAGGTTTACCTCATAACAAAGTAAAATTCAACTATTACAAAAACAAAATTGTAGATAGCACTTAATATTAAATCTGTTTGCATGTGTATATGCATTTAAATAATCAATGCAAATCAGTTTTATTGATAAGACATATTAACAAATATTTGTATTAAAAGACTTTTAAATTATGTATGCATAATGTATATATTTAGACATATAAATGGAGGAGGGGAGGGAAGGAAGGATGAAAGAGGAAAGTTGAACAGCAGAGACCTTGTGAGTATGACCAAGGCCCTGGTTCAATTACCATTGCTGCAAAATTAACAAATAAAAAACGAAAGAAAGAAAATACCAAATCTTTTCTTTTATGTATAACATCTAGACTTTTTCCTTTAAAGACTTGAAAGTTGAGGTGGGACCTTTGGGAGGAGGGAGCGGAGTGGTGCAGTTGGGAAGGAAAGACAGGCAAGGACAACAGAAGGAAGGGATGAGTAAGTGCAAAAGTGTCCTAATGGAACTCATTGCTTTCCACGGTGAATTTAAGCTAATAGTAAAAGAGAAAATTAGGTGCTGGAGAGATGGCTCAGAGGTTAAGAGCACTGGCTGCTCTTCTAAAGGTCTTGAGTTCAAGTCCCAGCACCTACATGGCAGCTCACCACCATCTATAATGAGATCTGATGCCCTCTTCTGTTGTGTATATCAAGGCAGAACAGTATATGCATAATAAATAAATCTTTTTTAAAGGAAAAATAGGCAAAGGATATGAAAAACACTTTTATAGGTAATGAGAAACAAATGTCGTTTCCATAAATGAAAATAAGCTTCTACCCACCCAATTACTTGCTCCTTGGGGAGGACTTTTCTCCTGTTTAGTTTACTAGAAAATATTTCATTACTGTCTGATAAAATAAATTTGATTGGCTGTTTACTGTTTGTGTCCCTTCAAATGTATGTTCTATGAAGAAAGAAATGTGAGATAGGACATAGAATTCATGTGCAAAAAGAAGGGGAAATAAAATATAAACTGTATGTTTACACAGATACAAGAGGTTTTCAAAGATACCTGATCTACCATGGGTATCTGGTATGAAGGCTACCCCATTTTACAGCCATTTTTAACCATTTGAATTTTAAATTACATCTATTAGTTACAGTTAAATGTTTTCAAGAAGTATAGGAATCATTTACTGAGACTGAGTAAAATAGAATAAAATATTTCTTAAGAAATGCTCCAAAAAAGTAGTATTGCTTTCTAAGCAGGTTGTACTACCTTAAAGCTGACCCCTATTTGACTTCTATTAATACGTACTGGAAAGACAGAGAGCGCAGTGGGTCAGGAGTATGGGCTATGTACTCACCGAGCCGAAGGCAAACTACCTGTCATAAACATGTAGGCCAACAAGTCCTGTGTATGTTAAGATGTTCAAAGTACAGCCATTTCAACTAAAAGGCCGTTAGTTACTTTCCTTTTCCTAAATCTTTTTTCTACTACCATATTCTTTCAAGAATAATTTTTATTTTATTTTATATGTATGGGTGTTCTGCCTACATGCATGCCTGTGTACCACATGCCTGCCTGGTACCTGCTGAAGCCAGAAGAAGGCACTGGGCATCTTGCTACTGCAGCTACAGACTGTTGTGAGCAACTCTGGGAGTGCTGGAAATTGTTATTTGTCAAGTGCATTACTCTCTCAGGAGCTCAACATCTATAAAGTGAGAACAAATGAGGCCCTACCTCAAACAGTAATAGAAATGAATAAATGAAGTGAGCTAACTCACGCAGAGGACTGTGTCAGCGCAAACAACAGAGTCGTTATTCACTCTCTCTCTGTGTGTGTCTGTTCTTACCAGACTTCAGGTGTACAGGGGCTTCTTATTTCAGTGTTGGTTATGTTACCTTGTTCTGGATTTTTCAGACACCCCAGATGTCAACATATATTACACCCTGGATGGCAGCAAACCTGACTACCTAAAGAAAATTGGTTCTGGTGAAAATAATACATTTAAGTATATAAAACCTATTACTCTGCCTGATGGAAAAATACAAGTTAAAGCTGTTGCTGTTTCTAAGTAAGTTAAGAGCATGGTAGGCAAACAAACACTGATTTATATCTATATCTGTAATATGTTATGTGGTTTTGTTTTTGTTTTTGAGACAGGTTTCTCTATATAGCCCTGGCTATCTTGGAGCTCTCTCTTTAGACCAGGCTGGCCTTGAACTCAAAGATCTACCTGCTTCAGCCTTCTGAGTCCTGAGATTAAAGGAATGTGCTATCATATTCAGATACATTTTGTTCTAATTTTATTCATTTATTATTGGGAGAATCGGTGTGTTAGGAAGCCATTAATGCCAGGCATAGTGGCATATGCCTGTAATCCCAGCACTCAGAGAGGCAGAGGCAGGTGGATCTCTGTGAGTTTCAGGCCAGCCTGGTCTACAAAGCAAGTCCAAAACAGAGAAACTCTGTCTCAAAAAATGGGGAAAAAAGGCCATTAATGAAAAAGTTATGCTAACTTTAGCTTATATTATTTGCATTTTATTAAGGCATAAAGTTCACAAATCATAAGTATAAAGCTTAATAAATGTTGTATATATTAATAATATTTTTATTTCAAATTCCACATTAGAATTCTGGGGAGGAAGAGCTTTCTAAAGAGCTTCCTTTGGCTCTGAGGAAGGTTTAGTGGATGGTTCTTTTATTCACTGGGATGTGACATCACTTTTGTATTGACTTCATTGATATTCTAAGTTCATTTTAACTTGCTCAAAGTTCCTTTTCAATTTGGGGGCCATAAGCCACTTTTTCCTAAATTTTCTTTTTCCTACTCTCATTTTCTTTCTTAAGAATATTATTTAAGCCGGGCGTGGTGGCGCACGCCTTTAATCCCAGCACTCGGGAGGCAGAGGCGGGCAGATCACTGTGAGTTCGAGGCCAGCCTGGTCTACAAAGTGAGTCCAGGACAGCCAAGGTTATACAGAGAGACTCTGTCTCGAAAAACCAAAAAAAAAAAAAAAAAAAAGAATATTATTTAAATGTTATTTATTTATTTACGGTTTTGTTTTTTTGAGGCAGTATTTCTCTGTGTAACCTTGGCTGTCCTGGAACTTGCTCTGTAGACCAGGCTGGCCTCAAACTCACAGAGATCCACCTGCTTCTGCCTCCTCAGTGCTGGGACTAAGGAGTACACCACCACCATACCCAGCCTTGATTCTTTTCTTTTTTCTTTTTTTCTTTTTTTTTTTTTTTTTTGAGACAAGATTTCTCTGTGTAGCCTTGGCTGTCCTGGACTCAGTTTGTTGACTAGGCTGGCCTCGAACTCACAGTGATCCGCTTGCCTCTGCCTCCTGAGTGCTGGAATTAAAGGCGAGTGCCACCACCACTCGGCATCACACCCAGCTCTTATTTTCTTATTGATATTTTTTTTACATTTACTTATTTGTGTGTGTGTGTGTGTGTGTGTGTGTGTGTGTGTGTGTGTGTGAGAGAGAGAGAGAGAGAGAGAGAGAGACAGAGACAGAGACAGAGACAGAGACAGAGAGAGGAGAGAGACAGGGATGAAACTCACATCAGAGTATGGAAAGAACACAGTTGGCTGAGAAGGGGAGAGAACTGGGGCCGTGCTGGGAAGGGGAGGATGTTTCAAAGGCTGGTGACCCACACTGACAGCCTAATCCTGGTGTCTTCTCACCCTCTGCTTCTTTAAAAGCTTTCTTGGGGTCAACAGCGTCTTGTGTCACCAACACGTTCTGTCATGTGTTAGCAGTGATTGTGCAGTTTCCCTTCTCTACCACTGACCTTACATAGGGGTCACAATATATTAAGCCAATCAGGAACAAAAACTGTCTTGAACTACAGATGGTGTTTTGTGACAAACTAGTACATGTGAAAAAGCATCTGCTCACCCCAGATGGAGGACAACACAGACCAAAGGATAGCTGCTGGCAAAGACCAACTTGGTGAAAAAGTAGGGTTTGTTGGGTTGCTCACAAGGATGACGCAGGGAGGGCACTTAGAGAACAGAAATGACAGCAGGTGTGGTGGTGCACAAGCCATCAGTGTGAGTTTGAGGCCAGCCTGCGCTACAAAGCAAGTCCAGGACAGTCAGGGCTACACGGAGAAACCCTTTCTCAAAAAACAAAACAAAACCCAGAAATGACTCAAAGATGGCTGCAGCTCCAAAAGCTCACCACAGCACGGTGGCTCCCAGCCCACAAAAGGTGGATCCCTGCAGTCTGCTTCACAGCCACCCTGCCTGCAGCTTGACGCCTCAGAGTCAGAAAGGGCCTCTTCCAGGCAGCTCCGCTGGCCTCTGCCTCTTCCTGGTGGTTTAGCTGGTTTGTGTTTCTTTTAGGTAGCTCTGCTTGTCTGAGAGTGTCTCTCAGGAGCTCCTTACTTCGTGTAAGCTTGGGGAAGGAGGGCCCACTAAGTCTAGTTCATTTGGGGGATTTCTAAAGCTACTGAATTGTTTACCTTCGGAGTTTTAGCAGCTGCCCTGCAGAGTGGAATGTTTCACTTCCTTTAGAGCATCCCAAGCCTCAACAAGCTCCCCTCCAAGACAGAATGCTTCATCTCAGAACTTGCTATTCAATTCCACAGTGAGCTTTCAGAGCAAATGAGTAAGTAGTTTGGGGTCCCAGATTCCTCTGAGAATAATTATTTTCTTCAGTAGACTCATGAAGAACCCCCAAGTTTTACAATCAGAGTTGATAAAGCAAACATAAGTAGGCTACCAGCATATCTCATTTGTAGCTCCTTGAAACACACACACACACACACACACACACACACACACACACACACACACACACAGCCTTAAAATATCAACTTCCTAGCTGGAGGCCATGATTCAAGTCTGTTGTATAGAGACCCTGTTCAGGAGGCAGTGCAGTGGAGAGGTCTGAATGCCATGTCCTCAGACAGCAAAGGCGGGAGACAAGTCTGGGAGGAGCTGAGCCTGCAGAAAGAACACAGGACTTGGAAAGCATAATAGCTATTTTTGTGTTACTATGACTAAAATCCCTGAAAACAATTGAAAAAGGAAGACTTATTTTGACTCATAGTTTCAGAAATGTGAGCCCATCCAGGTGGGAAGGGAGCCGTAGGAGAGAGACAGCCATGCTGTGGCCACTAGGAAGCAAAGACAAAGACTGTGGGAGTGCAGGAAGGGGCCAGGGCAAGGCAGGCAGGCTGCTGTGGACGCGCCTCCTGGTGACCTGCTTCCTCCAGAGGAGCCTCCTGCCTCTCCCTGTTTTCCAATAATGCCATCATATTATGCAGTTGTCAAGGAATGATCTAGATCAAGTCAAGACATGCAGGCATCCTGAAGGATGTCTTACAGATCCTTTAGGCCTTCCTCAATCCAATCATCACCACAGAGTTGAAGACTTTAATCCTACTTAATCATTTAGTCAGTGTGACCTTACTTGGGTGGCCTTCTGCCTTCCGTTTTCTTTATGTGTTAGTCCTCATTTCTGAGTTACTAGAATTTCAGAGCTGACTCAACTCTTACACTTCAAGAGTTTGTGCCTGGGTGAATAAAATGTGAGTAATTCTTTTATGGTCCAAAATTCAAGGTTCTCTGGGAATAATTTTTCTCCCATGACATATTTGGTAATGTTAGAAAACCTTCCAGGGGACTGGGATGATGGCTCAGTTGGTAAAATGCCAGCTGTACAAACATGAGGACCCAAGTCTGGATCCCTCGTACCCACTTAAGAGCCAGCTGTAAATGGCAGTAGACACAGCCAGACCCTGGAGTTCACTGGCCACACAGCTGAATAGGTGAACCCTGGGCTCAATGAGAGACTCCTCTTAAAAAATAAAATGGAGGCCAGGATCAGTGGCTCATACCTTTAATCCCAGCACTTGAGAGGCAAAGGTAGGTGACTCTCTTAAGTTTAGGGGCAGCCTGGTCTACAGAATGAGTTCGAGGACAGCCAGGGTTCCATAGGGAAACTGTGTCTCAGAAAACTATTAACAAACAAATTGGAGACCTTGGTAAGATGGCTCAATGGATAAAGATGCTTGTGGTACAATTGTAATGATCTTGTTCAATCTCCAAACCCATGTCAAAAGCTGAATGCCATGTTATACTGTAACCCCAGTACTCCTCCAGGGAGATGGAAGGCAGAGACAGGTGGACTGGCTGAAGCTTGCAGGCCAAGTAGGCGGGCCACATAGCTCAGAAATAACAGGAGCCACCTTTCCTCAGAACAAGGTGAAGAGAGAGAACCAACTTCTAAAAATTGTCCCTGACCTCTTCATGCATGCTGTGGCCCATTGTCCCCCACCCCATTTATACACTCACAAGTAAATAAAATAGTGAACTGGAGAGTGGTAAAAGAAGATGCCTGACCCCCATCTCCACCTTCCACACACATGAACCCCCATATCCACACATGGACACACCACATAAACATGTACATATACCACATGCCTGTGCATGCAAAGCAACATTTTGGTTGACACTAGGAGTACTATTTGCTGTTAGCATCTAGTGTGTAATGGGTTGAGCTGCAATCTGTCATTTTATAATGCAGGGGGCAGGCAGCCCCTATGAAAAGAATTATTAAGCCTCAATTTTGGGGGGGTTGGTTTTGGTTTTTTGAGACAGGGTTTCTCTGTGTAGCCTTGGCTGTCCTAGACTCATTTTGTAGACCAGGCTGGTCTCAAACTCACAGTGATCCACCTGCCTCTGACTCCGAGTGCTGGGATTGAAGGCATGCGCCACCATGCCTCAAATTTTAATTATTGTCAATAGGCTGAGAAAATGCAACCCAACCCAAATTGTGAATTCCTATTGACCCAGCTTTGTAATTTCTCTACAGTCATTCAGAAAATTCTGTTTTGTGCTGCTGAAGATTGAGCTTAGGGCCTTGCACATGCTAGGGAGACATGTTGTGAACCGGGCCACACCCAGCTCTTTAACCCTGGTGTTTTGCTGAAAGGATACCCAGAGATGGCGTTTATCCTGGGTATAATTTATGTTGGTACACACATATTTAAGGCCACTGTTCTGAGCCCTAGGAGAAGTATATGTGTGGTTCACATGCACCTTAGGCCCTGAGTAAGATTTATAACTCTAATCTCAAACCCAGTTCCTTTTATTCTGGTGTGTGTGGGGGGGAGGTATTTTGGAGTTGAAATCTTTTTGCCTCTCATGCAGCTTAAGCTGGTCTGTGGGCTGTTAAAGGGTAAATAGAGTCTATGGGCAAATGCCTTCTCAGGGAGATAAACTGGGCCTTAAACGATTAGAACAAGTAGCTGAGAACCAGTGTGACCTCAGCGTGGAGTGTGAATGCCCCTGCAGGACCCTTAGAGACATGTGCCCTATAGGGACAGCTGACGTGAGTGGAGTAGCTGAGAACCAGTGTGACCTCAGCGTGGAGTGTGAATGCCCCTGCAAGACCCTTAGAGACGTGTGCCCAATAGGGACAGCTGACGTGAGTGGAATAGCTCATGGGAAGATACCCTAATGGTGCATTCAGTCAGAGTCTGCAGCTTGGTCTTGTGTTTTAAGTATGTGAGTCCCTCCAGGCATGAACATGGAGGTGTTCACTAAGCAGAAAGCCAAGTGTGTTGTTATGTTCACATTGCTGCTCAGAGGGTTATTTAGATGGATTTGGTATTTCTGAGATTTTTTTCGATCTTCTAAAATACAGCTTTCCACCATCTGGAAAGTGGATGTCAGCCATGTTGATCATGAGCACAAGTGCAGTGTGCTAGGGGTGATGGGACAAGGAAGGGAGGGCTGCCCTGGCATCTCTGTCAGTCCCAGACACCTCCGTTAGTTCCCTTTCTTAGTGCTGCGATAAAATACTTGACAAACCCACAAAGGAACGAAGGGTTTGTTGTGGCTCACAGTTGAGGGTGTGGCCCATCAGGGAAGGGAATTCATGGTGACAGGATTGTTACACAGATCACATTGCATCTGCAGTCAGGAGGCAGGGTGGCAGGGGCTTGGGGATGCTGCCACTGAGCTCACTGTTTTCTGTATTGAAGTGAAGCACCCCAGCCCACATCCAGGGTGGGTCTTCTTATCTCAATTAACCCAATATAGGAAATCTCATACAGACATGCCCTGAGGCTTGTTTCTGACGTGAGTCTAGATCCTGTCAGCTGTCAACATGAGACATTGCAGCACCTCTGCTCTATACTATTTGCCTGATCTGTGTTCTGTTGACGTGAAGAAGCACCGTGACCATGGCAACGCTTATCAAAGAAGGCATTTAACTGGGAGCTGACGTGCAGTTTCAGAAGTTTAGTCTGTTATCATCATGGTGAGAAGCACAGCGGCACACAGGCAGACACTGATGCAGAGGCTGGAAACTATATCCTGCTGTGTGAGCAGAGAGAGACTCTTGGCTTGGTTCCGAGCCCACCCCCCAGTGACACTCTCCCTCCACAAGGCCACACCACCTCATCTTTACTAATTGTACTGCTCCCCAGTGACCAAATCTAAGAGCCTATGCGGACTATTCTCACTCAACCCAGCACCATCGCTCTGGACTGCTTATACAAGTTGCTTCTGTTTTGATTGTTTTCTTTCTGAGACAAGGTTTCTCTGTGTAGCCTTGGCTGTGCTGGAACTAGCTTTGTAGACCAGGCTGGCATTGAACTCACATAGAGAAGCTTGCCTCTGCTTCCTGAGTGCGCCACTACACCCAGGTTTGTTTGTTTGTTTTTTTCCAATTGTTACTATTTTGCTTCTGGACATAGTATCCAACCCATATCCTAACACACATGGGAACACGTGAGCAAATATCTACAGAAAACATGATCAAGTGCAATCAGGTGGCCAACAAGTTGACAATATTCAATGTCATTGATATGTGGAGAAATCAGACCCCTTGGTTAATGTAAAATAATGTTCTTGGGAATGTAAAATATGAGAGAGTGGGGGAAGGGAAAGAGATTGATTCTGATTGGCCCAAGAGCCAGCACTTGTGACAGAAGTCACCCAACCCTAATACCCAATGGTACCACATGAAAAAGTTCCCATGAGAGCCACCCCACTAAGACCAGTTCATGTGGGGATTGGATTTTAAGGTGCTAGCTTCTGGGCAGTTTGCTGTGCAGCAGTAGATACAGATGACCCAATGACAGTGGGGTAAGGACACACTGTGGGAATGGGGACTTTGTTTTGTTTTTGTTTGTTGTTTTTGTTTGTTTGTTTTTTTGAGACAGGGTTTCTCTGTGTAGCCTTGGCTGTCCTGGACTCACTTTGTAGACCAGGCTGGCCTCGAACTGCCTCCCTCTGCCTCCTGAGCGCTGGGATTAAAGGCATGCACCACCACGCCCAGCTGGGTGGGGACTTTGTTTTTGAGTGAATGTTTACAGAATTAGCAAGACTAGAGAGAATGCAATAGCATTTTAATTTATACTTTAGATATTTATGTTAGAGGGGTCTCATTTTTTTTTAAGGATTTCTTCTAGATCTGACTTTTTCATCCTCCTCTGAGCAACTAATAGCAGGCATTGTTTTTGTGCATAAACTGCTCCATTGTGTTTAGTAGTAACTGTGTTGCTATATTTCACATCTGTATCAATTGTACTGCTTACAGTAAAGCTCAATCCACTCAGATGAGAACAGCTCTTCAGTAAAGCAGACAGCAGCAAACCCACAGCACTAAATACTGGAGACCCAAGAATCCTAAGTGAGAAGTATGGACTGGCACAAACCTTATGTTTATATCATTTGTGCTGATTAGGGGTGTGTGTGTGTGTGTGTGTGTGTGTGTGTGTGTGTGTGTGTGTGTGTGTGTGTGTGTGTGTGTGAAAATGCCTCCATCATATTGACCTGTAGGTGAGTCTGTGGGGCATTTCCTTTGTCACTGACTGCTGTGCGAGGGCGTAGCCCCCTGTGGGTGGTGTCGCTCCTCAGCAGGTGGTCCTGGCTTGTATAAGAAGGTGGGTGAGCACGCCATGGGAAGCAGTCTAGAGGGTAGCATCCCTCCCGTCTTGAGCTCTGGCCCTAGATTCCCTCAGTGATGGGTGTAAGCTGTCAGCCAAATAAACTTGCTCTTCCCCCAAGCTGTTTGGTCTTGGAATTTTATCACAGCAATAGGGAACCAAAGTAGGACCCCAGTAGCAGTCAGACCCATGCTAGAGGCCCAAGGAGTGCAAGTGCTGGGTGTCCACCCACACAAACCTTGTATTATTAAATTGGCATATTATTAAAATGGTAATAATAGAAATGAAAACTATTTTTTAAAAGAACTCAAGAATGAGGTCATTGAACATTTTAAGTATAAATACTTATGCACATTTTGGATATAAATACCATGTATTTCATGATAAGTGTCAAGTAAACAGCTGTCTGCCCACAGTTCTGGTCTCAGAGAAAAAGACAAGAGATAATTACAAAGTAGATGCTTCATAGCAGGTCCATTTTAAAAACAATTGTGTGTGTTTGGTTTTGTTTTTTTGGTTTTTTGAGACAGGGTTTCTCTGTATAGCCTTGGCTATCCTGAACTTGCTTTGTAGACCACGCTGGCCTGGAACTCATAGAGATCCGCCTGCCTCTGCCTCCCAAGTGCTGAGATTAAAGACGTGTGCCCCCACACCCGGCTTTAATCAGATTTTCATTGGCCTTTTATTCATAAGCTATCTGCTGTCTGTACCCTTGTAGTGTAGATTATGTTTGTTTATTTTTAAATACTTTAAAAAATTTTTGTGTGTATGAATGCTTGCCTACCTGTTCACCACATGCATGCAGTGCCCCTGGAGGCCAGAGGAGGGCGTCAGATCCCCTGGAGCTGGAATTACAGACAGTTATGAGCCACCATATGGGTGCTTGGAATTTAATTTAGGTCATTTGGACCACTGAGCCATCTTTCCAGTCCCTGCTGTGTTTCCTTTACCATTGGATTGTAGGAGACCTTCTCCAGGCCATACAGGACTGACAGGAAGGGAAAGCAGAGTGTGTGTGTATGACTCTGTTTGTTTATGAGATAGGCTTTCTAGATAGCCCTGGCTGGTCTTGAACTCGCTGGGTTTACAGACAGGTCCCTCTATGCTGGGTTTTCAGGACTGTTTCTGAAGGTCCAGAGCAGACCTAGAATGAGGATTCAGGAAATGCAGACCACTCCCCTGGGCTTGAGCTCCTTGGAGCTGAGGCCAGTGTCCTGAGCGCTCAGGCAGGGTGAGCTGTGAACACACTGGGCTGGAGCAGGGTCCAGAACACCAGCCACTGCTGAAGGCTGACACCACCCCAAACCATCACCCCCTAAACCTCCTTAGCTGAAAGTGTATTTTAGTTTTCCGGCCTAAATCTAACATTTAGTGGCGACATTACGGAACTTCAGCATCATCTTCGTCTCTAGCCACCCCTCCCTTGAATGTTTGTATAATACACTCTCTTCTTTTTAAATTACGATTTTCAGAGACTGCAGACAGAGTGGGATTGTAACAAAGGTGTTTCAGGTGGACTTTGAACCACCGAAGATGGTCTTTTCTGAAGACACTGTTGAAGATGCTCTCACGGGGTTTTCAAAGCAGGCAAGTAATGAAACCAAAGAATTTTCAGATTGGGGCTGTATTTTTCATTCTTTTTTGCTCAATGGGCACATCCTGCCTTTCATTATAACACTTCTCACAGTCAGATCCTTATGGCTTAGGTCAATAGCAACCACTGTGAAGACTCTCCCCTGATTTCCCAGAGTTAGTGGAGCCTCCGTCTGTCCAAGGCCAGAATTCTGACTCAGCACGGTCACTGCCTGTGTTCAGGTGCCTGCCCTGCCTCTACCTATGAACAGAGCCATTAGCCCGGCACCCAGAGAGCCTTTAGCCCGGCACCCAGAGAGCCAGTAACCGTGCTCATCCAGCTTTCGTGCTGTGCCTGCAAACTCTGCATAACTCCAGATTAAGTAGTTTGCATCGTCTCTGGGGGAAAGTGCCCTGAGCGTGTGATTTCTTGGTTTCTTGCCAGCCTTTCCAACTTACGAGCTCCAAGATAGCAGTAAGCAGAGCTACCATACCTTTTAGCTTGAGGGTATGCAAGGGAGGGCAATGAGTATATATTTGGGGAATGAAATAGTCAGGCTAGTAGACATGGCAGTGTTTTTTGTCCAGCCCCACCCTATTTTTCCCCTCTGACTCCGGTAGTCTTATGATATCACTGTCTCTGATAACAGCACTATCCTTGCCGCTTCCCTTGGCTGCTTGACCTGGTGAGGCCTACCAGCCGGCCATGCGGCTCTCCAAGCAGCCGAAGGAAGCAGACACATCACCTCATTATCACTGCTGTAATCCCTTTCAAGTAAGAAGTAAGAAGTGCTCACCATGTAACTGTCTCTACCATGACTTCTAATTTCCATACTCGAAATGTACATATAACCGAGTGATGTGTAATGTCTTCATTCCTAGGAACCGAAAAATGGGTTTGTCGGACCAAAACTAAAGAAGAAGTATAAGAACGCTGAAGATAAATCGACTTGGAATGGTCACCTCAGACGGCTTCCAGGTACGGAGAGACGGAGGAAGCGCACCAAGCAGGCTTTCCGCACGCTTGCCGTGTCCTTGTGTTGAAACAAGAAACACAGGAAGACAGGCTACCATTTGATGATTTTTTTTTATTTATTTTTTTTGAGACAGGGTTTCTCTGTGTAGCCCTGGCTGTCCTGGACTCACTTTGTAGACCAGGCTGGCCTCAAACTCACAGCGATCCACCTGCCTCTGCCTCCCAAGTGCTGGGATTAAAGGTGCGCGCCACCACGCACAGATCTACCATTTGAATTTTTATTTTATTCTAGCTAACAGACTAAGACCGTGAGAGATAAGCAAGCAGTCTGATAACTTTGATTTATTGAATAATTGTATTGAAGGAACCATGGGGTGCCTCACCAAAGAAAGAGTCATGGGGTTCAGGGAATGGTTGGTGTTTGGGTAAAGTTTAAGCAAAGGCTGGGCTGCATGGGAAGGCTCAGCGTCACATGTAGATTCAGGTTTGGTTACTTAGAATGTGTTTAGGACATGCTCAAAGACTGAATCTGCTTTCGTATGTCCTGGGGTGGGGGAGGGGGGCAGCAAAATAGCCTAGTAAGTAAAAGCATTCGCCTGCTAACCTGATGGCCTGGGTTTGGTCCTGGGAAGCCACGTGTAATGAGACAGCCGATTCCCAGAAGCTGTCCTCTGTGGCATACGTGCAGCACCCACACACACACAAACACAACTAACAACAATAATAGTGTTGGAGTTTTTGTTTGATTCTTTTTTAAAAAAAGCAAAATGACTTGGGTCTTCTAAGAAAATTTGCGGTCTGTCTCATATGAAATCAGACAGCAAAGGTTCTGGAATCCTCAGCAAGTAAGCAATAGTTATGCAAACAAGAGGCAGCCACAGATTTTTCTTCCTTCCTTCCTTTCTTTCTTTTTTTTAGTTTTATTGAAATGTTGATATCTGCTAATTTCACAAATGGGCTGCACTGTTTTCTTAACTCGACATGGAATGTCATAGAAAGCACCAGGGAAGGGAAGATTATTTTCTCAGACTGGGTTAATGATTCATGTCTCAGTTCTATTTCACTGACTTGAGGAGGGTGACTTTATGGTAGTTGCTGCTGGGGAAAGAATGTGATGTAGACCTTTACTGGAAGTTTCTAGCTATAAGGACATGTTTGCATGGTTTTATATGGTAACGATAATCACAGAAAAATATTCTTAATATAATTATAGACCTCAAGGTAGACGAAAGAGCAGACCCTAAAACTCCGAAAGATCTTCGCTTCTCAGAGAGGCCACTGGAAATCCCAGCCTACCATGAGGGATCGGGTTCCAGACTGCCTGCTCACCAGACCCAGGTAACAGCAGCAGCAGTTCCTCGGGGGGTGGGGGGGGGTGGGGGGGGTGGGGGGGGTGGCGGCGCCGAAATCCCTCAGGAATCTCAGTGCTTCCCAGCATCCTTTCAGCCAGCATCTGTCAGCTCTTAGCCATGTTGCAGGCAGTGTCCCAGCTCTGAAAAAGCTGTGTCTGAAGGGGAAGCCTCCATGTGCAGAGAGCTTCCTGTGATGGGGATTTGAGGCAGAGAGGTAATAAAGTAAACAGTCACACATATTTTTTTTGAAACAGGGTCACTCTGTGTAGCCCTGGTCATCCTGGAACTCACTCTGTAGACCAGGCTGGTCTTGAACTCAGAGATTCACCAGCCTGTGTCTCCTGAATGCTGGGATGCACTGGCATGCACCACCACCAAGACACACAAAATGTTTTAATCAGTGATGCCATGCATTAGATATCCTGGGTGCTGAGATGGCACAGTGTTGGTTCCTCACACCTGCAGCATCATAGTCACAAAGAAGTCCACTTGAAATGCACATTCTCACGCCAGCCCTAAAACAGAGGCTCCAGGCATGGGGCCAGTGCCTGCATTTAAGCCATCCAGCCTTCTAGCCTAACGCTGACTTCAGGATCAGGCAGCAAAGTAGGGTATGAATGATCAGGGACAGCTAGCTTTAGGGTGACGTCACCCAGATGGTGGGCTCTGTGACGATATGGAATGCCAGAGCCACCCGAGTGAGCATTCTCCTCTGCAGACAGCCACTGACAAGGACTTCCAGTTCAGCATTGGCACCTGAAGAATTTGCATGAGAAGCCAAAACCTGCATCTTCATGTCTACTAACCTGGTTTAAAAATGTGAGAATCGGGCTGGAGAGATGGCTCACTGGTTAAGAGCGCCACCTGCTCTTCCAGAGGTCCTGAGTTCAATTCCCAGCAACCACATGGTGGCTCAAAACCATCTATAATGTGATCTGATGCCGTCTTCTATAGATAAAGCACTCATATACAATAAATAAATAAATCTTTAAAAAATAAAAAATAAAAAAATAAAAAAGTGAGAATCAATCCAGAACCTGGACTAGTGTGGGAGGCAGTACATGAAACGCAGTGGCTCTGGACCAGTGTGGGAGGCAGTACATACGTTACATAGGCCACGTGAAACTCAGTGGCTTGTAAGATTTGGCTGGTAGACCACCAGTGTATGACTTCTGGTACAGGCCATGTTTGATATAATACAAAACATTAAACAAACAACAATAACAGCCATCACCCCAAACAATAACAGGATCACTGTGAATGCTACCCATTGTCAAGAATTAAGTCTGAAAGCGTGAGCTTTAGTGCCAACACTGTTGATGTGAACTCGAGCATAATTCTCAAAAAACGAGTATTCTAGCTCCTCACATGCCACCCTGACAGCACCCCTCCTCTGAATGTGCACAAATCCATGCCTGAATCCAGTCACAGCAGCAGTGGACAAAGCCACAGTCCACGTCGGTGCGTTATGCTGTGAATTGCTATGCGTTAGCTGTCATGTTCTTTTGCTCTGTCTTTAGGCAGAATCTCATGATTTAGTCCTGGCTGGTCTGAAACTACGTAGACCGGGCTAGCCTCAAGTTTGTGGCAATCCTCCCGTGTCTGCCTTTTAAAGAATAAATTAAAATATTATTACAGCCAAGGGTGGTTGCATGCCTGTAATCCCAGAACTCAGGAGGCAGAGGTAGGTGGATTTCTGTGAGTTCAAAGCCAAACTGGTCTAAAAAGTGAGTCCAGGCAGCCAAAGCTACACAAAGAAACTGTGTCTCGAAAAACCAAAGATAAATGAATACAATATAATTACGTCACTTCCTTTTCCTTTCCTCCTTCCAACCCCTCTCATGTAATCTCCCTCTCCCCAACTCTCTCTCCCAACCATGGCCTGCCTCTCAATTGTCTGATATATTGAGGTCTCAGGGGTGATAGATTCTGCCTCTTGAATGCCGGGATTACAGGCATGCACCACTGATACCTGGCTGACTTGCTGCTCTTTAAAAACGCTCAAGGCAAGAAAGATGAGGAAGCTGGGTAGTGGCGGTGCCCGCCTTTAATCCCAGAATTCAGGAGGCAGAGGCAGGTGGATCTCTGTGAGTTCAAGGCCAGCCTAGTCTACACAGTGGGTCCAGGAAAGCCAGGTCTACACAGAGAAATCCTGTCTTGAAACCTGCCCCCCTTCAAAAAAAAAAAAAAAGAAAAAAGAAAAAGAAACACAAGATGAAGAAAGACCGAGGAAGCACTTCAAATTGTAGGTGACAAAGTGGATATGGCAATTAGATGCGAACTATGATATTACATCAGATCCTAGGCCAGGAAGTGTATGTGTCTATGCAGGGCCCTGTTGGCATAGCTGGTGAGGTCTACTGTCTGTGTCTATGAAGGGCCCTGTTGGCATAGCTGGTGAGGTCTACTGTCTGTGGCTACGCAGGGCACTGTTGGCATAGCTGGTGAGGTCTACTGTCTGTGGCTACGCAGGGCACTGTTGGCATAGCTGGTGAGGTCTACTGTCTGTGTCTATGCAGGGCACTGTTGGCATAGCTGGTGAGGTCTACTGTCTGTGGCTACGCAGGGCACTGTTGGCATAGCTGGTGAGGTCTACTGTCTGTGGCTATGCAGGGCACTGTTGGCATAGCTGGTGGGGTCTACTGTCTGTGGCTACGCAGGGCACTGTTGGCATAGCTGGTGAGGTCTACTGTCTGTGTCTATGCAGGGCACTGTTGGCATAGCTGGTGGGGTCTACTCTCTGTGTCTATGCAGGGCCCTGTTGGCATAGCTGGTGAGGTCTACTGTCTGTGTCTATGCAGGGCACTGTTGGCATAGCTGGTGGGGGTCTACTCTCTGTGTCTATGCAGGGCCCTGTTGGCATAGCTGGTGGGGTCTACTCTCTGTGTCTATGCAGGGCACTGTTGGCATAGCTGGTGAGGTCTACTCTCTGTGTCTATGCAGGGCCCTGTTGGCATAGCTGGTGGGGTCTACTGTCTGTGTCTATGAAGGGCACTGTTGGCATAGCTGGTGAGGTCTACTGTCTGTGGCTATGCAGGGCACTGTTGGCATAGCTGGTGGGGTCTACTGTCTGTGTCTATGAAGGGCACTGTTGGCATAGCTGGTGAGGTCTACTGTCTGTGGCTACGCAGGGCACTGTTGGCATAGCTGGTGAGGTCTACTCTCTGTGTCTATGCAGGGCCCTGTTGGCATAGCTGGTGGGGTCTACTGTCTGTGTCTATGAAGGGCACTGTTGGCATAGCTGGTGGGGTCTACTGTCTGTGTCTATGCAGGGCACTGTTGGCATAGCTGGTGAGGTCTACTGTCTGTGTCTATGCAGGGCACTGTTGGCATAGCTGGTGAGGTCTACTCTCTGTGTCTATGCAGGGCCCTGTTGGCATAGCTGGTGGGGTCTACTGTCTGTGTCTATGAAGGGCACTGTTGGCATAGCTGGTGGGGTCTACTGTCTGTGTCTATGCAGGGCACTGTTGGCATAGCTGGTGAGGTCTACTGTCTGTGTCTATGCAGGGCACTGTTGGCATAGCTGGTGAGGTCTACTGTCTGTGTCTACGCAGGGCACTGTTGGCATAGCTGGTGGGGTCTACTGTCTGTGTCTATGCAGGGCACTGTTGGCATAGCTGGTGAGGTCTACTGTCTGTGTCTATGCAGGGCACTGTTGGCATAGCTGGTGAGGTCTACTGTCTGTGTCTATGCAGGGCACTGTTGGCATAGCTGGTGGGGTCTACTGTCTGTGTCTATGCAGGGCCCTGTTGGCATAGCTGGTGAGGTCTACTGTCTGTGTCTATGCAGGGCACTGTTGGCATAGCTGGTGGGGTCTACTGTCTGTGTCTATGCAGGGCACTGTTGGCATAGCTGGTGGGGTCTACTGTCTGTGTCTATGCAGGGCACTGTTGGCATAGCTGGTGAGGTCTACTGTCTGTGTCTATGCAGGGCACTGTTGGCATAGCTGGTGGGGTCTACTGTCTGTGTCTATGCAGGGCACTGTTGGCATAGCTGGTGGGGTCTACTCTCTGTGTCTATGCAGGGCACTGTTGGCATAGCTGGTGATGTCTACTGTCTGTGTCTATGCAGGGCACTGTTGGCATAGCTGGTGGGGTCTACTGTCTGTGTCTATGCAGGGCACTGTTGGCATAGCTGGTGGGGTCTACTGTCTGTGTCTATGCAGGGCACTGTTGGCATAGCTGGTGAGGTCTACTGTCTGTGGCTATGCAGGGCACTGTTGGCATAGCTGGTGGGGTCTACTGTCTGTGTCTATGCAGGGCACTGTTGGCATAGCTGGTGAGGTCTACTGTCTGTGTCTATGCAGGGCACTGTTGGCATAGCTGGTGGGGTCTACTGTCTGTGGCTATGCAGGGCACTGTTGGCATAGCTGGTGGGGTCTACTGTCTGTGGCTATGCAGGGCACTGTTGGCATAGCTGGTGAGGTCTACTGTCTGTGTCTATGCAGGGCACTGTTGGCATAGCTGGTGGGGTCTACTGTCTGTGTCTATGCAGGGCACTGTTGGCATAGCTGGTGGGGTCTACTGTCTGTGTCTATGCAGGGCACTGTTGGCATAGCTGGTGAGGTCTACTGTCTGTGTCTATGCAGGGCACTGTTGGCATAGCTGGTGGGGTCTACTGTCTGTGTCTATGCAGGGCACTGTTGGCATAGCTGGTGAGGTCTACTCTCTGTGTCTATGCAGGGCCCTGTTGGCATAGCTGGTGGGGTCTACTGTCTGTGTCTATGCAGGGCACTGTTGGCATAGCTGGTGGGGTCTACTGTCTGTGTCTACGCAGGGCACTGTTGGCATAGCTGGTGAGGTCTACTGTCTGTGGCTACGCAGGGCACTGTTGGCATAGCTGGTGGGGTCTACTGTCTGTGTCTACGCAGGGCACTGTTGGCATAGCTGGTGGGGTCTACTGTCTGTGTCTATGCAGGGCACTGTTGGCATAGCTGGTGAGGTCTACTGTCTGTGTCTATGCAGGGCACTGTTGGCATAGCTGGTGGGGTCTACTGTCTGTGTCTATGCAGGGCCCTGTTGGCATAGCTGGTGGGGTCTAACTGCGGCTTTGTGGGTTATATACTAGCATCTCCCTTGACTTTTCTGACTCTGATGTCTGGTTGTTGTTGGGAAATACATACTCAGCTGCTTAGGGGCAAAGGGAGCGCATGCCTACAGCTTATTCTTGTATGACCCAGAGAGTAAAGGGATATGCAGATTAACATAAACAATTCTTGGGGTTTTTTTCTTTTTCTTTTTCTTTTTTTTTTTTTTTGAGACAGGGTT
Organism: Acomys minous; assembly: GCF_964271855.1. Classification (NCBI taxonomy): domain Eukaryota; kingdom Metazoa; phylum Chordata; class Mammalia; order Rodentia; family Muridae; genus Acomys; species Acomys minous. The sequence goes on from NC_140485.1 coordinate 5,336,764, forward strand.
TCTCTGTGTACCCTTGGCTGTCCTGGACTCACTTTGTAGACCAGGCTGGCCTCAAACTCACAGGGCTCCGTCTGCCTCTGCCTCCCGAGTGCTGGCATTAAAGACGTGCACCACCACACCCAGCTAACATTTCTTTAACCTAGGGGAGCAGGAGTTATTTTTGCTATTTTGATAACTTTTTTGGAAGTTTGATACATCAAAATAAGATATTATGTGCTCAGTGTGATGTTCACTTCTTTAATCCCTGGTTTCAGGAGGCTGAAGCAGAAGAAAAACATGGCCAGTCTTGTCTACATAGCAAGACTCTGTCTCAAAATAATATTACAAAAATACAGTAAAATGGGCATAAATGGCACAACTCATGGGGTTATTGTGAATGCCAAGGAGGAAATGGCTACAGTATGCATTTTACCATCAGTAGTAGTACGGCTAGCTTGGCCCCTTTATCTTTCTTCTTCAGACATCCTTTCTGTCCCATTCTGTACACCACGTCAGGCCATATGCATCCCAGGATGGGCCATGGGTAGCCCTGCGTGTGCCTGTGTGTTTTCTTACTGTGGGTTGCCTTGGATACACTCTTCTCCACTTCCCCATGCCCATCTTGGTGTTCCTGCCTCCAAGAAGCACTTCTCACATAAGCCTGCAGATTCAGATACTCTCTCTAGAGTCCCATGGGACACAGCGCGAGTCTGTTATCCTGCTGGGTCTATAGATTTCAGTTATTTTGTACGGATAGGAGGAGGTGCTTTAGGAACAGGGACCATGTGATATTTTGTTCGTTTACCCTTTCTCTGCACCAAGCACAGAAAAATTCATTCATGTAACTTATTTGTATAAGTAAGTCCTTTTGAGTTTTTCTACAAATAATATCTTTTTATTTTTATTTATTTATTTTAGTTTTTCGAGACAGGGTTTCTCTGTGTTAGCCTTGGCTGTCCTGGACTCGCTTTGTAGACCAGGCTGGCCTCGAACTCACAGCAATGCGCCTGCCTCTGCCTCCCGAGCGCTGGGATTAATGGCGTGCGCCACCACGCCCGGCTACAAATAATATCTTTAAGACAAATGGATATAACTTAAGTCTTCCAATTCTAAAATATGGTCTGCCTAATAGTAAATTCAAATATATTTTATTTTAAACTATCGTTGCAAATAAAATATACATATTTGTTCATGAATAACAAGTACTTAGTAAATTCTCATGTTGATTTCAGAATAAGTAGAAAGACTTTTCCCTGTGATAGTTTTAAAACATGAATGTTGACAAGTGAATTTTGAATGGCCTCTTCTATCCTATAGCCGTTACTGTGTTATGCAGACTCTATGTCTGTTCCTGTCTGTGTTCTTAATTTCAGTCCCCTGGCTTTGCACACATTACTGGCCAGAAGAGTCTGACAAGCACTGAGGTCATGAGGATCCAGAGGGAGACGGACTTCCTCAAGTATGTATCACTTTCTCTACTCTGTCTTAGATCCATCAAAGTTACACGTGGTCCATGAGATTGAAAATGAAATGTAACACTGTCTTTGCCCATTCCTAATGTTTGAAGTTAAATTTGTTGAGACAGGGACTTGCTGTGTAGGCCTGGCCTGGCATTTGCCATCTAATCCAGATTGGCCTAAAACTTGAAACAATTTTCTTGCCTCAGACTCCTGAGTGTTGGTATTTACCATACCTAGAAATATTTTAGAGTTTTAAAAATATATAATTAGTGAGAAGAGGCCAGGGCTGGAGTGATGGCTCCGTGGTTAGGAGCATTAGCTTTTCTTGCACAGGCCCTGGTCTTAATTCCCAGCATCCATGTGGTGGCTCAGTAACTCCACTTCCAGAGGGTCTAATACCCACCTCTGGCCTCTGTGGGCATGGGCATGCATTGCAGGCAAAACGTTCATACACAGAAAATTAAAATTTAAAGTAGAACATTTTTTAAAGAAAAAGAGGCTAACTGACACACACTAAAACGTCTGTATTTAAAGAGCGTGACTGACACATGTGTATGGAACTAACAGCACAATCCCAGGAATGAACAAGTCCGCCCTACACTGCGCCTTCTTATCCCGTCCCATCCAGGCAGCTCCTGGGCTGCTTCTTGTCACTCTAGCTCGGTTTGCATGGATTCCATTCATGGTCTTCATAGTCTTTTAAAACTCTGATATTAAATATGAAATTGTTTAAATGCTTATGTCCTGTTGTTGAATTTACTTCTATGCCACTATGAAATAACCTGCTTTACCCCTGGTGACATCTTTTGTTCAGACATCTACTTGCTCTATTAATAAGCGGCCACTTCTGCCTTCTTTTAACTACTGTCTTAGTAGAATATTGTATCTTATAACTTACCTTTGTTCCCCTACTTTTCTACTTTTTCTTTTAAGCAAAATACAGTTTTACTTTTGTTGTTGTTGAATTAAATCTCTATGTTAAAACCCGAGCTGGGCATGGTGAGGCACGCCTTTAACCCAGCTCTTGGGAGGCAGAGGCAAATGGATCTCTGTGAGTTTGAGGCCAGCCTGGTCTACAAAGTGAGTTCAGGACAGCCAGGGCTACACAGAGAAACCTTGTCTGAAAAAACCAAAAATGAAAAAGAAAAAAAAAGTTATGTTGGACAATCTCTGCATTCTAATGAAGATATTTAGAAACGCACACACATACACTTCTTAAGAATTTTCCCTCTAACTTTCATATCATATGTGCATGTGTGCGTGTGTTGTGCATGAGTTTAATTAGGGTTGCTTGCATAAGCACAGCTACTGTTCAGTAGGTACATCACTGATAAAAATGTCCCCCCAACAAACCTTTTGCTACCAATGGTCCTTGGGGGTCAGGAGCTAATGCACCCTCCACATTCATTGGATATATATGAATTATTGTAGACCCTTATGGGTAAATGGAAACCTGTTCTGTTGTAGGTGTGCCCACTGTCTGGCGTCCCGTCCATCTGATCCTTTTGCTCGATTTTGTCAAGAATGTGGCGCTCCTGTCCCACCCATATTTGGCTATCGGCTTCCACCCCCAGAAGGGGCTCAGGTAAGCTGCAGAATGGAAGCATTTGTGTCTCGTTTATGTGACGTGTACAGATAGCCATGGCAAGGGCCTTACATGAGCCACAAACATAAATACTCACTGAAAGAATTTTGAATACATTGATCTCTTGCTATCTGGATCCTTCTTGAGAATAGAAGGACACTCTCCCAGCAGGATTTCCTTTGTATGGCCTTGAAGAAGACAGACTGAGAAACAGTCGGACATCTTAGTTTTTAATGAGACAAAGTTGGCCCAAAACTGGCTGGGCAGTGGTGGCGCACGCCTTTAATCCCAGCACTTGGGAGGCAGAGGCAGGTGGATCGCTGTGAGTTTGAGGCCAGCCTGCTCTACAAAGTGAGTCCAGAACAGTCAAGGCTACACAGAGAAACCCTGTTTTGAAAAAACAAACAAACAAAAAACTGTGCTCAAGTACCTCAGGCTTATAAGGCTGTGAGCTGTGGTGTGGGCTGGACAGAATATAAAATCTAAGACTGTTTTCAAGTTTGCCTAAGCTTTTACTTATATTGAGCTTTCTTTTACCGCTCTGCAGGTAGAGATGTGTGGATGCTTGCACAAACTGAGAACATATTGAAACATTACAGTCAGATTTCTTGTTAAAATCTCCAGCCTGGGAGAATGCCCCAGTCAGTAAAATGCTGCTTGACTTGCCAGCGCAAGGACCTCAACACCTAGCTCACTGGCCAGCCACGGGGCTGCAGGCTTAGCCTAACTTGTGAGCTGCAGGCCAGTGAGAATCCCCATCTCAGAGGAGATCGCATTCCTGATGATGACACCTGAGGTCATCTTCTGACCTCCACACACACACACACCTGTGCATCCATGTGCACCTACACATACATGAGCACATGCACATCTTAATATTTTGGGGGATTTCACACTTGAGCACTACACCTATATCTACCTACCCCAACACACACACACACACACACACACTTTTACCAAAAGTTAAAATAGAAATCATAATAAAAGCAAAACAGTCTACTCAAAACATACAAAGAAGAAGAAGAAGAAGAAAAAAAAAAAAAAACAGCCAGGTAATCCCAGTACTCGGGAGGCAGAGGCAGGCAGATTACTGTGAGTTCAAAGCCAGCGTGGTCTACACAGTGAGTCCAGGACAGCCAAGACTAAACACTGAAACCCTGTCTGGGAAAAAAAAAAAGAAAAGAAAGAAAGAAAACCAACAGCAGTAACAAACAAAGATCCTTGGACACTCACCTGTCTGTTGGTTACCCAGGGACCACTGGTCCTCTTTGTTTGCCACTGGGGGTGTCATCTCAGCAATGTTTTAGATAAGGTAGACCTGGACAGCAGCAGCCACAGATGTGCTGCTGTCCTCAGCCTGCCCTGTCCTGGAGGAGCCACTGCCCAGAGCAGGGAGGAGGACCAGCCTGGGAGGACCATGTGCTCTTGTGCAAATGGGCATTTTCTGGAAAATTTCAGTTTGTTTCTCAGGTTTGGCTTGCAGTTCAAATTCTAGAGGAAACAATAAAATAAAATAATAGGAAAGGTAATTATTTTAAGTGTTTCCAAAAGCAAATCAAGCTGTAGGAACTAAGTCCTGTCGGCATTTACCTCCCAAGGCCAACCTGACCTTTTCCTTTGAGCAGATGGGTCTGTGCGCAGAATGTGGAAGTCTGGTTCCCATGAACACCCCCATCTGCGTGGTGTGCGAGGCTCCTCTTGCTCCCCAGCTGCGGCCTCAGGCCAGTCTCCACCTGATGGTAAGGAAGTGTGATTCTGTGGAAATATGAACGGTTGTGTGTCTGTCGTTAGCTGGTGGGGTGGACTAATGATTGACAAACTGCTGTCTTGTGAACAAACCCATTCTGTACTGGCTGTGCTGGCTCAAATAAATAACTTGCCTATAGGATCTGTAAATAAGAAGCCTACACATATTCCCAGAAACAACTGAGAATGGATTACAATATGCTAATTTAGATAATGTTGTACCAAAGTATTCAGACTTCAGAATTATAGTAGCTATTGACTGACAGTTGTCCACTGACGGCGGCCTCATGTTTTCCCTTGTGCCGTCTGACGGTGGCTTCCTAGTTTGTGGAAAGAGGGTGGTTAGGATGAGTCATAAGCTGGCCTCTCCCTGTGCTTCCTTCACCTTTCCAGCTTCAAGCAGCGGCCTCTTAGGGCCTCCTTCTCGAGAGCCTGACCCTGCCACACACTTCGTGGCCTTAACAGCTTTCTGAAACTTTAACACGAGCTTCCATGACGCCCATTGTTGCATCTTTCATGGCTGCAAAACCAGCACCCTGAGAATGATGCTACTAAATGCTGCTGCCAGAAGCCGGGCGTGGTGGCGCACGCCTTTAATCCCAGCACTTGGGAGGCAGAGGCAGGTGATCACTGTGAGTTTGAGGCCAGCCTGGTCTACAAAGTGAGTCCAGGACAGCCAAGGCAACACAGAGAAACCCTGTCTCAAAAAAAATAAAAAAATAAAAATTCTGTTGCCAGCTCCAGATAAACTGGCTCAACTGTCTCTTCTACCACAATCGTTGGCTCCTTAGTGTCTGAACCTAAAAATACTCACCTAAGGGTGGTGGCAATTTTTCCCCTTCAATTTACATTTTACAAACTGCACCCTTCTATGGGTGGGGTCTTGTCCTATAGGCATTTTCATATTATTCCAGGGCAAAATGTGCAAAATGTGAGGTTTCTCCTTAATTGCACCAGTCTTATTAACAGTCACTGCTTCCCTCCACCTTCATCTCCTCCCTCCTCCCCCCACCTCCGTCTCCTCCCTCCTCCCCCCACCTCCATCTTCTCCCTCCTCCCCCCACCTCCATCTCCTCCCCCACCTCCATCTCCTCCCTCCTCCCCAACCTCCATCTCCTCCCTCCTCCCCCCACCTCCATCTCCTCCCTCCTCCTCCCCCACCTCCATCTCCTCCCTCCTCCCCCACCTCCATCTCCTCCCTCCTCCCCCCACCTCCATCTCCTCCCTCCTCCCCCCACCTCCATCTCCTCCCTCCTCCCCCCACCTCCATCTCCTCCCTCCTCCTCCCCCACCTCCATCTCCTCCCTCCTCCCCCCACCTCCATCTCCTCCCTCCTCCCCCCACCTCCATCTCCTCCCTCCTCCCCCCACCTCCATCTCCTCCCTCCTCCCCCCACCTCCATCTCCTCCCTCCTCCCCCACCTCCATCTCCTCCCTCCTCCCCCCCACCTGCATCTCCTCCCTCCTCCCCCCACCTCCATCTCCTCCCTCCTCCCCCCACCTCCATCTCCTCCCTCCTCCCCCCACCTCCATCTCCTCCCTCCTCCCCCCACCTCCATCTTCTCCCTCCTCCCCCCCACCTGCATCTCCTCCCTCCTCCCCCCCACCTCCATCTCCTCCCCCTCCCCCCCACCTCCATCTCCTCCCTCCTCCCCCCCACCTCCATCTCCTCCCTCCTCCCCCCACCTCCATCTCCCTCCCTCCTCCCCCCCACCTGCATCTCCTCCCTCCTCCCCCCACCTCCATCTCCTCCCTCCTCCCCCCCACCTGCATCTCCTCCCTCCTCCCCCCACCTCCATCTCCTCTCTCCTCCCCCCCACCTGCATCTCCTCCCTCCTCCCCCCACCTCCATCTCCTCCCTCCTCCCCCCACCTGCAACTCCTCCCTCCTCCCCCCACCTCCATCTTCTCCCTCCCCCCACCTCCATCCCTCCCTCCTCCCCCCACCTCCATCTCCTCCCTCCTCCCCCCACCTCCATCTCCTCCCTCCTCCCCCACCCACCTCCCCTCCCAGCCCCCCCCCCCCACCTCCATCTCCCCTCCCCCCACCACCTCCGCCTCCCACCTCCATCTCCTCCCCCCTCCACCCCACTCAGCAGCCTCCCACCCCCCCCACCTCCATCTCCTCCCTCCTCCCCCACCTCCATCTCCCTCCCTCCTCCCCCCACCTCCATCTCCTCCCTCCTCCCCCACCTCCATCTCCTCCCCCTCCCCCCACCTCCCTCCTCCCCCCCCACCTCCATCTCCTCCCTCCTCCCCCACTCCATCTCCTCCCCTCCCCCACCTCCATCCCCCCCCACCCTCCTCCCCCCACCTCCATCTCCTCCCTCCTCCCCCCCACCTCCATCTCTCCCTCCTCCCCCACCTCCATCTCCTCCCTCCTCCCCCCACCTCCATCTCCTCCCCCCTCCCCCCCACCTCCATCTCCTCCCCCCCCACCTCCATCTTCTCCCTCCTCCCCCACCTCCATCTCCTCCCTCCTCCCCCACCTCCATCTCCTCCCTCCTCCCCCCACCTCCATCTCCTCCCTCCTCCCCCACCTCCATCTTCTCCCTCCTCCCCCACCTCCATCTCCTCCCCCTCCCCCACCTCCATCTCCTCCCTCCTCCCCCCCACCTCCATCTCCTCCCTCCTCCCCCCCACCTCCATCTCCTCCCCCTCCCCCCCACCTCCATCTCCTCCCCCCCCACCTCCATCTCTCCCTCCTCCCCACCTCCATCTCCTCCTCCTCCCACCTCCATCCCTCCCCTCCCCCACCTCCATCTCCTCCCTCCTCCCCCACCTCCATCTCCTCCCTCCTCCCCCCACCTCCATCTCCTCCCTCCTCCCCCCCCACCTCCATCTCCTCCCTCCTCCCCCCACCTCCATCTTCTCCCTCCTCCCCCACCTCCATCTCCTCCCTCCTCCCCCACCTCCATCTCCTCCCTCCTCCCCCACCTGCATCTTCTCCCTCCTCCCCCACCTCCATCTCCTCCCTCCTCCCCCACCTCCATCTTCTCCCTCCTCCCCCACCTCCATCTCCTCCCTCCTCCCCCACCTCCATCTCCTCCCTCCTCCCCCACCTGCATCTCCTCCCTCCTCCCCCCACCTCCATCTCCTCCCTCCTCCCCCACCTGCATCTCCTCCCTCCTCCCCCACCTGCATCTCCTCCCTCCTCCCCCACCTCCATCTTCTCCCTCCTCCCCCACCTCCATCTCCTCCCTCCTCCCCCACCTCCATCTCCCCCCTCCCCCCCACCTCCATCTCCTCCCTCCTCCCCCACCTGCATCTCCTCCCTCCTCCCCCCACCTCCATCTCCTCCCTCCTCACTTCTAGCTCTATCTAGTTCCGCCACCTCTATTTCTGTGTCGCATCTTAACTTGTGGATTGACTTGAGAAGTTGCATTTATATTTTCTTCTGACAGTCACTTCTTCTACTTCTAAGTCATAACCTACAGAACAAATCTAAATTCATAATTAGCATAAAGTTCAGGTCCCAACTGACTTGTGAATCCACAGACTGAGCTTCTGCCGGTCTCAATGACTGCTCTTTATGGGGTGGGCCATGAAGCAGAGAGCCTGTTGATTGTTAGGCTCCTCACATTGGGGATGGGAACATAATCACTGTAAAATTTCAAATTATCTTCCTCAAACCAAATAAATACTATTTTATATTTTTGTTTGCTTGCTTGCAGCTCTGTCTCTTAAAACTGTGTTCATTTGTCTGGGACCATGTTGCAGTCATCCCCAGACCAATGTAGTATTTCTGACTGGGTGCTGTAGCATCAGTAGCTGACCATCAGGACTGTGGGGCACCTGCTGGGGGATGGTCTGATGTATTTTGATGCTAATTACTGCTTGCTGTCTCTGGCCCAACTTTTGCTTAATAAAAAGCCATCCCACCTGGGCAGGGCAGGAGATATGTGGGGCTAGGAGAGAGAGGTATCCTGAGAAAAGAAAAGGAGGAAGGAGAGAGACCTGAAGTGAAGAGGGGAAGGCGCCATGGGTTAGCTGGAGGAGAAGCACATGGCCTGCAGCGTGGATGGAAAATCCAGGCCAGGTGAAGAACATGAGCAAGTAGTTGGGATTATGGATAGAAGGTAGCTTGTAGAAGTTATTGGAAGCAGATGGCATGGGACTGAGGCAGGGACCCCATGCCTGCCCACTATAGGAGGTAATTTAGGATTGATGTCTGCCCTGCCCCAGGCTAACTGAGGCTATTTTAAAATATAACAAGTGTCTGTGTCTTAATTGATCGCTAGCCGGGGCTACAGGTAATACAGGTAATTTTAACAGCAGTAGGCACCTCCATCCTGTCATTGTTCATTCTGTTTGTAATTCCCTGTTGTCAAGGAGAAGGTGGTCTGTCGCACCTGTGGCACTGGGAATCCTGCTCACCTGAGATACTGTGTCACCTGTGAGGGGGCCCTGCCTGCAGCACAAGAGGTAAGTGGTGTGTATGTGAAGGTCCTGCCTTTGGGAGCTGCTGACTGCCCAGTGTTGATGTTAGTAAAGAAGCAACAGAGTGTTAGTGGGGGAGGAAGACCATTATGACACAGAAAACAGGGCTGGCCTCGCAGGTGAAAGAACTCACCACAGAAGCTTGGCAACCTGTGGTCATGGTCTTCACAGTGGAAGGAGAGAATTAACTCCCCAAATTGCCCTCTGACCTCCACTGCAGACATTTTAATATGTGGTCATTTTCCTGATACTTGCACTGGAGATAACTTTCCACTTATTTCTGTCTTCAATGTCTTTCTTTTTCATTTCACCAACACAGATGTTATCATATATTTAACTGTACACTATCACTTCTTACCAACGCCTCATACTCGCTCCTTACGACGTCACCTCTTGCGTCCGTAGGGTGCTGGTCACATGCTTCTCTTATACTTGATAGTGTGGGTGCAGCATCTCCCTCCTCCCGTCAGGCCCGGGATGGATGAACTTTGTCCTCTTTTTAAAGTCCTCACATTTTACATCCTGGTTCTTATTTTGTCTTTTATTGTTTCCTTCTCTTTGCTTTGCTTTTTAATTTGATCCTCTGTTTTTTAATTTTCTTTTTATTGGCTCACTTATTTAATTTTTTATACAGGTTCTCACTATTTAATCCTGGCTGCCTTGGAACTCACTATGTTGACCAGGCTCACATCTACAGGCTCACATCTACCTGCCTCTGCTTGCTGATTAATGAGATTAAAGGTGTATGCCACCATGCATGGCCTCCTTCTCCTCCTCCTCCTCCTCCTTCCTCCTCTTCTCATTTTCTATTTAGTGTGTGTGCTAAACACAAGCATATGAAGGTCAGGAATCAGTTTTTTCCTTCTATGATGTGGATCCTGGCAATCAAACTCAAATTTTCAAGCTTGGAGCAAGCACCTTTACTTGCTGAGTCAGCTCTTCAGCCCCTTTGTAATTTCCTAAAATAAAATTTCAGATCACTAACTTGAAGTTTTTTTCCTCTTTCTAAGACAAGCTATAAATTTCCGAAGAGCTTCTTTAGCATCATTTGTAAATATAAATGTATATGTTGTGTTTTCATGATAGTACTATTTAAAATACCATCCATCTTACCTGGGATGTCTTCTTTGTTCTAAGACCTAGTCAATAATTATTTTCTAAATTACCAAATTGTTTTCTCCTCAGTACCTTATTAGTAGTGATGACATAAAGTTAACTTTTATGGTCAGAGCACATGCTCATGTGGTTTCTTTCTTTCTTTAAAGATTTATTAATTTATTACGTATACATTGCTCTGCCTGCATGTATGCCTGTACTCCAGAAGAGGGCACTAGATCTCATTATAGTTGGTTGTGAGCCACCACGTGGTTGCCGGGAATTGAACTCAGGACCTTTGGAAGAACAAACAGTGCTCTTACCCTCTGAGCCATCTCTCCAGCTCCTCTATGTGGTTTCTTAATTTAATAAGATTTATTCTGTGGCCCATCATATGCTCTAACTTAGAAGCACCTGAAACACACCTGAGATGTGTGTTTTCTGTCATTGTTAAATATGATATTCTGTAAATACCAGTTAAATAACTTTGCTGGTTTTTCTGTTTGTTTGCTTTGGTTTGGGTTTTTCTATTTCTTCTAGCAATTTTTAAAGAAGAGGCAGTAAATAATTATATATACACATAAAAAAATGAAAAGCTTTAAAAAAAATGAAAAGCTTAAAACATTGATTTTAAAAAGCCGAAGAGAGGGCTAGAGAAATGGCTTGGTGGTTAAGGGCACAGCTTGCTCTTCCAGAGGTCCTGAGTTCAATTCCCAGCAACCACATGGTGGCTCACAACCATCTATAATGTTATCTGATGCCCTCTTCTGCAGGTAAAGCACTCATATACAATAAATAAATCTTAAAAAAAAAAAAAGTTGAAGAGAAGCTGAGCATGGTAGCAGGCCTATAATCCCAGCATAGGGGTGAGGCAGGAGAACCCTGAATCCCAGGCCAGCCTTGGCTACAAAGCAAAACTGTGACCCAAAAGATGAAAGAGAAAACAGAAAGAAAGTAAATTGAAGGCAGGAATAAGTGAAAGGCTACCCCATGTTCAGACGTCAGGAGAATTAACATAGATAAAATGTCTGCAGTTTCCAAACAGTCTACAGAAACAGGGAAATCCTGTCAAATTTCGATGGCTTTGTTTTTTTTTTTTTTTACAAAATGGAGAAAAGAATCGTAACGTTTATGTTGAATTATAAAAGACTTGGAGTAGTCAAGGCAATCTTAAAAGAACAAAGCTGGAGCCTTCACATTTCCTGATGTACTGCAGCACCTGAGTAATCAAACAGCCCAGTGCTGGCTTATGGAGCAGCCCGTGGAGCCCAGTAAGCCCACAGCTAGCCAGGAAGAAACCCACAGGTCTACCACCGATTGATTTTTAAAATGTTGTTTGTTTGTTGGGTGTTTTGTTGTCATGTATATCTGTGTACCTCAAAGGCCAGAAGATGGTGTTGGGTGCCCTTGGACTGGAGTTACACATGGTTGTGAGCTGCCACATGGGTGCTGGGAATTGAACTGGGGTCCTCTGGAAAAGCAACCTTCTTAACTGCTAAGCCGTCTCCCAAGCCTCCCACCAATTGATTTTGGACAAAGATTCTAAGTACACAAAATGAGGAAAGGATAATTTCTTTAATAAATTGTGCTAAGAAAATCAGATCTCAGCCTGCAGAAATATGAAACCAGCTCTTTTCTTGTAGCCTGTACCACAAGCAATTCAAAGTGAACCAATGATTTGAAACATAAGACTTGAAACTACAAAGCTACTAGAAGAAACAAGAAAACCTCTAGGACATTTTCTGGTGATGACTTTCTGGCTCTGGCCCTAAAATATAGCAACAAAAATAGAAATGCACAAACTGGGCTACACAACAGAAAGCCGGTTCCACACCCCACAGCAACCAGCAGGGTAAAGACCTCAGCCGGGTGGAAGAAAACACCCAAACTACACTCACAAGTAGTTACCCACCCACTATGACAGACTGAATACAGCTCCATAACAAAAGGTGCTTAAAATATGAACAAAGGACTTAATTAGACACTCTTAAAAAAAAGTTACAGGTAGCACCCAGGCCTTGAGAAATGCCTGGTACCCCCAACCGTCAGCTCGAGGCTAGTGAGGAGGCCCTGCAGGGCTAACACCTGTTGTGCAAGCCTCACAGCCCAAGTTTGATCCCTAGAACCCAGAGTGGAGGAACAAAACCAAGTCCCAAATTTGTCCTCTGACCTCCCTGTGCCCTCCTTGGTAAGCACGTGTGTGCACACACATTTACACACGCATGCATTCACACATATTTAGGCATGCACACACACATACATACAAATAAAGTAACTTTTAAAAAAGATTTATTTATTATGTACACAGTGTTCTACCTGCGTGTACGTACACCTGCATGACAGAAGAGGGCTCCAGATCTCATTATAGATGGTTGTGAGCCACCATGTGGTTGCTAGGAATTGAACTCAGGACCCGTGGAAAAGCAGCCAGTGCTTTTAACCTCTGACCCATCTCTCCAGCCCATAAAGTAACTTCTAAGTGAGATATTACCTCACTCCAGTTACAATGGCTGTTATCAAGAAAGCAAAAATAACAAATGCTGGTGAGTCTGTGGGAAAAAAAGAACCCTTATACACTATTGACGGAAATGTAGGTTATATATAAATATGCAAAACAGGCTGGAGAGACCTCTAAAAAATAAAAATATATTATCGTGTGATCCAGCAGTCTCACTACTGGATATATATCCAAAGAAAATATCAATATGTCAAAGAGATAGCTGCATCCCCTGGTCATTGCACTCCACATAGCCGTGATACAACTGCAAACTGACCTTCTCTCTTTTTTTTTTTTTAGTTTTTTGAGTCAGAGTTTCTCTGTGTAGCCTTGACTGTCCTCGAATTTGCTTTGTACACGAAACTGGCCTCAAACTCACAGAAATCCCTCTGGGATATATTCCTGTAAGTGCTTGTCCATGTGTAGGAGAAAGGCAGAGGTAGAGCTGTTAGGTCAGTGGGCAGAGACATGTGTTATTTTGATGGTTAGAGATTGTATGGTGTAGACTACTTTACATGGCAGATTAAAACTCTAAAATCACCAGGGGTGGTGGTGCGTGCACACCTTTGCTTTCAGCACCAGGGAGGCAGAGACAGGAGGATCTGTTCATTGGAGGCCAGCCTGGTGTACAAAGTGAGTTCCAGGACAGCCAAGGCTACACAGAAAAACCCTATCTCAAAAAACAAACAAACAAACAAACAACTCTCTAAAATCATAAGAATATTTTCTGTTCTCTAGTTCGGCATTTCTGCCACCCACTGTGTCTGCCCAAAATGTGGGGCCAGCAATCATCTGTCCGCCCGATTCTGTGGCTCCTGTGGTATTTATGTGAAGTCCATAACAAGATTTAGGATGAACAACAGCTTGGCCCTGGTTGCTGAGGGACCTCATGCATTTTCTGAGGTAAGAACCCTGTGTACCTTGCCTTGTAAATCAGTCCAGGAGAACAGAACCAAAATACATAGACCTTGAACATGGACTTTGAATTAGGTATGCCAATAAATTACATTTAGGTTGTGGCACACACCTTTAATCCTAACAGAGGCAGAGGCAGGAGGATCTCTGTGAGTTCAGGGCCAGCCTGGTCTACAAAGCAAATCCTGGACAGCTAAGGCTACACAGAGAAACCCTGTCTAGAAAAACCAAAAAAAAAAAAAAAAGTAAATTAATTGAATTTTGGTTTTAAGCACTTGAATGATTTCTTCAAAAATTACATATTTACACAAGTTCAAATCTAATCTAGAGTAAAAGGTAAAACACCATATATCAAAAACAAAAAAATCAGAAAACTAAAATTGCATTGTTCCAAAGGAAATTCAGGCCTAATAGCACTTGTGAGGCCCCAAAGAGAAGTGACTTTCTCTGCATGGGGCAGAATGAACTTCTGGATTTTTCCAGGAGCATTCCAAGAACCTTCCTCCCTGCTCTGCTGTGTTTTTGAAATCCTACATGAAGTGTGTAAGATTTCTCCCTGGCTTGTCATTCAGCAGCACACATAGGGGCCGCCATAGGGGGCGCCATTTTCCTGTTAGCAGTCACAGATTCTCTAAGCTGCACAACGCCCGTCAGCATCACGTTCTTTCTTTACCGATGGAAACTGAAGACAGATAGTCACTAGAGAGACTGCATTAGCGCCCACTTATAGAGGACACATGCCATCTTAACTCAGACATAAGGGGGGTGAGAGCGAGGAAGGGGGGGGCGGGGAGGTGGGCACTGCTGGGCCCATTCATTAGGCTGCCTGGCATCTGTTAACATTTGTTAGTAGTATATGCATTTCCTTAGACGTTTTCTTCTTTCTGTGGTTGCACAGTAAAGACTGTGCTTTATTGAATTCTAGAACTGAGAGGGTAGATGTCTTCCAGGCCCCAGGCAGGACAGAATCAGATCATTAATCAGATAAATTGGGGATAGTAAATGGCCAGAGGGAAGGGACTGCTGTCATGGATGAAGCTAAGACTTGCTGAGACAGAGAAGCAAGGGGGCGGGAGGCAGGCAATGGTGGGGAGAAAAAAACTTTTAGTTCAAAAGAACTTTGAGCCCAGCACAGTGGTACACACTTGAAATCGCAGCACTCAGAAAGGCAGAGGCAAGCAGACCTATGAGTTCCAGGCCGGCCTGGTCTACAAAGCGAGTCTAGGACAGTCAAGGCTACACAGAGAAACCCTGGCTCGAAAAGCCAAAAACAACAACAAAAAAACCTTTTCAAAGAAAGTTTGTAGGAGTTTTATTCTGATTTAAATTGTTTTCTGTGGCTGGGCATGGTGGCACACACGCCTCTAATCCCAGCACTCAGGAGGCAGAGGCAGGTAGATCGTTGTGTGTTCGGGGCCAGCCTGGTCTACAAAGCGAGTCCAGAGCAACCAAGGCTACACAGAGAAACCCTGTCTCGAAAAACAAAAACAAAAACAAAAACAAAAACAAAAAACAATTGTATTCTGTGAATGGAGGTGGGGTTGATTAATTAAAGTATGGTTTAACCTTACTTGCTCACAGCCCCGATCTGCCTGGCAGCCTCTAAATGTCTCTCTGCCCACATCTGCTGCTGAGTCTAAGAAGGACACGGGCACGCAGACCTCTGGCCTGCTCTACCCATCTGGCAAGCTCCTGGCGAAGAAGGAGCTGGAGGCTGCGTCTCACAGGCAGCGACAGGAGAAGATGAGTGACCACAGGCCAGTCCTCACGGCCATCAGCCCAGGAAGAGGTGAGGGGACCGCCTGCTCCTGGTGGGAGGAATCACTTTGTCTGAAAGAACCTCCTGTATTTTCACCCTTTGAGATTGCTTTGTTCCTTTTCTTTGTAAGAACAGTCGCTTTTCCTCAAGCGTTTACTCCTCCAATACTTTACCTCCTAGTCCATTAGTCTCCTGACACATGTGGGTTCCTTCTGTGTGGACAGGCTGAGTCTGTGTCATCACTGTCACCTGTCATTATGGCTTTTTAGTATATAAAATTCACATAGTGTGAAGTTCACCTTTTAAATGTTTAAGTGTGCAATTGAATGACATCAAGTGCCTTAAGGATGTCACACAGCCTCCACCACTGTCTCCAGAACACACAGCCCAGGGCAAGCCTGCGCTTCTCAGATGGTCACTTCCCACATCCCTTCTCCTGTGTCCCCTCCCCCAAGTGCCAGAGTGCCCATCAGCCACTGCTCTGCCTGACTATGGCCCTGCCTCTTCTGGACATTTCTCTGCCCCTTGTGATAGGCTTCCTGCACGTAATGTCCCAGGGAGAGAAAGAGAAACAGACAGAGACACAGGAGAAACAGAGACACAGACAGACAGACACAGAGAGGAGAGACAGAGAAGGGGAGCGGTAGGGGCCCCAGCTTTATTTCTGGGAGAGAGGGGGCTCCTCTACAGGATCTAACGCCTTGAACACGTTTATAATGGCTACTTTGAAAGCCCCAACATGCAGTTGCTATCCCAGCAGTTTTTCTCACCTGCTTTTTATTGTTTTGTTTGTTTTTCGAGACAAGGTTTCTCTGTGTAGCCTTGGCTGTCCTGGATTTGCCTTGTAGACCAGGCTGGCCTTGAACTCACACAGATCTGCCTGCCTCTGCTTCCCAGAGTGCTGGGATTACAGACATGTGCCGCCGTCCCTGGTGTCTGCTTTTTATTCTTTTTTTTTTTAAAGATTTATTTATTTATTACGTATACAGTGTTCTGCCTGCATGTACACCTGCCCACCAGAAGAGGGCACCAGATCTCATTACAGATGGTTGTGAGCCACCATGTGGTTGCTGGGAATTGAACTCAGGGCCTTTAGAAGAGCAGACAGCGTTCTTAACCTCTGAGCCATCTCTCCAGCCCCCTGCTTTTTATTCTTAATTAGTTGAACTTTTGTCTTTCTTTTCACATTTCATGCTTTTTTGTTGGAACTGGAGATCTTAAATAGTTGATTATTTCAACTCTGATCTAGTTTCTCCTCTAGGCTTGTTATTGCTATTTGCACATTTATCTGGCTAGCTGCTAGCTCCATCTTTCTAGTGACCTTGAGTTGGCCCTGCTGTGTGACGCTGCTCTTTGGGGAGGCCCCGCCTGCACTCGGTCTTCCCGGGAAGTTGTGGGTTTGTGGTTTTGGAGAGGCTCCCAGCCACTGAGCAGCTCACTGTCAGTTCGTTTGCTGTATTGTTTTCAGCCATGTTCTAGGCCGTCAATCCTTCCATAGGCCGAGCTAATTAAATGTGGGATCTTTAACAGCAGTATTCTCTTAGATCGGTATTCGAATGATTTTCTGATTTCACAAGGGTTCTTATTAGCTGGTTTTTTATCCTGGCTCTATGTAAAGTGGCCAACCTATGAGTTAACTCTTATTTGTAGTGAATGTATCAGCATTGTAATTGCCCCCCTCTCCTTCTTTGGGTGCCAGTATTGAACTCAGGGCTTTGGGCATGTTAGGCAGCATTCTGCCAATGAGCTAAATACCCAGCCCCTTGTAACTGCCTGCATTGTTCTGAGCTTAAACCTTCTCACACTTTGTAACAGTGAAGTCGGTTCTTTTGGGAAGAGCTTCTGAGCTCTGTTTTCTGGCCTTCCTCTCCCTGGGCAGAAATCTGTTTAGGCATTTTCTCTCAGAATGACGTTCATCCCAGGGAACACAGCAGTCATATAAGGTTTTCCATTTTTACCTCTTTCAAAAAGGACCTTTTTCAAGTGAGTCAAGAACAGGTGATCTGGGTACCCAGTCCCAACAATACCTCAGATGCGGCCAGAGCCTCCCACCTATGAGTAATGACTGGGCAGGGAGAGGGAGGAGCCCTTTGACCACACCATATGGGTGCTGGGAATTGAGCCCGGGTCCTTTGCAAGAGCAAGCAGCCTGTCCTCGTGTGTTTCTGAACTAGAGAGAGGCTGCTGGAGGAGAACAGAGGGACCATCTACCAACAAAACCTCAGTCGTTTGAGGGACCCAGCTAGCAAGGAGAAAAGAAGGGCTAACTCGTCCTGTCAGGGCCTGGTGGATAACGCCATCTTAGCTGGGATCCCACCCCGACCCGCTGCTCCTTGTTTAGGTCTTCAGCCTGGGCAGAAAGGTGGGAGCTGCTACGTCTTTCTCCTGCATATGAGAAACCAAACACCTAGGGTCAGCAAATCGCTCTGATTTCTAGTCTAAATGCATTAAAAACCCTGTGTAGAGTAGAAAGGACACAGGGAGCTTTCTGGAGTAGTAGACGTGCTCTGAATGTTGACCCGGGTGGATACAACTGTTAACCCTACACACTTAAGATGGTGATGTCCATGTGAGACAGCATAACACAGAAAGAAAGGCTTCACACGCAGCCGTGGTGGACATTGTTTGAAACGAGGTGATCCGTGATAATCATGCACAGTAGCCTGGGCAGTGGTGCAAGTCACTTTAGTGCCTGCTGGAGGTTCTGTAAGGAAAAGGTTGGCCAAGGAAAATAACCTGTCTGCGAATGTATATCCCACACTCAATTTTTCTTTCTTAGATGTGGAAGAATTGTCTGTGTTTGGGTTCCTCTCGTTATTTTAGGCTACTGGAGAAAGCAGTTGGACCATATCTCTGCTCACCTCAGGTCCTATGCTCAGAACAACCCTGATTTCCGGGCCTTGATTGCAGAACCCAGGATGGGAAAGGTGGGTGAAATGAGGCTTTTACTCCGAGCATCTCTGCGATCAGGCCCCCCAAGACTTTGCTCTTGAATTGTGCCCTCCCTGCCTCTTCTGCTTTCCACCCTTATCCTGGGTCCTGAGAGGAACACAGACATGAACACAATAAAGTGGTGGGGGTTTTGGTTTTGCTGGTTTGGTTTGGTTTTTCAAGACAAGGTTTCTCTATGTGTAGCCTTGCCTGTCCTGAATTCACTTTGTGGACCAGGCTGGCCTTGGAATCACAGAAATCTGCCTGCCTCTGCCTCCTGAGTGCTGGGAATAAAGCCATGCTCCACCACCATGTTGCAAGTGGTGGGTTTTTTTTAATGGCACAAAATTGAGGTGGTGCATTGTGTTGTGTTGTTTTTACTCTATAGATTGTCATAGCAAGTCTTATTTGATGACCAGTGTAACTGAGGCCCACAGGTTTTGTGAGCTGTCCCAAAGTGCACTGCTGCATCTTGGCATTCAGATTAAAACAGGCCTGTGAATTCTAAGTCACATGCCTTTTCTTTGGCACAAAATCATCACTAAGAGACGGTTCAATGGGAGAACATTTCCTGTTTATCACAAACTAGAAGGGACTCTTTCAAATCAGACCATCAGCTCCTCTGTCACAAAACCGTACAACACTAAACCCATCTTGCTTTCAAGTACTGCTTAGCTTCCTTTGATGAGCTATTTTGATAGTTTATATACACTTTGTCCTAATCTGAAATTCAGAGAACTGTGCCCTCTGGAACAAGTGTGACCTACTGCCTAGTTTCACAACTAAAAGGCTATTGGATCAGAGATAGATCCATCCACTTACAAGTTAACTGTGACTGCTCTGAGCTATAACAGCAAGGCTAAGCCTTTGCAATAGGCAACTTATAACCCACAAGACCTTAAAAAAAAATTACCATCTGATTCTCAAAAGAATTTGCTGCCCCATAGCTTACAGAGAAAGCTGGCAGCCGCTGCCTCACCACCCATTCACCAAGATGCCTTTTAGCAATCAGCAGCATGGATGTTAAAAGGTCTACAGTAAAACCCTTTGTTGGAATGCTTTACACAGAACAGAAACTAAAATAACCTGTTATATACAGTTAGTCACACATAGAGTCCTGGAGTCCTTTTTGCTGGTGGTGGAGGCCAGGACTTTGTTAAACCATGAAACCAAAATGGCTGTGGAGGGTCCCACAGCAGCAGTGGCAGTGGCAGGAGGGTCTAACTACATTACAGCCAGGAAACAAAGCTTAGCAGGAGAGGAGAGCCAGAGAAGTGACAGCGAAGCTACAGTTACAGCAGATTTGTGAACTCAGCCAAGCACAGTGGTGGCAGGGCCTGGTTGCTACCAAGGAGACATGACTTTAGACAGTACTCATGTGTATGGGCAAAAAGACCACCTTTTCGAAATTAATGATGTAGCCACATGATTGGCTGAAGGAGTCTCCTGAAGAAAATATAAATTGCAATCTTGTTTCCTTATTCAGTCTGAAAGTCTCTGTCCTTAGTGGAAGTATTTAGTTCCTTTATAATTAGGATTATAGATCAGTTAGTTCTGAGTCTACTGTTTTGTTGTTTTCTATTTATCTCCTCTAGTTTTCTCCCTTTGTTTCTCTATTCTACCTTTTGTGATAAATATTTTATTAAATGTAAAGTTGGACATCTCAGAATTCCTAGGTATTGAGTCCCACACCACAATTGAGAATGTTCTTTAATTTTCTTTTAAAAGCTTATCTTTGCTACTGTCCATGAAGATGGCTATGAAGTTAGCATCAGGCTGAACTATATTCAAGTCTCAAACAAGGTACATTATCCTTTACAGTAATAATTCTAATTTATGAACTGATTGAACTGGTGAACTGCGCCTTACAGTTTATAGAAATGCTTTTGTGTAATGAATAGAAGGGAAAGTTTCAGCTGGGCCCTATGGTACACATCCATAATCCTAGTACCTGGGGAGGCAGAGGCAGGTGGATCTCTGAGAGTTCAAGGCCAGCCTGGAGTACCAATCGAGTCCAGGACAGCCAAAACTACACAAAGAAACCCTGCCTTGAAAAACAGGGAAAGAGAAAGTTTCAAATCAAATGAAATGTGGTATCTTAGTTAGGGTTTTATTGCTATGAAGAGACACCATGACCACAGCAACTCTTTTTGTTTGTTTTTTGTTTTTGTTTTTCGAGACAGGGTCTCTCTGTGTAGCCTTGGTTGTCCTGGAGTTACTTTATAAACCAGGCTGGCCTTGAACTCACAGCAATCCACCTGCCTCTGCCTCCCAAGTGCTGGGATTAAAGGAGTGCACCACCACACCCAGCTCAGCAACTCTTATAAAAGAAAACATTTACTAGAAGCTGGCTGATAGTTCAGAGGTTAAGTCCCCTGTCAGCGTGACGGGAAGCATGGCGGCGTACTAGCAGACATAACACTGGAGAAGGAGCTGAGAGTTCTACATCTGGGTCCACAGGCAGCAGGAAGTGACTGCCACACTGGACATAGCTTGAGCATCTGAGACCTCAAAGCCTGACCCAGTGATCACTTCCACCAACAAGACCTTGCCTACCTCCTAGTAGAGCCCCTCCCTGTGGTCCTATGGGGGCCATTTTCTTTCAGACCACCACATACGACTTTCACAAGGAATTCCATAGGATTATATAAACCCTTGTGCCAATCATCAAAGAGGCCTGCTGTCTGGCACAGAAGGCTATCATAGGAACAAGAGTTGCTACCCGCCCTTGCTCTGGTACTCCTTGGGGTTATTTGCAACTCACTGAAATTATATGTCTGGAATACAATGAACTTAGAAAAATACTAACAAAAGTGTTTACTGATGTTCACTGTGACTTATATGTTTTATACAAAATAAACCACTTGGAAGAGCAAGGCAAGAGGATCTCAAAGTAAAGGCTGGAGTACGTTCGTGGCCATCTGAGACAACTTTACGGGACTCTGAATTAAAAATAGACAGTTCCTTGGGGATATCACTTAGTAGCAGAATGCTTGTCTACTGTGTGCGCGGTCCCCAGCCTCATGCCTGACTGCAGCCAGGTGCCGTGTCCCTCCTAGGAGCAGCTAGCAGTAATCATCCTCTCTGTTGAGACATGGTCGCCCCATAATTAGTGATGCTTGAAATGTTTTCATTGGCCAGAGCCTGTACCTCAACAAGTCAGTGAATCTCAGTGACCACTTTCTGAGCAGTGTCACCGAAGGTGGCAATGGGCTGTATGGCAGCAGGTCCAGCTTGGGTAAGTTATACCCTTCTGGTGAGTTTTCACTAATTATCCAAGAATTCACTGATTGGGCAAGGATTGATGAGACTTGTATACAAATGTGAAGCCAAATCACAAATCTCAACATGTTCTGGGCAGTTTATTTCTCTGGCTTCTCTAGAGCTGGGGTGTGACATTTGAAGTCCTTCACAGGGCTTGGGAGGTTTATTTGCTGGCATGGTGGTGGTGGGGTGTACATGGGCTTTTAACTTAAAATTTAAGTCCCTTTTCCCTCACTCATCCATTTTCTAGTTCCTGGATAGGGGTGGTCAATGGTCCTTCCTGCCATGTTAAAAAAAAAAATCCTAGAAAATCCATTTTGTCCTTGTGACTTTTGAGGGGCATGGGAGAAGTGCTTCCTTGATGTGGGAGGTGAGGCAGGGTCATTGTGGTCTCCAACTCTTTGTCGTTTCAGTGAGTGCCTGTAGCCAGGGCACCTCAGACACTCCCGATAGTGTCAAGAAGACGAAGAGTCTCAAGAGCAAGAACTTCCACAGAAACCCAGAGCCGCTCACAGTAGGTGCACTTCTTGGTCTTTGTAGCTCTTTTGCAGCCTGTTGCTTCAACGCTTATTTGGCATTTTGTGGTTTTGTTGTTGTTGTTTTGGTTTTGGTTTTTTGAGACAGGGTTTCTCTGTGTATCCTTGGCTGTCCTGGATTCACTTTGTAGACCAGGCTGGCCTCGAACTCACAGCGATCCACCTGCCTCTACCTCCTGAGTGCTGGGATTAAAGGCGTGCGCCCCCACACCCGGCCCTATTTGGCATTTTGTAATAGGGAATGCTCTCTCAATTTCTCCTCCTTTTAAACAACAGTGTTGTCTATTTTGTAGAGGCAGAATCCTTTAAAATATCTCAAGATGGTAAACTGGAACTATTTTTAAAGTCTCATCATTTTCCTGAATTATCTCTGTTTTTTCTGGGGTCAATTCTGAGCGCTCATCTTTCTCTGTCTTGTATTTGGTTTGGCTAAATACGTAATGATCCTTCATTGTCTAATCACTTAATAAATGAAGGGCTAGTTGGATCAGCACTTGTGCCTGGCCTGGGTGTCCAGTGCAAGTGCCAAGCATGGACAGGTGTGTGAGTTGAAGCCCCTGTGAGGCGGGCAGTTATAGATGGGGTTTCTTTGTTACTGTTCTGCTGTTGTGAAAATATACCATGACTAAGGCATCTTACAAAAAATAAAAATAAAAAGAATATAATTGAAGGCTTGCTTATAGGTTCAGAGGGTGCAAGATCACCCTGGCAGGAAGCATGGTGACATGCAGACAGACGCTGAGCAGTAGCTGAGAGCTACACTCTGATTCACAGGGAGGGAGGGAGGGAGGGAGGGAGGGAGGGAGAGAGAGAGAGAGAGAGAGAGAGAGAGAGAGAGAGAGAGAGAGAGAGAGAGAGAAAGGAGAGAGGAGAGAGAGAGAGAGAACTAGACTTTGCATGGGCTTTTCACCCCCAGTGACACACCTACTTCAAGGCCATGCCTCTTAATCCTTCCCAAACAGTTGTACTCACTGGGGACAACATATTTAAACATATTCATTCAAACCACCACAGTGGAACCCACAGAGTTATGAGGCAGGATGTAGGAGAATCACTGGGCTCTCCTGGGCTGCCAGCGTAGCCGGTCTTCCCTTTGGTGGCAAGGGTGTTCATGGCGGGATATGCTCCCTAATGTTTCGACTCTGCCTGAAGCTGTCCCTTTCCCCTCACACCCTCCCTTGTGACTGTGCTCGGCCCTTCACCCATCAGAAGCTTTTGTTGGGTAAATCGTGATTTCTAGAAAACAGTTGCAGAGGCTTAAATAGAAAGTATAGTTTTCCTACCCTCATATAGGAGCTGAGGGGAGGAGTGCCAGCTGTCTGTGCCAGTCACAGCAAGCCCTCCAGTAGTGTGCTCTTGCCTGCAGCCTGCTCCCGTGTCTACCCTCTTTATGGACTAACTTTCAGAAGTGCTCAGCTAGAGAAAAAACACTTAGATCCCTGGGTCTTAGGTTGTTTTTGGTTGGTTGGTTGGTTTTTGCTTTGCTTTCATCTACTTTGGTCTTCTTGGAAATCCCTCAGAATCGCTAGTCCACTAATGGTGGCTATCACTTCAGGATTTTCTAAAGTTTTAAGGTTTTGGTTCTTAAAATACATACCATGAGTAATCTCAGGGAGCTTTGGATAAAGGGGTAGAGGGAGCCCTGCCACCTTCCCAGGCTTGCCTGTCATTGGCCCTCTTGGGCCGCAGCACAGAGAATAATTGTAAGGAGCAGCAAGCCATAAGTAGGGGCAGACATGTGGGGTGCTTTCCTGCTCCCTGGGTTCGGCCAGGCTCTGGGGCTTCCACAGTGGGCATGCGCCAGCCTTCTTGCTTACATCTCCGCTGCTCTGAAGGCAGGGACTGTTTTCTTGCATTTTCATGACCCTCCTGCAACATAATGCCTTACACACACGAGTAAATTTTGAAGAAAGACTTTATGATTGCTTATGCTCTCCACCTTCTCCTTCCCCTTTCCCGAACTGGAAATAGTGAGTATAGAGAAGTTAAGAGCCTGCCACTTTGGCGGCCACACCTCTGTGGCCCCAGAGCTCGTGAAGCTACACTCTCACCCATTTCCCCGTAAGGTAAATTCATCGTGCCTAGGTGCCATACCTAAGACCCATGCTGCGGTTTTCTGATTATGATACAATATCTTGTTCCAAGAAATTCACCAGGAAGGCGTGGTGGCAAACGAGACGCGATGTAGCCCGAACCCCTGAAAGCCTTAGCCACCTAGGAAGGCAGGTGGAGTAAGTTTGTCAACGCTTTTACGCAGAGCAGTCAGGGTCCCTGTGTGCATGCAAAGCATGCCCTGGATCCAGTGGCAGAAGCATACTAAAAGCAATGTGCTTGTTTGGGCTGACTTCCTTCGGTCTCCTAGTATTTAAAGTCCTTTCTATGTGTGAAAAACAAAGAAGACGGATAATGGTGAAATTCACAGCATTTTTAAAACGTAAAAGAAATTCTTCCTATGTCTATGAACAAATGAATGTATTTTTTTCTAAGCAAGAGGCAGGCTCTGTTGGTTCCATCTCTCGGGTGTGCGTGAGATATGTCATAGTGGCCAGGCCTTAAGCATTCTAGCAAAGCCTGCAGAGGAGATTCGAGGTTTCACCTGAGCTGCCCTCCTAGGAACGTTCATGACAAAGCTAGCGAGGTTTCTGAAGCCTGTGTTGTCTCTCATGAGCCTCGTTGCCCTTGGTTGTATAAAACAATGTCAAGGCTGTGGCCTTACCCACAGCAAGACTTGGGAGCTGAGCACGGGTTATACATGTTAGTTATACATAGATATCTGTACTGCTACATATGGAAGACTGTGGACACACAAAAACACTCACACATACACATGTATGCGCACGCACGTACACACACACACCACCTTCGCTCAGCACTCACCCATCTATGTGGTTCAACAGAGAATGTGGCTGGGAGAGGGAGGGGGATTGTGCCTTGAGTCTTGGGGCTGGGATTCTGCAACACAGATACACAGAAGTGATGGAGATGACCACGTTCTGTCATCCCGCAGCCTGAAAGCAGACTCCTGCTGGAGGAAGTTGGCCCTGCAGGGAAAGGAAGACTGTCTGTGCTGGAACAGCTGCTAGATGAAGTGAGTGGTTAGCCCAGGCAGAGATCAGCCTGCCTGCACCTGCTGCCTGTTTCCTAAACACTATGCGCAAATGGGATGGTGACTAGTCAAGAGCTTCACACTCTGTTACTCTGCACGTGTAACCCAAGCCTCATGTCCATGCAGCTAGACAGAATCCCTGCTCCAGGCCACATTTACCTCAGCCGCTTTCCTAACATGACAAGGTGGCTTCTCCTGATGTGGAGAAGACTTAAACAGCTGGGGTCTTGGCGGCTGTGCCCACTGTAGCTACAGTCACGTTTCCTCATTCTCCCTCCCTTTGATTTATACTCAAATCAATGCCGTCATCCCTCTCTAGGACATTTGTTGCTCATTGTGGGATGGCAGATGGGCAATGTTGAATTCAGGCTTCTGTGGCCAGTTTGTCCTTTCCTGTGACCCACAGGGAGCAGACCCTAACTGCTGTGATGGTCAGGGGCGACCTGCTGTTACTGTGGCTGTTGTGAACAAACACCACGAAGCCATTCCAGTTCTCGCTCAGAGAGGAGCAGACATCGACCAGCAGTGGGGACCGTAAGTGACACCTTGAAGGGACAGTAGGCACCCTGTTGTGACTAGGTATAATTCACAGGTTCTGCAGCAGTAGACTCAGTCCAGACAAATGCCTTCTCCACTTGGAACCACTTAGAACTGCTTTAATCTATTTCAGCCTTAGCATGAGGCTGACTAGGGTGTTTTCTAACCAAGAGTGTGAAGCTACTCTGGATAGAACAGGTTGCCGCCTTACTGTGGTCTTCCTTAACTTCCTAGTTCATCTCTACTCCGCAGTGACATGGGTGCACAGTGATTTCACTGCAGACACTGAGTCCTGCCTTGGGCAGTGCCCATCTGTCTGCTTGGTGTAACCGTGCCCCTACAGGTCTCTTGAGTCCCAGTACTGAGGTTATGCCTATCCGTTTGACCAGGGTATTGGTACCACTCCCGCTGTGTTATCAAGGTCACCCTGAGCAGCATTTAACTTGCGTGGGTGGAGAAAGCCAGGCTGGGGTCACCCTCCCAAATAAACCCAGATTTCTCCTTCCTTTTTAGTAGTTGCCAGTAAAGGGAAGTAGATTTGCTCCCAGAAAGTCAAATGCTACTAAATCTAGTTCAAATATATTCATCTAAAGAGTTTAGACTTGAGCCGGACATAGTAGGGCACAACTTTGATCTCAGTGCTTAGGATGCAGAGGCAGGTGGATCTCTGTGAGTTCAGGGCCAGCCTGGTCTACAAGGTAAGTTCCAGGACAGCCATGGTTACATAGTGACATCCTATCTAGAAACAAACGAACAAAAAGAGCTTAAACCTTTCACCGTGGCCTTTGCCCTGAAGCTGGACTCAGTAGCCCGAGGGACGCACTTCATGTTCCCTCTGTCCTTCCACTCTTACATATCAGCTGTTCAGAGACCTGGCTTCCCTGCTGCAGAGAGGCTGGGCAAGTTGTTCCTTAGCAAACCAGAGTTAGGGCCAGCAAGAACATTCAGCCGGTCAAGGTACCTGTCGCCAAACCTGAGGACCCGCGATTAGTCCCTTCCCTTGTCCTGATAACAGCAAAGATTTACCCAGGAAATGTTTCCCACAAATAGGTTCAGAAACACAGCTCTTCATGAAGCAACTCTACTTGGCCTGGAAGGACGGGAGAGCATCGCCACTTTACTGGGGTATGTTCAAAACCTGAAGGGACCAGTGGCATCTCTGCGGGCACTCAATGCTGTTAGAGGGTCCTACCTTCTGAACTGTTATTCCTGCCCATGAGGGCCACTACCACACAAGGAGTGGCACCCCTCATTGAACGTGGTTATAGGACTTTTGGCCAAGTTGGGACCAATGACTGTGACAGGCAACTGAATATTTGAAATCACACAGTCCCTTAAAAGGTTACAAGGTAGAGTCACTCTGATAGCTGAAGTCTCTCAGTGGTCTCTTTGCAGCAGATTTGGGCCAAGGGATAGTCAAGCTCCTAGGGTCGTTTGCCTGAATGTCCCTGAGAGACTGTTTCTCCACTTCCTTTGCAGGTGCAACGCAAACACCCAAAAGAAGAACTCAAGAGGCCAGACAGCATATGACATAGCTTTGGAGATTGGGGATGACCTCACATCTTCGCTGTTTGCCACTAAATTCAGCCAAGGTCTAGAAGACCAACTTTCCCCACCTGGGAACCACATCTTAAATGACATTTAGATCTGAGGTATTCAGGAGGCTGCAAAGAGACCACAGTTATAGCTGTCCTCATTTAAGTGTTAAGAATTATGGTTGGAAAGAACTCATAAGACTTAAGTGTGTGTGTGTGTGTGTGTGTGTCTGTCTGTCTGTCTTTGTGTATGTCTGTATCTGTGTATGTGTGTGTCTGTCTGTCTGTCTGTCTGTGTGTGTCTGTATCTGTGTGTGTCTGTGTCTGTCTATGTCTGTCTGTGTGTGTGTTATGAGAGATTAACCCCGGGCCTTGCTGATGCTAGGCAAGTGTTGTCCCACTGTGCTATATTCCTTGCTTTCTTTGTTTTGAAATAGGGTCTCCTGCAGTTGCTCAGGCTGGCCTTGAACCCACCCTGCAGCATAGACAAGCCTTGAACAACTCCGGATCTTTCTGTCTCAGCCTCTCAAGTAGCTGAGGTTACAGGCCATGACCAACAGACCCAGCTCTTTTTAAAAGACTGGGATAACTACCCAATACCACATAGACCTTGGAGTATGGTAAAATTAACACATGCTTTTTAATGTTTTATTTTCCGATTTGTTTTGTTTGTTTGTTTGTTTGTTTGTTGAGACAGGGTCTCACTATATAGCCATGGCTGGCCTAGAATTTACTAGGTAGACCAGGTTGACCTTGAACTCACAGAGATTTATCTGCCTCTGCCTCCCAAATGCTGGGATTTAAGGCATGTGCCACCATGTCCAGATTTTTTTTTTAATGTTTTATTGGTATTTTTTTCATTTGGTTTTTACAAGACAGAGTTTCTCTGTGTAGCTTTGGCTATTCTGAACTCACTTTGCAAACCAGCCTAGCCTCAAACTCACAGAGATCCACCTGCCTATGCCTCCCCAGATGCTGGGATTAGAGGCATATGCCACCATGCTCAGTTTATTGATTTTTTGGTTTTTTGAGATGTGGTTTCTCTGTGTAGCTTTGACTGTCCTGGACTTGCTTTGCTAACTAGGCTGGCCTTGAACTCACAAAGATCCACCTGCCTCTGCCTCCCTAAGTCCTGGGATTAAAGGCGTACACCACCACTCTCGGCGCTTAATAATTGTGAAACTTGCTTTTTTTTTTACTTTTTGTTTTTCTTTATTGTTCTTTTCGAGACAGGGTCCCATGTGTCCTGTCCTAGAACTTGCTGTACAGCTGCGAATGACCTTGAACGGCTGATCGCGCTGCCTCTACCTTCTAAGTGCTGGGATCACAGACTTGTACTACCACATTGGGTTTTGTGTGGTACAGGGAACTGAACCCAGGGCTGCATGCATGCTAACCAAATACCACACCAACTGAAGTAAAGTTGGTCATTCCAAGCCCAGTTACTAATTTACTTTTCAATAGGTAATAATTACTACATGTGGTTCAAGACCAAAAAGTATAAAAGTTCTATATAATAAAGTTCTTCTCATCCAGGTTCTTCAGCCACTGTTTCATCCTCAGAGTCAGCCATGTCTCTGTAAAGGTGGTACATTATATAATCACATATGTGTGTGTGCACAAGGAGTATAACGTAAAATATACAGCACGTATATATCCTCCCCTGCTTTTATAGGAATATATATATATACATATAAAGCTTAATTAAATAATTTATAAGAATTCATAGCAGAATGGCTGTGTCCTTATCTTAGCAGAAACAGTGTGTCTGAGAAGTCTTTCCCCACGATTCAGAACTAGGTGACCATGTCTCACACTCCCTCCAGCTGGACTCTGTCCATCTCCAGGCCCTTCTCTTCCCAGAGTTCTCCCTGCATGGTGGTGACCTCTCACCCACAGCAGATGGGGGTCTGAAAGCAATTCTACATGGACGAGAGCTCTAAGAATTGGCTCTCTCTTTCCTAAGTGGTCACAGACATGTGCTCCTAGGAATGGGCCCCACACCGCAGTAACTCAGATGCTACTGAAAGCAAGACTACACGTACTCAGCATGACACTGCGTTCACGGCTGCTCCTCTTCCGCCAACTCATGTCCTCACCCGCCATGTGATGTGCGCATCACTTCCAGCAGGGAAGGAGAGGCACTTCCTACAGACATGTGGACATGTGGTACATGGTGTCAGATGCTCTGCCACTGCAATTTTACAGGCGTTTTGTTTTGTACCTTCCTGGGCAAAAACAATCTAGCATTCAGGCCCCTCCTTTGGAGAAAGCGCCACCGTGGAACAGAGCCTCATTATTCATAGGCCTCCAGCAGCTATGTCTCCTCTTGTCTTTATTTAAGAAGAGCACATGTGAGTCCACATGGACAGACGGGTGGCTGGCAGCTTGCTTGCCTCTGTGTGTGACAGGTCACACAGTTGGTCACACTCAGTGGCCAATTGTAATTATGATCCCACATTCTTCAGAGCTAGTTTTGCCAGAAGTCACTCTGTAAATCCTGTTGATCAATTTGAAACCAAAATACTCTGCCTGGATATCTGGTCTGTGTGTGTGTCTCTTGAAAACACAATGGAGGATGGCTAAAAAGATCTTTTGCAGACGTGTTATAAGAAAGCATGTCTGACAACCATGGAACTATTCCCACAGCCACATGCCGGCACACGCATGGAGTTGGCGTAAAACAATCTTAGATACAGCATAGGGTTGTACAAACAGAAAGTGACAAGAGAAGACCGAGAAATTAGACAGCTAAAGTTGTTGAAATGATATGTCGATGGTACGGATATGGTTCTTATTACACAAGAAAGAGGGTCTGTGGGCAGAGAATGATGTCACTGAAGCAGAGATGCTCAGGGACCGCGCATGAGTGGGAGAGAGTGGAGGCCAATTGATGGGACGGATGTTCTCTTGTGGAGTGGTCGTCTGAAGGATGGACATACATGGCTCAAGGGAGGAGCATCGGTCCAGCAGGATACTTCCTCAGCCTGTTGTCTGTCTAGGGCTTTAGTGGACTCAAAGGACTCTTGATTTCTCAACTGATTGGTGGAGACAGACCAACTAATGGGACACTCCGCACAGCCTATGTTGTTTGAGGGTAGGTAAATTCATTGTACAATGTCATAGCACAGTCCAGCTCAGGCTGAAAGACTGTATGTAACCCTTTCCCCACAAAAAATACCTGAAGGCCTCAGTAAGTCTCTCAGGCTGGTCCCCCTCTTACTTCCCTAGAGTCTCTGTCTTTAGTAGAGTTGGGTTTATAAGGCTGAGACAGAAGTTGCTTTCTCCAACAGCAGGTGACTTGTCTCCCGTGACCTCACAAGTAAAGCTCTTCTTTGTTTTTAATCTGTTACCATTTGGGTCCAGGATGGATTTTCTCATCCTAGGTCTCTGTATCTGTTATAGGAGCCCAGGAGGAGTTGTAGATGCTCTTGCTTGGTATTTTTGGCAATATGCAGTCTGTAGGTTTGAATTTAGGTTCAGATTGCCCAAAGTGATGGTCCAAAATGATATCTACAAAAGTGGATTATAAAGTCTCAGAGTCTGAAAGCTGCCTAGACAATCTAAGTTTGAACACAGGCCTTCCATGTGCTCTAGCCTGATTGAATGCAAACCCTTCAGAGTGCAGGCAGCATCTCACCTGCCGTGTACCACCAGGACCCTGTTGGAAATGAGGCTGCGCCTTCCTGCGTTCCTGCATGACAGCAACGAGCTGGTGACCCCCTTGTATAGTCTCAAGGTTAACATGTTGAAGCACTGTTTTTGGTTGCCTAATACTGTGATGTATCAGTGTAAGTAGTCTGTTCCCTTCAGCAAGCTTCTTTAGTAACGTGACCATATATGTTGTTTCTGTGTTATGTTCCTGACAGCCAAAGTCCGGAAGGTGCCTTTTCATTTCAAAGTGGTTTGATCACTGAGTTGTACAAATCTTGAAGTTCACTTATGAGAATAGAGGAGTCCCAAGAATAAACCTTTAAGGAATGTAGGCTAGTGAGATGCCTCTCGCTGGCTGAAGGAGTGTCTCTGAAGGGGCTTGGGCACCTCCTCATTCTGTCTTGCTTCCTGGTGATGAAGTGAGTGGTCCTGTTTGGTGTGATGTATTGCCTTGCTACAGCCCCAAAGGCAGGAAGCCAAATGACCACAGACTGGAAACTTCAGAGCTGTGAGCCAGTACAAACCTTTTTGTGTATAAGTTGATTGTCTCGGGTATTGTGTTACAGTGATAAAAAGCTGACTAGCACTATGTTGTACCTGCATGCCTACATACCCAACCCCCAGGCCCAAACTGTAAGTCCTATGTTTAACTGTAGCTCCTGGCACTAGGAGAGGTCTTAGGAAATAACTGTGAAAATTCACTTGTTTTTTTTAATAGTCAATGAGCCTAAAGGACAGCGTTGCAAAACATTTATTTTCTAATATAAGGTTGTGCTCACAATGAAAATATATATGCTAGCAAATTTCTAAAATGAATGGATATCTTAGTTATATGGTTTATGCCTGTGAGATAAGTAATGCTTGTACAGGTTTTGCCTCCTAGACGTGTGTATAGTCAAGATGGACATGCAGATCTCAGCATAGTGATTTCACTGCTTGTCCTGTGCAGTCACGTGACTGTTTCATAAGACATTACATGTGTGTTATAAGAAATTAAAACAGCATAACATTTAAATAAAGGAAAATTGCTGAACTACACATTCTTAGAGTGTCAATTTTCTCAAGGTTTCTGTGCATGGACTATTTTAAATAACTAGTTTTGTTAAACAGTATCTATTTCCTTATAAAATAATATTATTGTATCTTTTAAAGGTTTGTGTTCACATCCATGTGTTTGTGTATGTGTGTGTGTGCATGTGTGTGCACGTGTGTGGGATGGTTCACACTCCTGCATTTGTTCACAGAGACCATAAGAGGGCATCAGGTATCCTTTGATCAGTATGTGTCTTTTCTGGTTGCTATGATAAAAATATCCTAGTAAAGCCAAATTGGCTCATACATGGCAGAGGCCTGAGGGAGTAGGACATGTCACATACATAGTCAGAAACAAAGAAGAGTGCATGCTTGCAAGCTAGTGTTCAACTCCACTTTGTCTGCTCCTCTATAGTCCAGAATCCCCTGCTTAGGGAATGGTGCCGCACAAGCTGGGTTGGTCTTCCCACCTCAACTTAACACAGACAACCCCCTACCAGTGCGTGCCCACAGTCAACCCAGTGTAGACATCCAGTGCATGCCCACAGCCAACCCAGTGCAGACATCCAGTGCGTGCCCACAGTCAACCCAGTGCAGACATCCAGTGCGTGCCCACAGTCAACCCAGTGCAGACACCCAGTGCGTGCCCACAGTCAACCCAGTGCAGACATCCAGTGCGTGCCCACAGTCAACCCAGTGCAGACACCCAGTGTGTGCCCACAGTCAACCCAGTGCAGACATCCAGTGCGTGCCCACAGTCAACCCAGTGCAGACACCCAGTGCGTGCCCACAGTCAACCCAGTGCAGACATCCAGTACGTGCCCACAGTCAATCCAGTGCGTGCCCACAGTCAGTCAACCCAGTGCAGACATCCAGTGCGTGCCCACAGTCAACCCAGTGCAGACATCCAGTGCGTGCCCACAGTCAACCCAGTGCAGACATCCAGTGTGTGCCCACAGTCAGCCCAGTGCAGACATCCAGTGCGTGCCCACAGTCAACCCAGTGTAGACATCGAGATTCTTCCCAGGTGACTCTACATTGAGCCAGGTTGAGAATTAAAACTATCATAGTATACCGAGAAATGTTACCCAACTGGGTTTAAAAAGAATCTTATCAACCTACTTCTTCTATGTTCTTCTTTCCCTGAGTTCCTTAAAACAAAGGAAATAAAAACAATCTACTCTAGAGATGTTTGGTGTATGCCTATTCCTTTAGGGCTAAGAAGAATAAAATAAGATATGATCCAGTGAGGCTGGAGAAATGGCTCAGTGGTTAAGGGCGCCGCCTGCTCTTCTGGAGGTCCTGAGTTCAATTCCCAGCAACCATATGGTGGCTCACAGCCATCTATGGTGCTGTCTTATGCCCTCTTCTGCAGATAAAGCACTCATATACTATAAATAAAATAAATAAATCTTTTGGGTTTTTTTTGTTTTGTTTTGTTTTTGTTTTTTGAGACAGAGTTTCTCTGTGTAGCCTTTGCTGTCCTGGATTTGCTTTGTAGACCAGGCTGGCCTCAAACTCACAGCAATCCTCCTGCCTCTGCCTCCCAAGTGCTGGGATTAAAGGTGTGCACCACCATGCCCAGCATAAATAAATTTTCAAAAACAATTTTTTTTAAAAGATGTGATCCCACTATATGAAGTTTTTCTGTAGCCTTGGAAAAGAAAGAGGGAACTAAGCACATCCCAATCAGCCTTTGTTTGTCTCTGCCCAGTGGACTATGAGGCATCTTCAGGCGTGTGCCCAACTTGAAATTACAGCCAGCTTTATGTGCCTTTGTAATTCATCCTTTATTGCCTGTGACGTTGACCATCACACCCTTCATTTAAATTTAATTCGAACACTACTGTCTGAAGGTTACAACACAAACACTCAGACCACACGAATATTAACATATCAACTTAGTGGTGCTAGGGACCAAATCAAGGGCTCTTGTTGCGGAGGCGAGTGCTCCGCCACCGAGCTGCATCACCAGGCCTTCAGAGGTGTTTTTAAAAGGAGACCTGGACAAATGGCACCCAGACACATGACTGTTTCCATCATGGACAAGCCTCGGTCTAAGGCCTGAAAAGGCTGACTTGCTTGCCATGTCCCTGTCCCTTGGTTCTCGTGTTTCAAAGTTGTAAAATGGGGATAAAGTGCTGGGGAATTGGCTCAATGGACAAGAGCACTTGTTACATAAGCAAGAGGATCTGAGGTGTGTGTGTGTGTGTGTGTGTGTGTGTGTGTGTGTGTGTGTGTGTGTGTGTGTACGCGTGTGTAGGTATGTATAGGCAGAGGCCAGAGGAGGGCTTATCAGGTATCGGTTCTTTTCCATCGTATTCCTTGAGGCAAGTCTCACACTGAACCCGGAGCCCAATTTAGGTGGTTTTTTGCCTCTGCCTCTCCAGTGCTGAGATTAAAGGCATAAAATAAATTTAAGATGTAATTCTTTAAAGCCTCAGCCCCATACCCCACACACATATGGCTTCTCCACAATGTGTGTGTAGTCCTGTGAGAGGTGAAAGTTGGTGGGTTCTGGCTGAAACAGTGCCTGCATACACCTCACGTATAAGGCTTCTCCCCTGTTCTCCCCCTGAATGTGTCCTTTGATGCATGATGAGGTTTGACTTCTGGCTGGAGCCTTGTCCACACTCACTGCACGTGTACAGCTTCTCACCAGAGCGTGTCCTCTCGTAAATTATGAGTGTTGACTTCCAGTTAAAATCTTGCCCACAGTCCCTGCACACAGGGGGGTTTTCCCAGATGCACCTGCTGGTGTCTGACAAGGCTCTTCTTTAGACTGAAGCCTTCTCACACACCCCACACACATACGGCCTATCTCCTGAGTGGATCCTCTGGTGACTCAGCAGGTTTGTCATCTTACGGAAACCCAGCCCACACTCTCCACAGTTGACCTTTCCAAATCCCAAAATTTCTATTTGCTTCAGTAACTTCTCTGGTTCTTCAGCACTCCCAGCTTGAGCTGGGCTGGCCTCCATTTCTACCCATCTGACACCCAAACTCCTTTTCTTTATCCTTCTGGATGAAGGCCTGGCACCTCTCTCTCTCTCTCTCTCTCTCTCTCTCTCTCTCTCTCTCTCTCTCTTCTCTTCTCTTCTCTTCTCTTCTCTGTCTCCATATCTGTCTCTGTCTCTCTCCATCCCTTCTGATGTATCTCTGCAGGAGCTCCCATCAGAGGCTCACTGCTGCTTCTCTTGGGCTTCCTGACAGACAGGAGTCCCCTGGGTCAATGGGGCTTCCTGCACATAGGCTTGTGAATACCCACGGGGCATGAGTGATCACTTAGCATGTCTTGCACAGGGGATTTCTGAGTATCGAGATCTGGAGGGCAGAGTTCCAGCTTTGCCTGCCCTGCAGAGAAAAGACTGAGTCAGAATGGAGTCCTTGGGCTGGAGAGATGGCTCAGAGGTTAAGAGCACGGACTGTCCCTCCGTAGATCCCAAGTTCAATTCCCAGCAACCACATGGTGGCTCACAATCATCTATAATGTGATGTGGTGCCCTCTTCTGGTGTGTAGGCACATGCAGGCAGAATACTGTATAAATAATAAATAAATAAACCTGAAGAAGAAGAAGAAGAAGAAGGAGGAGGAGGAGGAGGAGGAGGAGGAGGAGGAGGAGGAGAAGGACGGAGTCCTTGAAGGGACAGTAAGCTGCTGGTGACCTTGTTTTTCAGAGCCTCCCCACTAAGACTCCCCTCACATGACTTCCTCTCCAGCCCATCACTACATCTTGCATCCCCTGCCACGGCCAGACAAGCCCTAAACATATAAAAAGCGCCCCAGTTAACAAACATGTGTGTGGATCAGGCCAACACACACGTCTCCACACAATTATCACTTCGCATACCCCTGACTCACAATCACACGCAGACAGAAACTGTCCGCTGTGTGCTGTGCAGCTGTGCTTCTGACAGAGACCTATTGACCACAGGGCCCGTGTGGAACTGTCTCTCCTGGCTGAGAAAGCGTCACTCCAGCTTTAGTGCAAGACAGCAGAGAAGAGTGCTTAGACAGGCAAGACTGGGGAGCTCAGAGGGCACAGTGGGTCAAGGTGCTCTCCGCCACACCCAGAACCACGGGGAGACAGAGAAATGGGGGCGGGGGTGGGTGGGCAGGAGAGTGAGGGGAAACAGAAGGAGCAAGGAAAGCCTGGTGGGCTGAGGCAGGAGAATCATGAATTTGAGGCCCACCTGACATACACATGTGTTTAACAGCAGCTGGACTACACAGCAGGAGCTTGTTTATAACCACACAACCAAAGGGATAACCCTCAACATGGCACTACCAGCAGAGATGTGGTCTGTGCCAAACAAAGGATTTGTGAACTTCCATAACTTCCATAATTGCAGGTCCTGAGAAGACCAGAGCTACCAACAGCAAATGACGGCTGAAAATTGAAAAGAAAGCAAAGCAAAACCCAGAAAACAATTCTCTTGTAACTCCTGTTCCAGAAATGTTAAGACAGTGTAGTTTCTGATCAGCTGAAGACAATTAAGGACCAGCCAATTTGAGCAATTAGTATAGATCTTACTGACTCTTCCTAAACACGCTCTTTCTTAGCCAATGAACAATCACAGTTCACATCACAATGAACATCGGAATTACATTATTCTTCCCTCTGCCGAATGCACTTTTCAGTTATAGCTGAATTAGCATAATTAGAATAATTGTCCTAATTATTTTTTAAAGATTTATTTATTTATTATTATGTATACAGTGTTCTGTTTGCATATACACCTGCATACCAGAAGAGAGTATCAGATCACATTACAAATGGTTGTGAGCCACCATATGGTTGCTGGGAATTGAACTCAGGACCTTTGGAAGAGCAGTCAGTGCTCTTAACCTCTGAGCCATCTCTCCAACCCAATTGTCCTAATTATTAAAGTAAGCGTAACTACCCTTTCTTAACATAAAGGCCCCTTATTCTTACTATATGGCAGACTACTAAGCAAATGCCTTCCCCTTTATCTCTCAATGTCTTATAAATAACTAAGTGAAATGCATTTTTAACTAAAGTGTACGTGTATGAACGCTTTGCCGGCATAAACGTATGTGCACCATGTGTGTGCCTGGTGTCCGTGGAGGTCAGTTGTGAGCCACCATCGTGGGTGCTGAGAACTGAGCCTGGACCCTTAGCAAGAACAGTTCTTAAATGCGGCACCATCTCTCCAGCACCTCGGTGCAATTCCTTTCTGTCAGCAGCTCCACTGGTTGTCACTACAGATGGCAGCCTGGGAGCCACAGATCCCATCTGATGTTCAGCCCCGCCCAGCCCTGCCCAGCCCCGCCCAGCCCCACTACTACAGAACACCCTGACAGTGTCTCAGGCCTGTTCCTGAGGTGTATCTGAAGCCTGGCTGCTTTTACCAACCTTGTTTTGTAATCTAAGGTCTTGCACAACTCATATCTGAGTCTGTTTCTATTTCTGGCCAGCAACCTGAGCCTTCTAACTTCTGTGGGTCCATACAAAGTAACAGAGTAGTTAGCTTTTATTTGCAGTCAATACAATTCAGATTTTTTCCCTCTGCTTTTTGAAACAGGATTTCTCTGTGCAGCCTTGGCTGTCCTGGACTCACTTTGTAGACCAGGCTGGCCTCGAATTTACAGCAATCCACCAGCCTCTGCCTCCTGAGTACTGGGATTAAAGAGTGCACCACCACACCCGGCCTTGGCTTTCAATTCTTAATGAACATAGTCTACCAGTTTAATACGCTAACACAAACAATCCAGGAAACATTTTCAGCTATTTAGGGGGTAAACTCAAACTTTTCTTAAGTCCTGATAGCTTTTGTTTTACATTAAAGGCACAGACAAGAATACTTTTTATAATTCTGATATCAAGTTCACTGCATTAAATGGTTTTATTAGTGGGAAAAAATGTTAAGGAAGTCCTTTGCCCAAGTTGGGGAAAAATAACAGAAATAAGCACAAATGCATGAATAGACTGCGTAGGACTTATAAAAACTTCACTGTGTCCCACAGCTGACCTAGTCTCACCTTTTCCTAGTGGTCTCACAAGCTTTTTTGCTAGTACATAGTTTGCTTAAAGAAACATGCCACAGAGTGGCTAATTTTTACAATAATATATAGGGTTAGAGAGATGGCTCTGTAGTTAAAAGTGCACTGTTCTTGCAGATAACTAAAATTTGGTCCCCAACACCAAGAACAGGCAGCTCACCTCACCATTTGCAGTTCCAAGGGGATGTGACACACCCTGGCCTCTATGAGCACAGATGTACACACACACACACACACACACACACACACACACACACACACACGTACATGCATACCATTTTTATATATAAAATTCATTATTTTTCATTGGAAAAAATATTTTTGATAAACATTAGTTCCTTAGCCAGGTGGTGGTGGCATTCAGTCGGCAGAAACAAGCAGATCTCTGTGAGTTCAAGGCCAGCCTGGTCTACAGAGCTAGTTCCAGAACAAACAAAGCTGCACAAAGATATCCTTACTCAGCCGGGTGGTGGTGGCACACGCCTTTAATCCCAGCACTTGGGAGGCAGAGGCTGGCGGATCGCTGTGAGCTTGAGGCCAGCCTGGTTCCACAAAGTGAGTCCAGGACAGCCAAGGCTACACAGAGAAACCCTGTCTCGGAAAAATTAGACAAAACAAAACAAGATATCCTGACTCAAAACACCAAAAAAGGGGGGGGGGGAAGTGTACTTGAGCCATAGTTTTGCCCAGCAATGGTGGCACACACCTTTAATCCCAGCACTCAGGAGGCAGAGGCAGGAGTGGGACCCTGCTGTTTGGGTCTAAGTCTGGTATTGCCAGATAGTCTCTGAGCTCAATGCAAAAGTGATGGATTCTCTAGGTCAGCAGGGCTCCCTCTTCTCTGCCTGCTCTGGGAGCCTGAATACCTACATCCTCTACCTGAGCAATGTCATGTAGTCCTTAGGAAAAAACAGGTTTAGCTCCCTTTCTCTTGGTAGAACCTGTACAGCAAGCACCTGGGGATTCCCGTAAATAGCCCACCCTGTGCTAACGAGACCTTAGATCTCAGCAAATGACCTTTAACCGTCCCTGGAGTTCTTCCCTCACCCACAAGATAACTAAGTACTGTGTTGCTCTTCTTGTGATAGGACTGTGCTATTGCATGTTAATGAGGTATCCCTGGCACCTCTAGCCCCATCAAATCAAGCATGTTCATCTCCAAACCCCTCCCACTGCCCAAGGTTTATAATGTCCCTGTCTCAGGAAATAAACCCTCACTCACTCTCTTACTCCGTTCCTCCACCATGAGCCCCTGAGATCCATCATTTATTCTGGAGAAGAGCAGGCTCCCATCCTTCCTGAAGAATATACCGCTGGACCCTTGGAGCTTGGCTGTTAGTTAGCCAGGCAGCCATTACTGCCTCCATCACTGCTGACCACCAATGAAGCAACCAGCCATGAACCAACAAGGCATGGGCATTGCCTGAACACTCTGCCATCAGCATGGCAGCTTAACTGAAGAGATGTAACTCTTTGGTATCATCACTGACTTTGGAACTCCTGAGTTACTGCTGCTATCTGGTACCAGCAATCTCATTTTTAAAAGAGCTACCTGTTAAGCCTATGGAAAACTCCTTTCCACAACCCTTGTGAGATCTGGGAGACTTGCCTAGTGCACGGGCCTCTCTCTGAGCACTCTAGCTGCTCCTGAGAGAAGCAGAGCCTTTGATTCAGAGGTTCCTCTGTTCCCGCTTGGAAGCCGACAGTGCCTGGACTGTCCTGCCACTGGCAGTCAGAACACTGACTTCAGGCATGGACTCAGCAGTCTGGCAGCAGGCCGAACAACAGGCAGGAGGATCTCTGTGAGTTCCAGGCCAGCCCACTCTACAAAGAAAGTTCCAGGACTGCTGGGGTTAAACAGAGAAACCCTGTATCAAAAAACCAAAAACCAACCAACCAAACAAACAAACAAAACCCAGCCAGGTGGTGGTGGCACACACCTTTAATCCCAGCACTCAGGAGGCAGAGGCAGGTAGATCTCTGTGAGTCCCAGGCCAGCCTGGTCTACAAAATGAGTCCAGGACAGCCAAGGCTACACAGAGAAACCCTGTCTCCTTCAATTAGAGGATTTGTTCTTTTGAGGCAGGGCCTCAGTATGGAGCCATGCCCGGCACTGTACAGGAGATGTTCCTGCCTCTGTCTCCTGAGTGCTGGGACTACAAGGCTTGGTGCTTCCATCTATTTGGAAGTAATTTCAACCTTAACAAAAAAGTTGCAAAGTGGAACAAAGAACCAGTACCGTTCTTCCATATGTGCCCAGGTGGAAAGCTTTCTCTATGCATCTTTCACTTTCTCTACACACACACACACACACACACACGCACACGCACACGCACACGCACACGCACATCCATACTTTTCTCTGAACAGCTCCTTAAATGCACCAAGCGTTTCCTACCTAGGGTGAAAAGGAAAAAAACAAAAACAACAACAAACCCAAGGCCAAAGTCTTGCTAACTCTAAGACCAAAAAGCCAAAAGCCAAGGAACTGAGGAGCTCAAGAACACAAGAGCTAAAAGCCAAAAAGCTAAAGCTAACAACAACAACAAAGCAGTTCTGGTGCTCGCTTTGACAGCACATATACTAAAATTGGAATCATACAGAAAAAACTAGCTCTGCTTCTACCGGCCTCTTAAATACTCCTCAACTCAAGTCCCTCTTATTCCTTAATCCCAGTCATCTGGTTTCTTGGTCCAACTCTTCACCCAGGGTTAACTTTATCAAATCCTGTGTACAGAAGATAACACTTGAATTAAAGGTGTGTGTTAGGGCTCAACCATGCCAAACAAAAACCAGGTTTTTGCAGTTCACAGTCTCAGGGATCTCATTGGAATAAAATATCCTGCATCAGGGGTGGGTACGAGTTTTTGGTGTGAGTGTAAATCATGAGTTGCGGCCCAAGGTGCTGGAAATGCTTCATTTGCATGAAGAGGAAGTCCGGGCCCTGCAGGACAAGTCCTTACAAGGAGAGGGGAAGTTTAACCTGGAACCTGGCCACCAGGCTACATGACTACCTCAAAGGTGGCGGAGGTGGCAGTCTAAAGGCTGCGTGCGCAGGATATGCAGGCCCAGAGCATAGAGGAAGCAGTCCTATTCCTGCTGGTCTCGAGGTGGGATTTTCAGGATTTGGACTCGTCTTGACTTCACTTTGCTCTGGACCAGTTTCCTTCTTTGCACAATTTCCAGTCCCTCGGGGAGATGGCTCAGTGAGAAAAAATGCCTGCTCTGCAAGGACAAGGACCTAAGGTCAGCCCCCACCATCCTCGTAAAAGGCGGACGTGGTGGCACTCAGGAGGCAAAACCTGAGCTAAACTGGCTGACTCTTGCCTTGGTATACAAGGTGGAAAATATCAAAAAACATAACCAATGTTAACCTCCAGCTTGAACACCCACACATATGCACACACTTATACACACATACACACACACGTAAACAACCCCCCATACACACACATACAACCCACCCACATACACACACATAAACAACCACACACACATAAACAACCCCCCCACATACACACATAAACAAACTCCCCATACACACACACACACACACACACACACACACGCACACACGCACGCACGCACGCGCATGTGCGCATGCTCACATGTACCCTAAAAAAGGAAAGTTGGGACAGGATGGTTCACTGCATAGAGGCACTTGCTGCCAAGTCTGATGACTTGAGTTGATCCTCTGGACCACATGCCAGGAGAATAGAACTGACTCCCACAAACTGTTCTCTGACCCTCACAAGCCAT
The DNA here is from genome assembly GCF_964271855.1 of Acomys minous. NCBI lineage: Eukaryota > Metazoa > Chordata > Mammalia > Rodentia > Muridae > Acomys > Acomys minous. The sequence goes on from NC_140485.1 coordinate 5,378,617, forward strand.
GACCAGACACACAAATAAACAAATATAAAATTTAAAACTTCAAGGAGATGGGCGTAGTGGACTTGTGATGAGGGCCTGCTAATTCTAAAAAAGGCAAAAAAAAAAAGACTAGAATTGGGAGTTCTGTCTCATTCGGGGAATCCAACTTCTTCAGGACCGAACTCCCTGCCACCCCCCACCCCCCAGCTTTTTGAGACAGAATTTCTCTTGTAGTCTTGGCTGTCCTGGACTCAATTTGCAGACCAGGCTGGCCTCGAACTCACCTCCTGCCTCTGCCTCCCGAGTGCTGGGATCAAAGGTGTGCGCCACCATAGCTGGCTAAGACTGAACTGTTTGAGTGAAAGCAGACAGGGCATTTGAACTCTTGGGGTTCACTTGTGAGTCTTGGCTTCTGTGGCTGTAGCATGAGACTCTGAGCTATCGGAGTCTCTCTTTTTCCTCTCTCACACTCACACATTTATTTTATTTATTTCGTGTGGTGGTCAGAGGACGTCTAGCAGGAATAATTCTCTCCTTCCACCGTTTGGACTGCAATCAGCTCATCAGACCTGGCAGCAAGCGCCTTTACCCATCTTTCAGCCCTGAAACACGATCCTTTTCCCTTTGAGTTGAGAGCCTCCATTCAGCAATTCTCAGCCTGTGGGTCGTGACCCCTGGGGGGGGGGCGTCAAATGATCTTTCACAGCCAGCCACCTAAAACAATCAGAATACCCAGCTATTTACATTATGATTCATAACCATAGCAAAATTACGGTTATGAAGTAGCAACGAAAATAATTTTATGCTTGGGGGCGTCACCACAACAGGAGGAACTTTATCATCAGGGTCGCGGCGTTAGAAGGGTGGAGAACCACTGCTCCATAGGGTCCGTGTCTAGGTTCGCTTACCGGGTTCTGCCCTTCGAACAGCAGGGGGCGCCCTACTCACGTTGATGACTTCTTTGCCTAGCGCTCTTTCCCCAGGAGCCTTGGGATTCAATTATCCAGCTTTTCCCTGGGCAGCATGGGTAGCCGGGGACTCTGAAGAATCAGCTGACTTTTCAATTTCCCAAATTCTTGTGAACGGAAACTTTTTTTTTCCGAGACAGGGTCTCTCTGCGTAGCCTTGGCTGTCCTAGACCTGCTTTGTAGACCAGGCTGGCCTCGAACCCACAGCCATCCGCCTGCCTCTGCCTCCCAAGAGCTGGGATTAAAGGCGTGCGCCACCACGCCGGGTGTGCATGGAAACTTTTAATTGTATTATATAACTAGAATGTTACAAAGGAACATGGGGGGGGATTCATGCTATTACTCCACAGTAACTTACTACTGGAAAGTGAACTGCAGGTAAGTTAATGCAAGCACTCCTTTAGGAAAGTGGGAGAGCATGCGGTCCTGGGATTCTTAGAGCGTGGGCACAGTCAACGATTCAGCACCTTTAAGTGGGCACTTTATCCCAACTGCTGTATTAGCAAAACAAAGCCCGAAACTTGCATGTTATGAGCACTTTCATGGTGAAATAGCCTCAGGCATTGGGGTGTGTGTGTGTGTGTGTGTGTGTCTGTGCATGTGTGTGTCTCTGTATGTGTGTGTGTCTCTGTGTGTCTGTGTATGTCTCTCTGTGTGTGTCTGTATGTGTGTGTGTCTGTGTGTGTGTCTGTGCATGTGTGTGTCTCTGTGTGTGTGTCTGTATATGTGTGTGTCTCTGTGTGTCTGTGTGTGTCTCTTTGTGTATGTCTGTGTGTGTGTCTGTGTATGTATGTATGTGTCTATATGTGTGTGTGTCTGTGTATGTGTCTGTATGTGTGTGTGTCTCTGTGTGTCTGTGTGTGTCTCTCTGTGTGTGTCTTGGGTGTGTCTGTGTGTGTGTCTGTGTGTGTGTGTGTGTGTGTGTGTGTGTGTGTGTAACCATACTTGCCCTGACCAAGAATGTGGAGTGCACAGACACTGCCTAGTCTCCAGCAAAGCCGCTGGAGTCGGGCTGGAGTACTGAACCCGTGCTTATCTGTGCAGGATCTGTCCCACTAGCAGAAAGAGGTGACAAAGAAACGCCATGGGGCGAATTACATGCACACACACACCAGTGTTATAAGGACACAAAAGTGTCAGAATGTGTGTCCCTACTTCCCCCTACAGGACTGCAGTGAGTGATAGGGCGATCAGGCCAACAGCTAAGGCATCTGGCATGCATGGTGCTGGAGCACAGTGCAGGGCGAGGCTGCCCCAGTAGGAATGCTGGCCATAGTGAGTGGACTTCCTAACCTGTATGAGGTTCCACAGGCCATGTGAGGATCTAATGAGTGCATGTGTCTAAAGCAGCTGAAAGCATAGTATTTGCCGAATAAACATTAGCCATGGCTTGTCAGGGCTGATGCAGTCTTTAATTGAATCACTTCCTGATTTTAGTCTAATTTCTTCTCAATCTTAGTTTAAGACCGAAGGTTTTGCTTAGCCAGTCAAAACATTTACTGATCACTTTCCATATGCACTGCACGGTATTAAACACTAAAGATGCATCACTAGGCAAGATGCAGAATGAAAACAAAGCATCCTCACCGCACAAAAGAATACCACAGCTACCCCGGCCCTCACCTGCACTCTGCGCCTCTGCTTGAGCGGCACCACCCGTCTCTGTGTCTCTGAGGCGCCTCATCCGCCCCCTCCAAACCCACTTCTCTAGGGAAGCAGCAAATTCTCTTAACTGTTGTGCCGTCTCCGCAGCCCGTGACAGCCAGGACAGCCCAGGCTACACGGAGAAACCCGGTTTCAAGACAACAACAAAAAGAGTGGGAGCCTCCTAAAGGAAATCACAGTGTGGGGTTCTACACGAACGCACAGGGCCAGTGAGTTCCAGGTATGCACAGCGAGAGGCCTTCTCCTAACCTCTCCTCTCGTACCCTGATGCTCTTCAGGAGGTTCTGAAACGTCCCAAAGAGGGCAACTCCCTTTTTAAATTTTTATTTTATGTCTTGGAGGGGTTGGAGAAGTAGAACCCGGGCCTGAAATCACCTGCTCGGCCTCGGCTTCCGGATGAGCAGTCCTGTAGTCTGCAATCAGATCCCCACTTGCAGAGGGCCCCTCACCATCCTGGCTAGCACTCTGTAGCCGAGGTTATGCACAGTTCCAGGGCTGTGAAACTAGAACGTGGAGAAAGTGAATATGGACCAAGGTAACCACATCACTGTCAACTTCCACCCTGGAAGGCTGTAACTTCAGCAACAGTCTGTGCAGAGCCCCCTCCAGATGGTGTCAGATACCTCACTGTAAGCCTGGCTTTACAGGAAGCCTGAGCTGCTAAGAGAACACGTACCCCGGGCAGGTGTGTCACGGGTAAACAGGCTTCAGCAAGCCTCGGGAGTCAACTGCACCATATGGTACGTCTGTAATAAAATTACCTGACATTAACCTTGAACTACTTCGTGAAGACCCCTAGTTAATTACCTCTCACGTACTAGACCCTGTCTTCATAAACCTGAAGACCCATACTGACAGGAAAGCTTGGTGTCCGCATTTTCCTGGTGATGAAATAGGGAAAAAGATAAAGAGACTAAACATGAGAGAGAGAGATGCCTTATAAAGACATAAGGAAAAACCAGTATCTGTTCACACATGATCTGACACTGTACGTCAGACGGGAAGTGGTGGGTCCCCACACAAGCAATTCCCCAGCAGACTCTAGCTGGCCATTTGTACCCCCAATTCTGACACTGACTACCAGCACGTTAAGGGCGTCATCCCTCAGACTGCCTCTGCTTCAGATCACAGTGGCAAGTACTGAGTTATCACTTGGGCTGCTGCTCAGCCAGCACAGACGCAGACTTGTGGCTCCCGCTGGGTCCCCTGGGTTTGCGAGGGAAGCTCGGAGCATGCATGCTTATTCTACACCCAAAGAGCACTGCAAAGGATACAGAATGGGGCAGCCAGAAGATGGTGAAGAGATGCTAAGTGAGGCATATAGGAAGGGAGGGCTGCACGCGTGCTGTCGTAACAGGCACACCCTCCAGGTGCCTACACATACTCATTGGTCTTTCCGAAACCTGTAGACCAGGCTGGTCTCGAACTCAGGGATCCACCTGCCTCCCAAGTGCTGGGATTGAAGGGGTGCACCACCACATCTGGCTGGTTACATTTAGGGTTTTTTGTTTGTTTGTTTGTTTGTTTGTTTGTTTGTTTAGGCAGGGTCTCATGGATCCTAGGCTGGCCTCTGCCTGCATCTCCACTTCTTAGAGCCTCAGCTGTGTGTAGTCCTGGAAATCTGGAGACTGAAGTCAGGGCTTCATATGCCCCAAGCAAGCACAGGCCAGCCACATCCCCAGCCTGTGTTCTGCGCTTTCATGGAAGTTTCATTACAAAGGCTCATCCAATTGAATCGGTGGACACTAGTGACCAAGTCATCCTTCGTCTCCTGCCACTGTGTCTATGGGATTTGGCCGAAAGTCCTAATCTTCTCATCACAAGGTTGATTTCCCTGGTGACCAGCCTCCACCCTCAGGCTACGCAGGAGCCCACCAAGAGCCACATCACTGGAGCAGAGCCTGCTCCCATCACCCAGGAAGTCCCAAGGGGGTTAGAAGCTCTGCTCAGATGTTATCACTCAGGAAACACAAAGGTCTCAGGAGCCTTGGGCAAAAGCACGTGTTAGGACCAGATTCCCCCAGTGCCCCTATGTGCAAGAAATGTAGGTGCTATATGGCAGGAGCCAGTGAGACAGCGATCAAATAGGTATCTCTCCTTCTTCCTAACAGAAATCGCTGTGCTGTCTAGGGCAAGCTGAGACTCCTCTCATGATGCTGCCCTGCAGCAGAGCACTCGCCTCTGTGGAGTGGGTGGAGTGTCTTAGGCCTGTGTCTCTAAAGAGAAATCTCTCCATCAGAAAGCCCTAGACAGATTTCCAACATCGTAGGTGGGAGCTTTTCTTTACCTGTCCACGCAGACACCTCGTGAGCCTTGGGCAAGACGTCCAGACCAGCAACAGAAGCTGTTCCACACGTTGACTAAGGCTGTACTAAGGGCATCTTGCTAGTAGCTGGGGACTGCCTTTGGGTTCAAGTGCAGGGCTCCATGTAAAAGTAACCCTTTTAACCACATTTTGTTGCTTCCCCAACTCAAAATTTGAGAATGAAATATTCAATCTGAAGCTTAAAGTGTATTAATTTGGGCATTTTACTTAATTTTCACTTCCTCCAATTTTATCAAGATACATTCAGTATTAAATATATATACAATGTACAGCATAACATGAGATATAGGCTGTAAAAGATTACATTGAGATAATTAACATATTCATCGCCTCATATACATGCTTGCAGTGAAGGCACAATAAGTAAGAACATCTGATGATTTTCAAATATAAAATATATGCTGTGCAATAGACCCCCAGATTGATATACACTGTGCAATAGACCTCCAGAATGATATACCCTGTGCAATAGATTCCAGAATGATATACACTGTGCAATAGATTCCAGAATGATATACGCTGTGCAATAGATTCCAGAATGATATACACTGTGCAATAGATTCCAGAATGATATACGCTGTGCAATAGATTCCAGAATGATATACACTGTGCAATAGACCTCCAGAATGATATACGCTGTGCAATAGATTCCAGAATGATATACGCTGTGCAATAGATTCCAGAATGTATACGCTGTGCAATAGACCTCCAGAATGATATACACTGTGCAATAGACCTCCAGAATGATATACCCTGTGCAATAGATTCCAGAATGTATACGCTGTGCAATAGACCTCCAGAATGATATACCCTGTGCAATAGATTCCAGAATGACATACCCTGTGCAATAGATTCCAGAATGATATACACTGTGCAATACATTCCAGAATGTATACGCTGTGCAATAGACCTCCAGAATGATATACCCTGTGCAATAGATTCCAGAATGATATACACTGTGCAACAGATTCCAGAATGTATACGCTGTGCAATAGACCTCCAGAATGATATACCCTGTGCAATAGACCTCCAGAATGATATACCCTGTGCAATAGACCTCCAGAATGATATACACTGTGCAATAGATTCCAGAATGATATACACTGTGCAATAGATTCCAGAATGATATACACTGTGCAATAGATTCCAGAATGATATACGCTGTGCAATAGACCTCCAGAATGATATACGCTGTGCAATAGACCTCCAGAATGTCACCATCCTACCTAACAGATGCAGGGTCCTCATTGGTCAGTATCTCCCAGTGTTCCCCACCCCACCTTCTAGATTCCAGAAAGCACTATCAAGCTCTCTGCTCCTATAATGGTACTGATTTATTTACTTATTTTGGTTTTTATGAGACAAGGTTTCTCTGTGTGGCCTTGGCTGTCCTGGACTCATTTCGTAGACCAGGCTGGCCTGGAATGCTCAGAGACGTGCCCACTTTTGCCTCCCTGAGTGCTGGATCCCAGGCGTGCACCACCACCCCGAGGCTTAACTTGACTTTTAAACATGCCTCACATGACCTCTGTTGGACAGCGCAGCGTTCATCCCTCCTACCTGGCTATCTCACTTTGTATGAGCTGCTTTATCAGGATACTTTCCCCTAAGCATTGTCGCCTACCTTTTCACCTCTCACCATGTCAGAGGAGCATGTTCTGCCCGGAAAGCCATCAAATGTTTTTCACTGAGATATGGTTTCTCTGTGTAGCCTTGGCTGTCCTAGGTTCACTCTGTAGACCATGCTGGCCTTGAACTCATAGCAATCCACCCACCTCTGCCTCCAAAGTGCTAGGATTAAAGGTATGTGCCAGTACACCTGGCTTTTGGGTCAATTTTTGTTGTTGTTGTTTTTCGAGACAGGGTTTCTCTGTACAGCCTTGGCTGTCGGGGACTCGCTTTGTAGACAGGCTGGCCTCAAACTCACAGTGATTAACCTGCCTCTGCCTCTCGAGTGCTGGGATTAAAGGTTTTGTGCATCTTTTAATTTAGTTATGTGATGTAGTGGGGTGTGTGTGTGTGTGTGTGTGTGTGTGTGTGTGTGTGTGTGTGTGTGTGCGCGCGCGCATGTTGCCCAATAGGCCAGAAAAGGATATCATATTCTCTGGAGCTGGATCACAGGTGGTTACAAGCAAGCCAATGTGGGTGCTGGGAACTAAACTTGGGTCCTCTGGAAGAGCAAAAAGATCTCTTAACAAGCCAGCCCTTGGGAGGCTGAGGCAGATGGATCTCTGAGTTTGAGGCCAGCCTGGTCTACAGAGTAAGTTCTAGGACAGCCAAGGCTACACAGAGAAACCCTGTCTAAAAAAAAGAAAGCTATTGGTTATCCTGTAACATTAATGTCACTTTTGTACCAATGGGCAGTGGTTGTAGTTAACAGGATTCACGGCTGAATGAGATAGAAGATGGCTTCCCCCCACCCCCCTACCCCGCCCCAGCAGCCTAGAAAGCACCTTCTAGCTCTGTGCAAACTCACTGGCAGGGAGGATGTTTCCCAGTCTTATGATCAAAGTTTGTGGAAACTTCAGCAACAGGGTCTTATTGAGTTCTAGCAGTTTAACCAAGAGTGGTGGCACCAGCCTGTACTGTCTTAGATCTCGGGACACTCCTGACCAGGGGTATAGTTTTTCTTTTAAAATTACAGTATATGGGGCCTAAGGAGATGGCTAAGTGTGTAAAGGCGTGGAAATTAGTGTTGGATCCCCAGAACCCGCATAAACACGGAAGGAAAGAACCAACTCCATAAAGTTGTCCTCTGACCCTCACACATTCACAATGGCAAGCAAGGCAAGCATGCCTACCACATCACACACATCACCACCAACACCAGCAACACATTTTGGGGGAATTAAATCACTACTATCTTTTTGTTTTATTATTGTTGTTGTTGTTGTTTGTTTGTTTGTTTGTTTTTCGAGACAGGGTTTCTCTGTGTATCCTTGGCTGTCCTGGACTTGCTTTGTAAACCAGGCTGCCCTTGAGCCCGCAGTGATCTGCCTGCCTCTGCCTCCCAAATGCTGGGATTAAAGGTGTGCACCACCACCACCCGGCAGTCACTACTATCTTGAAATCAGTTATGATAACTTAAAAATATGCTTAATACCTATGGCAAATAATGGTATAATCTTTTTTTAAAAAGGAAAGGAAGCCAGGAGGTGGTGGTGCAGGCCTTTAATCCCAGCACTCGGGAGGCAGAGGCAGGCGGATCGCTGTGAGTTCGAGGCCAGCCTGGTCTACAAATAGGAAACAAATAGAATAGCTAAAATGCTTCACTAAAACAAACTTGTTTGACATGAGTAAGATGGTAAGAGAGGAACTGAGAAATAAAAAAGACAGAAAAAACAAAGAGCAAAATGGCGGCCATGAACTTCATGTGAGCTGCTGATTTCGCTGCTCTCCTCTGAGGATGTGAATGGCGGCCCCGCCCTGTCATTCTGAAGTGCTGTTTCCCTTCTGTGGGTCCGTCCACTGCTGAGCCAAGCTTTGGTGTCACGTAGCACATCAGAACTTGCAGGTCGGTGAATCTGAGGCAGCCCTGCCGAGGCATCCGGGGTCAGTGGTGACGAAGCCCTCTTCACCCCGACGCACCAACACTCACGGCAGGTAAGAAGCAGAGGCGGGGCTCAAACCTCTGAGCGCCAAACTGCTGAGACCCTGCTGGAGGCTGCACAGGAAGTGGGCACAGTGGACTAGCATGAAGGGTGCAGCATAGGGGAGGGACAGGCCAGCAACCTGAGGCTACACCCGCCCAGCCTATGCTGAATTTACTATAGCTGTTTTTCCTTCTTATATTTCTGCTGCTGCTGTAAGGTTCATTAATACAGAAGTGATGGATTGCCATCTTTATCCTTAGAGTTCAGGGTTATTAAATACATTCATTGCTGTTCCTGTTTCCAGAACTTTCTTCACCTGCCCAAACTAAAGCTCTAGTGCTAATACACTCCTGAATGCTCCTCCAATCTGCTGGCAACTACTGACTACTTTGTCTCTTTATGAATTTGAAACCTTTAAGGCATTGTTTAAATGAATAGAATTGTGTGGAATTTGTTCTTGTATGGCTGGCTTATTTCACTTAACATAATATCCGCAAGTTTCAGCTTGTATTGGAATCCCCTTCCTCTTTTTCTTTTTTCTTCTATTGTGAAGACATACGCGCGCGCGTGCGCGCGCGCGCGCGCACACACACACACACACACACACCTCTAGCTCCAGGGGATCTGACCCCTATTCTGGCCTCCATGGGAATATACACAAAAACACATAAAAGCAAATAAATAAATAAATAAATAAATAAAGTGGATATACAAATATCTCTTCAAATCTTGGTTTTTTATTGAGTATGGATTCATAAGGACTTTCTGGGCCACCAGACAATGTTGTCCTTTGTTTTGGGTAGAGACCCTGTTTTCCACAGCAGCTGAATCATTTTACATTTCTCCCCACCCTCCCTTCCCCTCCCCCTCCCCCCTCCCTTTCCCCCTCCCTCCCCTCCCCCTCCCCCACCCCATTTTCTCTACCTCCTCCCCAGTGCTGGCTGTTTTCTATTTTCTTTTGCCGGTTGCTCGCCCACTGGTTTTGGTTTGCATTTTGCTGATAACCAGTTGGGACTCTTCCTCAGCCTGCACTGTTTAGGTGTGCTTCCAATAAGTTGTTGACATAAGAGTTTTGGAAATTTTACACCTGCCAGTTGACAGCGTCACTGGACAATTTGTGGGGAGAATCTCCTGTCTGTTCCCAGAAGTCCTGCCTACCGCCTGCTGCCTGATGTGGGGGTGAGGGTAGGGGCACGGATTTGTGGCCCCACCTTCAGCTGTCATAACTACCAGGTCTTCAGGCCAGGACCCACCCAGCCCATCCCTGCACACATTCTGCCCAAACCTGTGGCCTTCTGAAAACTTCCAGAGCCACTCTAGGGACCACAGCTGACTTCGCCACACATTTCTCATAATCACCTCATGAACACTGGCCAAAAAAAATACTTGCCAAGCAAATTAACAGAAAAGAACTTTTCCCTGTAAACCTGAGAAAGCCAGCCAAGAATCTATGCATGAAGGCAGCGAAGGCTTGAGTGGTGCCAGGCCCTTCTGCAGCTGCAGTCCCGTGCCCGGTGCAAGTCGCTGCCCACATTTCTGGTGCTTTGCTGACCTAAAACTGCTTACTGACTTCCAGAGATGACAGCGTCAGTGGCACCATGCCCGTGTGGAGCCTTTCTTTGTTGTAGTAATTGTGCAAATGGGCAAAGGCTCCTCTGATGACTAAGTCCCTAGCAATGCTCTCAGGAGAAGCTGGTGGGCCCAGGGCACCTAACACCATCTTACCTGCCCTCTGAGGGCACTGTACATATGAGGTACACATACATACATTCATACATACATATGTACATGGAAAACACTCATGTATACATTTTATAAATATGACCATGTATGACTGGATGCCTCAGTTCCCCACCTCAGCTAATGCTGTCATGAGCCAGGAAATACACTAAGAATGTTGGGCGAAATGTTGGATCTGCGTTTAGTTAGTGAGGAGAAGGGGTTTTGTTTTGTTCTGTTTTGGTGACAGGGCCTCACGTAGGCAAGCCTTGAACCCCTGATCCTCCTTGCTCAGCTTCCCAATCCGTACTGTCATGCTTCAGTTTGGCTGAGAACATTCTGGAAAAACTCTCTGGTGGGTACGCAGCCTCGGTGTCTTGGGTGGATGTGTGTAAGGGTGAACTGCCAAGGCAGAGAGTCAGGGTGTGCTCAGCGTTAGGAAATTAGTCCCAGCAGGGCTCTAGGTGACTGTCACAGTCTCACCCCTACCTGGAGCTAAACTTTATTTCCTAACCGAGTAATTGCAGTGTTTCAGTCATCCAGATGATGGCCTTGTAGCAATTTGAACCACCTTCAATTTCAACAAATATTCCAACAACAACAACAACAAAAAGTCACCAAGGACTATAATTTATTTCTCTTTTGCTTATAACAAAAGAGAGAAATAAAATTGTTCACCTGAAGCTCTGGGGGATGATGGGAACAGTACTGAATGTTTCATTAAAAAATTTAAAAATTTATATCATTATTTTATGTGTCTGAGTGTTTTGCTTGCATGTTATATTTGCAAACCACATATGTGCCTGGTGCACTCAAAGGTAAAGGAAGGTGACAGATACCTCGGAACTAAAGTTATGGACAGATGTGAGCTGCTGTGTGGGTGCTGAGAATTGAACCCAGGTGCTCTGAAAGAGCAGCCTATGTTCTTAACCACTGAGCCATCTCTCTGGCCCCTTTGAATATCTTCTCCCTGTGTTGTTATTACTTCATTAACAGCTGGTATGTTCTTGTAAAATTATTCCTACTATGAAATCACACTCCTTGGCATTTAGCCAAAGCAACTGAAAAACATGTCCATACAGACACCTGCACACAAATGCTAACAGCCGCTTTGTTCATAGCTGTCAAAACCATTAAGTGAATGGATAAAGTGTGGTGCATTCAGAGAATGGTGTAAAATCAGCCATGAAAAGACATGGAGGAAGCCAAGGTGTCATTCAGGGAATGAAAGAAGCCAACCAGAGAAGGTGTCATGTTTTGGGATTCCAGTGTGGTGGCTCTGGCGTTCTGGAACAGGGCATGCTAGGGACAGAATAAAAATATGCTTGCTGGGCTGGAGTGGAGGAAGGGATGTGTGTGGTGCTTGTGCATACACATGTGCACATGTGCTCTATGCATGATGCAGAGGCCAGCAGAGGCCATCCAGTGGCCTGCTGTATCACTGTCCCTTCTAACCTGGAGCAAGGCTGGCAGGCAGCAAGTCCCCAGCACAGGAACATACACACACACACACACACACACACACACACACACACAAAGCTAAGATAAAATGTAAAAACCCAAACAAGTAACAAAATGAACAACAAATATTTTTTGGTTTTTTTTAGATTTTCATTTTTAATTTATTTATTTTTAACTGCTATATGAATTTGTGTCCATGTGAAAGTTTGTGCACATGGGTTCAAGTCCCCTCAGAGACCATAGGTATCAGACCACTGGAGCCAAAGCTACAGGTAGTTTTGAGTCACCTAATATGTGAAGAATAGTAAGTACTCTTGACCACTGAGCCATCTCTCCAGCATCAAAACTCTATTTAGAGTGAGTTTCTCTGTGTAGCCTTGGCTGTCCTAGAACTCATTCTGTAGTCCAGGCTGGCCTCAAACTCACAGAGATCTGCCTGCCTCTGCCTCCCAAGTGCTGGGATTACAGTGATCCACCACTACTCTGAGAAAACTAATTTTTAAAAGATTTATTTATTATGTATACAGTGTTCTGTCTGCATGTAACGACTGCAGGCCAAAAGAGGATACCAGATTTCATTATAGATGGTTGTGAACCATCATGTGGTTGCTGGGAATTGAACTCATGACCTTTGGAAAAGCAGCTAGTGCTCTTAACCTCTGAGCAATCTCTCCAACCCAAAAGCTTTTTCTTTTGTTTTGTTTTTTCAAGACAGGGTTTCTCAGTGTATCCTTGGCTGTCCTGGAACTCACTCTGTAGACCAAGCTGGCCTTGAACTCACAGTGATCCGCTCTGCCTCCGGAGTGCTGGGATTAAAGGCATGCGCCACCAACACCCGACTCCAAAACTGTTTCTAATACACACAAAATGAAAATATTTGACAATAAATGCAACTTTTTTTTTCTTTTTGAGACAGGGTCTCATTAAACAGGCCTGGCTGGCCTGGAACTACATAGATCAGGTTGGTCTTGAACTCACAGAGACTCACCTGATTCTGCCTTGTAATTGCCAGGAGTAAAGGTGTGACCCATTATGCCCAGTGCCACACAGACCACTTTTTTGGTTTGGTTTGGTTTTTTGTTTTGTTTGGTTTGATTTGTTTTTTGAGACAGGGTCTCTCTGTGTAGCATTGGCTGTCTTGGACTCCCTTTGGAGACCAGGCTGGCCTGGAACTCACAGTGATCCACCTGCCTCTGCCTCCCAGAGAGGCTGGGATTACAGGCGTGTACCACCACACCTGACAAGAACATGTTTTTCAATAAGATGTAATTATTTTTATTTTACATGTACGAGTGTCTGCCTGCATGTTTGTAAAATGCATCATGTGTGTGCCTGGTGCCCATGAAGGCCAGGAGAGGGCACCAGAGACCCTAGAACAGGCGTTACAGAGTTGTGGGCCACCTGGAGTGTCCCAGGAACTGAACATACCTCCTCTGAAAGAGAAGCCAGTCTTTTAATCACTGTGGAGCCATCTCTCCAGCTCCAAGAAAAAAAATTTTTTAAAGAAAAAGAAAATTTAAAAAAATAAAAACTGAAATTTGTAAATGCAAAAGAAAAAAGAAAACTAATGGCGTGTGTCCCTTTTAAATTGATCTGAACTTGAGCATGCTCTCAACCAAATCCAGTGTCTTCTGAGGTGAGCTGATTTTCAAATCAGTATAAAAAATAAACCTACAAAAACAGCCAGGGTGGATCATTGTGAGTTTGAGGCCAGCCTGGTCTACAAAGTGAGTCCAGGACAGCCAAGGCTACACAGAAAGACCCTGTCTTGAAAACAAAACAAAACAAAAAACAAAAACAGCCGGGGAAACTTTACAGAAGAAAGCTAAGAAGGAGTCTCTATCTCTGGGCCTCCCGTGTCAGGGGCATCGGGAAGCTCACAGATTAGGGAATTCTGAAGCAATCTGTGTCAACAGCTACATCAACGGGACAACATGATCCAAATCCATACGGAAGGGTGACATTTGAAAATGCTGGCGGAGAGATGGCTTACACAGTAACCGGCCTCGGGCAGCTGACTGCCAGCTGGAGGCCCTTTCTCCTCACACCTAAGTCAGCTCCAGGTGGCAAGGCAGTTTGAAAACGGGTGGAATACCAGAAGAAGGCTTGAGAGATTTAAAAAAGCAAACGCAAACAGGAAAGACCTTCCTAACGACAACACATTTACAACCCAGAAGACCTCATGGAAAGGACGCTACATGCTCGCACACGTATGTTGGTCAGGATTAAATTATTATTTTTTTTTTCTTGTTTGTTTTTTGAGACAGGGTTTCTCTATGTTATTTTGGCCATCCTGGACTCACTTTGCAGACCAGGCTGGCCTCGAACTCACAGCAATCCACCTGCCTCTGCCTCCTAAGTGCTGGGATTAAAGGCGTGCGCCACCACATCTGTCTTGAGATTAAATTCTTATTCTCAAAGCTTTTCAAGGGCTGGCAAGATGGTAAGCCTTGTAACTTCAGTCCCTTCCATGCCTGGCTCCCATGGAAAGATGGGAAGGGAGAATTGACTCCATGAGGTCACCTTCTGACCTCGAGACAAAAACATACACACAGCATACACACTACTAATAACAAAACAGTTATTTATTTATATTTAGTTATTGTGGGTTTTGTTTTGCTTTTTAAACCAACGCATTTTTTTAAAAAAGATTTATTTACTTATTATGTATACAATGTTTGCCTGCATGTGTGCCAGTCCACCAGAAGAGGGCACCAGATCTCATGATAGATGGTTATGAGGCACCATGGGAATTGAACTCAAGGCCTCTTGAAGAGCAGCCATGCTGTGCTCTTAACCTCTGAGCCATCTCTCCAGGCCTGGTTGTTTGTTTGTTTGTTGGTTTGTTTTTAAAAGCAGGTCTCGCTATATAAACCAGGACAGCCTCAAACTTACAAAAACTAAACTTGCCTTTGACTCCCTCCTGGACACTAGGATTAAAAATATGTGACATCATTCCTGGCGTAAATAGAAAATTTTTAAGTGTTTTGAAATGACAAACTTGGAGAAAACATGGCCCACTCTTGTGACAAAGGGCCGATTGCCTTACTTAATATATAAAGATCTACTGTAAAAAAAACAAGAGTGGGCTAATGAGACGTGTCAGCAGGTCTGACAAGCTGAGTGCAATCCCCAGAGCCTGCGCTGGAAGAAGTGAACTGATGATGCCTGCATGTTGGCTTCTGCATGTCTTCTGGGCATGCGCATACCCACTCCTGTGTGTGTGTGTGCAAGCACGTGCGTATGCACACTCACACGCGCACACATGCTCATGCACACAGGCAAAATTGTAAAACAAAGAAAAAGTACAAGTGCTAGTAGATACCAGTAACCCGACCGCACAAAAGAAAACTTAGCAAAAGAAAAGGTCGCTCCACCCAGCTTCTAACACAAGAAAACAGAATTCCAACAATGATAGGAGAAAGATGAAAATATGTAACTCACACTGCAACTGTATAGAAAGGCAAATGACTGATTCCTTTTCAGAACCACAGCTACCCCAAACGAAACAGCAGTGCTCCCCAACCGTGTGTGTGTGTGTGTGTGTGTGTGTGTGTGTGTGTGTGTGTGTGTGTGTGTCCCCTGGAACTTACCCCCAGGCACACCTGTACTCCTGGACGGCTATTACTAAGACTGTATTTCAGACGCACAGTGAGTATTATTCAACCCCTGCCCCCAAGGAATACAACTCTGACACAAACAACATGGATAAATTCTGAAGATGAGGAAGTTATGCAAAGTGAAACAAGCCAGACACCAAGGACAGCTCTAGATTGTGTTTAGCGTTTAAACTGTGCCCTATAGGCTAATGTGTTTAAACATTTGGTCCTCAGCTCGCCTTCCCTGCTACAACACTGTGACGGACTGTGCCAGCCAGAATAAACCTGTCCTTGTTTCAAGGTGGCTTTGTCATGTGTTATGTCCCAGCACGGAGAAAAGTAATACATACGAGACTTCACTTAGCCACAGCCACAGAGCTAGACAGTAGAGCAGCAGTGACCAGAGCCGGGTAAGGGGAGGGCTTGGGAAAACACTGTTCAAGAGAGAGACTCACTCTGGGGTGAGGAGAGCTACTGAGCTATTTTCATGTGCAATACTGTGAATGAAATTGAACCCTCCACTGCGAAACACTGGTAAGGTGGTAAATTGTATGTAATGCTCACTTCACTGCGACAATAGGAAGGATATTTTTATAAACCCGGAAAACAAAGGAGAGAACAGTGAGTTACCGTAGCCTAAGTTACTGAGTGCCTGTGCAGATGGGTGTTCGTAAGGGTCCAAGATGTTTCCAAAGAATATTCCAGCAGTGTAAGTAGGTTTCTGGGACGGCAGAGTCTTAGACTTTTGATAAACAGACCAGACCTAAAAAAAGATTTGGGCCATCATGCGGTAGTGTTTTTAGTAACCATAAATCATCAAAATCCCTTTTATCATCCCAGAATTTACACGTTTCGGCTGCTGCTCCTATCTATCGCTCCCACATGCACACACAGGTGTACAATCATATGTGCATGCACACACACGTGCATACAGGCACACACACACACACACACACACACACACACACACACACACACGCCATTGGTAGTGCTAACAGTCACCCTTTGGCTTCTGGGCAGTTAGGAAAAGGGCATCCGTGCCTGAGCAGGCTAAACCCCAGCTGCATGCGGCTCAGAGCAGAGAAGAGGATGACTTCCATTTGCTTCCGCCTCTCATCTGGGACCCACCTGCAGTGGGTGACACGCAAAATTGTTGGTCCCGTGGCTTTAGCCAACCTTCCCATTAGAACAGTGTTACTGTTTTATAGACTAGTAACACATGCCAGGTGTGTGTGCTGATGGCACCTGAAAATCCCAGCGCTTGAGAGGCAGAATGGACTCAAAGCCAGCCTGGACTACATAAAATAAGGGGGCTGGAGAGATGGCTCAGTGATTAAGAGCATTGGCTGCTCTTCCAAAGGTCCTGAGTTCAATTCCCAGCAACCACATGTGGCCCACAACCATCTATAATGTGGTATGATGCCCTCTTCTGGCTTGTAGGCACACATGAGAGCAGAATACTGTATAAACAATGTTATGCCCAAGTGTTGAGAAACTCCCTGAACAGACCATCCACCAGCAGAGTCCAAATGCAATGGCAAGGAAGTCTTTAATGCAGGTTCGAACCCAGGTCACCCCTCCCAAGCACTGACACAACAGATACAAGGAAGCAGCCTCTGAGAGAGGTCTTTATAGGTTTTAGACAAAGAAATGGGTTTTACAGTATATGATTGGATGGCATTTGGGCAGAAAAGCTGCAAGCAGGGAGTTACAAGCCTTGGGGTTTTATGGTTGGGTAATATGTGTAGGGGCAAGTTGTCCTATAGAAAAGATTGGTTGAAGCAGTCATGAGGGCATTAGGAACTTTGGCCTGGCTTCTTCTAATTGTTGCTATGTGCCAGACCACCTGCTGGCCAGCAGAGAGTATATTGGACTTTCCCAGGGTGAGCTGATTGTGTTGCTAGGAAATATTTTTTCTGTTTAGACTAATTTGTGGCTTTTCTGGAATCTGGGTTCAGCCCTTGGCTACGTTTAACACAAAATGGAGTTTGTCTGGTCCTTACAACAATAAATAAATAAATATTTTTTTAAAAAAAGAAAAGTTAACTTAAAAATTATAAAATAAATTTTGTTTAAAAACCCTTTTGTTTTTTGATGTTGGGGTTTTTGTTGTTGTTGTTTTGGTTTTGATTTTTGTTGTTGTTGTTGTTTGAGACAGGGTTTCTCTGTGTAACAACCCTGTCTGTACTAAACTCAATTTGTAGACCGGGCTGGCTTTGAACTCACAGAGACCAACCTATGTCTGCCTCCCTGAGTGCTGGGATTAAAGGCCTTAGCCACCACGCCCAGCTACCAGGTTTTTTTAAATTTTGTTTTGTTTTGTGTTTTTGAGACGGGGGTTTCTCTGTGTAACAACCCTGACTGTCCTGGATTTGCTTTGTAGACCAGGCTGGTCTCAAACCCGCCTACAGAGATCCGCCTGCCTCTGCCTCCCAAGTGCTGGGAGCCACCATGCCCAGCAGTTTTCTCTGACAATCACACTCAAGCTAGATATAGGCAAGACCCATTCTTTTTGTTTGTTTTATGGATATCGAACAGATAAATCTCTTCATGTATTGCAGTTCCACAACCACAATGTTCTGGGTCTCTGAACCCTGACCCTCTGTCTCAGAGGACTCTGAGAAATTCGACAATAGGCACAAGTCTGTTTTTCTCTATTTCCTGCACACCAGCTAGGCTCTAGTAACAAAAGCCACAGCTTAACAGATGGGGCCTCTTTGGACCGGCTCTCCAATGTTGACCCACCAATGTCACACCGCTGAAAAGCGGTTGTTCAGCTAACACGGCATGTGAGTAGGGACTGGTGAGATGGCTGCTGAGTGTCCGAGTCCCAGTCCCAGGGATCCAGGTAAAAAGGCGTCAGGATTCTCCACCTCAGTAACCCTAGTTTGTTCAAACTACCCTCCCTGAGCCCCTGTGCATGTGTACGTGTGTGTGTATGTGTGTGTGTGTGTGTGTGTGTGTGTGTGTGTGTGTGTGTGTGTGTGCGCGCACCGGCCAAAGGCAACCTAGCCATGTAGCCCAGACTTTGGGAAAAACAGGAAAGAGTAACTAAACTTTCTCCTCCTTCTCTGCTGTTTCTGCCTGAGTCATGCTCCATTTCCCACTGCCCTCCAACCACACAGCTGGATGATACTTTACCCTGCAGTATCTAATCCTGGGGGGAGTGAGAAAAGGTTAGAGGATCCCTTTGTTGCCCCACAGCCTGCTACTTAGGCCCTTAGGTGCATGGACTGAGTCACGTAGGCAGCTGCTCGGGGAATCTTCTTCTAAGATCAACTTAGGCAGATATTGGCTGCTTATCTTTGGCTCATACACTTGCGATGCCCTAATGTACCTTGAAAATGAACCGTCATAGTCTCTGCAGTGGTGGCTGCTTTTCTATACGTTTGCCCAGTCCTGGTTCCAATTTGAGAAAGAAAACACCACCACAGCCGGGGATGTTTTCCCTAAATATGATAATTTTGCCTAGGCTTTCAGCCAAGGAAAAACAGACATGACTCAAGACCAATCACATGGCCAGGACCTGACACCCTTCGGCTCACAGGCTCCGCCAGCCCCCGAAGGCAAGGGTGAAAAAGTTAGAGGTGGTGTAACTCTGTCCTCAGGGGCTCCCGTGTAGCTCTGTGCCTGCATGCACCGGCAAGGCAGCAGAAGTGTGGGGCAGGTGCGGCCAGGCAACGCCCTGTGGGAACCACAGCAGGGACAACAAGCATGTGACACAGAGAAAACAAGCTCGAAAAACACTGACTGAGGTGAGAGGTGCTGGTGAGCCAGCTAGGGCTCTGAGGAGGAGGGAAACTTGGTGATGGCACACACCTGCAATCCCAGCACTCGAGGCTGGTAGGAAGACAGTGTGTGAGCGTGACGCCAGTCTGGGTCACAGGGGGTCTTGTCTCAGTAACAAAACAAGGGAGGCAGTACTGTGTGCTCTGAGGTGGTGTCTTTGATCTTGTTAGTCAACAAGTCGAAAGGCAAGAGTATGAGTTTCTAGAATAATCTACCAGGCTCAGCTACGTCAGAAGCATTGAATTTAGAACTTTTCCCAGTCATTGAGAGGCTGTTGAATGGGAAGCTGTTTGTTTTGAGATCAAGCATGCCTGGACATTTGTCTGTTTGTTTGTTTTTGTTTTTTAGTATAAAAGTGTATAAGACAACCCTGAGCTTCTTTACAACTTGATAATCTTGTTTTGTTTTTCTTTTTTGTTTTCGTTTTTGTTTGTTTTTCAAGACAGGGTTTCTCTGTGTAGCCTTGGCTGTCATGGACTCTCTTTGTAGACCAGGCTGGCCTCAAACTCACAGCGATCCACCTGCCTCTGCCTCCAAGTGCTGAGATTAAGGCGTGCACCACTGTGCCCAGGCTACACTAGATAATCTTAGAAATAGGAAAGCAGATGGGAGAAAGTGAAAGGAAGAGAGCTGTAGGTCGTGTTCTGAACTGAGCTGTGTCCCTAGCTCACATGCTGGAGCCTGAACCCTTGCCCTCAGTCCATGACCTGACACTTTCAGATTTAGTTTATGAGATTGAAGGGCGAGGCTGGTGCTGGGGGTTGGAGGGGGTGGAAGGCTACAGTGTGTGGGGGCTTGGGGTGTAGACTAAGGGTTGAAACACTTAGAGGGTTGAAGGGTGTGGAGAGTGTGGGGGGTTGGAGAGTGCAGAGGGCGGAAAGGCTAATGTGTTGGAGGGTTAGGGAGTGGCAGGCATCCCTGGACTGGATCATGTAGGGGGTTCAGGGCTTGCAGGGGTCTAGAGCAGTGGTTCTCAACCTTCCTAATGCTTTGACCCTTTAGCACAGTTCCTTGTATTGTGGTGACACCCCCCAACGATAAAATTATTTTTATTGCTACTTCATAACAAATTTTGCTACTGTTATGAACTGTAGTGTAAAATCTGTGTTTTCCGATTGTCTTAGGTGACCCCTGTGAAAGGATCATTTAATCCCCAAGGGGTGCGAGAACTGTTGGTGGACAGGGTGTGCGGAGAGTTGTCATGGGTGTGGCGGGCTGGGGGACGTAGGAAAGCGGGGAGGATGCGGCTGCATCTAAGGAGCTGAGGCTTCCGGAAGCAAGGAGAGTATGCGGCCGCTCCTTCTCTGGCGCCTATTAGGAGACAGGGCCTTGCCAGTAACTTGATTTTGGACTTTGATCCTCTGGAACAGCAAGGCAGTAACTTTTTGTTTTTGCAGCCAGGGCTACATAGAGAAACCCTGTCTCAAAAAAAGAATACAACAACACAGAGCGAGAGAGAGGTGGAGGGACAGGGAGGGATGGAGGGAGGGAGAGAGGGAGAGAGAGAGAGGGAGGGAGGGAGGGAGGGAGGGAGAGAGAGAGAGAGAGAGAGAGAGAAATACAAAGCTGGCCATGGTAGTGCACACCTGTAATCCCAGCACTGGAGGAGGCAGAGGCAGGTAGGCCTCTGTAAATTTGAGGCCAGCCTGGTCTACAAAGCAAATCCGGGATAGCCAGGGCTACACAGTGAAACCTGTCTCAAAAAAAAAAAAAGAAGTGTGAAGCTTTACTATTAAACAACAGGGTGAGAGCACAGCTCCCCACAGTCAGCTCTGCACAGTCAGCACAGAGCACACACCTCACCTGTGTGGGGCTCCATAGAGCACCACACACCAATGATGATCTTCAGCACAGCTGTTTCCCCCAGTATCAGCTAAAGAAGACCCTGTGCTCCCACAGGGCTCATGTTCCGTGGAGCCCTTAGCCTTGACAGGCCATCTCAGGGTTTACATCTGAGACCTTGCTTGATACTCTGTTCTCAGACAGTTTCCGTACTCAGGCTGCCAAAGGTGTGTAAGAGTTCACACTCTCCAAACATGGTGGCTAGGACTGAGATTTGGAGGATGCAGGAGTGGAGCATCACTCCTTGGCCTGGAGTCAGAGAAACCAGAGGCATCTACTTCAGGATCAGGGATCTAGCTAAAGCCATAGGCTTTGCCAGGCATTGCACAAGTGTGCGGACTTTTCTCCTTCTATAACAGCCTTCCTAGTAAAAACATTACTTTCTTTTAAAGATTTATTTATTTATTATTTGTACAGCATTCTGGCTGCATGTGAGACAGCAGGCCAGAAGAGGGCACAAGACCTCATGATAGATGCCTATAAGCCACATGACCTCTGGAAGAACAAACAGTGTTCCTCCTCTTCCTCCTTCTTTTTGACAGGGTTTCTCTGTGTAGCCTTAGCTGTCCTGGACTCACTTTGTAGACCAGGCTGGCCTCGAACTCATGGAGATCCACCTGCCTCTGCCTCCCAAGTGCTGGGATTACAGGCGAGGGTCACCACACCTTGCATCAGCCAGTGCTCTTTAACCTCTGAGGCATCTCTCCAGCCCAGTAAACACATTCTTAATGAGTCAGTTACACTCACATCCTCACTTTAGAGTCTGGATCCAGGGCTAACAGTCATCTAAACACCATCTCAGGAGGAGACACCACAGGAAGCCCCAGAGGACTGACCGGGCCGTGCACGCAAGCCATTCACTATTTTAACATATTGATGAGCAGTTACCCCTGGTAGCAACGTTACACTCAACTCAAGTGTTGAGTTCTCCTATCCAGCAGGTAGCTTTGACTTAGTGTTAGCATCCCGTCACTAAGCTAAAACACCTGGGGAAAAAGCAACGGACTGAAGGAAAAGGTTTACTTTGGCTCATGAGTTTTATCGGCCTCAGGGCTTTGAAAGCTCCAGTGCACAGTCCCCGAACCTTGTTGCTTTGGGCCTGTGGCTGCATAGCACATCACTGTAGCCCATGTAGTAGAGAAGACTGCTTATCTCATGGGAACCAGGCAGCTGAGGAGGAGGACGGGGTCAGCTGGGGGTGTGGCATTTGTCTAGTGTACATGAGGCCCTCACCCAGTTCAAGTTCCAGGCTGGGGTCCTGACATCATGGCCCCACTGACCTCTTTCACTAAGCCACACCTCCTAACGATTCCATCACCTCCCAGGAGTGACAAGGCCTGAGGACATACCTTTCAACACACTGGCGTCTGTGGGGACATTCTGCAAGTGGGGACACAGTTAAGCCACTGAACTAGACCACTCCATTAGAATGAAAAGTTTATTGGGGGGCCAAACTTCCAGGCTGTCTTATGGGAAAGCAATCGGATTTTATATGATGATCAGTAAGGTGGGGGTAGACTGTTCAGAAAGAGATGGCCTTGCTGAAGGTAAGTGACTATGAGGGTGGGCAGATAAGGGAAGTAGTGGCTTTCCTGGTAAATAGAACCCTGCCATACAAGATTCCTGAGGACTGCTGAGCTTAGGTCTATGCTTATATAGTAAAGGCCTGGTCCATCTTTTTTTTTTTTTTTTTGTCCATCTTCTTACTACATTATCAGCAGCATTTTGGGGGGCCTACTTTGGGCCTAACATATTCAAGATCTAAACTATAGCAATTCTTACATTTTGTTTTTTTCAAGATAGAGTTTCTCTGTGTAGCCCTGGCTGTCCCGGAACTCACTCTGTACATGAGTCTGGCCTTGAACTCAAGAGATTTGCCTGTCTCTACATCCAGAATGCTGGGATTAAAGGCTTGTGCCACCACTCCCAGCTACATTTTAGAATTTTTAAAAGTACATTTATCTATTGAGTGTGTGTGTGTGTGTGTGTGTGTGTGTGTGTGTGTGTGTGTGTGTGTGCCCACACGTGTAGAGGTCAGAGGCCAAGTTGAGGAAGTCAGTTCTTTCCTTACATCATTCGGGTTCTGGGGAATCAAACTCATGTTCAGGCTTGAGGCAGGGGAATGCATTTACCTACCGAGCCATCTCACTGTCCACCAGCGTTGTGTTGTAAATGGCCACAAGTTCTTGTTTCCATTAAAGGTCAGGTCTATGTCCCTTCCCTAGAGTCCAGCTCTTCGTAGAGAAACTGGCTGAGTGTTTAATGACACTGAATTCAAGCCCTGGCTGCTCTAGGACTTCCTTTGCTAGGTGAGACTGCTTCGGGTTTGTTGTTTATTTTTGTTATGTTGTTGTTTTTTCGAGACAGAGTTTCTGTGTGTAGCCTTGGCTGTCCTAGACTCACTTTGTAGACCAGGCTAGCCTAGAACTCACAGCAATTCCCCCTGCCTCTGCCTCCCAAGTGCTGGGATTAGAGGTGTGCTCCACCACTGCCCGCCTAGGTGAGACTGTTAAGCTATGGGGTTGGTAAAACCTAAACTGCATTTCCAGGGAAAGGATGTACTAGAGTCTTATATGTAGTCTGATGATGTCTTTCTTGAGGCTGAAGTATTTAGTTTATTGAATATAGCTGGACTTAAGTTGTCACTTTTTTCTATCTGTTTTTAACTTGCATCATCAGGGTTTTCACAATCATTTTTTTTTTAATCCTTAGGTTTAATAAAGATCCTGACTACATCTCTGATTTGGTGGTGGCATGGGAGATTAGAAGGACGGCTCAGCAGTTAAGAACATACTTTTCTTGTAAAAGAACTAACTTTGAGCCCAGCACCCATATCACCATCTCTAACTCCAGAATCCCTTTGGCCTCTGTGGACTGAGAGGCAATCCTTTATATATATATATTATGTATACAGTGCTATGCCTTCATGTGTGCCTGCAGGCCAGAAGAGGGCACCAGATCTCAGTATAGATGTCTGTGAGCCACCATGTGGTTGCTGGGAATTGAACTCAGGACCTCTGGAAGAGCAGACAGTGCTCTTAATCATTGAGCCATCTCTCCAGCACTCCCCCCTTTTTTTTAATCTCAGAATTTTCTAGATAATTGCTGATGTCAGTAAACTCTAAATTTTGGGTTTTGAGCTTAATTTTAAAAAACTATTTTCATTTTGTGTCTGTAGGGTAAAGGTAAAAGCTCATTTCTGGGTTCAAAACCACATCAATCCCTGAGTCGAAAACCCACAAATCTGTAGGCTCACTCCAAGCTCAGGACTTGAAGTTCCACTAATCCCCATCCTGGAAAACTCAGCCCCCAAGAAACTCTATATAAAACCTGCCTCCAAGCTGGGCAGTGGTGGCGCACACCTTTAATCCCAGCACTTGGGAGGTAGAGGCAGGCAGATCGCTGTGAGTTCGAGGCCAACCTGGAATCCAGGATAGTCAAGGCTACACAGAGAAACCCTGTCTTGAAAAACAAACGGGGCTGGAGAGATGGCTCAGAGGTTAAGGGCACTGACTGCTCTTCAGGAGGCCATGAGTTCGGTTCCCAGCAACCACATGGTGGCTCACAACCATCTATAGTAAGATCTGATGCCCTCTTCTGGCCTGCAGGTGTACATGCAGGTAAAGCGTTGTATGCATAATAAATAAATAAACCTTTAAAAAAAACAACAACAAAACCTGCCTCCAATTCTGTCCCCTGCTGCTTCTCATCTGAGCGGAGGTACCAACCCTCTTGTGTCTTTCCCAATAAGTCTCATGTGAAGTTTGTTGTGTGGTTGTGATTTTGTGGTACTCCTTGCCTCCTGGCTGCTAGGATACCATTTCCATCCAAGCTGTACACTTACATAGAGAAATTTTTTTCCCTCAGAGCTGTAACACTTACAATGTGTTGAGTCTCCTGGAACTAGAGCTGTTGTGAGCCACCACGTGAGTGCTGGGAGAAGAACCTGTATCCTCTGGAAGAACAGCAAGTGTTTGTACCTGCTGAGCCATCTCACCAGTCCTTGTGAGCTTAATTTTTGTTATACCATGTTTTCTCTACTACACATGACAATGATTATGAAGTCAAACTCAGGTTGAATCATATTTAACTGAAATCTTCATAAGTAAAATTTGGGTGTTGACTCAAATAGTGATTTTACTATTGTTGTTGGGTTTTGGTTTGGTTTTTGAGCCAGTGTCTCATGGAGCCCAGGCTGACCTTGAAGCAGCCGAGTAGCTGAGGATGAGAATTTTTCCATGGCAGTTTCCTCGGGGATTAAAACCTTCCGTCTTGAAAAGAAGCTCCTTAAGACACAAGCTATAAAGGGAGTAGGAAAACAACAGGATTTCTACAGGGAGGTGGAACAATAGAATGTTCTAAGGAGAGGTAAAACATTCCATCTGTCTGGGAAGCTCCTTAGTCTCAGGAAGTAAACAACTCGATGTCTTCAGGAAGTCCCTGAAACTGACCAAACTCTCAAACATACCTAAGTAGTAAGGAATGCTCAGAGACAAGCTGAACTGCCTGGGAAAGGTTCAGGTCAACTGAGCCACCTGGAAAGGATGCCCTCCTACCTGTTCAGCGGTCTGCAGGTTACAAAGAACACTCCAGCTTCCAGGTTTTGTGAAGTCATTCATGATGGCGTGGGCTTTGGTTATGCAGCCGTCTTTGAGTTATGTCTACTCACATACATAACCCAAATAAAACTCTTTGGTTCACCAAAACAACTTTGGCAGTATCCTTACTTTGGTCTGTCATTGATTTTCTATCTTGATGTTTGCCATATCTTCCAGGAAAAGTGTCACACAACAACCACAAACTCTTGATCCTTCTAAGTCTTGGAACTACACATTTTATGGCTGTGTGCTCCCTGTCCCAACCTTGTAACACCCCCTCAACATTTCTTTCTTTGTTTGTTTGTTTATGTGGGGAGAGAGCAGTTTGGGGGGCAGAAGGCGACCTGCAAGAACTTAGCTCTCTTCTTCCTCCATGTGGGTCCCAGGAATGGAGCTCAGGTCGTGCAGCTTGGCATAAAGCATTGTTACTCTCTAAACAGATACCTTTTTAAGCCATTGTTATGTGGAGACGATGCCGATACAGTCCATGCGCAGGAGCTGGGGAGACGGCCCAGTGCTTGAGAGCACTTGCTGCTCTTGCAGGGTGCCCTGGTTCAATTACCAGTACCCACTTGCTGGTTTACAGCCAGCCATAACCCCAGCTCACTTCCAGGAGATCCAACAGGTATGCAGATACAAGCACCTAAAACATTCATCACATAAAGTAAAATCTTTTTTTTAAGATCTATCTAAAAGAGAAACTACACATGGAAGAGATTAAAGCGTGTGCTGATTGAGTAATTGTGGGAAAGAAGACAAGTAAAACTGGAGGCAATTAACATTTATTGGTTCCTGGCTATGTTCCCAGAAAACGAGTATATGTATATAAGCCAAGGACAGCGATGCAGCCCTCACAAAGAGATCAAGGCTGACGGGAAATGCACCTGCATGCTCTGTAAGTACCACCATTATGGAGGTCCCATGAAAACCTGACCAACTCCAGCACATGATCCAGCTGTCCCACTTTAGGCACATGGCCAAAGGACATGCCGTTAGCATACTGCAGAGACACCTGCACTCCCATGTACCCTGCAGCACTGTTCACAATAGCCAGAATATGGACTCACCAAGACAGCCACTGATGGATAAATGGATAAAGAAAATATGTATGTGCACCACAGAAGAGCACCCATCCATCCAAAGAATGACATCACATCATTATAGCACAGTGGGTGTGAACATGAGGCCAATGTGCTACAAAATAATCCAGACGCAGATAGAGAAATACCATGTCCTCTCTCACATGACGAGGCTTTAGGAAAATTATAAAGTGGACCCAAATGTTCAAAACTAGTGTTGACCAGAAGTTGAGAAGGGCACATGGTGGTGTAGCACTGGATAATGGGTACCCAAGCAGTCAGCAGAGTAAGAGGGAAGGAGAACATTCAAGGGAGTTTGGCTTATGATATATAATGCACACATACATATATTGCTGCATATTTGATGGAGAAATAGAAAGGAGGATCTTACAAGCTACAGGTGAAACGAAATGAGCTAGAAATGCTAATTATCCTCATTTAAGTTGTGCCGGGTGTGGTGGCACACGCCTTTAATCCCAGCACTCAGGAGGCAGAGGCAGGTGGTTCTCTGTAAGTTCGAAGCCAGCCTGGTCTACAAAGTGAGTCCAGGACAGCCAAGGCTACACAGAGAAACCCTGTCTTGAAAAAAAATTAGAGTTAATCCTCATGGCTTTTTCAGAGAACCATAGCATTATCCCTATAAGTTTCTGTCTGGGCTAGGTAGTGGTGGCAGAGGCGGCAACGGTGGTTGTGCACACTTCTAATCCCAATACTTGGAGGCAGAGGCAGGAGCACCTCTGTGAGTTCGAGGCCAGCCTGGTCTACAAAGTGAATCTAGGACAGACAAGGCTACACAGAGAAACTCTGTCTCGAAAAACCAAAAACAAAAACAAAAAAGAATCCTATGGCAACAGACACATCCTTTCACAGAAGCCTGGCCTACATGTCTCCGCAGCGTACAAGGGTCCATTCTCTTCCTGATGGCCTCTCTATTAAATTCTATTTTTTAATTAACCTGCTAAAAATACCTTTCAGGGTTCAGTAAGATGGCTCAGTGGGAAAGGCCCTTGGCACCAAGCCTGAATTTGATTCCCAAGACCCACATGGTGGCAGAGAAGAAATTTCTGAAAGTTATCCTCTGACTTATAGACTGTGACCTCATAGATGCACACATATATATGTGTGCACACACATGCACATATATGTACACATGCACACACTTGTACACACATATGCACACACATTTAATTTTTTTAAAAAGTTGTGCTTGGCTTTAATCCTCTGGAGGTAGAGGCAGGTGCATCTTTGTAAGTTCAAGGCCAGCTTGATCTATATATTGAATTCCAAGCTAGCCAGGATTACATAATGAGACCCTATCTCAAAAATAAAATGTTTTGGGGGCTGGAGAAATGGATCAGTGGTTAAGAGAACTGCCTGCTATTCCAGAGGAGCTGGGTTCAATTCCCAGCACCCACATGGCAGTTCACAACTGTCTCTAACTTGAAGATTTGAAACCTTCACACAGATATACATTCAGGCAAAACACAAATAAATGCACATTAAATAAAAATAAATTAATCAAAAATGTGTTTTGTTTGTTTTTTTTGAGACAGAGTTTCTCTGTGTTAGCCTTGTCTGTCCTAGATTCACTTTGTAGACCAGGCTAGCCTGGAACTCACAAGATCTGCCTGCCTCTGCCGCCCGAGTGCTGGGATTAAAGGCGTGCACTACCACATCTGGCTAGAAAAGAATGTATTTTAATAAACTGGGGAATAGTAAGGTGCCTGTTGTGTCAAGCTAAGGCAGGAGTCAGCCCTCCTGAGACGCAGGCGACACCTTCCTGGCCCATACTTGATTTTAGCTTAGCAAGTCCCATAGCAGACTATTTATTGGTCTCCCAGGCCTTAACATCGCTGAGCCTGTATTGTGGTCAACCATTAAGTTGTACTGTTTATGTTCTAATAAGAAAGCACACGAATCTATATTAAAAAGGAAAGCCAAGGGTTCTCCTTGAGCAGTCACTCAGCATTGTTGGTATTATTATTATCATATAAGGCACTGGAATAATAATAATAATTGTTATTATTATTATTATTGATACTGGGCCTGCCAAATACCAGGAAAAGTGAATGCGTACACAGCCATGACTGTTCAGAATCACAGTGGCTTAAGGAACAACTCCCTTAGCACACCCCGACTTTCCTGGGGGCAGTCTCTGCAGCACAGCCTCTGGGAGCTGACTTGAGACCTGGTAGAAAAGGAGTTAGATCTGAGGAGATAAGGGAGACCTCAGCTGTATCTTGGTAGCTGTGCCTCCTAACAGCCAGGATGCCCTTTGCTGTTACACATCCTTGACACTGCAGTTAGGGCTTCCGGCTGCTTCAGAAGCTACATCCCAGGTACTTTCCCAGTTACAAAAAAAAGATTTGTTTACTTATTATGTATACAGTGTTCTGCCTGCATGTACACCTGCAGGCCAGAAGAGAGCACCAGATCTCATTATAGATGGTTATGAACCACCATGTGGTTGCTGGGATTTAAACTCAGGACCTCTGGAAGTGCAGTCAGTGCTCTTA
This sequence comes from Acomys minous, assembly GCF_964271855.1. Classification (NCBI taxonomy): domain Eukaryota; kingdom Metazoa; phylum Chordata; class Mammalia; order Rodentia; family Muridae; genus Acomys; species Acomys minous. The sequence goes on from NC_140485.1 coordinate 5,407,751, forward strand.
ACCTCTGACCCATCTCTCCAGCCCCATTTATTTATTTATTTAGTTGGTTGGTTGGTTTTTCAACACAGGGTTTCTCTGTGTAGCCCTGGCTCTCCTTGAACTCAGAGATCCACCTGCCTCTGTCTCCCAAGTGTTGGGGTTAAAGGCATGCACCACCACTGCCTGACTTATAATGTCATTTACAATGTGATTTTTACCTCTGGCACACCTTGCCAGCCTTAAAAAAAAAAAGAGTTGGGGTTTATTGTCATACATGTGTGAGTGTGTGTGTGTTTGTGTGTGTGTGTGTGTGTATGTGTGTGTATGTGTGTGTATGTGTGTGTGTATGTGTGTGTGTATGTGTGTACGTGTGTGTATGTATGTGTGTGTATGTGTGTATGTGTGTGTGTATGTGTGTGTGTATGTGTGTATGTGTGTGTGTATGTGTGTGTGTGTATGTATGTGTGTGTATGTGTGTGTGTGTGTGTGTGTGTGTGTGTGTGTGTGTGCAGGCCAGAGGCAGACATTTGGTGTCCTCTTCCATGATTTCCACCATATATATTTGAGGAATCATTTGAGAAAGTCTTTTTTTAATTAATTTTTTAATTTTATGTGTATTGATGTTTTGCCTGCGTGATTGTCTGTGTGAGGGTGTTAAATCTTGGAGTTACAGACAGTTGTAAGCTGCCATGTGGGTGCTGGGAATTGAACCTGGGTCCTTTGGAAGAAGAACCGCTGATCCATCTCCCCAGGCTCCTTGAGATAGGGTCTTCTGAAGGCAAGGGTGCCCCGGAACTGGTGGCGCTAACGATGACCTTAAGCCTTTCATCTTCCCATCACTAGCTCTCAGGGGCTGGATTATAGGCATGTCACCACATCTAGTTTTAAATCTTATTTTTTAGATAAAATCTCTCACATTCTGAATCTGGTGTTTGTTGTTTTGGCTAGGCTGGGACAAGGAAGCCTACCTAGCCCACCCTAGCCCATTTTAGCCCACCCCAGCCCACCCTAGCCCACCCCAGCCCACCCTAGCCCACCCCAGCCCACCCTAGCCCATTCTAGCCCACCCCAGCCCACCCCAGCCCACCCTAGCCCACCCTAGCCCATTCTAGCCCACCCCAGCCCACCCCAGCCCACCCTAGCCCATTCTAGCCCACCCCAGCCCACCCTAGCCCACCCCAGCCCACCCCAGCCCACCCCAGCCCACCCCAGCGCGGGGGCAACAGACACGAGCCACTACACTCAGTTTTCGTGTGGGTGCTGAGGATCTCTGCCTAGCGAGCCATCCTGCAGCCCACCCACCTGCAATATAAATAGTAGCAAACTATTCTGAATCTTATCCTCTTGGTTCAGTACGTCTTGTAGGTGGTTCCAAATAGGACTGAGCCTTTTGGGACTGGGGAGCTAGTCATGTAAACGAGCCGGGCTGGAGCTCTGCTTTAGAATCCCAGCACTGAAGACTGGCAGATCCCTGGGACCCCATGGCCTTGTTAGTAAGCTCCAGGCCAATAAGAGACTCTGTCTCTAAAGAATGAAATCTAAAGTGTAGCCTCTACATGCACACACATGCATGAGCACAAGTACGTCTGTGCATACACACACACACACACACACAAAGGAAGAAAGAAAAGAAAGAAAGATTGAGTTTTCCTTTCCTCCATTGTTTTTCCTTACACCAAACTCGGTTATTTCTAGTTCTTTTGGTCTATTCCCAAGAATAGCAATATCAAGGCCCCCAAAAAAGCCCAGTAAACTCAAAGCCGTTAAGAGGCTTAGATTTACATAGTAATTGGATCTTATTTTCATGTCTCTGGGGCCTACCAGAGTAATCTCCAACAGCAGCCTCCACAGAAAGACCTAGATCAGATAGTTGGCTTGCTAGAGCTTGGCCCTGAGGCTAGCGCTTAATAATTCACTTCAAACAAGGCTATTAGCGCCCTGCCTGGCAAGGAGGGAGGCAGCGGGCCTCCATGTGTGGCTCTGGATCCCTAAAGCGCCCGCCTGTCTGCTCTCCTCTCACCTGTCCCACCTCCCCCAACAAAGAGCCACCAAAGGCAGGGCCTACAAGTGTCTCTTAGGGCCATGATGAAAACCGGGGAAGCCCTGGGATTCAAAAGAACAGGCAGACATTTGAACCCACAGAGGCAATCCCATCCCTACCCTACCCCATAAGGCCAGGTTGTATGGACAGGTGTCTTGGTAAATGGACAAAGATACAGCAATCTTTGCTAGGGGAATATTTGGAGAACTCAGGGCAGGAACCAGCAGGCTTATTCTGAAGGAGCCTGTAGTAAACATTTTAGCCTCTATGGACCAGATGATCTGTATGGTGTCAATTCTGTCTTGTGCATGAAAGATCAGACAGTACCTATACCAATAAAATGCCATTTACAAAAACAAGTGCCATTCAGGCTGCTGTCGGCAGACCCCAGCACAGAAGTTAAAAAGAGAGTGAACACTAGACCTTCTCTTAGCTACTTGAGTGAAGAAAGTATTTTTCTTTTTCTTTCTTTCTTTCTTTCTTTTTTTTTTTTTTCAAGACAGGGTTTCTCTGTGTAGCCTTAGCTGTCCTGGACTCACTCTGTAGACCAGGCTGGCCTCGAACTCACAGCAATCTGCCAGCCTCTGCCTCCCAAGTGCTGGGACTAAAGGTGTGCACCACCACACCCAGTGAGAAAGTATTTTTTCATGTCTTCATTTGACAAACATTTACATGGTACCAAGGCAGGAGAAAACTGTGGAGGTTGATGCTGCAGAGATTAACCAGAAAAGGTGACAGCCAAAGACTGTAGCCCTTAGTCTGTGTGAGTTTCTGTTAGGCATGGGAGCAAGCTCAGAAAAGCCCAGGCTGTAAGACCTTGGGAGAGGTGGACACTGCTAATGACCCAGAGAAGACCACTGTAAATCTCCCTCTGCTGCTCTCTCCCCTCTTGCCTGATGACAGGTGAGAAGCAACATTGTTTTACACTCCTCTGAATCTTTCCCTCAGTAAACTGTCTTCTTTCTTTAACTCACTGCGAAGAGGCACACACCCCGGGAACTCGGTGGCTGCCTTCAAGCCCGGGATCTGTGCCTGTTTCACTATTTTCCAGCTGTTTGTAGGAGCCTCGTCACAGCAATGCATATAGTTACCTCACTGGCCCTAGAAGCCTGTGCCATACTCTGAGGTTGGGAACGCTGCCTGGAGCTACACAGTGGTAAAAGTAAGCGTGATGCTCTTCCCTCACCCTCTGTTGTGGAGCACAGGTGCCCTCTGAGGATGAACTTCCACTGTGCGACTCATCTCCCTGCCCTGGGCTGGAGGCAGCCATGAGGCTGAAGTCAAGAGGGCTCAGTTCCAGCTCCTCTCAAGGAGCCCCAGGCCTGAGGGGCAGTGCTAATGCAAATGTACAACACACACACCAAGCTGGGACTCAGGGCTCATTCCATTTATAGCAAGGTCAAGATGGAGAAAAGTCACCGGAGAAGATAAAGGTCAGCAAAGTGAGGATCCTGGAGAGGCACCAGAAGCCTCTGCAGCACCGGAAAGGGCCCTGACCTCTGGGTAAACATCTGCTATACCCAGGTAAGAAGTCAGCACTCAGGCACAAAACAGAAAGATTTCAAGGAACGAGGAACACACAGGTGTTGGGAGCTGGTAGGTATGGGGCAGCGAATGCAGCTTCCTGAAGCCTCCTTTAGGGCGCTGTGCTACCCTCACATCCGGGGCCCATCCAGCTCCTCAGAATTCTACTGGGCAGGGAAGCACTACAGTTTGGACAATGGCACAATAAACCAACCTGTGGGCAGCCCATAAGCCGATTTGGGCAGATCTGGGGTCCTCGGCACAAATCTGGTTACGCACATGGATCCACAACAGAGCCACCCATCCAGACTGACCCAGAAAGGAACCCAGTTCGGATCTTACCTGAAGCCCTGCAAGGGGAGGCCTGGCTGTCAGCTCCTTTATGCTGGGTCCTCTTGCGCCCCTGTGCACCTTGCACAGGGAGGTTGAGCAGCTCGGCGTTAGATTGCTTAGGACTGGTGTGGCATGAGTGGTGTGGACACCGATCAGCCTGTGCTTTGGTGCTGACTGGCCTTTTAAGTTTGGCTTTGCACATTCTCCCTGAAAAAAATGAAAGCTCTGTGCTCATTACCAGCCCAGGTCCCACACTGTCACCTCTGACTGGAAAGCCAGTCTCCCTTCAGTGTGGGGGCCTCAGCTCTCAGAATCTCAGCCCAAGAGATGGCTCCCACTGCTCCACACTTCTTTATTTCCTGCCTCTAAGTGTCAGTTAAAAGCAAGCAGAGCTGGTAGAACTTGGTCCCTCACTGTCTACTGCACTGTACTCAACCACTCCTTTACTCACTCGTAGGCCTCGCTATGAGCCCATCACGCACCCAAGTCCCTAGCCACATGGCTATACTACCCTCCCACTTAGCAAAGCCATCCACTCACCTGCCTCCGTGTATAGCCACAAGCCATCTGCAACACCACCATCCGTTTCTCTCACACATCCATCCTTCAAGGGCCTAGTGCTCTTTAAGGCTGATTTTCTTCTTGAGGTCTACTTATGTGCTAGGGTTTACCATAAGGTGAGGTCATGGAGTGTCGCTGTAGTCAGGAAGCTATCACACACCCAGACAGAAGGGAGGGGAGCTAAATGCTTAGGCCCTACTGTCTGATTTGTCTGCTCCAACCTACCAATTTTGGCTTTGTTTCTTCCTTCTTTTGAGCCGAAAAAACAGGTCAAGTAAATGAGAAAAGGGTTGTCAAAACTTTGCTTTAAAAAAAAAATGAGTCTAACTATAAAAATCTAATTACTTTGATTTACTTTTTTTTTTTTTTTTTTTTTTTGAGACAGCTATTATGTAGCCTTGGCTGTCCTGGAACTCATGTAGACCAGCAGGCCTCAGACTCGCAGAGCTCTGCCTCTGCCTCCCAAGTGCTGGAATTAAAGGTCTGTGCCACCTCACGAGGCTGCACGGATTATCCTTGAACCATGCATGCTTTATGCAATGTGACTTTTCAGACATATAAATCCAACGAATCTGGACTGACCTGTGACTTGCTTTGTCCAGAAAATGTGGCAGAGTGATAGGCCACTTCTGAGGTGGCCCTCCATAAGCACACATCCTTTCCCTCCACTGTCACTGTCTCTCTTTTCCATCTGTCTCCCACTCTGAAGCTTTATCTTACCTCCACCCATGTCAGTAAGTCAGAGAGACTGCATGGATCACAAATTGCCACCACCTTGGCCTGGCCTGGCCTGGCAGCAGCTTCCAGAGGCTGAGGTGCCTAGCTGACTACAAAGGAGCGGAAGCCAGGACCAGCTCAGCCTGAATTAGTTATAAACCATCAACAAATAGTGTCTTTTTCTAATCCACTAAGTTGTTTGGAGGGTTTTATGCAGAACTACTGTAATGATGGCACACAGAGGGTGGGCACCTCGTCTGCCTCACAGAGATGAGACGTTCTAAGGGAAACTGCTTGGCTTGACTGACTTCCTAGCACAAGGCCACGCTGCATGCATGCCTATTATTTTAGGTGTGAGACGCTGTGTACCACGTGGAGACTTGACTCCACCTGAGCATCCAGTCAGCTGCTCGTGAAACATATGCTGCCCACCCACAGAAACCTAGGCCCTGCAGAGAATTTCCAACAAACACCTTTTAAAGTTCCATCACCAGTGCGCACCCTCATAAAGAAGGTAAGAGATGAGGGGGGTATGGTGTCTACAGAGCCACTGGAAGTGGAATTACAGATGGTTATGTTGGACTCACCTACCAAATAGGAACCTGCCACAATAGACAACTTTTTTGAAGAGAAACTCCGTGTGCCCAGCTTCCTGAAGGATGCTCCAGCTCAGTTCTAGGGGATGCTGGGCTTCCTGAAGGATGCTCCAGCTCAGTTCTAGGGGATGCTGGGCTTCCTGAAGGATGATGCTCCAGCTCAGTTCTAGGGGATGCTGGGCTTCCTGAAGGATGCTCCAGCTCAGTTCTAGGGGATGCTGGGCTTCCTGAAGGATGCTCCAGCTCAGTTCTAGGGGATGCTGGGCTTCCTGAAGGATGCTCCAGCTCAGTTCTAGGGGATGCTGGGCTTCCTGAAGGATGCTCCAGCTCAGTTCTAGGGGATGCTGGGCTTCCTGAAGGATGCTCCAGCTCAGTTCTAGGGGATGCTGGGCTTCCTGAAGGATGCTCCAGCTCAGTTCTAGGGATTGCGGGGCTTCCCTCTAACTGGCCCCTAGAGATCCAGAAGGGTTTGCTGTGCTTCTTGGCTCTCACTAAAATTCTCAGTTCAGCCTGCAATGCCAGCACTGGGAAGGGTGAGGCAGAAAGAACCTGACTTAAGGCAAGCCTGAGCTAATAGCGAGCTGGAGGCCAGCCTGGGCTACACATCGAGACACTTCCTAAAACCAAACAAACAAAAAACTAACTGGATAAAGAAAGGACTCATGGATTTTGCACCAATACAACAGGTAATATATACAAGGGCTTTTATTTTTATTTTTGTATCTTGTTTGTGGTGGTAAAAACTGAAAGCTGCCAAAGTGTCCACCAATAAGACATGGTTGAAACCACAATACTATGCAATTCTACTTTAAAATAAATGAACTTATCTTTTGCCCTATAGTGATTTTTCTATGATACATTTTTTAAAAACATTCATTTTATTTTATGTGTATGGGTGTTTTGCCTACATGAACGTCAGTCCACCGTGTGTGTGTGTGTGTGTGTGTGTGTGTGTGTTGTCTACAGGGCATGGGTGTTATACCAACACGTATGTCAGTCCACCATGTGTGTGTGTGGTGTCTACAGAGCCACTGGAAGTGGAATTACAGATGGTTGGAACCAACATGTACATTTAGGAAATCAAATGTGGGTCCTCTGCGGGGGCAGCCAGTGCTTTTAACCACTGAGCTGTAAACTCAATTTCCTTTCTTTCTCTCTCTCTCTCTTTTTTTTTTTTTTTTTTTTTGGTTTTTCGAGGCAGGGTTTCTTTGTGTAGCCTTGGCTGTCCTGGACTTGCTTTGTAGACCAGGCTGGCCTTGAACTCACAGTGACCCACCTGCCTCTGCCTCCCAAGTGCCAGGATTAAAGGCGTGCGCCACCACCGCCCAGCTGGCTCAATTTTCTTAACAAATATATTTTATTACAAACTTATTAACCAAGAGTTCCTCACTTATAACCCGACTAACCTAAACAATAGGAAAAGAGGATTAAAGAATACAATATTGAAACCATAAGGATATCAGTTCCAAGGAACGATTCTCCTGGCGTTATCAGCAGGATTTCTTCTGCTGGGACCTGGAGCAACCGAGAACCTCAGCAGGAGCTGGAGCCCTGAAGCCTTCCTTCAAGCGGTTCTTTTTAGGAGCTTCTGATAAACAGCCAAAACTATCCCAAGTCTCCAAAGGCCCTGCCTCTTGTTTTTGGCTCACATTTATACCTCCTCTCAGCATTTGTTCAGGATGTTTTTCAGCTGGTTAACAACCAATCTCCCCCACATGGTGGTTTGACGTCTAAGGAGATAAATATCACCTGCTCTCTCACGAGTCTTTTCTCATGCCCCACTTGTGATCTAAACAAAAATCAGGCTTATCTCTCCTTCACTTACATGCAGGCAAAACACCAATGTAAATTAAATAAAAATAAAATCAAACAAAAGAACCTCAGAGTTAAAGGCGGTTGACAACCACTAACTTGCATCCTGTTGTGTGGCATGGAGCTTGCCATCTGGGCCAGGCTGGGCATTCTGGAGTCTCCTCCACTTCTCCAGACAAGGAGGTGGGCACGATGCAACAACACGGGACACATTCTAGGCGCGAAGAAGAGTGAGCAGAGCGAGAGGTGGAGCTCGGCTGGCCCAGTGCCTGGGGCGGCGCTGCCTCTCTGCTCAATCCAGCAGTCGCAGGTGCAGTCAGAGCAAGCAAGAGTGCTGTTTTTTACATTAGTCTAAAACTTTGGTGTTTGGTTTTGCAGTGCTGAGGATGGCACCCCAATCTCTGGACATCCTAGCCAAGTGCTCTTCCACTGAGCTGTACACTCAAGATTTTCTTGACCCTGTGCCTATTGCTATAAATCTCTGAGGTATGAATTATCAACTCATTTCAGAGATGAGCCAGCTAAAATATGACATTCACTTAGCTAATACCAGCAAAGGCCACTAAACTAATTATGGAAAGAAAAGAATGTAATTGACAAGTATATTGTCTTATTTTATTAAGAACATGTTTGTGCACATATACATATGTATTAAGCAGGTAACTGTTCTTTCCTCTATCACATAATGTAAAGGTGAGATAACATCAGTGACTAAGTATAGATCTATATTATGATTAAAAGACTAAGCATTCCTCCAAGGACTTTGCCACCTACTCTATGTGATGTGTTTGCAGCTGTACACAGGACAGTTATATCATGTTAGGCAGAATTATGACCTGGTTAGTGTCATTTGTAAGTTAAGCATAACGTAAGATGTGGCTATGTCAAGATGTGATGGCCAATGTCTCAACTTGACTATACCTGGAGGGAGCTTCTGGATGCTCCTCTGGGGGGATTATATTTTTTTCTTTCTCCGAGACAGGATTTCTCTGTGTAGCCTTAGCTGTCCTGGACTTGCTTTGAAGACCAGGTTGGCCTTGAACTCATATCAATACACCTGGCTCTGCTGGGATTAAAGGCATGCACCATCATGTCCGACTTCCTGTGTGGGATTTTTTTTTTCTTTTAGTTTTTCGAGACAGGGTCTGTGTATCCTTGGCTGTCCTGGACTCACTTTGTAGACCAGGCTGGCCTCGAACTCACAGCAATCCACCTGCCTCTGCCTCCCGAGTGCTGGGATTACAGGCGTATGCCACCGCTACCCAATTTTGAGGGATTTTCTTAATCAGATTATCTGAAGAAGGAAGACCCACCCTAAACCTGGACCACACTTTATATATAATGGCAGCCCAGATACAGGGACACGGAAGGAGGAAGCTTTGCTTTTTGCCTGCTCACTTTCATGCTTGCTGGCAAGCTCACCTATCCTGTCGCTGTGGCCGGTGTTAACATCCAACCTCTTCAGGATGCCAATACAAACTGGCAACGCCCCAGGACTCCTCTAGGCCTCCAGCACCAGACAGGGACTGCAAAGTCACTACCAGATTCTCAGCCTTTCAAAATAGCCATTGTTGGGCTACGTAGATTACATTCTGTAAGCCAGTCTAATAAATCCGCCACTACATATTACACGTATATATGTATGTACATATGTGTAATAGTAGCTGACAAATGTTTCTGTCATACATGTGTGTGTGTATTCATCCTATCAGTTCTGTTCCTTCTGAGAACCCTAATACAGACCGATGGTAAGCATCAATGTAAGGTAATAGGAAATTATCTGTAACTGTCAGAAATACCTACCACACAATGCCTGGCATTTACTTTTAACATTCATACACATAAGGAAATAAATCTTTAAAAATCTGTCAAATAGGGAGAAAATAAAGCTATACTGTATAAAAAGAAAGGTGAAGACCTTAAAAGACACGAGGGCTAGAACTGAACTAATCATAGCCTTCCTCAGTACCAGGAGGCTGGCCAACAGTCCCCTGGAGCTACTCTTTGGCACACCAGTGCTTGACACTCACTAAGACAGTTGCAAGCTAATTTTCAGGTTTGGGAAATGTGGCCTCCTCACCTTCACTTCACAGGTGGGCTTGCTGGAGTGTGCTATTATGGGCGGGCTTTGAGCGATGTCAAAAGCCCACGCCAGCCCAGTTAGCCTTCTCTCTACTTCAGGCTTGTTTCTCAAGATGTGCACTCTTAGCTACTGTTTCAGTGCCTGGCTGCCTGCCGCCAAGCTCCTGACCATGATGGCTATGGACTCTAAACTGTACGCCCTAAATAAACTATAAGTTGCCTTGGTCATTGTGTCTTATCAGAGCAACATAAAAGTAACCCAGACAGGGTTTATGATCCATTATCAACAGAAACCTTTAAAAGGTAGAAAGTGCTTGGGAGGAAGGAAGAAAACACAAAGACACTAGATAGTGCTGCTCTGAATTCTCAAAGACCCAAAGCCTGGACTACTGCTCCACATGACAGAGCAGCACTGTGCTCCTAGCAAGGCAGGGGCCTGAGCTGGAGACTAGAGCCTATGAACAGAGGATCTAAGCAGTGTTCCACAGGGTAGTTTTTTTGTTTTATTTTGCTTTCGGTGTTTCAAGACAGGGTTTCTCCGTGTGGCCTTGGCTGTCCTAGACTTATTTTGTAGACCAGGCTGGCCTTGAATTCACAGAGATCTGCCTGCCTCTGCCTCCCAACTGCTGGGATTAAAGGCATGCACCACCATGCCCGGCCCCTGGGTAAAGTTTTAAACGTGCATGCCAGTGTAGTACAAAGCATTCAGCTCTCTCTGGGTCTTAGATCAACCCAGAGCCCACAAATCAAGAAAGGAGCCACCGCTCCTAATTAAAGACAAGTGCAAACGACTGGGCTAAAGCCCTGGCTGTGAGTTGTTTACGGTAAAGATCTTTATTTGAGAATATCTGATGCTTTTGGAAATGCACTTACTAGGTCCCAAGACACCTGTAGTACATCTCCAACATTTTCAACATAGGAAGCAGCTTCATCCTGGGGACAGGACATCCAGTTCTGCCTGCACCACACCATTCCTCTGCTCCCATGATGCAACTGTCCTGAGCAGGAGAAGGGCCAGGGCAGGCATCTAATGTACCAAGTTCAACTGTTCCTCCCAAGCTATTTCCCAGGCCACACCAAGAGTGAACTCCAGTACCAGGTCAGTGTCCCTGTCAGGAGATGCTAACAGGTAGATGAGGTACAGCAGCATGGAGCTAGACACTGAGTATATTCTTCCTGACTGGGACCAAAGTCAGCAAGAGACAAAAGGACTTCAGGGCCCCGTGAGTCCTCTGAGGGTCCCTGACAGCATACCACAGGCTGGGAACAGGCTGGGGTCATTCCTGACACCTTATGTCTCATCCTAGGACAGCAGAGGGCCACACGGGCACTGTGAATCTTCAATCCCGCTAACACAGGACAAGCAGGCCCTTTCCCGAACGCTTCAGTTTAGAAGCTCTTTCTTTTGTGCTCACTCACTACTGTACAGAAAGATGACAGATCACTTGGTTCTGGCTAATAGTGGAGTCCAGGATGCTGCTGGAAGGCCATTTCAGGACACGCTGGAGGGTTTCTGGATGAAGAGCTGCCCACTTGTACCACTGCACATGGCTTCACTCACCCAGCTGGGCCATGTGGAAGCTATTACCCACAGGAGAGCAGGGCCCACTTCTAGAATAACAGCCTGCACGCTCCTGAAGGACAGCATCCACGATTCTCTGGAAGAACTGGGTTCCCCTCAGCGTCGGAGTCTCAGGAAGAACGCATGTTTACACTCTGTACTCTCCAGTGGGTAATACTTATCATAAAAATCCAGAACATACTCCTCAGTCTTGAAGCCAAACTTCTGGTACAACAGCATGGCAGGGTTGCTTGCTGAGACGTGAAGTGTCACATCCTTGCCCATGCACGTCTGCCAAAGAGTGGAGAAACACAAGGTAAAGAAGCCACAGGGCCGAGGGAAATGGAGCAAAGGAAAACATTCTTCAGAAGGAAGCAGTGGAACATCAGGAGGTGGGGCTGAGCATGGCAGCACCTAGCAACCGCTGGAAGGCAGAGCACTCAGCCTCTGAGCTGTGTGTCCTGCAGTGCACAGGGATTCCTGTGGCCTGGAAAGTTGCTTCTACCTTGAAGCAAAGGCACAAGGACACTTTATTATATTACACTTACTTATTTTATTTTACATATGTGTGGTGACTGTACCAAGTGCATGCAGGAGCCTTTGGAGGCCAGAAGAGGTGCTGAGCCCTGGAACGGGAGTTAGAGATGATGTGAGGCACCACATGGGTGCTAGGAACCAGACCTGGGTCTTCTGCAAAAACAGTGAGTGCTCTTAAGAGCCGAGTCTTCTCCCCAGACCGTCTTATCATTTCAGTTACTGTGTATTAGCGGCAGCGTGTGTGGGCTCATACACGCCATGCTGCACAACTTGGAGGTAAGAGGACACTGCAAGTGGCTGTCCTTCCTCACTGGGCTCCATGGAGTAAACTCAGGCCATCAGGTCAGTGGGAATGCTCTTACGTGCTGACCCCTCACCAGCCTCTCCATATTACTGTACTTATAATTCAAGTAAGTTTAAATATCAGACATATTGTGTGCAGAAGCCTTCAACGTGGCAACCTTGAAGAATTAGACAACGAGAATTTCTATTGTCCATATAAACGACAGCTATACCATCTCCAAACCTGTGACTAACTTTTAATTATAAAGCCTGAAGATGTTGTGTGCTTGAGTCCTCAGGTCCCTTTACACCTCACAGAATTAACTTCCCAGAATCAAGGCTTCTGTATTTAGGGAGGAAGAACAGAGGTGTTTCTATGAACATGAAGTTACATTTTAGATTCTTTAATTAGCCACAGAGAGTGATGCAGTCCAGGCCACACAGCTATGAACCTGTTTAATGAGGAAGGCAGCAAAATGCTATGGTTGACAGTTGTTAACATTGATTTCTGGCTGTCAAGGACGTAGTAGAAGGCAACTGAGAGTTTCTTTTTTTCTCTATTTTTTCATTGTGTCTCCTAACATATCTGACACAAGAGAGCACGGTTACCAAACCAAGACCAATAGCATGGTGTGAGCAGACACAGCAGTTCTATGGGGTAATAGGAGTGGTTTAGATAGTTTAGGTAGTCAATATAGACATTTAATCAGAGCCATCACCAAGTACTATAGACTGAGACCATATCTGGGCCCTGGGCTACAGTTTGATTGGGATACAAAGTACCCACAAGGAAAAAAGGGATTAGCAAGGGCCAATCTCCATGGTAGGCCTCACCCTCAGCACCAAAGATGCCCTCTGAGCCCCTGCTGGTAACAAGGGAGCCAGAGAGCTGCACAGGCATCCTGTACAAGGAGAACAGAAACAGTAGAGAGACGCCTTGTATCAAGTACAAAGCACAGAAAGGGATATGGAAAAATAACTGAGCCAGTTTCCATGGAGTCAACACAAGGCAGCACGTGTGAATACCAGGCAATGTCCTGCAGTCTCTGCGTTATGGGTGACTTCTAGGATGATGCTTTTCAAGATTCCTGCCCATAGCTGGGTGTGGTGGCGCACGCCTGTAATCCCAGCGCTGGGAGGCAAAGGCAGGAGATCGCTGTGAGTTCCAGGCCAGCTTGTTCAGCAAATTGAGTTCAGGACAGTCATGGCTACATAGAGAAACCCTGTCTCAAAAAAAAAAAAAAAAAGCCAGGCATGATGGTCCACGCCTTTAATCCCAACACTTGGGAGGCAGAGGCAGGTGGATCTCTGTGAGTTCAAGGCCAGCCTGGTCTACAAAGCAAGCCCAGGACAGCCACGGCTACAGAGAAATCCTGTTTTGAAAAACAAAAAGAAAGAAAGAAAGATCAAGATTCCTGCCCACACCCAGGAATTATGAAGTGAATTTCATTAATAATTGGAAAGGCAAACTCCATTAAGCATTAGAAAAACACTTTCTCTCTTCTGTCCTTTCTTGAGGCAGGAAGATCTAAGTTGCAAGCCAGCCTATGCTATACAGGGAAACCTTATCCCAAAATAAAACAAAGAATTTTGTCCAAATCAATATTGCATAATCTTCTATACCAAATAGTTTCTAAATAGAATTTACAAGAAGAATTCTTGAGGGGAAAAAAAAAATGCTCTTGCTTGGTGTCGCTGTACCTGAGAAGTTTAAGGTTCAGAGACAAGTAAGCTGCCTATAGAGCTCGTTCAATAAAAATGTTTATGAGTAAAAGGTTCATTGCTAGGCCAGGAGTGGTGGCATAAGCCTTTAGGCCCAGCACATGGGAGGCAGAGCAGGGAGACCTCTGAGTTCTAAACCAGCCAATGCTGCATAGTGAGGTCCTGCCTCAAACAAGTAAAGTACACTAGCTGGGCGGTAGCTCAAGCCTGTAATATGAACATTCAAAAGGCGGAGGCAGAAAGACTACCCTGAGCTAAGGGCAGCCTGGGTGACCACGGTGGTTTAAGTAAGAACGGCCCCCTCGGCTCACAGATTTGAATGCTTCGTCATCAAGGAATAACAGCATCTGAAGCTGTGAGCCAGCCCCAACTACATGCTTTCTTCTTAGAAGAGTTGCCCTGGTCACGGTTTCTGCACAGCAATAGGACACTGATTAATAGTGACACAATTAAGTCCCATGCCAACAGGGCTTCATATCAACATCCTGCCTAAAGAACAAAACAGACAATCTTTTGCTTACAGGAGGAAAAAAAATCATTGCATTCATTCATTCATAGTGTCCTACTATTAATTCAACTGTGCTAAAACACTTATAAACAGACAGTATAGCCACACCTCACAGCCATGAGCGACTCTAAGAGCAGAACAGCGTCAGCACGTGTTTCACTTCTGACACATGTTCACCTAGGGGCTTCTCTGAGGCCAAGAGTAAGGTGTAGTTTAGGGGCTAGAGGACTCATCCACGTGCTCCACGGTCTCGTGACTGCTGAGAACGCCTGCCTTTCACGTGGCTGTGCTGGACAAGCCAGTCAGCCTCACCGTGCCTCCTCCACCTTTTCCAGGAAGCCGTGAGAAGTAAGCACTAGGTTAAGGTTAAGTCCCGAGCAGAGGGCGCTTGCCTGGATGAGATGATAGATCATGAAGGTGGCGATCCCCGCTCTCCTCCACTCCGGGTGAACAAGCAGGAACGAAATGTAAGCTTCATTGTATTTCACGTCTGGAACCATGAAGCCGAAGGCAACGACGACCTTCTTGTAAAGGACCACAACACTGAAGTCTGGGTACTGCAGACACTCAGACAGGTCGATGCCTACGGAAAAGAGCCAGCCGGACACTCAGACCGTGTGTCTTTTGGGACTAATGAACAACAAGCTGCTCAGCCTGTTCTTATCGTTACACCTGCATGCTAAAAAAACTCCCCAAATTGGAGGCAAAGACATTACCATAGATACCACACATTCAGACCAGAAAAATACATTTTAGAAAATATCAAAATTAACATAGTCTTTTCTAAGTGCATATGTTAGAAGCAGAGAGACAGGACAGGTTGGGTAGCAGAGAGCTGTCCAGGCCCAGGAGGGACACACCTGGCTTTGACTCAGCCTCGTGTACCATGTGTGTGACTTGGCCCACTTTAAAATGTCTTATTTCTTACAACATGTTAAGACGAGGTACATGCTGAGCCCTGACAGAGCAGGGGTGGAGGGCCCTGAAAGTGCCAACACCATTTTCTCGCTCTCTCTTCTTCCTTCAAATGTTACTATCTTGTTGTGTGTGAGTGTGTGTAAGCACAGGCACACCAGGGCCACGTTATGTGGGTGGAGGTCCAAGGACAACTGCGGATCTGTCCTCTCCTTCCACTGCAGATCTGAGGAAAGGATTCAGGATGCAGGTTTGTATGGCTGTGCCTCTCACCAGCCTGCTAATATTATTTGCTTTCTCCCACTTACACACCATTGGCACGCAGTCTATGAAAATTTTCACAATAAAATAGAAATGTTAAGGTGGCGTGCTTCACGTGTGGTTAAAGCAGACGTGACTCCCAGATCGTGACTTGTAGGCCCAGCACCTCTGCAAGAGAGATGGCACCAGTGTCAGCCCATAAGCAGGGCATAAAATCTGTGCCATCTGCAAGACAGATGTGTCCCGCAGGTGTCAGAGAAGGCCCACAGAGAGTGTGCTTACATTAGCAATGAAATTGCTGATTGACAGCCTAGGTCTCGGCTGATGAAATAAGAAGTCATCCTGGCTTCTGAAGTCAGGCGGCATCTGGCTTCTTAAAAACACCTTTTGGGTGTCCTAACACTCTCTAAGAAACAGCCAAACCACAAATCATAAAGAACTCTTAGGCCACAGCCAAAGTGTGTGCAGGCTCAGCTAGGAGTCTGTCTATCCTGGAGAGACATTTCCCGGCATCTCAACACAGCAGAAGCAAAACAGGATGAATCTTTGCTTCTGGAAGCAGAGACAAACAAAAACACTGCTGATTACTTTAATTGCTGCTTCTTGGTCTTAGGAAAGCCAGAGTCATTTATGCTTTAATATCTCTGTTAGTAGTGACAGACTAAATGAAATCAAGAGTGAAGAGTTTAAAGTCACATGGCCGACATTATTTAAAAACATATCTGGGTAATTTATACAGAAAAATCAGTCTGCCTGGTTTGGAAGTAGAAACATACCAGGCCAGAAAAACTCCTGACACATGGAGTTGATGGTCGGGATGTGATTTGGTCGGACATAGCAGTAATCGAGAGGCGCATCGGGCTCAGGTGTCCAGTGAGGGTCACTCCTGTGCAGGTGGGAACGAATCTGTGACAGCAGCTGCAGTTTGGGTGGCTTTGTCTCATAATCACGCCTCCAGCACAGAAAATAAACAAATTAAAGTCAAGAAAACACTCATTACTGCTAGCTATCCACTCACAGCTACACTGAGCTGCTTGCAGTATCACACTGTCAGTCAGTCACGCGGCTCCAAATGCTAGCTAGCCACTCACAGCTGTGATGCTTTCTGAATCTGACTGCGGATTAAGCCAGGCCCGTCTGGTACCCACCAGGAACTGCATGACGTGAAGTGAGAAACAGAAGCAGCATTTAGATTCGCTCAGAAGTGCCTGACACAGTAATGCTTCTCTAGCGTGAGCAGAGGACAGAGGAGGGGCTGGCCGACTCTGCCGGTAGCAGGAGATCATGAGACAAAGGCTGCAACGGGCCTGCAAATGGCCTTTCTACAGGTTTGCCCAGAAACCTAGTGCTAGGCGGATCAGGTATGGTGGAGCTGCAGGGTAAACATGGCCGCTCTAGGAAGCTCAGCTTCCAGTCACTGCGTGGACAACGTATTCATTAGGAACTGTCCAATAAGAAAGGAACAGGCTGGTGATGGCTGGGAAGGCAAAGTGCTTGCTCTGAGAACATGAGGACCTGAGTCAGGCATAGGCACGTAAAGGTGGGTGTGTCAGTGCTCACAGCACAGACAGGGAGATCCCTGGAGCTTGCGAGCTACTGTCAGCTCTAGGTCGACTGAAAGACTCTAGTCTCAAAAAATAAGGTGCAGCTGGGCGTGGTGGCACACACCTGCAATCCAAGCAGTTGGGGAAGCAGAGGCAGATTGATCACTGTGAGTTCAAGGCCAGCCTGGTCTACAAAGCAAGTTCAGGACAGCCAAGGCTACATAGAGAAAAGCTGTCGCAGAAAAAACAAAAACAAAAAACCTAATTATTTTACTTTATTTATTTTTTGTTTTGTTTTGTTTTTTTCGAGACAGAGTTTCTTTGTGTAGCCTTGATTGTCCTGGACTCTCTTTGTAGACTAGGATGGCCTTGAACTCACAAAGATCTACCTGCCTCTGCCCAGCCCTAATTAATTAATTATTTTTTTCAAAGGTGCAATCCAGGTGTGGTGGCACATGCCTTTAGTCACAGCACTCAAAGGGCAGAAACAGGCCGATTTCTGTGAGTTCAAGGCTAGCCTGATCTACACAATGAGCTCCAGGCCAGCCAAGGTTACACAGTGAGACCCTGCCTCAAAATGTATTAAATTTAATTTTTTAAAAAGGTTCTAAGTAATAAAGCAAGACACTCAAAGTCAACCACAGCCCTGCACAGATCAGTGCACCTGCACTTATGCACATACACCCACAGAATGCATTCCCCATCCCCTACCCCCCAAAAAAACAGAAACTGTCCCAGTATTCAATTCTCAGATTTTGGCTCAACTGAGACAGCTTTCCTTTTTTTTTACTTTTCAGGTCACAGACAACTAACTATACGCAATTGTGACATTTAAACTAAAAAATGATTAAGATAGTGAACAAGAGCCAGGTTTTAATCCCAGCACTAGGGAGGCAGAGGCAGGAGGATTTCTGTAAGTTCAAAACGAGCCAGGTCTACATAGTTCCAGGACAGTCAGAGCTGTGTAGAGACCATCTTTAAAAAAACAAAACAAAACAAAACAAAACAAAAAAATCTAAGGGAGGCAGAGGCAGGCAGATATCCATGAGCTCGAGGCCAGCTTGGTCTACAAAGTGAGTCCAGGACAGCCAAGGCTACACAGAGAAACCCTATCTCGAAACCCCCGCCCACCCCTCAAAAAAATCTAAAGTAAGCCTGGCATGGTATCACCTTTAATCCCAACACTCAGGGAGGTAGAGGCAGGTGGATCACTGTGAGTAATCAATGTTAACTCAGTCTTGCTTTTGATACCTCTTTCAAAGGACCACCCTGTCTGTCCTTGCCTGAACCTGCTCCGTGTCGGGCCATATTTATTACCCCTGCAGACTGGGTACAGAAGCCACCAACATCACTCCTCCTGACGCCATGACAGCATGGATACCTGATATAAGGCTTCAAGATCCGAGAAGTGTAAGGGCTGACAATACTCTGGTCCACGGCCAGGTCTTCTGATCCCACCAAACGATACAAAAACCTGGTGGCCTGGTGCCGGAACCCTTTCCTGGTTGGTAAGGCAGTCTGTGGGAAGGAAACAATTTATATGAAAATGAAACTACTCAAGAATGGTTATCTCGCATGTCTAATGATCTTTCTGTGTGTCAGGAGTAAGTCTTTTTGCTGAAGTTTTGACATAACCTTCACAAGACTTTGCTGAAAACTAGATGCAAAAACAAACAAAAAACTAACATAGATGAGCTATTTATATTTATTATACAACCATGTTTTTATCTTTTTGTTGTTGTTGTTCTGTTTTGAGACAGGGATTCTCTGTGAAGCCTTGGCTGTCCTGGACTCACTTTGTAGACCAGGCTGGCCTCGAACTCACAGAGATCCGCCTGCCTCTGCCTCCTGAGTTCTGGGATTAAAGGCATGCACTACCACCAGCCAGCTCCATGCTTTTATCTGAAGAGCTATCAGGGCCAACGGACTTTTTCTTTCTTTCTTTTTTTTTTTTAAATGTGTCCTCTTTTTCACCAAGCAAATATGGCAAACACAGGGGTAATATTTTTTTACTAGCCCTAAAACTTGTCACCACAGCAAGGAGACCACACCAGAGACTAGGCAAAGATGTGGCCTTAGTTAGGCAGGACCTGAGACAGAATTGGGTGATTTCACATGCTTGCTGTACTGGCCACACTGGAGTGTGCTGCTCTCCAGTGAGGACTGCTAACCTGGGGCCCTAGGTCATGTAGCAACAGAACACCTCAATTAGGGTTGTAACAGCAAAGAGCTCCAACAATGATTAAACGACCTTTACAAAGGGGGTGCCAAGATGAAGCTTAGAAACCAAGTTGTCTGTTAGTGTCAGTTTGTTCATAGCCTAGAAAATAACTTGTTGAAAGAGCAAGGTTTCTTTCTTTGTAATTCACCTGCAGACTTTTCCAGCCTGGACACCAAACTCCTCAAAAGCCAGCTTTGAAATTCTTCCAAGGCTGCAAGTGAATTTCAAAGCAATCTTCAAAGCCGTGGCATGCAGTTTCCAAACACAACCACTAGCACCTCCTCTCACCCCTGCCAGTGTAATGGTTCCTGTGTCAGAAGGTGGTGTCTACCCCCAACCAGCCCATCAGATGCAGCACCTGCAGCTTCAAACCTAAGTCTTAAGACGACCAGCAGCCTCTTCTACCTCGATGCACTGGCTGCCAGATGGCTCCAACTAGGCCAGTGAATAAGCAGTGGCCCCAGGACACAGACAGACAGGACCCCAGTGGCCCCAGGACACAGACAGACAGGACCCCAGTGGCCCCAGGACACAGACAGACAGGACCCCAGTGGCCCCAGGACACAGGCAGGACACAGACAGCAGGACCCCAGTGGCCCCAAGACACAGACAGACAGGACCCCAGTGGCCCCAGGACACAGGCAGGACACAGACAGGACCCCAGTGGCCCCAGGACACAGACAGGACCCCAGTGGCCAACCATTCATCTCACAGGGTAAAAGAACCAATAGGCTGAGTCCAGGCTGCCGCACAAGGTCAAGAAATATTTAGTAGTTATTACATCAAGCCACCAAGTTTGGGAGTGGCTTTAAATGCAGTGTAAGAAAATTTGTAGCCATCATCGCTCCACAAAAGAATTCCTCTAATAGGCTCAGGTAAGCACCGTGCAGACTTGGGGATATTGCAGAGCTCCCCTATCTCCACAGCTTCCACTTGTCTCCAGAGCACCTTCCCACGCCTGGACCTCCACTGCCTCCTCTTGGCCCACACTGTCCAGCTTCTGCATAGAGCCGAGATACTTCTCTTAAAAATTAACTAGGTGGGCATGGTGGTGCACACCTCTAATCCTAGCACTAGGGAGGCAGAGACAGATCTCTGTGAGTTCAAGGCCAGTCTGGTCAACAAAGTGAGATCCAGACTAGTCAGGGCTCCACAATGAGACCTTATTTAAAAAGCAAACATCAACTCATGGTCATGGTTCACAACTCTTATGTAGTTTCCCACTGTATGTCCAGAATAGATTTCGAAGTCCTCATCTGTGCCCTGTCACACTGAGGCCTCATCTGCAGGACCACACTCCTGTCACACTGTGGCCTCATCTGCAGGACCACACTCCTGTCACCATGTTCTATCCTATCTACCAGTCCTTCCTGTGTCTGGCCTTCAGTCCAGTTTTTTTCCTCCTGGCATTCCTTGTCCACACTTCTTGCAAGGTTATCTCTCTCAACTCCCGGGTACAGTGGTCTTCCTGCACCAGCCTCCTCCCCTATCGCCTGTTACACACACACCTCAGTCCCTCAGTCAGTGGATCTAGGCTCAGGGACCATGCCCAGCTGTGTTACTAGTTTTAGCCACTTTTTCCTTCTAGGCTTTTCCTCAGCCTGTACTAATATCTGTGGCCTCTCCTAGGCTGGGTTTGCAAAGGGACCCAGCAGCACAAAAGACATTTAACCCTGTCACATATTACTTGACTCTGAAACTGTTTTGTCCCTGAAACTTTGCAATTCATTAAGTGTAAACTGAGAGCCGGTCGTGGTGGCGCACACCTTTAATCCCAGCACTCAGGAGGCAGAGGCAGGCAGATTGTTGTGAGTTCGAAGCCAGCCAGTTCTACAAAGTGAGTCCAGGACAGCCAAGGCTACACAGAGAAACCCTGTTTCGGTAAAAAACAAAACAAAACAAAAAACAAAAACAAAAACAAAACTAGTACCACAGTGAGAACAGAGCAGGGTTCCCCAATCAGAGGGGCCAGAAAAGCCTGGTCACACCCCTCTCAGGGGCTGCTCTGAGTGGGTGGCTGCCAACCAAATTTGCCAGGCAACTGTCCGCTGGAATCTTCAAGACAGAGGAAAGGCACCACTGTGGTGAACTGAGCATTCCACATCCCAGTAGTAATGGCAGAGGAAGAAAACAGCAGCAAGGGTTCCTGAGGGGTAAGACTGCTTGACTCTGGGCAAGAGAAAATGGCGAGTGATAGCACAGGGCCTCTTACTTTACTGGACAGAGGCGAGGGCTAGACAAACTCTGCTCCCTCCCTTGAGGAGATGGAGCAAGCTCTGGAAGCACACTCAGTGCAGGGACACTGCGATTCCTGGAGAGACACTTAACAGGGGTAACTGGTGTGTCACATGCTCTCAGGGGCAAGTGTGAAAGAGCAGATGGTAGCTCAAAAAGAGCTGGAAGTCCTAAGAAAGAGCTAAATTAATGCATCAAGGCCAAGCACAGCTCAAAAATCAGGAATGCCTTTGGCAGTGGACTCATCAGTGACCTGGACAGAGCTCAGGACACTTCCTAAGTGTGAACACCTGTAGTAACGCCTTCCCATGCAGAAAAGCAGAGAAAGAGACTAGAAACGAGTGAGACAGAATACCCAAGAGTTGTGGAGAACATGACAGCTATGACACCACTTGGAAGGAAAGGGACAGAAAACGAGGAGCAGCTACAACTCTAATCACTGTCAGACACCAAACCACAGATAAAGGAAGCTCACAGCACACCAGGCACCTCTGCTGTGGAATGCCATCCGGCAGGCGTGCCATGGCCGGTGCCCTCCAAACCCATCAGTGGCTGTGAATACCTGAAGGAGACCTGAACAAGCCTGGGCTCATTGTCTGTGGAGGGTAGGAAAGGGCTCACGAGACCACACCCCTCCCCCAGGATTTACAGAGGACAGATGGTTAATGCGGGGTGCTCATGAGGTCATTCCTCTGCCCAGGACCTATGAACAGTTAGCGCAGAGATCGCCATCGGCTGCCCACACTCCTAAAGTGCCCACACTGCCAGAACCATGATGTTTAGTGTTAACATCAACCAGACTCAATCTAGGAGCAGCTGGGGACTGGCATCTCGGGATGCCTGCTGCGGTTCTGTGGACGGCATTAACTGAAGTGGCAGGAGCTGCTCGCTGCAGGTAGGGCCATCACCTGGGGAAGAATAGGAAAAGGAGCTGAGCATCACAGTCCACTGCTCCCTGCCCGATAACAGAACCCAGCTGAGCAGCTCCCGAGCTCTCTCTGCTCTACCCTCCTCACCATGATGGAAGGAACTTGGAAATTCTTTCTCCCCTTCCATTGCTTCTGCTAGGTGTTTTCTCATAGTAACAGGTAAAGAAACTAAAACCCTGACATAATTAAACTCAGTGTTTTTACCACAGACTTGAGTGGAGCTGTTGTTTTTGGTCTATTGCTGGGGGCTGATCTGGGGCAAATAGATGTCTGTTTCACCCCAGGCAAAGTTCACACAACTGCTAACGCAAGAGGAGAGTTGTCAGGTACAATAAACGACAGAAAAGGCACTGGAAACACACTGACAATCAGAAAAATACATCTAGAAGCTTCCAGGAGGAAGGACTTTTAAAAAGGAGTCCACAAAGAGAAAACAAAACAAAACAAAAACAAAAACCGATGCAAATGGGGTTCTCAAGGCAAGGCCTGGCTCAGCCCTTTAGTTCCAACCCTTGGAAGGCAGCGGGCGGCAGCTCCCTGAGCTCCACTTCACCCAGTGCTACACAGTGAGAAGCTGTCTCGAACATTCAGGGGCAACACAGTACAAAGATGGTAGTGAAGTTACAACTTCAAAACGTCAAAGGAGAAAACAAAACTTCAATTTTGTAAGTGATTGCTTAGATCCAAGAGTGAAGCAGATATCCTAGGCATACAGATTTCCAAGATATACCCCAAAAGACGGTAGTCAGGGTGGTGAGACGGCTCTTAGGTAAAGGCAACTGCACCACGCCTGAGACCTGAGTCCAACACTAAAACACACATGGTGAACGAGAACCAACGGCAGGAAGCTGTGCTCTGACCCCCACGTATGTGCCGTGGCATGCACATGCACACACTAAGGAAATAAATAAATGTTAAAAGAGACCATGTTGTAAAGAACTGCTAGAGTAAGCAGTCTAGCAAGAAATTAATATATAGAGAAAAACCAGAGTCCACTACCGTTTAAATGAGCAACACAAGAGGAAAAAGAAAGGAGGGCAAGAAAGGGCACAGAGGGAGGGGCAATCAGGGACAACATTTAACAGTACAGGGAGCTACACTCTAGGTCAGGACCTAGAAGCGCTGTCTCGGTGATACGAGCCCTCAGGCCGTAAATGAGGCACTGGCACAGCTGGTGTCATTTCCTGCCACGGCTGCTGCGATCACAGGCAGGTCTCAGTTCCAAGCCAGACGGTGTGCCATACAGAGCTGCAGTACTTACTACCAGGCCCTTCACACAGAAGCCATGCCCACTCAACACGACAGAGAACTCCTGAGAGACAGAAGAGAGGAAGTAGAGCAGGAAATGGGGAGAGCTCCAGAAAGGAGACCATCAGATGCCAGGGCATCCACACAAGCCACGCACACCCAGAGCAAGAGGCCTGGTGCCTGGCAGTGTGGCCACTGACAACCGCACAAGAGCCCAGAGAGGACAAGAGGAAATCGTCAAAGACTCTCTTAAACAAGCAGTTTACAGAGAAGCAAACAGGAAACGCAGAATGTTCAACCTCACCTGTAATCAAAGAGATGCACATATGTGATAAATTACAGTTCACGGCCGTTGGATTGGTAGAAGTTAAGGCAGATGAAGGCCAAGTGCTGGCAAAACTAGATCACTACTGCTGGTGGTACAGTCTAGCAGTCCTGACCCCGTATTTCCTCATGTTGAGCCCTAAGTACATAGATGTTTACACACCCACAGCTCCAGCTAGGCAAGGTCTAGGCTACTACATGTCCTCAACAAATCTGTCAATCAAAACTATGAAACTGACCACATATAGCTACCCTCAAGGGAGAGAAACCAAAAAAAAAAAAAAAAATTTTTTTAAAAAGGCTAGGCTATTCCTTGAAAGAAACTCAGATATATGAAGGGGCATTAAATGATGAACAATTTTGGAAGAGGAGCCCAGCAAGTTTTGTTTGCTTTCTTCTCCCCAAATTACTCATGAAATCAAAGTCACCCAGTGACAGGGGCCCGGCCTGGTGCTGCCCCACCCCCGCTTTGCCCCACATCACCTGGTACCGGTCAAGGATCCTGAAGTCCTGGCAGGTGGTACGGTATGTGGCTTGTCCAGCTGGAAGCCGGGAGGCTCCTCCATCTTTGGCTCCGTAAATCCCATCGACTAACAGAAGCGCAGCGTTCACAACCTCGTCCAAGTCAAACAGTGGTAAACCTCGGTCCCTCTTGGCTTGCCTGACAATCAGTTTCCGCTTCAGCCTCCGGGCTTCTGGGGTCATGGCCACAGCACCGGGGCACGCCTCCAGCCTCTTGAGAAGCAGCTTCTCCTCGTAGATGCTCACAGGCGTGTACCTGGGCCCCTTGGG
The DNA here is from genome assembly GCF_964271855.1 of Acomys minous. Lineage (NCBI taxonomy): Eukaryota > Metazoa > Chordata > Mammalia > Rodentia > Muridae > Acomys > Acomys minous. Next base: position 5,432,475 of record NC_140485.1, read on the forward strand.
CTTCGTGTCCTTCTGCAGGGGGGGCTTCCTCTTCTCTCGAGCCCTAGTGTGCAGAGATGTGTTTGAGTCTGTGTCTTCGCTGTCTCCATCCATCCTGTCTGGCTTCTCCTCCTCGCTGTCCACCTCCTGCTTTATCTGCTCAGGAGCTCTGACCTTCTTTCTGCTCCCAGCCAGCCCGGAAGCTGCTGACCCAGCTGGGGGTGGGATGTACTCCATGCCTGGGTCTATAACTCCATCTCCTTCCAGCTCATCGTCATCTGCGCAAAGTAGAAAGTACTGTCGTCAAGACACAGCAAAGCGGGAAGGCAGAGCGCAAGGCTCACGCCCAGGGGAAACAAGCAAGTCTTACCATGAAACAAGGCTTGGGGTGGCATCACGTCTGGGATGAGGTCTGCTTCAGAAAGCAAGCTAGGTGTGGCCGAATGCGAGGCCGGTGTCCCAGGGGCAGAGAAATCCAGAGAGGGAGAAGGAGACGGGCTTGTGAGCGGGGTGCGGTCTGAGGAGCTCAGGGAGGAAAAGTCAATCACTTCTCCTTTCTCAAGAATCATATCTGGCCTCCGGCCTCTGCTTATGAACTTGACGGGAGTGGAAGAGGTGCTCCTGTCAAGCAGGCCGGCCGCTTCCTTCTGCGCTCTTCTGATGTCTTTAGCTTCCTGTGTTCGAGATCGCTTCTCTTTCAGTTCCATGGCGGACTCCACAGGATTGCGGCTTGCCCGTTTCCTGAGTCCCTCAACAGTAATGATGGGATCCAGCGTTGGCTTTGAAGCTATCAGAAAAGAATGAATAATTTCTATGTTAACTGTTCTTTTAAAAATACATTTTAGAGGCCGGGCATGGGGGAGCACGCCTTTAATCCCAGCACTTGGGAGGCACAAGCAGGCGGATCTCCATGAGTTTGAGGCCAGCCTGGTCTACAGAGTGAGTTCCAGGACAGCCAGAGCTGTTACACAGAGAAACCCTGTCTTGAAAAAACAACAACAAATAATAACAATAATAATAATTATTATTTTATTCTTGTGTGTGTATGTGTTTCTGGGCATTATGTACAGGTGAGAGACGGCACCAGAGTCCCTGGAGCTGGATGCAGGTGGCTGTGAGCCACCTTGATGTGAGTACTGGGAAATGAGGTCAGGCCTTCCGCAAAAGCCTCAAGTGCTCCTAATAGCAGAAACATCTCTCCATGCCCTTAACTAATTTTTTTAAAATGTTAATTACTTCTTTAATAATGTACTTTTGGCATCATGTTCAATACACAAAAAATGTTCAATGAATGCCCCAACCAAAAACTTTGCCTCTCTTTCAAAACAAAGTTTTAGTCATGTGTGATGGTGCACACCTATGAGGAGGCTGAGGATCTTAAGTTCAAAGCCAAAGGTAAGCAGAGAGTTAATGCCAACCCATAGTAGCAAGACCTTAAACAAAAGCTGCAATGTACATTTAAACAACTAATACTATCAATTCTCTTTCACATACTAGAACTGCTAAAATTTCACAATGATCATCAAGAATATGTACCTTCCTATTTTTTAAAAAATAAATTTTACTAGCATTGTGGAGGGTAATTTGGCATCACCACTAACATTTTTAACTAAATATACTCTTCAATCCGGCAACACTGTTTCCAATAACTTATCATAATTTGTACATATGCCAGAATTTGAAAAATTGTAGCACATGTAAAATGACAACAAAAAAGAGCAAAAGCTGAGCAAGAGTGGCTCGTGCCTATAGCTCTAGTCCTCTGAAGGTAAAGGCAGGAAGACGAGAGTTCAAGGCCAGCCTAGGCTCCCTGAGGCTGCCTTGGGAGTTGGGGCTACAGTTCAGGACTCAGCAGCAGAAAATGCCTCAAAGAGCCCAGGGACCTGTGAAGGCTGACCACCTGAGCTCCATCCTGGGACCCACAGGGAAGAAAAGCAGACTCCCACAACTTGCCCTCTGGCCTCCACAAGTGCATGTGGCATCCACACCTCCCTACACACACAAATAAATTAATTTTTAAACAAATAATTTAGAGACCTAAAGCTCAAGCATGGTGGCAAAACTGTAATCCCAGAATGCAAGAGGAGGCAGGAGGGTCAGGAGGCGGTCAAGGCAAGGCGTGGCTATATGACCTCATGTCTCCAACCACCCACCACACAGTAACAACAACAACAAAGGAAGAGGCAACCAACATGTTCACAACAGTGTGCTGCCTAGTTTTATGTCAACTTAACACAAGCTAGAGTCCCCGGAGAGGAGGGAGCCTCAATATGATCAGGCTCTAGGAGGGCCTGGAGGGCATTTTCTTAATTAGCAATTGATGTGCAAAGGCTCAGCCCGTTGTGGGTTGGGCCACCCCCGGGCAGATGGTCCAGAGTTCTTTAAGAAAGCAGGCAAGGGCTGGAAGGATAGCATGGTCCTGAGTTCAATTCCCAGCAACCACTCGGTGGCTCACAACCATCTGACTGCAGCTCCAGGGAATCAGATGTCCTCTGGCTTTCGAGGGTACCTGCACACACATGGAACACATAAACTCACACAAGCACACATATAAATATAAATAAAAATGAAAAATATCTTTTAAAAAAAAGAAAGAAAGAAAACAGGCTAAGCAAGCCATGAGAGCAAGCCAGAAAGCAGCACCCCTCCACGGCCTCTGCATCAGCTCCGGTCTCCAGGCCCTGTTTGAGTTCCTGTCCTGACTTCTTTTGATGATGAGCAGTGCTGGAAGGATAAACTGAATAACTCCTATCCTCCCCAAGTTATTTTTGGCCAAGGTATTTTATCACAGCAGTAGTAACCCAAATTAAGACAACAGAGGACAGTTTTGATGTTATCATACATGGTCAGATACTGGAGCCAATGAAATTAAAGAAAAATAGGGTACATCTACATGCATTGCAATTGAAAGAAGTCCAAGGTGTATTAAGGGAAAATGTGAAGGGTTAATATTACAGTATATTTCTGCTTTTTACCCATTTTATTTTGAGATCTAAGAGTCTTGCTGTAACTCAGACTGGCTTGGAACTCGTAATCAGTAAGTCTCAAGCCCCTCCTGAGTGTTGGGTTACTAGTGTGTGCCGAGAAACCTAGTTATGCTGCATGCGTGTGTGCGTGCGTGTGTGTGTCTGTAGCTCACTGGATAACTCTGGCTGTCCAGAACTCACTATGTAGACCAGGATGGTCTTGAACCTACAGAGATCTGCCTGCCTCTACCTCCAGAGCACTGGGATTAAAGGCATACACATACCTGTTATTTTTGTTTGTTTGTTTGGTTTGGTTTTTTGAGATAGGGTTTCTCTGTGTAATAGCCTTGGCTGTCCTAGACTCACTTTGTAGACCAGACTGGCTTCAAACTCACAGATCCGCCTTCCTCTGCCTCTCCAGGTGCTGGGATTAAAGGAGTGAGCTACTATGCCCGGCTCACTCAGGGAGGCAGAGGCAGGCGGATCCCTGTTGAGTTCAGGGCCAGCCTGGCCTACAAAGCAAGTCAAGGACAGCCAAGGCTACACAGAGAAAGCCTGTCTTGAAAAGCCCCAAAAAGGTAGGCATGGTGGTGCACGCCTTTAATCCCAGCACTCCGGAGGCAGAGGCAGGCGGATCGCTGAGTTTGAGGCCAGCCTGGTCTACAGAGCTACTCCAGGGCAGCCAAGGCTACACAGAGACATCCTGTCTCAAAACAAACAAACAAACAAACAAACAAACAAAACAAACAAAAACCTGGTTTCACCAGGTGGTAGTGGCAATCCCAGCACTTGGAAGGCAGAGGCAAGCAGACTGAAGGCCAACCTGTACAAAGATACCTTATCTCAATAAACAAACAAAAAAAGTTTTTTAGATTAAAGGGAAAAAAATTTAATATATATTATATATTATATCAACATGTGATAAGGAGTTAAAATACTTTTTATCTTAAAAAAATATTTATTTTATATGCATTGGTGTTTTGCTTACATATTTATCTGTGTGAGAGGGCTGGATACCCTGGAACTGGAGTTACAGACAGTTGTAAACTGCCATATAGGTGCTGGGAATTGAACTCAGGTCCTGTGGAAGAGCAGCCAATGAGTGCTCTTGACCACTGAGCCATCTCTCCAACCCCTAAAATGCCTTTTAAGCACAAAGGACATTATAGTCACCCTAAAAAAAAAAAAAAAAAAAAAAAAGGAAGAACATACTAGAGACATGACTGAAATATTAAAAGATAAAATGTTGACACTTGAGATTTGATTCCAAGTAAGCCCAGGGTATAGGTGGGTGGCAGGGCGGAGGCAGTACCGGAGAACACTGGGGATGGCTGCGGCTGCTGTGAGAGGACCCTGGGCCCACCACACTGTTCCCTTCCCCTTCAGGTGGGTTTAATTTTCCATAATAGAAAGCTAAAAGGAAAAAAGACTGGAAAAACTGTTCTGTTTGGTGCAGTGGTTCATGCCTGTAATCCTAACACTTGGGAGGCAGAGGCAGGAGGACTCTCCACAGCTAGTATGTGCTACAGAGTGTGTTTCAGGGCAGCTTTGAATAGAGAGGCCTTGCGAAGACAGGCTGACAGAAAGAATGGGGGGGATGGCGGGAGTCACCAAGGGAAGTGACAAAACTAGTAACTTCATCAGGAAATAAAATGTTTTCTATAGTAGTTACATACAGTAAACACCCTCCCACCCCCAACACACACACACACACCCTCCTGAGACTGTGAAACTGTCCTGCCTCACAGCTCCAGAGGCAGCTGGAAGACTGGGTAGTCCCCAGCCTGGGCCCTGGGCAGCTCTCACACTTTACCTTTCACTTTCAAAGTGGAGGCAGACAGCTTCTCTCCCTCAGGTCTCATCGTTGGGGGCCTGTTATGAACAAGTTTCCACCATCCAGGTTCTCCAAATTCCTGAGCACCTGAACGGAAATAAACAGGGCTTCCCACGCTGAGGCAACCTGCTACTGTGCTCCACCACGTCGAAGTCTTTTTCCTAAAGCGCAGAGAATTTAAAAGCTATTGATGCTTCCATTTGATCACAGCACAGAGAGTACGTTCTACATAAACTCTCGATGACTCCTGGCTGCCAGATGCTATGCAGCCTCCACTGCAGCCTGGCCTCAAGTCCTTGCTCTGTCACCTTCCAGCTGCTTCGTCTCTTCATCTGAGACGTCAGGACACCAGAACTACTTTACAGGGTGGCTAAGAGGATCAAATGAAGTAAATCAAACACAAGCCACTTTTCACAGCCAGGGGGAATGGCACACGCCTTTCATCGTTACAAGGCAGAAGTGTCTCAGTGAGTTTGACGTCAGCCTAGTCTACATTATCAGTTCTAGGACTACACAAGAGACTCTGTCTCAAAAAACAACAAATAGGCTGGGTGTGGTAGCGCACGCCTTTAATGCCAGCACTCAGGAGGCAAAGGCAGGAAGATCTCAGTGAGTTCAAGGCCAGCCTGGTCTACAAAGTGAGTCCAGGATAGCCAAGGCTACACAGAGAAACCCTGTCTGGAAAAACAAAACAAAAACAACAATAAATAGACAAAAACAAACCAAGCACTTATCAATCATCACAGGAGAAATAAAGATTCTATGAGCCTGGGCGTCGGTGACACAGTTGATCTATGTGCCTGGGCGTCGGTGACACAGTTGATCTAATCATTAGTCCAGGAGAATAGCTGTTCTACCCACAGAACACACCGTCTGTGTGCGCCTTGGTGCGCCCTGAACTCTCACAGTGGTTCTGAGGCATGCTTCCCAAACAGCACATACAAAACACCGAAGACACATGCTGAGGGCCAACTATTCATCTACTCAAAGTTACCTTAATGGCCACGATCGTCACCTTGCAAGCGTAAGTCAATTACCAGAATTTCTCAAAAATTAACTTTCACAAAGGGAGAACAATCTAACAACCATAAGACCTGCTTCAAAAGAGAAGGTACAAACGTGTACTAGAAAACCAAGGGGAAGCCTCCAGCAAGGCTGCAGCCTGGGTGTAGTGCCCAGGTCATATGAGAGGCTTGCTCTCAGGGTGGTGCTGCTGGGACTGAGGACTTTTAATAAGTGAGGTCTTCGGAGAGGCCCTTAGGTAAACGGGGAACACCTCAGGCTCTCAGTCAGCCCTTCCCCCCCCCCCCTCTCTCTCTCTTCCTAGCTCCAGATATAATGGCTTGTTTTGACATACTCACACCAAGATGTTGTCTAACTTAGGGCTGAACTTCTACATCTATGAGGAAAAAAAATCCTCTCTACTTCCTAAGTAGCCTGTGTAGGGGAGGCCATTACAGTGACAGAAAGCTGACAGTATGCACAAATACTATCTGGCTTCCATTCCATCTTTTGGCACCAAGCACACTTTAACCTTTCCAACCCACTCCCCCCACCACCTCCACCCCTCCACCCCAATCCCCAAGGCTAAGACCCTGGGAGAAACTGTCCCTTTTGCTTTCTCATCTCCACTCATCCACTGACAATCATTTTACCAATGAAGTTTTTAAATGTCCATTAGGACCTAAAAAAAAAAAAAAAAAACAAGAAAAAAGTGCAATATCATGCCCCCCAAACAACTGATGTTCCTCAAAGCGTGCCTGCCCTGGCGATCCTCTGAAGTTTATGTCTATGGTGTACATGTGTTTGCAGGTGTCCTTGGAAACCAAAAAGGAGATCAGATGCCTGGGAGCTGAGACAAAGGCAGTTGTGAGCTGAGATGCTGGCGCTGGGAATCGAACCTGGGTCTTGCAGAACCAAGCCAGTGCCGTTACTCCTGAAGCTGTCTCTCTACCCAGAGACCATCAGCTCTTAAAGTTCCGGCATCCTTGAGGCTCAAGCCTCCTAGGGCAAGTGAGATAAAAGTTTTTTTTAGACTGTTAAGGTGCTTGTCTTTTCCTGTTCACTTTCACAAATGTTCAGTAGTTTCCAGCGACTATGACATTTGACAGTCAACATATGAAATGTGCAAGACTAGAACCAAACTGCTAAAAGCCAGACAAGACTGAGATCTACAAACAGAAAATAATGCTACTTTCGTTTTGTTTTATAAAACACCTTTTTTCTTTCTTTCTCCCCGCCACCCACCCGCAAACAGAGTTTCTCTGTGTAGCCTCGTCTGTCCTGGACTTGCTTTGTAGACCAGGCTGGCCTCGAACTCAGATCCACCTGCCTCTGCCTCCCTGAATGCTGGGATTAAAGGCTTGTAAACCACACTCGGCTGAAAAACTCGTGCTCTTAACCATCGCTCTCCAGCCCCATGGAACCCTCGAGCAGCTGGCCGTGAGCTCTCAGAGCCGACCCGCCTCATGTGCAACTATTAAAGCAGTGCACCACCACACCCACCTCATCAAACATGTGCCCAGGAGAGTCGGGGAGGCCTCCAAGAGCCAGGAGGCCCTGGACCTCATTTTGCCAATGAGTCTGGCAGTTTCAAGAGCGGGAATAGCTAGGAAAGGCTGAAAGCAGCATGTTTTTCAGCTTCTCAAAAAGATAGACAAACTGAGCAACGGTAGTGCACGCCTTTAATCGCAGCACTTAGGAGACAGAGGCAGGTGGATCTCTGTGAGCTCAAGGCCAGCCTGGTCTAGAGAGCTGGGCTCCAGGACAGCCAGAGCTGTTACACAGAGAAACCCTATCTCCAAATTTAAAAAGTTAAAATAAAATAAATAAATAAAGAATTAAAAATAAGAAAAGGAAATCCTGCCAAAAATAAACCTTTAGGACACTGTGCTGGGATGATCAAAAGCAGAGGAGGTGTCTGTGGGGCTGGAAGAAAGAGAGAACAGAGAGTTGTCCAAGTGTGCGACACTTCAGATCTGCTCATCAGAGAGCTCCCAAGATCTGTGCATGGCAGCGTGAATGTTATGAATATATACTGAATGGTAACTTGAGGGGCAGAGGCAGGCAGATCGCTGTGAGTTCAAGGCCAGCCTGGTGGTCTACAAAAGCGAACAGGACAACCAAGGCTACACAGAGAAACCCTGTCTCAAACGCCCTCCCCCCAAAAAAAGATGTTTAAGTCTGGACATCTGGAAAGATGGCTCAGCACGTTAAGAGCATGTGTTCTCTCAAAGGATCTGGGATCACTTCCCAGCACCCACATGGTGGCTCACAACTCTAATTCCAGTTCTAGGGGACCCAATGCTCTCTTCTAATATCAGAAGCCACACCACGTACACATGTGATACACAGACATACATGGAGAGACGGGTCAACAGTTAAGAGTACGTGTTGCTCTTGCAGTGCTCGTGGGTTCACTTCCCAGCACCCACATGGTGGCTCACAACCACTCCTAATTGCAGTTTACGAGGACCCAACACCCTCTTCTGACCACCGTAGCCAACATGCATGCATATGATACAAAGTCAGAAATACACACAGGTGAAACAATGGTAAACATATCTGAACGAAACAAACTACTATACTGTTTACAAGATTATGGGAAGTGAGCACGCACACACCACTATTACAAACCTAAGCATGTACGTTTTCTGGAGGTTACGCTGAGAATGGGTTTCATGTGTGCATCCTTGGAACCCAAAAGTCAAAGACAGAAAGGAACATACACAAGAATACTGTTTACAAGGCTGATTCAAGCAAAAGAAAACGGGAAGAAACGTAAATGTTCATAAAATTGATGTCTAGTGGCAATGGCTGAACTGTGCCCCTCCCATAAAAAGTATTCTACCCCTCATCCCCGGGAGGTGACAAGAAACCTACAGGAGATTTTCTTCAGGGAGTTCAACTGAAGATAATGTCATTAGGCTGAGTGTGCCTGCGTGGACGCAGAGGATAACTTTAAGGATCGGGTCTTGCCTTCCATCAGGTGGGCCCTGGCCACAGAATCAGGTTGTCAGGCTTAGCAGCAAGTGCCTTTACCTGCTGAGCCATCAACAGCTCCCATTACTGTTACTATGCAAGGCTGAGCCCCAGAGACAGGTGTTCGCACAGGAAAACTATGTAAAGACAGAGGAAGAAGGACATTTACCATCCAGGGAACACATGACGCTAAGAGCAGCTGGGAGAGGAGCTAATACTCTGAATCCCGCAACTTCATTAAGAGCCACCACACCAACACCTTGATGTCACTTGCTGTCTCCTGGACTTCTGCTGCTAACACATCCACACGTGGACTTTAATTAGGAAACCATGTAATGGAAGTCTGGGTTTCTTTAAAAACTCAGTTATGGTCGAGTGGTGGTGGCAGCTCACACCTTTAATCCTAGCCCTTGGGAGGCAGAGGCAGGCAGATCTCTGTGAGTTCAAGGTCAGCCTGATCTACAAAGTGAGTTCAGGACAGCCAAGGCTATCCCACAGAGAATCCCTTTCTTGAAAAAGATTTTGGAAAAAAAAAAACCCAAACAAAAAAAACCCAAAAAACCAAAATCTGTTATGTTATGCAAACACGTTTTTGTTTTAATCCCAGGGGTTGCTTTACTTTGTCCACAGCTGTTAACTATGACTGTCTCTCGCTCTGAGAGGGTCATGATCTTTGCCAGCGGCAGAGAGTTTAATTCTGAGGACTCTGCAAGGGTACAAATGTCAGAACCCAAAGAAGGATGTGGGCACTCAAGGAAGACGGCAGCACCCAGCACTGCAGCCGGTTCATCCTGCTGCTGCATTTGCTGTTTGCTGGTCTGCTGGATACCTGACTATGAAGACTAGACCTGCCCCAAGGAACTAAGTCTAAAGAGTTCTACCTCCCCTTCCCTCTCTAACCTTTTTCTCCTACCTTTTGTTGCAGGGTTGGAAGGTATTAGGGTGATTAAGGTTTAGAAAGGAGGCAGAGGTCTAAGAACCCCATAAAAATAGGTGAAAAACTATGCCAACAGTACCATCCACAAATGAACACAGCCTATGAAAAGCATCACCTGTGTGGAACGGCATCACTTTGCTGCAGTATGTGGAGGAATGTTAATTCAGCACATGGCTGCGCTGGCAAGACTTCACATCCAAAGATCTTCTAGGTCTATGTGATCAGGTGGAATACACACCCACCTTTAATCCAGGAGACAGAGGCAAGCAGATCTGAGTTCAAGGCCAGCCTGGTATAGAGCAAGTGTCAAGTAAAGAAAACTTTCTATCCAGGTGTGGTGATACATGCCTTTAATCCCAAAGGAAAGGAAAGTTAGTTTGTAGAAGGAAGCACTCATGTTTGAAAATGATGCTGCTGGGCATGGTGGCGCTGGGGAGGCAGAGGCAGGCAGATCACTGTGAGTTCTACAAAGCAAGTCCAGGATGGCCAAGATAACACAGAGAAATTCTGTCTCAAAAAAAAAAAAAGTATCTAATTGTGTGGTAGAAAAGATGACGAATCAGAGAAGATTTGACAGAACAGGATACGCCCAACTCTCAGGAGAAGAGAAAGAAAGGAAAGCTACTTTAGAGGCAGTTTTACAGAGAGAACAATCAGTTTTTACCCGGCCAGGAATAGAGATGGGCTGCAGAGAGAGAACTCAGGTAAAGTTAGAAGACTAAAGCAAATAACTGAGTTAGTTTGAGACCAAGCAGAGCAATTCTGGGTCAAGAGAGAAGCCAGATTAAATACAGAGAGTTTGAGCCAGAACAGCTGAGTTGAACTAGCCAGGCCAGAGCTCAGAACTAGTAAGGAGCAGTAAGCACTAAGTCTCAGAGGCTGAAACATTGTAGCCTAGGTTACACTGCACAGGGACCAGAAGCATCCAGGACTAGGCCTACCCAGGTTAGCAGACAGAACAGGAACAGGAAGCCTCCAGACAACAATTGAGCCAGGAGAATAAAAGTTACTTTTACAGTGGAGCACCAACACTGATGTGCAAATGTGTTTCACCTATCCACTTCTCTCTGAACGACTTTTTTTTTTTTTTTTTCGTTTTTCCAGACAGGGTTTCTCTGTGTAGCCTTGGTTGTCCTGGACACACTTTGTAGACCAGGCTGGCCTTGAACTCACAGCAATCCACCTGCCTCTGCCTCCAGAGTGCTGGGATTAAAGGCATGCGCCACCACCGCCTGGCTCTGAACCAAATTTTTTCTGTGGTAAAGTAGGCAAACTATGTACATCTTCACCAATTTTTAAAAAAGATTTTATTTATTGTATGAGTGCTCTACTTACATGTATACCTGTATGCCAGAAGAGGACATTGTCTCGAAAAAAAAAAAAAAAGAAAAAGAAAAAGAAGAGGGCATTATAACACACTATAGATGGTTGTGAGTCACCATGTGGTTGCCGGGAATTGAACTCAGGACCTCTGAAAGACCAGATGGTGCTCCTTTTGTTTTGTTTTTTGAGACAAGGTTTCTCTGTGCAGCCTTTGCTGTCCTAGACTCACTTTGTAGACCAGGCTGGCCTTGAACTCACAGAGATCTGCCTGCCTCTTCCTCCTGAGTGTAGGGATTAAAGGCGTGCGCCACCATACTCGGCTCAGACAGTGTTCTTAATCACTGAGCCATCTCTCTAGCTCCACAGCTTTACCATTTTTAAGTGCACAGTTCAGTGGTCAGTGAGTACATTCACACTCTAAACCATCACCATCACCCATCACCAATCACCATCACCCATCATCAATCACCCATCGCCATTACCCATCACCATTACCCATCACCATTACCCATCACCATCACACATCACCATCACCCATCACCATTACCCATCACCATCACCCATCACCATCACCCATCACCCATCACCATTATCTATCACCATCACCCATCATCATCACACATCACCATCACACATCACCATTATCTATCATCATCACCTATCACCAATCTTCATTTTACTGTACAAAGCAAAGTCTACACTCATTAAACAAATAACTCTCAAAGTCTGCCCTGCTCTCAGATGATGACAACCATCACTCTACCTCCTGGACCTGTGTATTCTCTCTACTCTAACTACTTACTGTCAGTGGAATCATACAGTACAATTATGACTGAGTTCATGTAGCATAGTGTTCTCCAGATGGATGCACGCTGTACCACATGGCAGAATGTCCTTCCTTTCTAAGACTGAATACCCCACTCTATGTACATGCTATGCTTATACATTTATGTGCTGATAGACAAGTACTGCGTCCTCATTTAGTTATTGTGAGCACCAGAGCAGAACTCCAGATATGATGATAATCCTACATTCCCACCTGGTGCATGGTGGGCTATTAAGTTGTTAGTCACTGACAGACTGACTGAGAAGGCTTTCACTATCTGGACAAACGTCTATACAGCTGCTGTCTAGTTTCAAACCCATGGCCCTCCTGACTCGTGCTCCTGTGCGCGGCTGCCCTTAGGGTGAAGGTGGTGTCTCACTGCACTCGGTTTGCACTTTTCGAGAGTTAGTGAGTTGGAGCATCTTTTACGTGCCTCTTCACCATTTTGTAACTTCACTGTCCACACTTGCAGCGAGGGGAGGATGCAGTGACAGTGGCTGCTGTCTCTGTCCACTGCTGTGATGAGAGCAGCAACCAGTGACCAGAACACAAAAACAGTATTTGTAGAAAGTTCTTCTGGCTGCCATGGCTTCTGTAGTCTATTTGCAGGCAGCCACAGATGAGGCGCACACAGGTCCCTGCCTGGGCACACAGGTGATGAGTACTGGGAACCTGCTGTGGTGCTAAGAGCTGAAACTGACCACAATCTACTACCCATTTCCTAGACGATACAAGCCTTTATTAAACTCCGGCGTCCCAACAGTTTTCTTAAACTAATTCTATAAGCAAAACTGTAATAGGTGGGGCAGTATTCGCCAGATCAACTTTACATAGTGGAGTTTCTTGTCCTTGTGGTTTTGTTTTGGAGACAGTGTTTCTTTTTTTTTTTTTTTTTTTTTTAAAGATTTATTTATTATGTATACAATGCACACCAGATCACATTATAGATGGTTGTGAGCCACCATGTGGTTGCTGGGAATTGAACTCAGGACCTCTGGAAGAGCAGTCAGTGCTCTTAACCGCTGAGCCATCTCTCCAGCCCCGAGACAGTGTTTCTTGTATAGGCATGGCTGTGCTGGAACTTGGTCTGTAGACCAGGCTGGCCTTGAACTCACTGAGATCAGCCTCTGCCTCCTGAGTGGCGGGATTAAAGGGATGGGCCACCAGCACCCGGCTCTTTGTTTTGTTTTTGAGAGATGGTTTATCTCTAGGTGACCTTGACTGGCCTGGGATTTGCTAATGTAGAATGAGGAAGCCTCAAACTGACACACATCCTCCTGACTCTGCCACTTAAGTGCTGGGATTAAAGTTTTCAGATAGTTTTTAAAAATGTAACTACTACAACTATGTTTTGCCATACTCCATCAACTGTAAAACCCACTAAGATATAACATTTATGTGCAACTAAAGAGAAGAATAAGCTAGCTACCAATAAACTGTAACAAATTGTCAAGTAACATGATACACTATTTTATTGGGGCTGCAGAGATGGATCAGTAGTTAAACGCACTTACTGCTCTTGCAGTGGACACAGGTTCAGTTTCCAACACCCGTATCAGGTGGCTCACAATCATCTGTTACTCCAGTTCCAAATGACCCAACACCCTCCAGCCTGTGTGGGTGCCTGCAGGCATGTAGTATACCTACATTCACACTCACACACTTGCAAATATAAATAAATATATCGTTAAATTTTTTTTTTAATTGGGAGGTTTTTTTGAGATAGGGTTTCTCTGTGAAGCCTTGGCTGTCCTAGAACTCAGAGAACTACCTGTCTCTGCCTCTACTGGGATAACAGGCATGCACCACCACGCCCCACTGAAAAATATTTCAGTGGCACTTAGGAGGCAGAAGCAGGCGGATCCCTGTGATTTCCAGGCCTGCCTGGTCAACAAAGCATGTTCCATGACAGCCAGGGCTACACAGAAAAGCCTATTTTGGGGAAAAAAAAATCTTTTTACTTGTACGTGTGTGAGTGTGTGTGTGTAAGTGTATGCCACATGCGAGCATGTGCTGAAGCTGGAGTTACAGACAGTTGTGAGCCACCTCAAGTTGAGTTGGTTGAGAACCAAACTCAAGTCCTCTGGAAAAGCAAGAAGCACCACCCGGCTGCAAGAAGCATTCTTAACCACTGAGCTACAGCTTCTGTCTCTGTCTCTCTCTCTGTCTCTGTCTCTCTCTCTCTCTCAGCTTAACCACTGAGCTACAGCTTCTGTCTGTCTGTCTGTCTGTCTGTCTGTCTCTCTCTCTCTCTCTCTCAGCATTCTTAACCACTGAGCTACAGCTTCTGTCTCTCTCTCAACCACTGAGCTATAGCTTCTGTCTGTCTGTCTGTCTGTCTGTCTGTCTCTCTCTCTCTCTCTCTCTCTCTCTCTCTCTCTCTCTCACACACACACACACACACACACACAAACCATGACATACTATTAATTATAAGATATACCCAACTTTCAGGAAAGTGAAAATTGTTTAAAACTTTCTGTTTTAAAAACCAATGACTAAGCCGGGCTTGACTAAGCTGCATGCCTTTAATCTCAGCGCTTGGGAGGCAGAGGCAGGAGGATCTCTGTGAGTTTGAGGCCAGCCTGGACTACAGAGCGAGTTTCTGGATAGCCCAGAGCTGTTACACAGAGAAACCCTGTCTCGAAAAACAAAACAAACAAACAAAGCCCGTGACTACAGCCACAGCAGAACAGGCTCAAGCTGTTCCTCAATAATTAACACTCGCGGAGGCTGGGGAGCTGGCTCCAGTGCAGAGTAACTGTACCCGCCGCACAGCAGGAGAGCCTGGGTTGAACCTGCAGTGCATGTGTGGGTCTACAGACTGTGCTCTAGGACAGCCAGGACTACACAGTTGAGACTCTGTCTCAAAAACAACAAAAACCACACCAAAAAAATCCGTAGCAATCAATTTCTCACATGTTCTTTAACTTGTTTCTATAATGGTACATTAAAAATTTAGGTTATTCTTAAATAAACTTTCATATGTTTAAACTAATAAAACACTAAAGGCATAAAACGAACATCAGTGATGACTTAAATTTAAAAGTTCATTCGATAATGTACTACTCTCTTAGATTCTGTGACAAATGAGAAGGACAGATCATATTTAAAATTTTAAGGACTAGATCTGGAATGTAGGTCATTTGGTATTTACTTAACGTGAAGAGAATCTAAGTTTTACACCCATCACCACATAAAACAGGACATGGTGGTGTGAGCCTGTAACCTCAGAACTCCACAGGCAGAGGCAAAAGTCTAAGCAACCTGCCGTTTGAGGCATGCTTGGGCTACATGAGACCTTATCTCAAAAATAAAAATAAAAATAAAAAATAAAAATAAAAATAAAAATAAAATGACTGTCCTGTAGAGAACAGAATTAAAATAATTCTCAAAAAATTTAATTTAAAAATGCATACAGAGAACCAGGCATGGTGGCACATGCCTTTAATCCCAGCACTCGGAGGACAGAGGCAGGCAGGTCACTGTGAGTTCGAGGCCAGCCTGGTCTACAAAGCGAGTCCAGGACAGCCAAGGTAACAGAGAAACCCTGTCTCAAACAAACAAACAAACCCCAAACAAAACAAAAATGCATAGAGAGCCGGGCGTGGTGGCACACGCCTCTAATCCCAGCACTCAGGAGGCAGAGGCAGGCAGATCTCTGTGAGTTTGAGGACAGCCTGATCTATAGAGTGAGTTCCAGGACAGCCAGGATTACAGAGAGAAATCCTGTCTCAAAAAACCAAAAGAATTTAAAAAGCATATAGGTTTCTAACACTGTGAAAACAATTTAACACTATTTTGTACAATGTCCTGTCAGCTCAGAGAGCCATGTGGGCTTTTGGTAATCACCTGGGAAGAGCAGTTTCTGAGGACTTCTCCAGTCACTGCTGTTTAAAGCAGGTGCCCAGGTAGGGACAGCAATGTGGCTGGCTACACACTTGGAAATGGACTCAAGGTGATGTCTAATTGTCCACTGATCTTTTGGATAGACTACAGAAAGGTCACAGCTGTAAACTCTCACTATACTTGTGGCTTTTCTGCCCAAAACCAAAAGGCCTTACAGCATGAGATCCAGCCACAGTCTCATCCTGATGGGCTATCTTTATATGTACTGATTTCAGAGTTAACAGTATTTATGGCAAATCATACATGCTTTCCATTGACAGTGTGATGTTCTTTTAAAAACAGCTTTATTAAGTAGGAAGATTAAGTAAATAATTCAGGTGCTATGCCAATAATAGACCCAAACTACTGGTGTAATGGCTGAACTACACAGGAACTGCAGAGTAACCAACAAGTGTTTCTCCCTGGCTTGTCAAAACCAGTTCCTCTCAGAGCAGTGCTCCAGAACACAGCAAGCAACTCCTACTCACATAAGCAATGTCTTAAAAACAGGTCACTTACATTCCCTTTCTTCCAGAAGATAATTTACCGAACAGAGAGCACCCAGAGATAGGAAACATTGCAAGATCTAATGTTACCGTTTCCCGTATTTCCTGTCCTTTATAAACAGGGCATATTAAATTCCATAAATAGTACTGGGGCAGCCAGACATGGTGGCGCACGCCTTTAATCCCAGCACGTGGGAGGCAGAGGCAGGAGGATCTTTGTGAGTTCAAGGCCAGCCTGATCTACAAGTGAGTCAAGGACAGCCAGGGGTACACAGAGAAACCCTGTCTCGGGAAAAAAAAAAGTGCCAGGACATTAAACCAAAACAACAGATTTCCTTTTCTTATGAGACAGCACTAGTCATAGTGTCAATTCTTTTCTCAGTAGCACCAAAAAAAATCAAGAACTAAAACAGCCCCTTTTGTAGCTGCTGAGTGGAGTCCACTCGGTCCTCGGCAGTTTCAGGCCTGGAGGAAACCGGAGCAAAGCTGACTCCTCAGCCCGGAGGGAACAGGCTGCCAGAGCCTAGGATGTGCTCCAGCGATGCTGGCTGCAGTCACCCAGCACAGCTGCCATCTCCACACTGATCCAGTTCACAGTGTTTATGCATCGCACTGAGGGCCTCAGGGCAAACAGGACCATGATTCTAAAGTTCACAGCGCAGCACGCTCATCCGCAGTCTCACAGCTCTGTAGACTGACCTGGCCTTCCGCTAGAGTGTGTGCTGTGCAGCCTAACCCTGATGCTTAGCCCTAACTCCAGCAAGGCAGTGCAGCCAGCACGAAGGCACCAGCAACACTCAACCACAGTTTACAGCAACAGCACTTAGCCTATTCATGTGGCAAACTTTGCTAAGCACTGTGGATGAGGAGTGTGGTGACTCTCTGGAGTTAACAAGGGACAGTAGGAGTACGGTGACTCTCTGGAGTTAACAGGGGACAGTAGGAGTGTGGTGACTCTCTGGAGTTAACAAGGGACAATACTACAGGACGAAGTTAAGAGCAGCCTAAGTGGGTGCGGTTATCCCTTCCCTTTGTTTCTCTGCTGACCTCTAACGGTCCCACTCTAAATAAAAGGACACCACAGCCCTCTTTCCTCTAGTTTCTGAAACTCATTTTTAAGACCCTAAGACTCTCTGCATATGCATCCTGTTCAGCAAACCTCCGCTCTCCTCTGGAAGCAGAATAAGAAAACAATGTTAGCCCTCAGTTTCTGGTGTGCAGTTCCCGTCTGAGCTACACTGTGAATCCCTGTCAGGGCTACGCTAGGTTCTCAGCTTATGTGTAGCTTTTTTACATCTTTCTGCAAGGATAAGATGTTTTAAAACTCATGTTACCTGTTTCCTAGTAAAAAAGTCCAATGTTTCTCAATAAAAGCACATATATCTTCTTTCCACCGGAAATAACCTTGACGTCCACTTCCTTCCAGAGACAAGTTGTACATTGCCAGCATCACCACCTGAATCACAAATGGAAAAGGAAAAAAAATTAAAAAATATCGTAACTTATATTGAATAAACAAAACTGAAAAGAGAACAGTTTGGAAAAGAATTCTTTTTTTTTGTTTTTGTTTTTAGAGACTGGGTTTCTCCTTTAAACAGTCCCCAAGCGTGATGGCGCACACCTTTAATTCCAGCACTGGGAAGGCAGAGGCAGGTGGATCGCTGTGAGTTTGAGGCCAGCGGTCTACAAAGTGAGTTCAGGACAGCCAAGGCTACACAGAGAAACCCTGTCTCGAAAAACCAAAAAAAAAGAAAAGAAAAGAAAAGAAAGAAAAAGCCACAAATAAAAAGCTGATGGAGAGTCACTTAGTGGACGTGACATTTCCATTTCAGAAGATAAGCTTTGGAGATGGTCACATGTGGAGAGTGAAAAGGGCACATCTTACATTCTCTGTCTCTTACCACACAGAAAGAGAACTTACTCAACAGACACCTGAGTTATGGAATAAGCTTTTCCCATTCTCAGACTCCTCCTCAGAAACATGTATTTACTGCCAACCTCAAGCATCGATGCCTGCCTGCTGTTCATTTCCAGTATGCTAAGATAGTTCATGTTACAAGTTATTTACTTGAAGATGGCTCTTCTGTTATCAGTTGGTATTTGATGAACACACTACATACTAATCTGAAAGGACCCATTTATTGCTCCTCCTCTTCCAGAATGTGATCAGATCAGTTTTCTACTCACAACACCACACCATAAGGAAGCTGGTCTTCTGGACCACACTGTCCCCAGGGCTGCTGAACAGACGCCCAGGCGCTGCCTGCTGCAGGACCCAGGAAAAGGAATGCTTCACCAGAGTCAGAAGAATGAAGCTCCAGGCCAAGAGTACCCACAAGGGATTTCGCAAAGCGTCTCCTCCGCTGCAAGCCAGAAAGAGAAGACGCAGAGGACAGCGGAGGGCAGGGGTCTTTGGTCCTGAGAGCAGATCTTTACCATAGCATTTTGTTTTTTTGGTTTGGTTTGGTTTGGTTTTGGTTTTTCAAAACAGGGTTTCTCTGTGTAGCCCTGGCTGTCCTGGACTCACTTTGTAGACCGCTGGCCTCAAACTCACAGCGATCCTCCTGCCTCTGCCTCCCGGGTGCTGAGATTATAGGCGTGGGCCACCACTACCTGGCTCCATAGCATTTTGTAATGCAAAGAAAATGCTGTGTGTTACAAGCACCTCTTCTTACTTAAATCAACAAAGTTTGAGATTTCAAAAGCTGAAAACACTAATCCCAGGTGGCAGAGGCAGGAAGATCTCTATGAGTTCAAGGCCAGCCTGGTCAAAAAGTGAGTCCAGGACAACTGTTACAGAGAGAAACCCTGTCTCTAAAAGCCAAACCAGAAAAAAAAAAGCTGAAAACACAAATTACAATTCTTAAGTCACTGAGGATTCTGGTAAAAGATGGACTTTTCCAGTTGCTGCCAGAAACTGCTTAGCAGCCTATGAGAATATAGATGTAACTTGTATATATATCTAAGGTGTAAGATTTAGTTATCAGCTCTTCCTTGCAAGGTATTATCCACAACCAATGTATCTTTTAGAAGTAAAGAAATTATTCCCAGTCAGTGCAACCTGATTAAGTATATAAACGGCCAATAGTACATATTCTAAGGAATATAACCAAGAACTAACTTTTCTTTTAAAAAACACTTACAGAAGATATTTCTATAGAAAACTAACACTTGAAAATGATCGTTTTTATTTGCTTTCCTTCATTTTACGGTTTTCATGCGGCTACTTGTAGGCTAAATACAAGTCCACCTTGTACTTGCAATTCTCTTCATAGTAACACACTTGGCTACATATAGCATGCCATCTATGGGGGGGGCCACAACTGTGACCCCCCACGAGACTACACACTCAATTCAGACTTCCTTCATTTTCTACCTAAGTATTTTGGCAAATCAAAGCAGCCTCCCAAGTTAGCAGACAGGTCCGCTGGGGTGACTTAAGAAAGCAGTGGTGACAAACACAACCTTTCAGATTATTATGGCAACTACAATTTATAAGAAACACCTCAAGAGACCAACACAACACATCTAAAATCTTCCCCCTTACTATTTATTTTCTTCAATTACTAGGGCAATTATCACGTTTATCTGTGTGTGGGATGCCAATGGCCCCTGAGGCCTAGGGGTGGAGACCTTAGTTGGCTCATCCAGCACCACAGTCTCCTGGACTCAGCCTGGTTCCGTGTACGTCAAGTGAACGTAGAGTAAGCAGCAAGGCACTCAGGGAGGGGCTGGTGCACAGCTCACAGGTCAGCACTTAATGGAAGCAAGGCCATGAGTTTGACCCTAGCATTACAAACATCAACAAAAACAGCGATGAAGTAAAATTCTGTATTTTTAACTAAAGGACTGGATATATCTTGTCATCTTATTAGACATGTGCATATTAAAACCAAACAATTTACAGCCAGGCGTGGTGGTGATCCCAGCACGTGGGAGGCAGAGGCAGGCGGATTGCTGTGAGTTCGAGGCTAGCCTGGTCTACATAGTGAGTCCAGGACAGCGGAGGCTACACAGAGAAACCCTGTCTCAAAACACCAAAAACCAAACAATTTACTATAACCTAAAGATCAGTAAAATGTTACTCTCTAGAGTGCTGGTATTTGAGACAGGTAAAAGCAATCCATCAACAAAGACTTGTCTCCAAATTCAGATGCAGGAAGGCTGAACAAATTGGTTACAATGTCTCTGATACCAAATCAAACTGTTTCTGCCAAATTTACTTCCAGTGTAGCCACCTCTGGTTTTACTAAACTAGAAATGACTGCCAGAAAAATGTGGGCCTGGTTTTCAGTTAAATCTAAGCTCGGTATGGCATAAATGAAATTAACATTCTCAAGAATTTGAGCTGGGCGTGGTGGTGCACGCCTGTGATCCCAGCATTCATGGAGGCAGAGACAGGTGGATCTCTGAGTTCCAGGCCAACCAAGTCTACAAAGTGAGTCCAGGACAGCCAAGGCTACACATAGAAACCCTGTCATGAAACAAACGAAAAACTCTCAAGAACTCACTAAATTAGCAGTATTTTTTTTAAGCCAGGAAGTGCTCTTTCCACACATTCGGTGCCCATTTTCACTGTGAAATGTAAAGCGCCCCACCCCCAAACCACTCCACAGTCCCCACTCTGGTCAGTCACGCCAAGAGCTCAGCACAGCCTCAAGTGTCTGGAGGGGAGTTCTGTGCTCACCTGCTGCCATGTCAGCCTCAGCCTCTCGGACTGCTCCTTGCCATCCGCAGAGCAATCGGAACAAGTAAACCTGAAAAAGTTATCTCCCTTAAGGTAACTGAGCTGTTCCCGCAGCTGGCCTGTGAGAAGAAACACAAAGTCACATCACCGGCTTGTCTCCTGCAGTGCCAACACCACATCTGGTCAATCAGCATTTTAGATTTCCACGCTTTCTTTTTCTGCAGCCAGCTCAGAACAGCAGCAGAGGGGAGGGGGGGAGGGAGAGAAAGAGAGGGAGCTGTTTCTCCTTCTAATGGCAGGTGTATGTCCCACCTAGAACCTGCGGCTCCTCAGCTTTTAGGAGAGGTCCTGGAAAAGCAGGTGTGGTTGCTCTGACTGGATCGCCCAGGAGTCATATTCCTCACTGCTCCAGGCAGGACTCTGCTGACATTCTTTCAGGGAACACCTGAGCTTGCCCCACCAGCCAGGCACCGGGCTAGGAACCGGACATGCAATGACTAAGGCAGATGTGGCCCGCAGCTGCTCTCACACAGGCCAACACAGCTGCACTGGTTCTGGGTCTCTGGAGCAGCAGAGCCACCCCGGGGGCTGGGCTTTATTTCTTTACCACAGCCATGTCCACCCCCAAATGAAATGCTTCCCTCACTGAGATCTGGCCTGGGCTCTGCACTAAAGTGATGGTGAGGGACTGTGCAACATGAAAACTTCCAGAACACAACGTAATGTGCACCATGTGGCAGTGCAAGGACATAGCATAAGGCATAGCCAACCCCTCAGGGGGGGAATGAGGGCTTCTGGGCCCAGGGAGAAGGGCAAGTAGCTGGAAATGGGCTACCTGTGGGAAAGGAGCGCAGGGACGCCGTCCAGGCGCACAGTCCAGAAACAAAGCAAAACGTACAAGGTCCTAGACTCAGAGAACTATCTAGACAGAATGAAAAGCTCACTCATTCATGAAGACGGCCAAACCATGAAGGTCGTCTTCAAATCTACCCTGCGAGGACAATGGGAGAGCCAGAGATGTTGCTAGACCGCTTAGAGCAAACACCAGCTAAACAGTCAATTCTTAGGTTAGTTTTCTAAGAACTGTTACTACCAATCTACTTACAGTAGCTGTTAACGTGAACAATTGACTTTTTATTTAATTTTTTCGTTTTTCTGAGACAGGGTTTCTATGTAGCCTTGGTTGTCCTAGACTCATTTTGTAGACCCAGCTAGCTTTGAACTCACAGCGATGCACCTGCCTCTACCTCCCGAGTGCTGGGATTAACGGCATGTGCCACCATGCCTGGCTTTCAACTTTGGTCTTTTTGGTTTTTTCGAGACAAGGTTTCTCTGTGTAGCCTTGGATATCCTGGACTCGCTTTGTAGGCCAGGTTGGCCTCAAACTCACAGTGATCCACCTGCCTCTGCCTCCGAATGCTGGGATTAAAGGCGTGCGCCACCACTGCCAGCTTTGACTTTGTTTTAACAAGAGCTTCTACATCCCAGAAAACGACCAACTCCGCTGTGTTACAGCTCCATTTCACTAGCTTTGAACTCTTACACAAAGCATTTCTGAAGTACACTTGCCTTTTCTAGCCTCTTGCCGAATGGAAAATGCTGTTTGGGTAAGAATCAATGATAGCAAACAAAACAAAACAAAACAAACAAAGGCTGGGCATGGTGGCGCACGCCTTTAATCCCAGCACTCCGGAAGCGGAGGCAGACCAATCACTGTGAGTTCAAGGCTAGCCTTGTCTGTAAGTGAGTCCAGGACAGCCAAGGCTACACTGAGAAACCCTGCCTTGGTCTCGGGGGTGGGGGGGTGGGGGGAAAGAGGGAAGAGGTCCTCAGTGGAAAATAAGCCCAGCCTAAAGGCAAGGACCTGACACCATTGGATTCCCAATTCTAATCTCCCTTCAGGAGACAACAGCAGTGTTCCACAAACATCAAGTAACTCAAGAACTTGAACTCGATACTGGCAACAGAATGTATCCCCCACAACCCACAGCATAATCTTGGTAGACAAATATGGCTACCATCCACAATATTAATCTGTAAGTCAACAAGATTCCTAACTTTTCTTGGGCTACCATTCAGAATGTTAATTTAACAATGGAACAGTGGGTGACATTTTTTTTATTAATACAAATGTGTTTTGTGGGACTGGAGAGATAGCTCAGCGATTAGGAGCACTTACTGCCCTGGCAGAGAGTGTGGGTTCAGTTCCCAGCACCCACAGGGCTCACAACCACATGCAACTCCAGTTCCAAGGGATCTGATGTCTCTTCTGACCTCTGCAGCCAATGCATGTACATACACACATACATATAAAATAAATGGTTTAAAAACTAGAAACAGCCAGGCGTGGTGGCACACGCCTTTAATCCCAGCACTAGGGAGGCAGAGGCAGAGAGGCAGGCAGATCTCTATACGTTCCAGGCCAGTCTGGTCTACAAAGGGAGTCCAGGATAGCCAAGGCTACACAGAGAAACCGTGTCTGGAAAAACAAAAAACTAAAACTAAAACAAAAAAAAAATGTGTTTTTGTATAAATTTACATTTGGTAAACTAGATTAATAATAATATAATAATTTTATTTTTATTCAAGTCTACTTTATTAGTGTTTTTCACAGACTGGAAAACAAACCATCACACAAGGATCAACCAATCAAAGGAATCGAGAAGCTCCTTACTAGCTGGGATCCATTTTTGGCACTTGTCACAGAAGTAAGACAGCTGGTCCTCCATCCACGACACATCTCCTTCATCACTGTTGAGGGAATCCCCGCTCTGGTCGTGAGATAAGTCCACTGATGCCTGGTCCTCTGACTCCACAATCAGGAGAGTCTCTCCCTCCACCTCACCCTCCTCCAGCCCCTCCGAGGTGGACGTCCGCGTGGCTTCGTCATCATGCCGACTCAGCAGACCACTCAGGTGGACGCTGCTATCCATGTCTCCTGCTCACAGGCGGCTGCAGGAATCCCGCAGACAGAACTTCAGGAGAGCATGTGCCAACAAGTACCCTATCCAGACAGAACAGATTCTTAAAAGAAGCAGTTTAGAAGGCAGGATCCACTGTCCTGGACAGTGACTTTAAGGGGAGGGGGTAGGTCTCACTAGCTGTTCTCGGTCACACACTATGTCCACGTTTATACACAGGAACTCAGCACTGCCATCAATTTTTCAAATCAAGTGTTTTGAGATCCTTTCTCCAACATCTTCTTTCTTTCTGCTTCAAGTTGCTTGGTCAAAATAATCTGTTGTCCCAAAAGACGAATGTTTTCCTTTTTCTGATTCTGCCTCTCAATGTCTCTGATCACTCCATCACGAAGCCTCTAAAAACATAAGAAGCAGATTTTTAGTTACCCCTGAACAGGTGGCTCCTTTCCTGTGCCTTCAAATCTAAATAACAGCGCCACCAAAATACACTCAAAATGTTCCAATTCTAAATACCCAATTACTATTTTAACTTCTGTACAATGTAAATAAAGAAACCACCAAGTAAATCTGGTGATGTGTTATATTAACACTGGAGTGACTTCTTACCACATTTTAGAAATCCCTGAACACAGAAAACTTAATGGGAATAAAAAATTCAAAACCAGCACTATGTTCAATTTTATAAATTTAATTGATAAATGATACCTTTAAAAGGTGATGAATTAGCATAACTGTGAACTCTAAGTGGTGGCTACCTAAGACAAACAACAAACATCAAGACAATAAAACAAGCAGAAGCCAGTTTAAGATGGCCAGGGCTAGCCGGGTGGGCGGTGGCCAGAAACCCCGTCTTGAGCCCAACCCCCTCCCCCCAGAGTACATTTTGGGAGAGCTTCAAGACAGGGTTTCTTTGTGTAGCCTTGGCTGCCCTGGACTTGCTTTGTAGACCAGGCTGGCCTCAAATTCACAGAGATCTGCCTGCCTCTGCCTCCCCAAGTGCTGGGATTATAGGCATGGCTCCATTTCGCCTGGCTATTATTTTCATTTTTTCACTTTAAATTTTTTGTTTTGTTTTTGTTTGATTGTTTCATCGAGACGGGGGTTCTCTGTGTAGCCCTGGCTGTCCTAGAAATGCTTTGTAGACTAGGCTGGCCTCAAATTCAGAGATCCACCTGCCTCTGCCTCTCCAGTGCTGGGATTAAAGGTGTGCACCACCACCATCCAGCTCACTTTAAAATCTGTAACTGTATTTTATGTGTATGGGTGTTCTACTTACAAGTCATGTGTATACAGGGCCTGGAGAGGTCAGAAGAGGGCTACCGAGACCCTGGAGCTGGAGTTACCCATCAGCCAACTGAACCCCGTTCCTCTACAGGAGCAACCAGTGCTCATAACAACTGATCCATCTCTGCAGTCACTATTTTATTTTTATTATTATTTTTGAGACAGTGCCTTTCTACGTAGTCCTGACTATCCTGGGACTCCCTATGTAAAGCAGGCTAGTCTCAAGCTTACAGAGACCCGCCTGCCCCAGCCGCCCACCTATCTCTACTTTTGAAAACTGGCCTAACAAAGAATTGGAATCAACCTAACTGCCCACCAACAGATGAATGGACACACATAAACAAACACACACACACACACATATGATAGAATACTACTCAGTCCTAAAGAAAAAAATAAAGTTAAAGAAGTACAGGAAAATGACTAGGCTTAGAATGTATAATACTGAGCAAGGTCACACAACCTCAGAATGAAAGGCACCCCATGTTCTCTCACATATGCAGAGTATTTGTATTTATACAAACAAACGCACATATAGGTGCAATGTAACAGGGGGGACAGAGACCGGGAAAGGCTACATAAGGGGATGAGGAAGGACTGAAGTTACGGAAGGGAACAAAAGCTAATTGTTTTTCTAGCCTAACTCTGTCATGGAATTTTTGGGTTTGGTGATGAAAGTATAAAATTTAATGTGACGCTTCCCAGCTTCTGTCTCGAATACCTACTCCAACCTTATAGAAGGCAGAGCGACGGTGCAGGGGCGGAGTGCTCTTGCTTTTGCGATGACCTGGATCCAACTCCTATGGCAGCTCATGTCTGCAAGTCCAGTCTAAAGGGCCTCAATGCCCTCGTCTGACCTTCACGGGCACTAGGCATGATGTAGTGCCCATACATGCATGCAAACCCTCATAAGTATAAAACAATAAAATAAACTATTAAAGAAAACGTAAAAGCTAACTGTATAGAAGTTCACTGAGTTGTATAGTCTTTGAGTCTCATTTGGTGTGTGATGTTTTTATTTATTTGCAAAGGGTTTTTTTTTTGTTGTTGTTATTTTTGCAATAAAGTTAATTAAAGAAAAAAAAAGAATTGACTAGTACTCACTGAATCTCTTCCAGGCCTACAGCTCTATTTGCTATATCAAGGAGTTGGGAAATTTTTATTTTTCTGAGACAGGGTTTCTCTGCGTAGCTTTGGCGGTCCTGGACTAGCTTCATAGACCAGGCTGGCCTCGAACTCACAGTGATCCGCCTGCCTCTGCTTCCTAAGTGTTGGGATTAAAGGCGTGCGCCACCACCACCCAGCAGAGTTGGAAAATTCAAGAGTGACAGGCTCAGCTGGGCAGTGGTTGGCGCACGCCTTCAATCCCAGCATTTGGGAGGCAGAGGCAGGCGGATCACTGTGAGTTCGAGGCCAGCCTGGTCTACAGAGCGAGGTCCAGGACAGCTAAACAGCAAGAGCTGTTACGCAGAGAACCCCCACCCACCCAAAAAAGATTGAGGGGCTGAGGTGCAGCGCGGTGGCTCACACCTTTGGTTCCAGCACTTAGGCTACAGTAGCAGGCGGATGATCTCTGAGTTCATGCCAGCCAAAGCTACACAGGAAGAATTTGTCTCAAAATAAAATAAAACCTAAAAAAGGACCTGGAGAGCATCTTAACTGAAATTCAAGTCTTGTTTTGTATGTGACAGGTTCTTGTAATGCAGCCGCAGGCTAGCCATGAAGTCAAGAGCCTCCTGCCTTAGGCGCCCCAAGCACTGGTTCAACTGTCTTAAACCTGCTGCCCTGGTACCCCAGGTCTTGTCAGTGTTCCCTTATCACACAAGCAGCTCGGCCAGCTCCAGCCCTCTTGTAGAACAGCAGCAATGCTTAGATCTTCATCTCCTCCCATTTCACCTCACACACCCAGCTTCCACCTGCCACACTAACCTAAGACCTCCTGTCAAGGTCAGATGTATGTCTGCCTGACCCAAGCAAGAGTCATCCGGAAAGAAGGAACCTCAGTTTTAAAAATGCCCCCACCAAGTGGCTGGTGTAGGAGGGCCCAACCCACTGCGGGTGGTGTCAGCCTTAGGCAGGTGGCCCTGGGTGTGTAAGACAGCAAACTCAAGAAGGCCAGAGGAAGCTAGTGAGCAGCACCCCACAGCTTCCTGTCAGCTCCCTCCCCTAGGCCTCTGAGTCCTTGCCCTGACTTCAAGTGACCAACTGTGAGGCAGAACTGGATTTTTCTCCCCATGTTGCTTTTGGTCACCGTGTTGTACCACAGGGCACTGCTGCGCGGGACAGGGCTGTATCTGGGGAGGACTGTGAAGGCAGCCCCTGACCCCGGGCTGCAAACACCACGGCGAGCCCAGACTGCAGTGGGCTGTTCTCCAGATCTAGGAAGAGGCTGAGAGAAATGCAAACAGCAGAGGCAGCTTGTGAAACTAGAGAAGGGTTTGCTGCTGTTGTTCTTCCTTTTCAGCTTTTCATATTCTATCAGTTTTGTAGCTAGTATCATAATTTCATCCTTTTTCTTTTTAAGACAGAGTTTCTCTGTGTAGCCCTGGCTGTCCTGGAGCTGGCTCTGTAGACCAGGCTGGCCTTGAACTCACAGAAATCCACCTGCCTCTGCCTACTAGTGCTGGGATTAAAGGCATACGCCACCACTACCCAGCTAAAAAGAAAAGTTTTCAGAGTCCTTTAAAGATTATATGAGGGCTGTTCATATGATATTTTGAATTGAGAATATATGCCTCTAGTCAGCTAGGGTTTAAGAATCAGCTGTGATTAAGAAGAGACTAGCACCCCTCAGGTAAGACCTACAGGCAGGGTCACTGTCCCTAACAAGAGCCCAGAAGAGGCTATTGGTAAAGGAACAGCCCAGTTGGGCTGGAGAGATGGCTCAGTAGTTAACAGCACTGACTGCTCTTCCAGAGGTTAGGAGTTCAATTCCCAGCAACCACATGGTGGCTCACAACCATCTATATAACGTGATCTGATTTCCTCCTCTGGCCTACAGATGTACATGCCCATTTGCAATGTAGACTCCAATATTCTGAAGATGCCAGAAGCATGGAACGGCCACCAAGAACAGCAGCTGCTAAGGACTGGAACAAGACTGAGCGCAGGAAAGGTTCATGTGCTGTGGACGGCAGAGCTGGAGACATGCCACCGCCAAGGCCCCTTGGAGCCCAGAGGACAGTGACTAGGTCCTCTTTGTCAAACACTCAACTTTTTACCCTCTGTTTCTGGTTTTTGCCTTGTTCAAAATGTAACTGAGAGTCCAGGACTGCCAAAGCTACACAGAGAAACAGTGTCTTTAAAAAAAATAAAAAGTATTGTGTCCTGGTTCTTCCCTACTGGAGTAAGGAAGGACTTAACTTATTTTTTATTTTACAGGGGCCCACAATTAAGATACTTTGGCTATTTTAGAGAGGGTTTGAACTCTGAAGGAGATCTTTGATGTTTTAAAGAGTCTGAGCCTCGGCCAGAAAAGATGGCACATGATTTTAATCCCAGTCCTCAGAAGGCAGAGTCAGGCAGGTCTCCACAGCCAGCCTAGTCTACAAAGTGAATTCCAGGACAGCAAAGACCAGGAGGAATGGTTCTCAACTCATGGGTCGGAACTCCCTTGGGGGTCAAATGACCATTTCACAGGGGTGGCTTAAGACCATCAGAAAGCACAGATATTTACATTATGACTTGCAACAGTAGCAAACTAGTTATGGAAGTAGCAACAAAAATAAGGTTTTTTGTTTGTTTTGGTTTTTTTCAAGACAGAGTTTCTCTGTGTAGCCTTGACTATCCTGGACTCACTTTGTAGACCAGGCTGGCCTGGAACTCACAGCGGTCAGCCTGCCTCTGCCTCACAACAGAAATAGTTTTTTGGTTGGGGGTCCCTACAGCATGAGGAACTGTGTTAAAGGGTGACAGCATTGGGAAGGCTGAGAAGCACTGATTTATAGACGTTGTCTCACAAAAGACGGGAGAGTGCAGCTGAACTCTTAAAGACTGGGACTTTTGCTTGGCGTGGTGGCACATGTCTTTAATCCTAGCTCTTGGGAGACAGAGGCAGGTGGATCGCTGTGAGTTCGAGGCCAGCCTGGTCTACAGAGTGAGTCCAGGACAGCCAAGGCTACACAGAAAAACCCTGTCTCAAAAAACAAACAAAAAACAAATAAAATTAGGAATATGTTTTATATTGTGATATTGATACTAATATGAGATTTCGGGGATGAACAAAAAGGAAAGATCATAACTTAGTGATCTGTTTGTGTCAAGTAACAAGGGGCCAATTGTGCTGACTGGTTTTATCAACTTGACACAAACCTAGGCATATCTGGAAATAATTTTTTAAAGATTTATTTTAGGGGGCTGGAGAGATGGCTCATCAGTTAAAGAGTACTACCTGCTCTTCCAGAGGTCCTGAGTTCAATTCCCAGCAACCACATGGTGGCTCACAACCAGGAACATCGGGACCCAATGTCCTTTTCTGGCATGCAGTCATACATGCAGACAGAGCACTGTATACTTAATAATAAATAAAATCTTTTTTTTAAAAAAGGATTTAGTTTACCTTTTATTTCTCTCCCCTCCTCTCTCCCACACCCCTCTCTCATTCAAAAGCCAGAAGAGGGCAGTGAATCCCCTGGAGCTGGAGTTACAGAAAGTTGTAAGTCACCAGACATAGGTGCTTACAGGTCCTTGGAGAACAGCAAGTGCTCCTCACTGCTAAGCCACCTCTCCAGGCCCTGAAAGAGGAAATCTTAACCAAGAAAATGCCCAAGACTGGCCTAGGGGTAAATCTATGAGGTAGTGTCTTGATTTATGATTGCTATGGCAAGGCCTGTGGGCGGCACCACTTCTGGGCAGGTGGTCCAGTGCGCGGCCCTGATGTCAGCCAGGGGCAAACAGCCAGGGCGCAGTTTCCTTCTACGTCCAGGCTCCTGCCTCAACTTCTCCCTATGATGAACTATAATATGGACTGTAAGCTGAAGTAAACCCTTTTGTCCCCAAGTTGCTTTCGGTCACGGTGTTTTGTCACAGCAATAGAGACCCTAATTAACGTAGCTCATTACTAACTAATTCTAACATCTGGAGCTGTGATTCCTGTGGAATCATCAACACTCCTCAACTTACCTTATGACTACAATCTGAAAAACTCATAAAAACCTGAAAGTAACAAAGGAGCTCTAAGTCCGCCTAAACTGGACACCAGGGCTCAGCAACACACTAGAGCACAGACAGCAGCATCCTGGGCTCCCTGGGGTCTGTGCCTTGTTCAGGGGCACAGCATCTTCCACGGCTCCTACCACTGATCCTCAGCCAGTGAAAATACCAAAACAGTCCCCAAAAAGTTCCATATTGTTTTCTTATCATCACAGTCAAAACCAAGCAGAACCATTTGTTAAGTTAGGGGCCTTGGTTTCTACTGAGAGTTAAAGATCATGTATAGAAAGTGAAAAAAAAAACACCACCGTCATGTGGGACAGAAAACAAAGCTTCCTTGAAATTTTCAACACACCCTCTGTTCCAATCCTGCCTTCATCGATGTTACAATGAATGGCTAATTAACATCTACAGGACAAGCCCAGTGGTGGCGCATGCCTTTAATCCCAGCACTCAGAGGCAGAAGCAGACAGAGGCAGGGGGATCTCCGTGAGTTCGAGACCAGTCTAGTCTACAAAGCGAGTCCAGGACAGTCAAGGCTACACAGAGCAGCCCTGTCTCAAAAAAAAAAAAAATCGACAAACCTACAGGGCAGGTTATTTTGGTCAGTATTTCTTTTAGAACTAACTTCCGGGAAATAACTAGATCTTTGTGTTCTTCCACACTTCCACTCTCTATTCGTGCTTCTATCTCCAAAACACATCAGGTCGATACAGACATCTATCCTACCTTCCAATATAAAACAGAACCACCATCTCTTCCTTTTCCTCCTAAGTAGGAAGTTTCTTGCTTCTACTCCGAAAGATATCCCTATGGAACCATATTTTAATCCCAAGTCTCTAATCGCTTGTGTATCTCTAAATCACTGTTTATCCCACCCTGCTCCTCAAAACTCCTATGACAGTGCAAGACTCAGATCTCCGGCTTCTAGACTGTGACGATCAGGGCCAATGGAGCTGTTTACTCTTGTCGCTTTCGGCTACTTTTCATTACTTCTGCTCTTGGCAAATCGGGTTCAAGCCACATTCCTGTAACGGTGTTGCCTGAAAGGCCAACTGGCCTGCACATCAGGCAACTGGCCTGCAGAATGTGGCACGGCCGTAGAAAGAACACTGTGGAGAGGTTACTATTAACTATGCGTTCTCAACGTGCCTAGCGCGCTAACCATTGCAAACTCGAAAGAGACCATAAAGAGCCGGCCGGTCGCTGATTAATGAGCCAGATAGTCCCCCGAAAAGAAAACGTGGAGGGCGCTACCTTTTAAGGTTTCCAGAACCTACGTCCCACAGCAGGGGCTGTTCACTTACACACACACACAAAAAAAAAAAACTACAAAAATCTCAAGTTACCCTGGCCAAAGGCACTAGGGGTGTGCTGGGTGTGAACTGGGTTATCTCGGGACTGAAGCACTACTGGGTGTAGCGTCCTGAACTGTGGTGACCCCAGGGCCTCCTGCTCACCCTACCAGCGCTCAAACTCGGGGCTACACGCCTGCCCGGCGGCTCCCGCCCCAGCTTCAGGCCTCGAGGCTAGGGAGAGGGGACTCGGAAACTTGTACGCGCCCTAGGAGCCGGCCCGGCCCGCCACGCGCGCCAGGACCGCAGCGGGCTCCGCGCTCCGGAAGACGCGGTCACGTGACACCGACCTGCCGGTCCTGCCGCTGCTTCAGATGCACGCCGGCCACCGTGGCCGCCGTCAGCAGCACCGAGAGGCCCAGCACCGCCTTCGAACTCCTCGACATTCCCGCTCCGGGCCGCAGACTCGCGCCCGCGCACGCCCCCGCCGCCTCGGCCGCCGCAACGGGCCAGGCTCGACCCCTCGAGCGCAGAGCAGCTGCAAGTGCTACCGTCGCCAGGCTCGAGCAATCGAGCGCCGAGCGTAGCCCCTGCCCGGCTTCGCTTTAGGGCTGGGGGCCCCCCGGGGAGCGGGCTTCCCCGTTTGGGGACCGCCTCCACCAGGAAGTCGCTTTGTGGGCGGCTTTGGAGGTGCAGGGGACCGTGCTGGGGAATACTTGTGGTGTCTGTGTGTAGGTGCGGAGGACACCTCGACACCGATCAGACTCTAGATTTCCTTAGCATCTAAAAGCTGGGTTTTTGGCAAGGTCTTGCTATGCTGCTCACACTGGCCTCAAACTCGCAATCCTTCTGCCTCGGCCTCAGCTATGCCGTGTTGCCCTCTCACTACTCCGACTGGGAAATGCGCTGGGTCAGGCAAGGCTCCGGAAGTGTGCAGCCGGTATAATCTTTAAGCAATGCCTTTGGAGCCCGCAAGATCCTTGTGTCATATACTAACCAGGAAAACGAGAGAATACAGTAGTTTACAAGAGGCTAAGGAAGATGTCATTTACACTTAGCCCTTAAATTAAAAAGAGACTTGGCTTCCCAGAACGTTTAAGTAGTCTACTGAGCTACCAATGAAGACTAATATGTCAATAAATCACTCGTACCCATGAAAATACACACTCTAAGCTTCTGATGAAAACAACAAGCCGGGCATGATAGTGCACCCCTTTAATCCCAGCACTCCGGAGGCAGAGGCAGGTAGATTGTTGTGAGTTGAAGGCCAGCCTAGTCTGCGAAGTGAACAACCAGGGCTGTTATACAGAGAAACCCTGTCTTGAAAAAAAAGAAAGAAAGAAGGAAAAAGAAAAAGAAAAAAAGAAAAAGAAAAGAAAAGAAAAGTGCAGCAGACAACGTTGATGGGGCTAACGCGGTCCTTGACCAACTTTTCCTAGGGCGTCTCCATTTGCTTCGGCTCAAAATGCTTTGCTCCTCCATTGTCTTGTTAAGTGAACCTCTGTGACATGAAGAAAATGCTACTTTCATGAGCCATAATAAAATACATGAAAGATACCTTTTTGCAGATGTCAATCTGACTGACCACAGCATTTTAGCAACCTACAAAGGTTTATCTTTGGATGTGAAAATAGAGTTTTGGGCCTAGTGACTTTAAAATGAAAAGAAATTCAGGATGTTTTGCATATTTCTCTAAAGAAATTAAATTAAACTATAATACTTTTTATTTGGCTACCCCAGATCAATCTTTCTTTCTTTCTTTCTTTTTCAAGACAAGGTTTCTCTGTGTAGCTGAATGTCCTGGAACTCTATAGACCAGGTTGACCTAGAACTCAGAGAGATTTGCCTGACTCTGCCTCCCGAGTACTGGGATTAAAGGCGTGTGCCACCAATGCCCAGCGGTATATTCTGTTTTAAAAAAAATTTTATGTCAAGCAGTACTGTTGAATGCCTTTATTTTTTGTTTTTTGTTTGGTTGTTGTTTTGTTTATTTGTTTTTCGAGACAAGCTCTCTCTGTGTAGCCTTGGCTGTCCTGGACTCCCTTTGTAGACCAGGCTGGCCTCGAACTCACAGCGATCTGCCTGCCTCTGCCTCCCGAGTGCTGGGATTAAAGGCGTGTGCCACCACCGCCGGCATGCATACCTTTAATACTAGCACTCATGCATACCTTTAATACTAGCACTCAAGAGGCAGAGAAACCAAAGCAAGATGTTTTGTATAATGATTACTTAGTAGATGAGTGACTGCATGCCATCAGGCACTGAAAGCAACTTATTTACTTTAAAATAGTTGCTAAAACATCTAGGTTAAGCCAGATGGTAGTGACGCACGCCTTTAATCCCAGCACTCCAGAGGCAGAGGTAGTTGGATTTCTGTGAGTTCTAAGCCAGCTTGGTCTACAAAGTGAGCTCCAGGAGAGCCGGGACTATACAGAGAAATTCTGTCTGGAAAAAACAAAAACAAAAAACCATATAGTTTAAGTGTGCTGTTAGGAGTTGGCACTGTAGCCGCTAGGTGGTAGAACACACCTCTTTTTTCTTTTTTCTTTTCTTTTCTTTTCTTTTCTTTTCTTTTCTTTCTTTTTTTTTTTTTTTTTTTTTTTTTTTTTGGTTTTTTGAGACGGTTTTTCTGTGTAACCTTGGCTGTCCTGGACTCACTTTGTAGACGAGGCTGGCCTTGAACTCACAGTGATCCACCTGCCTCTGCCTCCCGAGTGCTGGGATCATAGGCGTGCACTAGCACCAGCCGGCTTGGAACACACTGTTCATTCCAGCACTTGGGAGGCAGAGGCAGGCAGTTATCTATGAGTTGGAGGCCAGCTTGGTCTACAGAGCAAGTTCCAGAACAACCAGAACTGTACAGAGAAACTCTGTCTCAGGGGGAAAAAAAAGGGAGGGATGGGGGGGGGGGAGAATCGGGGTGGCCAGGCATTGTGATTGAAGAAAATAGCTTACTGGGATATTTGACGCTTCTACTAAATAATTTGTCTTATTTTCTCTCTTTTACACCAGTATCTTTCAGGGGGAAACGTCACCAATGAACACATATTATTTATCACGTTCATTTACCTCCCGTTTGAGGAACATCTGAAGTGCTAGGAGAGCTTGAGACAGTGCAGAGGCTCCGCCATCTTGTATTCTTGCTGAGACTGTTTAAGGTTAACTAAATTTGGATCTCCTTAGTGGAGAATCCTGTGTAAAGTTACCCAAGTTTAGTCTAGGATCCTGGGGTCAAGATGCCCCAACTAACTTTTTTACCTTCTATTAAACTGCTTGCTTGCACAAAACCTCCCCCTGCAGATACCAGAATGTGATTTGGGCCTTTAAAAACCCCTTACCCTAAATTGGGTCCCAAGTACCCTAAATACGGTTCCAGCTGGCTAGAATAAAGACTTTCTTTCTTTCTTTTTTAAGATTTATTTATGGGCTGGAGAGATGGCTCAGAGGTGAAGATCATTGACTGCTCTTCTAGAGGTTCTGAGTTCAATTCCCAGAAACCACATGGTGGCTCACAACCATCTATAATGTGATCTGATGCCCTCTTCTGGCCTGCAGGTGTGCAGGCAGAGCACTGTATACATCATAATAATAATAAATAAATAAGCCTTTAAAAGATGTATTCATTATTATGTATACAGTGCTCTGCCTACATGTACATCTGCAAGCCAGAAGAGGGCATCAGATCACATTCTAGATGGTTGTGAGCCACCATATGGTTTCTGGGAATTGAACTCAGGACCTCTAGAAGAACAGACAGTGCTCTTAACCTCTGAGCCATCTCTCCAAACTATTTTTTGGTTTTTTGAGACAGAGTTTCTCTCTGGAGCCTTGGCTGTTCTGGACTTTGTAAGCCAGGCAGGCCTCGAACTCACAGAGATCTGCCTGCCTCTGCCTCCCCAGTGCTGGGATTAAAGGTGTAGTGACACCCATCGTGGAATAAAGACTTTAAATTGCCTAGACACTGTGTCTGAGTGGTCATCTCTAGTAGGCTCCCCACAACAGACCACCACAGGGACCACATGCCTCAGAGGAAGGAAAGCTACAGGCAACAGTGAGCTTTCTTTTTACCTACTGTGGTCAACAGGAAGAAGGACAAGACTACCCAAACATCATCAGGGCCCTCAGCCAGGTGTGATGGCACATGCCTTTGATCCCAGCACTCGGGAGGCAGAGGCAGGTGAATCACTGTGAGTTCAAGGCCAGCCTGGTCTACAAAGCGAGTCTAGGACAGCCAAGGCTACACAGAGAAACCTTGTCACCAAACCAAAAAGATAACAACAACAACAAAATAATAATACTAATAAAGAAGAAGAAGAAGAAGAAGAAGAAGAAGAAGAAGAAGAAGAAGAAGAAGAAGAAGAAGAAGAAGAAGAAGAAGAAATAGTCTTTTCAACAAACGGAGCAGGGGGGGAACTGGAAATCCACATGTAGATGAGTGAAACTAAGTCCCTATATGTCACCCTGAGCAAAAACAAATGAAATGGATCAAAAGCTACTTGTTGTTAGTCCTGAAACTCTGACAGTGATAGAGGGAGGGAAAGGAGAAGCACTTCACCATACCGGCGTTGGCAGGAACCACATGGCTGACCATGGTCCCTGCTGCCTCAGACTGGAGAGGGCAAGGAAGCTTCTAGTGTGTTGGGTGGTTTGTATCTTGAGATAGGCTTCTCTGTGTAGCCTTGGTAACCCTGGGCTCTTGTAGACCAGGCTGGCCTCGAACTCACAGAGATACTCCTGCCTCTGCCTCCGTGAGTGCTAGGATTGTGCTGCCACACCTGGCTTAGAGAAGCTCTTTTGCAGTGGTATCAATGATGGCGGACTCTTAGCTGAGAGTGAGAGAAGGCTCGTGAGACAACCTCTTTCCCCTGCTCCTCCCAAGAGAAACAATCCAGGCAGGAAGCCACTGGAGAGAAGTCTTAAAATCTGTGAGAGGATCTGCTGACTCCAGCCCTCCACAGTCTGTGGCTTCTGGTGGGCCTGGGGAAATACTTTTTCTTCTTTTAAAAAATTTTTTATTTATTTATTTTTATGCATAAGAATGCTATATCTTGTAGGGGAGGTAAACCTGTTTTTGTTTTTATCCCAAGTGTGGGATGGAAAAGAGAGCAGGATGTTTACCTCTTAGATGTGACAGAGCAAGATGTTTTTCCACTTAGAAGTCGAACCACTACCTGGGAGACTTGGTTGTTGCCAGCTGAAAAACATCCTTGAACAGAGCGAGAGGATATATATATGAGCCCAAACCCACGAGGCAGAGGTTTTTGCTGGGACTTGGATTTTGGCTGTTCAACCCTGCACTTCGAGCTGCTCCTAGAAAGAACTGCTCCAGGGAAAGCTTCAAGGCTTTGGGCATTGGCTGAGGCTTCAGGTTCCAATTGCTCCAGGTTCCAGCAGCAACTTGGGTGGAATTGCTGGTCTGCTGAGATCCTGCTGACTACACCAGGAGAATCATTGCTCAGAACTGATATCCTTAAGGCATCATTATTGTGTTCTTTAATCTCCTTTTCCTATTATTTAGGCTAGTCAGTTGTAAAGGAGGAAGGCTCATTTAATAAGTTCATAATAAAATATAATTGATAAGAAAATTGAGCCTACAATATCTAGTTGGGCGTGGTGGCGCACACCTTTAATCCCAGCACTCAGGAGGCAGAGGCAGGTGGATCTCTGTGAGTTCAAGACCAGCCTGGTCTACAGAGTGAGTGTAGGACAACCAAGGCTACAGAGAGAAACCTTGTCTTGAGGGGGGAAAAAAAGAATGCTATATCTGCATGTACACCTGCATGTCAGAAGAGAGCATCAGATCTCATAGATGGGTGTGAGCCATCATGAGGGAATTGAACTCAGGACCTCTGGAAGAGTAGCTGGGTGCTCTTAACCACTGAGCCATCTCTCCAGCCTTCAGGTTTTTCTTTCTTTCTTTCTCTTTTTTTTCTTTCTTTCTTTCTTTCTTTCTTTCTTTCTTTCTCTTTTTTGTTTTTCAAGACATGGTTTCAAGACAGCCCTGCCTGTCCTGGACTCTCTGTAGACCAGGATGACCTCCAACTAAGGCATGTGCCACCATGCCCAGTACCCTCAATTTTCTTTAAGGGAGTTTAACCATGCTTCCGTGAGTATATGGGCAATTCAAATTGGACTTTGGGGCCTGGAAAGATGGCTCAGAGGTTAAGGCCACTGAATGCTCTCCCAGAGGTCATGAGTTCAATTCCCAGCAACAGTATGGTGGCTCACAACAAACTACAATGTGATCTGATGCCCTCTTCTGGCCTGCAGGTATACATGCAGGCAGAAGCACTGTGTACATAATAAATAAATCTTTTTAAATTGGATTTGGTGGGTACTTTTCTTTGTTAACTTTCTTCTTTTCGGAGGATAAAGGTAGGGGTAGGAAGACTGGGAAGTGAATGTGCTATAGTAAATTCTATCGGTTTGGCAGAGGATGGCTAATAACTGACACAGCGACATGGATGTGATCAGAGTGCATTACATGAAACTCCCCAACAGTGAAACAGGAGAAAAGATAGAGGCATTGGCAAAGGCTTTTAAAAAGGGCTCCAGGAATGCAAGGAATAAGACTAAGAACGGGTCGGGGAGCAATGCAGCTCAGTGGTTAAGAACTCTTGATCCTCTTCCAGAAGACTGGGGTTCAATTCCCAGCACCCACGTGGCAACTCCAACTAGCTGTAACTCCTGTTCCAGGGGATCCAACACCCTCACATAGACATACATGCGGCCAAACACCAATGTACCTTAAAAAACAAAAACAAATGATTTTTTTTTTTTTTTGGCTTCTCAAGACAGGGTTTCTCTATGTAACAGAGCCCTGGCTGCTCTGGACTCTCTTTGTGGACCAGACCTCAAACTCAGAGATCTGACTGCCTCTGCCTCCCAAGTGCTGGGATTAAAGGCATGCACCACCACCTGCCCACAAATAAATGCATTTTTAAAAAAGACTAAGAATTTAGAAATATGGTAACAGCCTGTAATCTCTCAGCACTCAGGGAGGCATAGGCAAGCAGATCTGTGAGTTCAAGACCATCCTGGTCTACAGAGAAGTTCCAGGACGGTCAGGGTTACATAGAGAAACGTAGTCTCAAAAAAAAAAAAACCAGTACAAAAAAGAAAGTAAAAAAGAAGATGGAGTATACATATATATGTATAGATCCGCCTGCTTCCACCTTCAAAATGCTGGAAATACAGGAGGTGTAGGATCAGGCCCAATGTATGCCCCGCTCGATGGGGATCAAAGTCAAGCCTTCCTGCTTGACACCCAAGCACACTCCCATGTGAACCACAGCGCTGTCCCCACAATATGTGCCAAAAATAAATACGGCTTTTATTCAGTCATAAAGAAGGATGAAATTAGCTGGTGGTGGTGGCCTTTAATCCCAGCACTAGGGAGGCAGAGCCAGGTGCATCTGTGAGTTCCCAAACAGCCAAGGCTACACACACACACACACACACACACACACACAGACTAGAGATTTTTAAAAGATTGGTTTATTTATACATACAGTGGTCTGCCTGCATGTACACCTGCATGCCAGAAGAGGGCACCAGATCTCATTATAGATGGTTTGGAGCCACTATGTGGTTGCTGGGAATTGAGCTCAGAACCTCTGGAAGAGCAGTGCTCTTAACCACTGAGCCATCTCTCCAGCCCAACTGATAGGATTTGAGAATATAATACTGAACAAAATATACGGCACTAAAGAAAGGAGACTGGGGCCTGGAGAGATGGCACAGCGGTTGGAAGCACTGACCGTTTTTCCAGAGGACCCAGGTTCAATTCCCAGCACCCACATGGCAGCTCACAACTGTCTGTAACTCCAAAATCTGACACCTGTAGACATACAATGCACATAAAATAAAAATAAATAAATAAATAAATAAATAAATAAATAAATAAAAAAGACTGGGGGCTGAAGAGATGGCTCAGAGGTTAAGAGCACTGTCTACTCTTCTAAAGGTTCTGCCTTCAATTCCCAACAATCACATGGTGGCTCACAGCTATAATGAGATCAGTGCCCTCTTCTGGTGTGCAGGTGTACATACAGGCAGAACACTGTATGCATAATAAATATTTTTTAACAAAAAAAGAGATTGGGGGAAGAAAGGGGATGAGAGGCCCAGAGCCTCCCAGATAGCAATCAAGCCAAAAGAATAAAACTTACAAACAGACAAAGGAAGGCATATATGGCCAAAGGACATGGCACACTTTACAGACATTTTCTGTCCAACCCCAGCACCATGAACAGCCCATGCACATCAATTTAAAGTGGACTTCAAAAAGACTTGCCTTTTAGGTCCGTTTTCATATCTTCAGTCAAGGCAGACGCTATTATCAGACTTTAGCCTCTGTAAGCAAGCAAGGCTCTCTTAGAAGGAGGCAGGAGCAGATCTCTAGAGTTGACACAGCTGGTCATTTACTCTGGGATTTGGTGACTTACTATTTTTTCCACTGTGCTTCAGTTTCCTCCAGGGATTGGGGTGGTGGCGGAGGGAGGGGTGTGCGGAGAAGGCCCCTTCTTTCTCCTTGGTGGGTTAATTGAGGTGATTTGGGACTAGTAAGACTGCACCAAAGTCAAGTACCTGGGAGTATCACAGCCAGAGAGCTACTTTGCAGTCCTCTGGGAGTCAGATAACCTGCGTCCCCTCGACTCTATGGAAGGCGCGGGCCAGGCAGAGGAAGGGTGTTTCTCACTACCACTGTGGACAATGGCCCCTGGGCCCACGTCTTCATATATTTTGAAAACATCTGTGTACAGATAAGGGAGCTTTTGGGTGACTTCCTCTCTAGAAGCAGTGTGGCACTGCTCACTGAACTTGCTTGAGCTCTGAGTCAGAACTTTGTAGAGGAATGTTAATACAGAACATGGCTGTTCTGGCAAGACTTCACATCCAAATACCTTCTAGGTCTATGCAATGCAGCTGGCACGAGGTCAATCCAAAGATCGTCTAGGTCTGTGTGATCTGACTGGAATACAAATATGCCTATAATCCAGGAGACAGAGGCAAGAAGATCTGAGTTCAAGACCAGCCTGGTGTAGAGCAAGTATCAGGTAAAGAAGAGCTTAGATCCAGGTGTGGTGGTGCATGCCTTTATTCCCAAACAATGAAGGTAAAGCTAGCTTGTAGAAGGAAGCACCCATTTTTGAAAGTGATGTCTAATTGAGTAGCAGAAAAAGTGACAAATCAGAGAAGATTTGACAGAATAGAATACACTCAACTCTCACAAGAAGAGAAAGGAAAGGGAAGCTACTTAAGAGGCATTTTTTTTTCAAAGAGAGGAGGCAGTTTTTACCAGGACAGTAATAGAGAGATGGGTTGTAGAGAGAACTCAGGTAAAGACGGAACAAGCCAGATACTGAGACACCAGAAGATAAGAGCAGATTGCTGAGTTCGTTTGAAGCCAAGCAGAGCAATTCCAGGCAGAGAGGAAATCCAGATTAAATAAGTGAGCTGGGAGAAGAGTTTGAGCCAGAACAGCTGAGTTGAACCAGCCAGCCCAGAGCTCAGAAAGAACAAGTAAGGGTGAGCTTATTAAGTGGTAAGTCTCAAAGGCTGAAAACATTCTAGGCCTAGGGTTTTTGTTTGCTTGTTTTGATTTTTGGTTTTGGTGGGGGTTTTTTTTTTGTTGTTTTGTTTTGGTTTGGTTTGTTTTGGTTTGTTTTGGTTTGGTTTTTTGAGACAGGGTTTCTCTGGGTAGCCTTGGCTGTCCTAGACTCACTTTGTAGACCAGGCTGGCCTAGAACTCACAGAGATCCGCCTGCCTCTGCCTCCCGAGTGCTGGGATTACAGGCGTGTGCCACCACACCGGCTCTAGGCAGTAAGCCTCCCAGATAGCAATTGAGCCAAAAGAATAAAACTTATAGACGTCACTACATACATATTGTTCCCTGACTTACAATAGGGTTCTGTCCTGATAACCCGTTAAATGTTGAAAACCTCAGCAGTCAAAGCTGTCCTGGGTGTACCCCACCTACCATGCACTCTGACTCAGCAACACAGCACACTAATGCCTCAGTCGGCCCCTCAGGGTTGTGAGGCTTTCTGGCACCTGTGACTTGCTGCACTGAGCAGCAACATGAGAAAGGATTGCAAGGAAACGGTACAACTCAAACTTTGGAACTGGGTGTATAGCTCAACGCTAGGCTACAGGGCAGTCCCTTCCCTGCTGCACAGATGATGTCACTCTTGC
This sequence comes from Acomys minous, assembly GCF_964271855.1. Lineage (NCBI taxonomy): Eukaryota > Metazoa > Chordata > Mammalia > Rodentia > Muridae > Acomys > Acomys minous. The sequence continues at coordinate 5,474,251 of NC_140485.1, forward strand.
AGCATCACCAAGTCCAAACGTGTCCCTAAGTCAGGCACCTTCTTCTGTACATGGTTTGACAATGTTATTTTACATTCAAATTCACTCGCAGCATTAGAAAAACAGTATCAGTTCTACCAGTGTTGGTGACAGAAGAGAGTTGTCAAAGCCTTCAAGTATAATTTAAATATGCTTAACGTTGTCTACCATTGCTTAGAAAACCAGGGCCTTCAGGTGACACGCAGCACTCTGTGCCAGCAAACACACGGGGAGACTGGACCTCTCTGTGCCCTGGACCCCATAACCTAGCAAATACACCACGATGGACTACAGCCAGCAGAGCTACATGTGTGTGTCCTTAAATGATAGGCTAAGGCAAACCAGGCACAGTGTTCACGCCACTAACTGCAGCACTCTGGAGGCAGAGAAAGAGGAATCACACTGTGAGTGTGAAGCCAGCTGCTCTACCTAGTGAGCTCTGGGACAGCCAGGACTATAGAGAGATCATGTCTCAAAATACAGTGTAAAAAATAAAAAAGATGGCTCAGTGTTTAAGAGCAATGCCTTCGGTCAGACACAGTGGTCCATGCCTTTAATCCCAGCACTCAGGGAGGAAGAGGCAGGCAGATCTCTGTGAGTTCGAGGCCAGCCTGGTCTACAAAGTGTGAAGAAATGGACTCCTTTTTTTTTTTTTCTGAGACAGGGTTTCTCTGTGTAGCCTTGGCTGTTCTGGACTTACCCCGAGCCCTTTAGGGTTCCTTGCCTCTGCACATAAACTTTAGGATAAGTTTGTCAATATGTGAAAACAGAGTGGCTGAGTTTTCCATTTCATTTAAATAAGTATTTTACTAAAATAGCCAGGCGTGGTGGCACACGCCTTTAATCCCAGCACTTGGGAGGTAGAGGCAGATGGATCACTGTGAGTTCGAGGCCAGCCTGGTCTACAAAGTGAGTCTAGGACAGCCAAGGCTACCCAGAGAAACCCTGGCTCAGAAAAAGCCAAAAAAATTTTTTTTACTAAAATAAATGTTTGTTTTGTCTTTACTTATTCATGTAGATTAGTTGGGAGGAAGTAATACCTTGACAGTGCTGGGTCCTCCTACCTGTGAACATGAAATAAGTAGAGGTTCATTAGTGAGATGATTTCCTTTATCCATTCTGTATGTTTGCTTATATATATTTGTTATGTTTGCATCTTAATATTAGTTTTGGCGATTCTAATGTATATTGAATTTTGTTGCTTCAATTTTTGTTTTGTTTTGCTTTTTGAAACAAGGTTTCTCTGTGTAGCCCTGGCTGTCTTGAACTCCCTTCATACACTAGGCTGGCTTTGAACTCTCAGAGATCCCACTGCCTCTGCCTCCCACGTGCTGGGATTAAGGTGTGTGCCACCGCTGCCTGGCTGGCTTAGATTTTTGTTTGTTTCATACAGGGTGTTGTTATACAAATCAGCCACGTTGCCCAGCCTGGCCTTGAGTTTGCAATTCCATTGCCTCAGTCTCCTGTGTCTTGGAATTACAAGTGTGTACTGCCACACTCAGGTTTTTCTTTTTTTAAATTTCAAATCCTATGTTTTTAAAAAGATTTATTTTATTTTATGTGTGTGAGTCTATTCCTTCACAGTTTTGCACATAAAAACAAAAACATTCCAAGAGAGAAGAGATGGCAAAGGTGGTGTCCTTCTGTCTTTTGGGATCTACCTTGCACATCATAGTGTTCATGTGGTCATAGCAGGATGAAGTTCTGATATGCTCATGAGACGCAAACAGACACCTGACGCAATGGAAGCGTTTCCGCATCAGTTTGTACGGTGAGATGTGTTAATATATGGCATGCCATTTTGGAAAATAAAATCCGTAGCAGGAGTGAAAAGTGGCACGTACTTTCTGTATAGCCACACAAGGAAAGAACAAGCGGCGGCAGAGGGCAGTCCCCTGCAGGAGGCTCTCTAGTCACAGATTGGGGCCAGTCCCAGAAACAGGGATCCAAACCGCAGGGTCTCCGCTCAAGGATCCTATGCTGAGGTGAACCTTACAGGAACGGGGTGATCGAGCTGGGGTCAGCAGGCTGGTGAGAGAGCTGGAGAGAGCGAATGTCTTCCTGCCTGACACCGAGGATGCTGCCTACCACACTTACGCTCTTGCCGCATTTGTCTCTGATCTGTTAATCCATTCCTGCTTTTTAACCCACTTTTTACCTTTCCACACTGTATTAACAGGTATTGTGTTTGTTGTCACTTCTCTGTGTCCTAACGCTGTTTGCTTAGTGGTTTCTGTGAACTCAGGAATGAGTGAGGATGAAGACGTGTGTTCAATCCACATACTTAATCCATCACTTCTTCTGCCTAATCAGAGTACAAGGTGATTTAATTATTTTCTGAAGCCTCACAACATTCCGTGATTTAAGTTTGTGGCAAGAAGTTTATACACATATGAAGAATACTGTGGCCTGAAGAGATGGCTCAGTGGTTAAGAGCACTGCGGACTGCTTTTCCAGAGGTCCTGAGTTCAATTCCCAGCAACCACATGGTGGCTCACAACCATCTATGATGAAATCTGGTGCCCTCTTCTGGCCTGCAGGTGTACATGCAGGCAGAACCCTGTATACATAATAATAAATCGTTTTAAAAAACAATACTGTGAAGCCCAGGGAGGTTCACTGTCACTTATAGCTCTTCTCTTTAGAGCAGTGGTTCTCAACCTTCCTAATGCTGGGACCCTTTAACACAATGCCTCATGTTGTGATGACGCCCAACTGCAAAATTATTTTTGTTACTACTTCATGACTGTAATCCTGCTACTGTTATGAATCATCATAAGGTAAATATCTATGTTTTCTGTTGGTCTTAGGTGACCCTGTGAAAGGGTCATGCAACCCCCAGGGGGGTCGTGACCTACAGGGTCTGGAAACACAGGTTGAGAACCACTGGTCTGGAGTAATGCGTTACAAGAGACAGATATGAAACATAGATTACTTTTTCTAGAAACCACACAGGTAGGGAGAAAGGAGAGAAGAAAGGGGAAGAAAACAGTGGAAAGAGAGGAGGAGAAGGAGGAGAGCAGAAGGAAGGAAGAAGGGAGAAAAGAGACGGGTGGGGAGGGGGAAAGGAGGGAAGCAAGCAAGAGAGGGACAAAGGAGGGAGAAAAAAACATGAGGTTTTTTTATTTGATTCAAAATATCAAAAATATTTTTAACATATGATCACTATACACGCATAATCACTATAATATAATCACTTATAACACTTATAGTCACTACACATTTATTAGATTATTTACACGTTTGAAGGATATTAACTTTTTTTTTTTTTGGTTTTTCAAGACAGGGTTTCTCTGTGTAGCCTTGGCTGTCCTGGATTCACTTTGTAGAACAGGCTGGCCTCAAACTCAGAGAGATCCACCTGCCTCTCTCTGTCTCCTGAATGCTGGGATTACAGGCATGCACCACTGTGCCTGCTCTCATTTTTTACTTTTTGTTTTGTTTTGTTTTTTGTTTTTTGAGACAGGGTTTCTCTGTGTAGCCCTGGCTGTCCTGGAACTCACTCTGTAGACCAGGCTGACCTCGAACTCACAGTGATCCACCTGCCTCTGCCTCCCAAGTGCTGGGATTAAAGGCATGCACCATCATTTTTTACTTTTAAAAACTCCCTGTATTTCCTTATGCTCTTACATCCTGTGGGCCTTGATGACCAGGAGAGAGACTGCCCTTCCCAGAGCTAGCCAGTTTTCTTTCTTCTTCTTCTTCTTCTTCTTCTTCTTCTTCTTCTTCTTCTTCTTCTTCTTCTTCTTCTTTTTCTTCTTCTTCTTCTTCTTCTTCTTCTTCTTCTTCTTCTTCTTCTTTTTCTTCTTCTTCTTCTTCTTCTTCTTCTTCTTCTTCTTCTTCTTCTTCTTCTTCTTCTTCTGTTTTGTGTTTTGTTTTTTGTTTTTCAAGACAAGGTGTCTGTGTAGCCTTGGCTGTCCTAGACTTTCTTTGTAGACCAAGTTGGCCTTGAACTCACAGCGATCCACCTGCCTCTGCCTCCCAAGTGCTGGGATCAAAGGCCTGTACCACCACGCCTGGCCTAGCCAGTTTCTAAGGGCAGAAAAAGACTCCCAAAGAGCAAGCCTTTGCTGTGCAAATTGATCCATCAAAAGCCCAAACTGCAATCGTCTCCTCTGCCTCTTACACACAGACCACTAATCCCTGCCCTGTTTACCCCAGAGAGCCAGGCATAGTCCTGTATGCCCCAAGCACACTGCAGTCTTCCATACCTGCCAATCCCAAACCTGCAGACCCTGCCTCACCTGCTCCACCCTACAGAAACCACAGAAGGACTCTTGTGGACCTTGGAACCCTCTGTCTCCTGACAGACTCTCAGGGTCCCTGCCTGGTGTGCCATGGCCTGTTTCTGAGCACAATGAACTTCTTCCTTGGGACGGTCATTTCTATGTTGCAGTATGTCACCTGATTAAAACAGACCCTTGGGAACACTTTAAAACAAACACTACACATTTCACCAGGCTTCTGAGCATTCAGTGAAAACCTACCCCCTACTTGCCCAGTTCTTCCCCATGGCCCAGGAATAGCTTCTATCTTGTTTTGGTTTGCTGTTTCAGGGAACGGTATCTGGCTTATTGCATGTGAACAACCACTTCTATAGCAGAAGCTGATCGACTCTGGCTGGTTAACACATTGCCTCAGAGTGGACAGTGAACACTCATACCAGCCACCAGGGTCTCTATGGGGGGAAAGCACATTAAAGGAGACGTGGAGAGTGCAGACTGTTCACAGGCCAGCTACCAGCTGCTCATATTACGTCAGATTCAGTGTTCTGACTTCTGGAACATGGTGTGCTATGCTTATTTAGAAGCGCCGTGTCTCAGGTAGGCTGGCCATCAGCTCATGTCTGTGTTTGTGGCTACAAGTTCCCGCTCTGTCCAGTACTGTCCTGGGTATCGGGAATACAAGATGGAAAAGACACAGGCCTTGTCTCCAGAATCTCAGAGTCCAGTGGTATGGACCTATTGGAGAAAAAAAATTGATAAAAACTATTAAACTTCAGCTAGGAGTGGTGGCGCACGCCTGTAATCCCAGCACTTGAGAGGCAGAGGCAGGTAGATCACTGTGAGTTCGAGGCCAGCCTGGTCTACAAAGTGAGTCCAGGACAGCCAAGGCTACACAGAGAAACTCTGTCTGGAAAAACCAACAAAACCAAAAAACAAACCCCACACTATTAAACTTGGATATATTTTCCGTTAATTAATTAATTAATCACTTTACTTTACATCCAGATTGCAGCTTCGCCTCCCACGTCTCCACCCAGTCCTTCTCTCTCACCTCCTCCCCTCCTCTCCTTTTCTCCTCAGAGGAAGGGAGGCTTAAGATGTATATCAACCCACCTTGGCTTATCAGGATGCAGAAGGACAAGGCACATCTCCTACTGAGGCTAGACAGTGTAGCCAAGTTAGGGGACAGGGATCCAAAGGCAGGCAGCAGAGTCAGAGACAGCCCCTGCTCCAGTTGTTAGGGGACCCACATCTGTTACATATGTTTAGGGGACCTAGGGCCATCCAATGCATGCTTGTTGGTTGGTGGTCCGGTCTCTGTGAGTCCCTGTCTGCACAGGTTAGTTGATTTCTGAAAGTTTCTTGTGGTGTCCTTGACCTCTCTGTTTCCTTTTTGTTCTTTTGTTTGTTTGTTTGTTTGTTTTGTTTTGTTTTTTGTGATAAGGTTTCTCTGTGTAGCCTTGACTGTCCTGGACTCGATTTGTAGACCACGCAGGCCTCGAACTCACAGAGATCTGCCTGCCTCTGGCTCCCTGAGCGCTGGGATTAAAGGCATGCGCCACCACGCTCTGCCTCCTATTTAGTTCTTATTTATAATCATAGGCTTAACTCCGCAATCCAGCTAGACTTGACTTGGAGGGGAGTGAGGAAAATATGGGGCACAAGGGACAACAGTGGGAGGACAAAGGCTGCCAGACACTGCTGGCAGATGGGGCGAGCTCTCCTGAGTTGCAAGAGTGGTCCAGTGGTTGAGACACACACAAGTCAAAAGCACTGGAGCTGTCCATGATCAGCAGTGTAGACCTTCCTGCTGACTGTGTTGTGCTTGGACGTAACGTGCTGTGAGGCTTCCACATCGAGCACTCATGCCTTCCTGGCCTTCCCCGGCACACACCTGCCATCTAACCACTCAGTCTTAGCAGTGAGAGAAAAACTAGGAACCGTTTGTGCTTGATCCAGCATTTGCCTCAGGCAGGACACCACAACCTGTATGCCTAAGGAAGGCAAGTTCTCATCCTCAAATTTCTTTCTGCAGATAGACTGGCTGCCAGTAACACGTGCTTGGTATGTGAAGTTGACACCCTAGCACATGAATCCTGGAATAAGTCTATAAAAGTAGGAACCCTGGTTTTGAAGCAGGGATCCTTGAAAGCAAATCCTTGCCCTCAGTGTTCAGAGCAGAAGGGGTTTCTGCTGACTTTGGAACCCTTTCTGCAAACTACTGACAGGAGATGCTACCCAAGGGCTTGACAACCACAGGAATATCAAAGAATATGGAGGGGTTGACCATGAATGACAGCAAGAAGCTACAGGGGACACAAATATGGCTGTCAGATATACTGGGCCAGACGGCTGAAGACGATGCTCCAACGTTGGAGTTTTAGGTGACTGTTTAGGCAGCAAACTGCCTCTGTCATTTAGGAAGCTGCTAACCTACACTTCCTGTTTACTCAGGTAGTTAAATCTATTCCTCCTTAAGTCTCTGATGAGGTTGAAGACCAGATAGTTGGTTTTAAAATCAAGCTTAGTTTTTTAGGAGTTGAGAAGATACTTTTAGGTCTAGAGAGATATTTTTAGGTTGATAGATATGAGCTTTGATAGGTACTGATTTAGGTTCAAAACTTTAGACTCACCAAGATAGAATAGATAATATTTTCTTCAAGGTAATTTTTCATAATTGTTCTTACTGTATATATATTTTTAATGCCCTTTTTATTTAGACAGAAAAGGGGGGTTTTTGGAGGTTGGTCTGTTGTATTTTGATGCTAATTACTGCTTGCTGCCTTTGTGCCCCACCTTGTACCCTGCCTAAGAGCCTAACCCAGTTGACCAATAAAAGGTCATCACACCTTGGCAGGGCAAACGGGATGGGCATGGCTAAGGTTCCAGGGCTTTGGGAGAGAGAATCTTGGGAGGAGAAGAGACTGGAGGAGAGGAAGAAGAAGGCTGTGTCATGGGTTAGGTGGAGGAGAAGCACGTGGCCGGTGTGGATGGAGACTTGGCCCAGATGATGATAATTAGCAAGTTGGGATTATGGATGGGAGGTAGCTTGATAGAAATTATTGGAAGCAGATGGCATGGGCTTGGGGCAGATATACCTGCCCCACTATGGGAAGTAGTTTAGGGGCTTAATATCTGCCCTGCCCCAGGTTAACTAAGGCTATTTTAAAACATAGCTGATGTTGTGTCTTGATTGATTGCTAACAGGTTAGAAAATACTGCTGTAATACTAATTATAGGCCTAATAATAAACATTATTAGGCAATACTGGTAAATTAACCACAACACAAAAAGGAAGGTTTACTTTGGTGCTGTGAGCACAAGGCATGCAGATGGTGCACAGAAATACACGCAGGTAAAGCATTCATATGCACAACATTAAATAAAATAATTTTTAAAGTTAAAAACAGGGCTGGAAAGATGGCTCAGCAGTTAAGAGCACTGGCTGCTCATCCAGAGGTCCTGAGTTCAATCCCTAGCAACCCCATGGTGCCTGAATGAAGTCTATATCATCTATAATGAAATCTAATGCCTTCTGTCACGCAGGCATACACGCAAATAGAGTGCTTATATGCACAAATAAATCTTTTTTTAAAAAGTTAAAAACAATGACTGGTTTATCTTGGCTTGAGGACACATTGCACCATGGTAGGGAAGGTATATTGGCCACAGGAACACAAGGGGCCTGGTTACATTGTGTCACAGGAAGCAGTGGAGGGTGACTGCTGGTGCTCAACTGGCTTGCTCCTCTTTTCCTTTGTATTCAGTCCAGGACCTCAGCCCGTGGGCGTGGCAAGTGTGGAGATAAAGCCTCATGGACACCCGTGGGGAACAGGGAGTGTGGGCTGTCAGCAACTCCTATGGCTCTTAAAACGGTCCTGATCCACTGCACACAGTGTGGATCTACAGGGGACTCCCAGCACACTAGCGAGGTGATTGCTTCCTGGAAGTCTCCTGAGGTGACCTCCCCCACCCCCACCCCCACCCCACCCCAATTTCCTTATAGCTACACCAACCTGATCGCTTGCTGCTGGTGCTTGAGGCATGGGATGGTCTGATTGGCCCTGCAACCATAGACAGGCTTATGCACTGCACAGTAAAGTGGATCTGCACCTTGAGTCTGGTCTCTGGAGTCTGATTCCTGGCATTCTGCGTGGGCTCCATCACCACTCACCCGCCTTCTCCCAGCTTCTGATCCCCACATGTGGGATGGTGCTGCCCTGTTCAGAGTGGGGCTTCCTTAATTAGACCTTTCAGTAAACTCCCTCATAGACAAGCCCAGAGGCATGTCTCCTGTATGACTCTCATCCCGTCAAGTTGACAGTGAAGATAGAACTTTTATGCTTCTGTTTTGAATGCCCTTGCGCATATACATGGGTATGTGTGTGAGAGTGTGTGTACACATACATACATGTATGCATGCATATGTACATACATGACCATGCCTAGTTTATTTCCTTGTTATATATTTTTTTCATAGTGCCTCATGTGTTGCTATCTCCTTCCTGTTACATCCTGCCTGTGTTACCTTAGGCTGATTTTGCCTATTTTATTTTTTAAAAAACATTTTATTTATTTATTATTTATATAGTATTCTGCCCCATGTGTGCCTACACGTCAGAGGAGGGCACCAGATCTCCAGATCTCATTATAGATGGTTGTGAGCCACCATGTGGTTGCTGGGAATTGAACTCATGACCTTTGGGAGAACAGACAGTGCTATTAGCATATGAGCCATCTCTCCAGCCCAAATTTTAGTTAGTTAGTTTGCTTATTTGTTTATTTATTTATTTATTTATTTATTTATTTATTTGGTTTTTATTGAGGCAGGTGTTCTCGGTGTAGCCTTGGTCGTTCTCGGACTCGCTTTGTAGACCAGGCTAGCCTCAAGCTCACAGAGAGCTGCCTGAGTGCTGGGATCAAGGCTTGCGCCACCACCGACCGGCGGTTCTGTTTTCAAACGTTTCATAGCCATAACTTAATATTATGTCTAAGAAAATCATCTATGCTATTCTGGCAAGACTTCCCCTGCTCAAGGAAACTTTTTTTTTTTTTTTAGTGCAAATGTACCAGCTTAGCACCAGTTCTCCTTTCAGTGGTCATCTGGGAGGCTCTGGCTTTAGACTGTTACAACAGGAGCCTTTTTTTAACTTTAAGACTTATCTAAGCTGGGCCATGATGTTGGTGAGACTTGTGGGTGTGGCTTCTGCCCTTCCCAGGACTCTCAGTCTCACAGCAAGCCCTGTACCTCTGGCTCTGACAATGTTCCTGTTCCACCTCTTGTAATGATCCCTAAGGCCTAGGAGCAGGAGTTGCATTTTGATTGGTTGGTTTTCTGTAACTGTCTCTGCTTCCTTGATGAGGGGTGAAGACTGCACTCCCCTGGGGGCAGGGTGTAAGGACAAACATGTAGGATGTAGTTGGAGATTATGCTGGCTTAGTAAAGTGAGGTTGTAGGTTCTCCTCAAAGGCATCTGAAGAGGCAGGTGGATCTCTGTGAGTTCCAGGCCAGCCTGGTCTACAAAGCGAGTCCAGGACAGCTAAGGCTACACAGAGAAAGCCTGTCTCAGAAAAACAAAACAAAAAAAGGTATCTGAAGCCAGAACCACTGATGTGGGTGCTAGGATCAGAGCTCAGGTCCTCTGAAAGAGCAACTCTCTCTCGTGGGCTCTCTCTCTCTCTCTCTCTCTCTCTCTCTCTCTCTCTCTCTCTCTCTCACACACACACACACACACACACACACACATACATTTTATTTATTGTTTTTGTTTTTGTTTTGTTTTGTTTTGAGACAAGGTTTTTCTGTGTAGCTTGGCTGTCCTGGACTCCCTTTGTAGACCAGGCTGGTAAGTGTATGGGGTTTTTTTTTTGGGGGGGGGGTGCGGTTGGGTTTCTGTTTATTTGTTTGTTTTTTGGTTTTTCGAGACAGGGTTTCTTGTGTAGCTTGGCTGTCCTGGACTCCCTTTGTAGACCAGGCTGGCCTCAAACTCACAGCGATCCACCTGCCTCTGCCTTCCGAGTGCTGGGATTAAAGGTGTGCGCTACCACTGCCCGACTGTAAGTGTATGTTTTGTCTATCTGTACACCAAAAGATGTCATCTGATTCCATGATACTACAGTTTTAGATGCTTATGAGCCACCAAGTGGGTGCTGAGACTTGAACTCAGAACCTCTGGAAGAGCAGCTATTGAGTGCTCTTACCCGGTGAGCCATCTCTGCAGCCCCGCCGTTCACTCTCTTAACAGCTGAGCCATCTCTCCAGCTTCTTACCAATATCTTTTTAAAAACACAAAGCTTGATTAATCTTTTTGTTGCAAAATTCTACAGATCTTAACATCCACAGATATATGTAATATCTTAACACACACACACACACTTCTGTCCTTCACATCCTTAGGATTACCCTGTATGTCCCTTAACCTGTCTTTATATTCCCCATCACTCTACATTGGTACTTTTGAGAATGTTTAAATGGGGAACAGAGAATACATTTTCTTCAGGGATACAGACTTGGGAGCTTGCCCAGTAGGTAGCCGGACATTTTTGTTGTTGTTGTTGTTAAGACGTATTTACTTTTTATGCATGCAGTGTTCTACCTGAATGTACACGTCCACACCAGAAGAGGGCATTAGATCACATTGTAGATGGTTGTGAGCCACCATGTGGTTGCTGGGAATTGAACTCAGGACCTCTGGAAGAGCAGCCAGTGCTCTTAACCTCTGAGCCATCTCTCCAGTCCCCCATGCCCAACTCTTATGCACATTCTGGCAGCACTAGTGGACTCAGTGACTTTTTTTTTTTTTTAAGAACACACGGGGGATGGAGAGATGGCTTCGAGGTTAAGAGGAAGGAGTTGCTCTCACGGAGAATGAGTTCCATTCTCAGCATCTATGTTGGGCAGCTCACAACTGCCTGTCACTCCAGCTGCAAGGAGTCTGGTGCCCTCTTTTGACCTCCACAGTGACCCACACATATGTGGCATATGCTCCCACAGACACACACACACACACACACACACACACACACACACATATACACACACACATACACACACACACACACACACACATATACACAATTAACAATTAAAATTAAACTGGGCATGGTAGTGCATGCCTTTAATCCCAGCACTCCAGACAGCAGCACTTCCAATAGAGGCAAGCAGATGTTTGTGAGTTCAAGGCCAGCCTAGTCTACCTAGCGTGGTCTACATAGTGAGTTCCAGGACAGCCAAGGCTGCATAAGGAGACCCTGTTTCAAAAATAAATGAGTGCCCCTGATAGATACACATCAACAACAAAACTCCTGCACCTGTGGCTTAGGACAGGGTGTGTGTGTGTGTGTGTGTGTGTGTGTGTGTGTGTGTGTGTGTGTGTGTGTAGCAGCAGCAGGAGAACTGTAAGAACCAAAGAACCAAGAAGTCTGTGAAATTGTATCTCCTCGAAATGACAAGGAAGCTGCGCCCATGATACCTCAACAGTAAGTCTTCCTAAACAAGACCTGAACAATAACATCAATCTAGTAGTGTAGAAGGGGGGAATTTCAGTGCCCCACACCCAAATAACTACAGGCAACTAATAAGCGCTGAAAGAAAGACAATTAGCCTCTTCCATGGCTAAGCCCCAAGCTGGCTATCCAGTCATACACGCCCAAGCCACACTAAATGGGCCCAGCAGGTTGTATTTATATATTTATGCATATATGTGAAATAATAATAATAATAATAATAATAATAATAATAATAATAATGCTGGGCGTGGTGGCACATGCCTTTAATCCCAGCACTCCGGAGGCAGAGGCAGGCGGATCGCTGTGAGTTTGAGGCCAGCCTGGTCTACAAAGTGAGTCCAGGACAGCCAAGGCTACACAAAGAAACCCTCTCTCAAAAAAACCAAAAAAACAAAAAAACAAAAAAACAAAAAAAAAAGAAGAAGAAGAAGAAGCCATCAGTGAGGGAGGAGGATAAGGGGTGTGGAGGGAGGGACACAGGACACAGGAGGGGTTGGAGGGAGGAAAGGGAAGGGGGAAAATACATAAGTACATTCTGTTTTGTTTTGAAACAGGGTTTCTCTATGTAATAGCCCTGACTGTCCTAGACTTGTTTTGTAGACCGACTGGCCTCAAACTTACAGGGATCCGCCTGCCTCTGCCTCCTGAGTACTGAGATTAAAGCTGTGCACAACCAAGTCCGGCTAATTAAAATTCTTAAATAAATGAAAATTAAAATCTCATAATTGTGGAATCACAAACTTATCTCATGTCACCAAGAGATGCTGGCTTCTGTCTCTCTTATAGTCAGTGGGTGCTACAGTGCTAGGGATTGAATTTAGGTCCTTGAGTAGGCTAACCAAGCACTCAACCATAGAGATATATGGCCATACCTTTAAATATACTTTGATTTTTTTTTTTTTTTTTTTTTTTTGGTTTTTCGAAACAGGGTCTCTCTGTGTAGCCTTGCTGTCCTGGACTCGCTTTGTAGACCAGGCTGGCCTCGAACTCACAGTGATTGGCCTGCCTCTGCCTCCCGAGTTGAATTTTGAAATAGGGTCTGACCAAGTTACCCAGGCTCCCGAGTACTGGGATTCTAGCCATACAGAACCAGGCCCAGTTATGACGGATACTTTGACGACCTGATCAGTCATTTATACACTGGGTACATTCACAGGGTAGAATCGTTTTAGCGTGTGGTCTCTGTGTGTTTAACTTTAGCGACTTCAGCCAAATGGTTTTCCAAAGTGGCTTAGCTAGTAATGTTAAGACGGTTCCACTGGCTGCTTCCACCCACGTTTAGGAAGTGTTCTGACTCACGTGCGTGTGTAACACTTCAGCCAGTCTTGTAAGGGCCTATGCAAATTAGATTTTTATCGTTGTCATAAATCGTGGAAAGAATTAGTCATCTCCTGTAGCAGATGCTGCCACTGGGACGTACACTTCTCCTGGGATCCCCTTTACAATCTCAGTTGTTACAGGCGGAGCTACAAGGGCGTCACATTCGCACTTGCACCCTGAGCAACGATTCTCAGACATTTTCAATATGATTCATAACAGTAGCAAAATTACAGTTGTGAAGTAGCAACAAAATAATTTTATGGTTGGGGGTCACCACAACATGAGGAACTATATTAAAAGGTCACAGCATTGCTAGGCAAGGTGGCACACACCTGTAATCCCAGCACTTGGGGAGGCAGAGGCAGATGGATCTCTGTGAGTTTGAGGCTGGCCTGGTCTACAAAGTAAGTCCAGGAAAAAAAACAAAAACAAAAACAAAAACAAAACAAAAGACACGGTCTAGGGGCTGGAGAGATGGCTCAGTGGTTAAGAGCACTGACTGCTCTTCCAGAGGTCCTGAGTTCCATTCCTAACAACCACATGGTAGCTCACAACCATCTATAATGAGATCTGATGCCCTCTTCTGCCATGGAGGTGTACATGCAGGCAGAACACTGTATACATAATAAATAAATCTTTTTTTTTTTTAAAAGGGTCTTACTATGTAGCTGTGGCTGTCATAGCACTCACCATGTAGAGCTGGCTGGCCTCAAACTCATAGAGATTTAAACCTGCCTCTGCCTCTCAGGTGCTGAGATTAAAGGTGTGTGCCCAGCTTTTTCATCTTTATTTTGAAAAAAAAAGCGGTTTTGGGGGATAGAGAGAAGGCTCAGCAATTAAGAGCACTGGCTGCTCTTCCAGAGGACCTGGGTTCAAACCCCAGCATCTATACATCTTATACATCTATATGGCAGCTCACAGCTGTTTGTAACTCCAGTCCCAAGGGATAGAGATAGTGATACACTCAGACACATACACACAAACCATGACATAAAAGTAAACCTCTCTGTCTCTCTCTCTCTCTGTCTCTCTCTCTCTCTCTCTCTCTCCCTCCCTCCCTCCCTCTCCCTCCCTCCTTCTTCTTCTTCTTCTTCTTCTTCTTCTTCTTCTTCTTCTTCTTCTCTCTCTCTCTCTCTCTCTCTCTCTCTCTCTCTCTCTCTCTCTCTCTGTCTCTCTCTCTTTTCCAAGACAGGGTTTCTCTGTGTAGCTTTGGCTGTCCTGGACTTGCTTTGTAGACCAGGCTGGCCTGGAACTCACAGAGGTCCACCTGCCTCTGCCTCCCAGAGTGTTGGGATTAAAGGTGTGTGCCCACCATGCCTGGCTCAACGAAACAAAACAAAACTACTTTTGATTAACCAACACAGAGGCAAATTCTCAAATATAAGCTTGAATTATTAGCCTTTAAATTAACTACAAGCACAATAATGACCTACAGACCATACCAGAAAGATCAGGACATGTGCTCAGTGGCGTGGAGTTTGTGGCTGACTCCATTTCTGCAACTGAGACTGGCCCTGGGTGGCTGTCTGCTGTAGCTTAGCAGGCTGTTACAGATCTCACCGATCACATTCTTGGCATGGAGTTAGGCGAGTCTATATAATATAGAGAGGGCATCCTGGTGAACCCCAGAAGTGGAAAGAGACAGAAGAAGAGGTCAATGTGATAAGGAGGAGAGAAACTGCCCATATTCTGGTGGCTTTGGAGACAGGCCAACCAAAGCTGAAGATGCGCAGCCAGGAAAGGACCCTGATAAAACCACCAGGCTCTGGCTGTCGTGGCTCCGGCTTGTGATCCCAGCAATTGGGAGGTTGGGATAGAAGGACTCCTACAAGTCTGAGGCCAGCCTCAAGGGAAACCTCTACACGGGAAGACCCAGTCTCAAAACAAAAGTAAAAACGAACAAATAAAACCCGGGAATAGCAACATAAAAAAGGGGGTGTAAGGGGGCTGGAGAGTGGCTCAGTGGTTAAGAGCGCCGTCTGCTCTTCCAAAGGTCCTGAGTTCAATTCCCAGCAACCATATGGTGGCTCATAACCATCTGTAATGTGATCTGATGACCTCTTCTGGCCTGCAGGTGTACATGCAGGCAGAACACTGTATACATAATAAAAAATAAATAAATCTTTAAAAAAAAAGGGGGGGCATGTATAAGACTGGCCCCAGGGCAGGGCTTGAAGAACACCCGACACTTAGATACTTAGAGTTAAAAGTACTGGAGTCAGGCTGCAAAGATGGCTTCCGGGCGCTTATTGCTCTGGCAGAGGACTCAAGTTCAGTCTTCAACACCCACTCGGAGCAGCTCACAGCCACCTGTAACTCCAGCGCCCTCTTCTGGTCTCCTCTGGCAACCACATACACTGACACTCACACATGCACATAAAATAAAAATCTTGTAAAAACTCGTTGGAGGGGCCGGGCGTGGTGGTGCACGCTTTTGATCCAAGCGTTGGGAAGGCAGAGGCAGGACGATCGCTGTGAGCTCGAGGCCAGCCTGATCTACAGAGTGAGTCTAGGACAGCCAAGGCTACACAGAGAAACCCTGTCTCCAGAAAAAACTAAACCAAACAAACAAATGAAGCAAAACGCACTGGAGGGCCATGCCTTTGAAACAAGTCACTAGAGAGACACTGGAGAAATACACCTATCATTTTAATTCTTCACACACAATGCCTTTCATTCATTTAGAATAAGGGGCTCAGTTGAAGATGCTTGCCTAAGCATCCAGGACGCCCTGGTTCAATCTTCATACCACATAAAACTGCTGTGGTGTTGCAGACCTATGATTCCAATACTGGCGATTGAAGGAAGGAAGGCCAGAAGTTCAAAGTCTGTTGGGAGTAGTGGCACACACCTTTAATCCCAGTGCTCCAGAGGCAGAGCAGGTGAGTAAGAGGCCAGCCTGGTCTACATAGTGAATTCCAGAATGGTGACACCTGTTTTGAGACAAGAAAACCGCTTAAGGCTGGGCAGTAGTGGTGCACTCAGGAGGCAGATCTCTCACAGCTGGATCTCTGTGAGTTTGAGGACAACCTGGTCTACAAAGCATGTCCAGGATAGCCAAGGCCACACAGAGAAATCCTGCCTTGAAAAACCAAAACCAAAACCAAAACCAAACCAAAACAAAAAGCTCAAGGTCATTCTGGTCTGGGTACATAGTGAATTCAGTGATGTCCTGGGACATGAGACCTTGACCAGAAACAAATAAACAAAACCTTAGTATATACTGCTATGGTATCTGCCCTGAACTCTTTTTGCCCCTAGGGAAAATGCCTTGCCACCTAAACACCTAAAAGAAAGAGGGGGTGGGGAGAGGGAGCGGGAAGAATTGAAATCTATTTTTTTTAAAAGTCAAGGGGTTGACCAGGTAACTCCATGGTTAAAGACATTTGCTATCTAGTCTGAGGTCCTGAGTTCAAACCTAGAACAGACGTGGTAGAAGAACCAACTTGTCCTTGGACCTGTGCGCACAACATATATGAGATATGATGAGATATGTCATAATACACACACACACACACACACACACACACACACACACACACACACGCGTGCACACACACAAATAACTTTAAAACTAATTTTTGAAAAAAAAAAAGAGTCAGTCAGACGTGGTGGCGCATGCCTTTAATCCCAGCACTCAGGAGGCAGAGGCAGACGGATCTCTGTGAGTTTGAGGCCAGCCTGGTCTACAAAGCAAGCCCAGGACAGCCAGAGCTGTTACACAGAAAAACCCTGCCTCAAAACAAGACAAAAGAAACAAAAAAAAAGAAAAAAGAAAAATGTCAAATGAGAGTTGAAAATACAATAACTGAAAGTGAAAGCCAACGGATAGTTTTAAGTGTGGATTAGAATCAATGGAAGAGGAAATTAAGAGATGAGAAATCAAAATAGACAAAAAAATAACAGGAACACTTAAAAAAAAATTTTTTTTTAGCCAGACAGTGGTGGTGCATGCCTTTAATCCCAGCACTCAGAAGGCAGAGGCAGGCGATCTCTGAGTTCGAGGGCAACTTTACACAGAAAGAGAGAGTTTAAGGACAGCAAGGGCTATATGGAGAAACCCAGTTTCAATATATATATATATATATTTTAAACATAAAAGAAATGTGACAGCCAGCGCCTTTAATCTCAGCAGAGGCAGAGGCAGGCAGATTGCTGTGAGTTTGAGGCCAGTGTAGTCTACAAAGGGAGTCCAGGACAACCATGGCTACACAGAGAAACCCTGTCTTGAAACACACACACCAAACAAACAAAGAAACAAACAAAAGAAAAGAAAAAAAGAGAAATGTGACACACGTTGAAAAATTCGTAAGCTGTGGTGGTTTGAATAAGGATGGGTCCCGTAGGCTCCTATATTAAAATGCTTAGTCGCCAGAGAGTGAAAATCTCTGATAAGATTAGAAATAGGTGTGGCTTTGCCAGAGGAAGTGTGTCTCTGAGGGTTTCAAAATCCCATACCAAGCCAGGAGTCTCTCTCTGAAGAGACCTGAATACAGCAGGTGCCCCTCAGCTGGACCTCGGGCTAAGCTGAACCCCCGGGTTAGGCACAGACCATACCCAAACACAAAGAGATCTTTTATTAAGCAAGGCAAGGAGACAAGGTGGCCGGATCAAATTGGGCAGAAACAGCAGCAAACAGCTTTGCAAGTGTTAGTTAAAGGGAAGGTCTGGTTAGAAGGCGCTAGCATGAGTTGGTAAATTCTGATTGGATATTAATTAAAGGGTAGCCAAATGAGGATCCACCCCCCCCCCCACCCCCCACCCCTGAGACAGGGTTTCTCTGTTTAGCCTTGGCTGTCCTGGACTCACTTTATAGACCAGGCTGGCCTCGAACTCACAGCGATCCGACTGCCTCTGCCTCCCAAGTGCTGGGACCACTGCTTGGCTAAATGAGGATTTTTGATTGCTGGACCTTGATGGTTTGTTGGTGTTTTGGTTTTTTAAGATTTATTTATTTATTTATTTATTTAGTGTATGGGTGCCCTATCTGCATGTGCCCCGGGGCATCAGATCACATTATAGATGGTTGTGAGCCATCATGTGGTTGCTGGGAATTGAACTCCAGACCTCTGGAAGAGCAGACAGGTCTCTTAACCGCTGAGCCACCTCTCCAGTGCTGGACCTTGATGTTTTGATAATTGGACCTTGGTAATCAGCTTCAGGAATGAGTCAGGCGTATCAAAGTGGCCAAATAAGGCCCTAGATCTCGGTGGCTAGCTTTAGGAATGTAATCTAATGGTTTAGCAAGGGAGAGAAATGGGAAAGGCACACATTTAATGCCAGCACTCGGGAGGCAGAGGCAGGCGTATCTCTGATCTCTAAGTTCGAGGCCAGCCTGGTCTACAGAGAGAGTTCCAGAAGAACCAAGGCTACACAGAGAAACCCTGTCTCGGAGGGGAGAGAGAGAGAGAGAGAGAGAGAGAGAGAGAGAGAGAGAGAGAGAGAGAGAGAGAGAAGAATTCCATGTAGTAGTATTTTCTTATTTAACTGTTGAAAACTAAAGACACTCCTTTTAAAATGTTTTCTTAGCATATGTTGTCTATACATGATGATGGGTTCCCTCACAACATTTTCACTCATGTACAGGATGTGTTTCTAGAATATTCCCCATCCCATTCTCCTCTCGTCTCCCTTACTTTCCTCTTCCCTACTACCTCCCTTTATACTTGTGTTTGTGTGTGTGCATGCGTGTGTGCAATGAGTTTCATTAGCATTGCTCACACAGGAATGGGCACTTGTAGCTACTCAACGGAGGAAAATGCCAGGCTAAGATTTTTTTTTTCCGAGAGAGGGTTTCTCTGTGTAGTCTTGACTGTCCTAGACTCACTTTGTAGACCAGGCTGGCCTCAAACTCACAGCGATTTGCCTGCCTCTGCCTCCCAAATGCTGGGATTAAAGGCGTGCACCACCACCACCCAGCTAAACTAAGATCTTAAAAGTCAACCAGAAGGACAAATGGACGTGTAACACTGGGAAAACAACAATAAGACCTGCCACTTCTCAACTGAAACAATGGGACCCTGAATACGTTGGGACTTCTTTAAACAGCTGAAAGGAAAATAGCCACCAACTACGCTATTTTCAGATGAAAGATATGTTTACAAATGTAGGTAAAATAGGATGTTTCCTTACAACCAAAATCAGAATTTCTTGCCAGTGAATGTGTAGAAGAGTGAAATAAAGTGAGGGTTTTTTAAGCTTTAAAAATACACAAATAAAGGCTGGGCGTGGTGGCCATGCCTTTAATCCCAGCACTCAGGAGGCAGATGCTGGCGGATCAATGTGAGTTAAAGACCTGTGCCACCACGTCCGGGCTTCAACTGGAACCAGTACGGGAAACTGCACATTCAAGCCCTAGGGTCACTCCCACCTTTGCAGAGTTCATTCCAATAAAGATCCGACCTTTCGCCCTCCAGCTCAAAGCTTTGTGGATGATTTTCTTTTCTTTTTCTTTTATGTTTGTTTGTTTTTCGAGACAGGGTTTCTTTTACAGCCCTGCTGTCCTGGATTCACTTTATAGACAAGACTGGCCTCAAACTCACAGAGATCTGTCTGCCTCTGCCTCTGCCTCTGCCTCTCAGGTGCTGGGATCAAAGGTGTGCGTCATCGTGGGTGGCTTTCTATGGCCCCTAGAGTCAAGCATGAATTTGGAGGTGGTGATGCAGTGAGCTTTGTTGATGATGGTATGTGAGGTAGTAAGCTCCCTAAGCCCCTCCCTTCCCTTCTTCTGGGGGCCTGGAATGGAAACTGAGGGAAGATGCTCAGTGTTGGGAACGGAGTTGAGCGCAGAACTCCCCAACAGTCGAGGGACCCTCTCTTCCTCTGTTGTCCTTGCTAGGGTGGTGACCCGGGGCTCTTTACTCTCTGGGACTCAGAGGTCTCCCATTCAATCACTTTAGCCAAATTCTTTGTCCTTCTAGGAGACAAGCTTGACAAAGTGGCTGTGGGGGGCAAATCTAAGCCAGCATCAGAGGAAGAATGGATGTGTCTTTGTTGTTGTTGTTGTTTTTCTTTGTAGACCAGGCTGGCCTTGAACTCACAACGAACCACCTGTCTCTGCCTCCCAAGTGCTGGGATTAAAGGCATGTGCCACCACTGCCCTGCCTCGTTGTTGTTTTTCTTTTTTTCTTTTTTAAAAGATTTTATTTATTTATTATTTATACACTATTCTGCCCCCATGTGTGCCTGCATGCCAGAAGAGGGCACCAGATCTCCTTATATATGGTTGTGAGCCATCATGTGGTTGCTGGGAATTGAACTCAGGACCTTTGGAAGAACAGATAGTGCTCTTAACCTCTGAGCCATCTCTCCAGGCCGTTGTTGTTTTTCTTAAGGCAGGGTCTCTCTGTGTAGCCTAGGCTGTCCTGGACTCACTTTGTAGACCAGGCTGGCTTCGAAATCACAGCAATCCACCTGCCTCTGCCTCCAGAGTGCTGGGATTACAGGTGCGCGCCACCACGCCCTGCTGAATGAGTGTGTCTTACAGTGCAGGAGACAACAGGGTCCTTGGTATAGCCCAATATGTCTTTCAAGGAGCCACAGATGACTGTGTGTCACCTTTTTTGGTGTGTGTGTGTGTGTGTGTGTGTGTGTGTGTGTGTGTGTGTGTGTGTGTCAGGGTTTCACTACACAGCCCTGGCTATCCTAGAACACAAAAGATCTACCTGTCTTTGCTCTCCTGTGCTGGCATCGAAGGCATATGCCACCACACCTGGCAGTCACCACCCTCTTGATGTCATCGTGTTTGACAGCTTTCTCTGGGTAGCAGATCAGCTCCACAGCAGGTACAGTAAGAGTAGGACATAGAAGGCCATGCTAGGGAACAGCTCTAGAGCTCTCAGGAATGACAGTCTGGGCAGCCCCGTGGCCATCTCACTACCTCTCTCAGAGGGGTTGTCTATGGTCTTCTAGGGTGGCATGACAGTTCGGATTGTGGCCAGATGTCCCTTCATGATGCCAAAGCTGTGATTGGTGACCTTGGCTGTGGCGGCAGTCTAAGTGGTTGAAGGTGCAAAAGGCGGGGCTGACAACCTTCAAAGTGACGTGCTTGCTGGTGTGTGCCCGTCTCTGATGTGAAGAGATAAATCACCTTTTTTGGCTTCATCTAGCCTTCTCCGTGGTAGTTGTTTTAGTGACTATTCTATTGCTGTGAAAAGATACCATGAGCGTGGTGACTCTTAAAAAAAAAAAGGCATTTAATTGGGAGCTTGCTTTTAGTTTTAGAGGCTTAGTGTATGATCACCACAGCAGGAAGCTGACAGGCGGGGCACCAGAGCCTTAGCTGAGAGCTTTACACACTAATCAGGAGGTGTGTGGAGAGACACACAGTGGGCAGGAGGTGTGCTTTTGAAATCTCAAAGCCCACCCCCAGTGACACACCTCCTTCTACAAGGCCACGCCCCCTAGTTCTTCTAAGCTTTCTGAAACAGTGCGTCAATTGCGGACTAAGCATTAAAACATGACGAGGGTTGGGGTGGGGTTGCTCATTCAGACCCCCACCGTAGTCAAGACGCCGGAAACACTCCTCCATCACATACTCAGCCACACAGCACTCTGGGCTGGTCTTCTCAGTGACCAAGCTGCCTTTGAGCAGCCCCTTCCCGCGCCCCCATCCCATCCCCCCACCCCCACTCCCGTACACAAACCCACTTAACTCCCGGATTCATCTGGTTGGTCGGGGTGAATAGACACGGTGTGTTCATGTCTCCTCAGAGAAAGTCAGTCAAACAAGAGATTGTGGATGTGAGCCACCACACCCGGACTGGAAGCCGTTTTCACGGTTAAGGGTCTTGCCCAGCCTGGCTTCCCAGCTGTGTTTGCTGACAGTTGTCCTATTCTCCTTGTGGTGTCAGAGAAACCTGGTGACCCTGGAAACCTTATGTTACTATTTATCTATCTTACTGTATATTGTCTCTCGAAGGTAGCTTCTCATCCGAAGGCCCTGTACGCAGTGTTTCTATGTCCAGTCATTAATTCCTTATAATAGAATGTGAGAATATATGTCATTTCTGGTTGAAAATTTTTCTTTTTACTATTTGTTTATTTAATATGTATGCGTGTGAACCTGCATGAGTAATTATGAGTAGAGTGTATGCAGGAGCGCGTGGACGTCAGGACTTCAGATCTGCAACTGGAGTTGCGTGGAGTTTTGAGGCACCATGTAGGTCCCAGGAACCAAACCTGGTCTTGGGGAAGAACACTGAGCACCCTTAACAGCTGAGACATATCTCCAGACCTTAGGTTAGGAATTTTTAAAATGGGAGTGGGAAACCCCAAATCTTGTTAGTCTACTGGGTAGAAAGAAAAGACTCTGAGGTTCTAGTGAGGGCGGACCCACCAAACACCAGCGCCCTCACTCCTCAAGTCACCCACGGAGGAAACGGCTCTGCTTGCCTCTAAGTTGATCTTTACTTTCAGTAATTAGGAAGCAGCAGGGCCCTTCCAAGAGTTGGGAAATGGCTGTCCAGGTGCCTGTAGCATGCAGAAAGGAACATAGAGCATCTGGGAAGACAGGGAGCTTGCACTGCCGTCTAGGTTGAGAAAGACGCCCCGCTCCCCGATCCAGGCGCTCCAGGCGCTCCAGGCGCTCGCTCCCAGGACAGATGTTATCCATTATAACGAAGCAAAAGAAACGAGGCCCCGAACTGATCTGAGCAGAACAGCGGCTCAGCAGCGTGTATGGGGACTCAGCACACGCCAGATGGTTCACCTGGTAAAATGCTTGCTCTGCAAGCCTGGTGGCCACAGTTCAGTCCCCACCTCCCACTGTGGAAGGAGAAAGCAACTTCCAGAAGCTGGCCTCTATATAGCTTACATACACACACACACACACACACACACACACACACACACACACACACACACACCACACACATGTCCTGACCAACTACAAACATATAAACAAAAACATACATACACATCATAGGCACATATTACTACCAATAATAACAAATACATTTTAAAATCTAGCTGGTGTGGTGGCATACGCCTTTAAACCCAGCACTAAGAAAGCAGACACGGGCAGATCTCAGTGAGTTTGAGGCCAGTCTAGGCTCCAAAGTTAGATCTTGTCTAAAATAAACAAACAAACAAATAAAAATAAAGATTTGGTAACTCTAGGAATTTAAGGCCTGAACTTATAATTTTAAGTCTGCTAGGCCAGCACCTATCTTGTTCCTCCCTAACCATAGAATTTAACTTTTTAACTTTTTTCTTTTTCTTTTTCTTTCTTTCTTTTTTTTTTTTAGACAGGGTTTCTCTGTGTAGCCTTACCTGTCCTGGACTCACTTTGTAGACCAGGCAGGCCTGCCTCTGCCTTCCAAGTGCCGGGATTAAAGGTGTGCGCCGCCATGCCTGGCAACTTTTAAAATTTAACATTATTTTTCATGTGTAGGGGTGTTTTTGTCTGCATGTATCTAATGTGTACCATGCATGTGCCTGGCGCCTGCTGAGGTCAGAAGAGGATGTCAGGTCCCCTGGAACTGAAGTTACAGCTGGCTGTGAGCTGCCGTGTAGGTGCTGGGAATTGAACCCAGGTCCCCTGAACGAGCAGCTTGCGTTCTTAGATGCTGCGCCATCTCTCTAGAGAATTTTTGAGACAGGTTCTCACTATTTGTGGCCCAGGCTGGCCATGAACTTGCGACCCTCTTGCATCAGCCTCCCAAGTGGTAAGATTAGGGGATGAATTTCTGGGCTGGAGAGGTGGCTCAGGGATTAGGAGCACCGTCTGCTCTTCCAGAGGTCCTGAGTTCAATTCTCAGCAACCACATGGTGGCTCACAACCATCTATAACGTGATCTGATGCCCTCTTCTGGCCTGCAGGTGTACATGCAGGCAGAGCACTCATACATATATACATAAACTAAAAAAATAAATCTAAAAAAAAAAAAAGAAGCCAGATGTGGTGGAGCACACCTTTAATCCCAGCACTCGGGAGGTAGACGTAGGAAGATTTTTGAGTTTGAGGCCAGCCTGGTCTACAAAGCAAGTCCATGTCAGCCAGGGCTGTTATACAGAGAAACCCTGTCTCCAAAAATAAAAAAATCTTAAAAAGAGAGAGAGAGAGAGAGAGAGAGAGAGAGAGAGAGAGAGAAGAAGAAGAAGAAGAAGAAGAAGAAGAAGAAGAAGAAGAAGAAGAAGAAGAAGAAGAAGAAGAAGAAGAAGAAGAATTTTCATGCCCAGATGAATTACAGTCCTTGCTGTCCTGGAACTCACTATGTAGACACCAGGCTGGCCTCAAATTCATAGAGGTCCATCAGCTTGCCTCTACCTCCCAAGTGCTGGGGCTAAAAAAGTGGGTGCCACCATGGCAGTTGGCATCAGATCTTTAAAGAGTAATAACAAGGAGGACATTTAAGAAATGAATAAAAACTTTCCTAACAAAGAGGTATGGAAGGGGCATTAGTTAGCAAGCTAACACTACTTTTGTGGAGTTAGTAAGGAGGGCTGGGGGGAAACATGGAACATGACTAGAGAAAGGAGAGAGGAGGAAGCAGGAAAAGAAAGGTAGGGAAGAGCAAGGGATCATGGGAGCATTGATGCTTTGTGGCTGCTGCAATTTCCACAACCTTGGTGGCTCAAACCAGCGGAGCCAAAGGTGGTGGTGGCACACGCCTTTAATCCCAGCACTCGGGAGGCAGAGGCAGGCAATCTCTGTGAGTTCGAGGCCAGCCTGGTTTACAAAGGGAGTCCAGGACAGCCAAGGATACACAGAGAAACCCTGTCTCAAGAAACCACACACACACACACACACACACACACACGAGAGAAGGGGTGTAGCTCAGTGTCAGGACATTTGCAAGGCATGGATGAGCACCAGGGATGGTACTTCAAAATAAATAAGCAGGCCGGGCGTGGTGTTGCACGCCTTTAATCCCAGCACTCAGGAGGCACAGACAGGCAGATCACTGTGAATTTGAGCCCAGCCTGGTCTACAAAGGAATTCCAGGACAGCCAAGGCTACAAGGAAAAACCCAGTCCCAAAAAAACAAAGACACAGGGTGAGGTGGCACAAGCCTGTAATCACAGGACTCAGGGAGGCAGAGACAGACGGATAGAGTTTGAGGCCAGCCTGGTCTACAAAGCACGGCCAGGACAGCCATCCATGGCTACACACAGAAATCCTGTCTCCAAAAACCAAAACCAAAACCCCAAACCAAAAACAAGGGGGCTGGAGAGATGGCTCAGTGGTTAAAGCACTGGCTGCTCTTCCAGTGGTCCTGAGTTCAATTCCCAGCAACCACATGGTGGCTCACAATTATCTGTAATATGATCTGGTGCCCTCTTCTGGTGTGTGTGTGAAGACAGTGTACTCAAATACATAAAATAAGTAAATCTTAAACAAACAAGCCAGGTGGTGGTGGTACATGCCTTTAATTCTAGCACTTGGGAGTCAGAAGCAGGAGGACTGCTGTGAGTTCGAGGCCAGCCTGGCCTACAAAGAGAGTCCAGCATAGTCAAGGCTACATAAAGAAACCCTGTCTCCAAAAACCAACCAAACAACCAAACAAAAACAAAACAAAAAATCAAAAGCCAAAGGCAAAACCAGAAAATAAATCTATAGCTAGACTTGGGCTTCCTGGCTTGGAATCTCCCAGTCTGTCACATGGTACGTCCACTGATTAGTATCTTCTTTTTGTTTATTTGTTTTTCTCTGTGCAGCCCTGGCTGTCCTGGAACTGCTTTGCAGACCAGGCTGGCCTTGAACTTACAGAGATCAGCCTGCCTCTGTCTCTGAGTGCTGGGATTCCAGGCCTGTGCTACCACACCCCACTGATGAGTGTCTTCTTGAATATCTGTTTCTCCAACTCAAACCTGCACATTTAAAATGTCCTATTGCAATAAATAAATAAATCATCTTACTGCAAGGAGCTTCATATTGTTGATGCTACTGTAAGCTGTTCCTTTTCATTGGCTTATTGTCCTGACTTCTGCCAGTACTTAGCAACATAGACATGGCTGTAGAGAGATGGCTCAGTGGGTAAGAGCACTAGCTTCAGCCAGGCGCAGTGGTGCATGCCTGTGAGTAATTCCAGCACTCGGGAGGCAGAAGCAGGCAGATCCCTGTAAGTTTGAGGCCAGGTGTTAAAGACTGTGCGGCCATGCCTAGCTTGACTTCTTTTCTATTTTCCAGCACCTGTCAGGAAACTGACAAAATACTACATGGAAGGGTGAGCCTGGCATTAGCTTCTGTTCTCCCATGCTGCTTGTGCAAATGAATGTGACACACACACACACACACACACACACACACACACACACAAAATCATATTTCTGACCTGTCCGCTAAAAACTAGGCTATTCAGACCGGGCATAGCGGCACATGCCTTTAACCCCAGCACTTGGGAGGCAGAAACAGATGGATCACTGTTGAGGCTAGCCTGGTCTACAAAGCGAGACCAGGACAGCCAAGGCTACACAGAGAAACCTTGTCTTGGAAATAAGCAAACAAATAAAAAACTGGACTATTCCTTCAGCAGCAGCCTGCTTTCTAAGGCCGTGTGTTCTACACATGTCACTGAGCTGGTCTGTACCTGTCTATTTCCAGCCTGACAGTAGTTTCTGGGGGGGGGGGGGGGAAGCCTTAACTAAGAATATGTAAATCTCCTGACCTGTGGTAAGCGGAGGTGGGGGAGGGCACTGAGGAATAGTCATTCCCAGGACAGAGTGAGCATTGAGATGGACACTGTCTGAAGGAAATATGTCTAACCGCAGACTACAAAGCAGTTAAGAGATGAGCATCCTATCACTGGAAGTGTGGAACTGAGCTGGAGGGCGGGAGAGATGGCTCAGAGGTTAAGAGCATTGGCTACTCTTCCAAAGGTCCTGAGTTCAATTCCCAGCAACCACATGGGGCTCACAACCATCTATAATGAGATCTGGCATCCTCTTCTGGTGTGCAGGCACACATGCAGGCAGAGCACTGTCTACATAATCAATAAATCTAAAAAACATAACAAACAAAACAACTGAGGTGGATGCCCATTCTAAGGACCTTATACAAGACTGTCATCTGCAGCTTTTCACGGGATGTGGACGTTACCCTGTTTCTCATCCTTTTCAACTTCAACCTGGAGGGGTTTTTGTTTGTTTTGTTTTGAATTAAGTTTGTCTGCATACTCTTTTTGAGGCTACCTGGAAGGCAAAGATTGGTCCTTTGTATTTTAATGATATTGATAAACACATATCAAGACTGAGTTTTATTTTATCTGATTTTTAAATTTTTTTCAAGACAGGGTTTCTCTGTGTAGCCTTGGCTGTCCTGGACTCACTTTGTAGACCAGGCTGGCCTCGAACTCAAATTGATCCACCTGTCTCTGCCTCCTGAATGCCAGGATTAAAGGCGTTCGTTATGCCTGGCCATAATTTAAGACTGAGTTTTAAAAATAAGAGAATAAAAACACATTAGGATTCTTTTCCCCTAAAAATATTTCTTAGGCACTTGGGAGGCAGAGGCAGGTGGATCGCTGCAAGTTCCAGGTCAGCCTGGTCTACAAAGCCAGGTCTAGGACAGCCAAGGCTACACAGAGAAACCCTGTCTCGAAAAAACAAAATAAAACAATAACACCAACAACATTTCTTAGAAAGGATCTAGCGGGAATTGGGGGAGGGGAACTATAATGAAAATGTAGTGTATGAAAAAATAATTATTTTCGAAATGAAACTTCAAGAAAATATGTGTACTCTTCCACTCATAGAATAAAAGCAACTGTGTTGTTTTTCATTCTCAGTGTCTTAAAGTTTGCAGAGCCTTTTTCTAAGCTTATAGAGCGTAAGTCTATGCAACCTTTTTAAATAACAAAAACAATAACCCAGGTGTTCAGTGATTTGAACTCCGGAAGAAGGGAGAGAGGCAGATATACAGTCTTCATCAATAGAACTGATGGTTCTTGAATAAAATAAGGAGTTTTGAATGAAGTTTTGGAGATTCTTAAAGATGGAGGATAATTTTGTGCCTTCGTGGTTTTATTTTTATTCTTTCATTCACCACGCTCCTTCTTTCTAGCAAGTCTCCAATTTGTTGGCAGATAAAAATACATCTGCAGAGTTGCCCAGAAGCTGCGCCATCAACTCTGTAGCCAAGAAGCCTTGTTTTCTTGTGCCGCTTTAGACATATCTCCTTCCTCTAGTTCACCAGGATCAAAGTCCTTTTCGTTCTTAGAAGAATTTTCTGGGAGGAAACCTGGAATTCACAATTGATTCCCCATGGGGTCAATCCCTCCTGGCGGACCTGAGGTCCTGGTGCCTGCGCCTTATTCCCCTCCATAGCTTCGCCAGTGCTGCGCCCCCTCTCTGTGCGCGCTGAGAAAACGCAAGCCAAGCCCAGAAATCCGTTACTAGGCTGCTGTATCCCTAAAGGCCATTCCAAGGAGGAAGAAGATAGGGGCAGCCTCTGTGTCGATCCACTCGGCCGTGTGGGCCAGGAACGCAGCTGGTCGTGTTGTGGGCAGGTGAGGCCGGCGGTTCGCTGAACCGCAGACGCCTGAGCACCTCTGGCCAGACGCGCCTGGCAACCTCCAGCCGCCGACACTTGTCTGCTCACTCCCTGAAGCCGGGTGCCCAGGGCCATAGCCGTGCGGGTTGTTGCACAACAGGGCCGTGGTATATGGGCATCAAAGCCCCCAAAGTGAGCAAGCCAACCCTAGAAATTTAGTATCTGTTACCAGCACCCTCCCCCCTCCCCTCCAGGAAGGAAAGAAGGTAAACGGAAAAAAACAAAACAACAACAAAAAAACCTTCAAAGCTTTTCTTGTAGTCTTCGCTGGCGGAGGAGGGGAGAGGTATCAATTTTCAACCTCTGGCTTCCTGGATGGGTCCTTTCCTGCCTCCGAATCTGAGGGTCCAAGTGGTTAGGAAAGACAATAATGGAGCTGAGGACAAGAAACTCGCTGCTTGTCCTGCGTTCACAGGACGTGCAGTTGGCTTTTGTCTTGATTGTGCGTTTATCTTGGGTGAAATGACTCCAGGGGTGCAAGGTTTCCGGGTGGATGCTGCCTTATTTTCTTAGATTGAGTGGCACAGGTCAGTAAAGCGGCGTGCTCCGAAGACGAGGAAATTTTAGACTTATTAGTGAGGGATGTTCTAGATGCTATGTAAAACCCCGCTCCCTTTACCTGACAAGCGTCCCAAGGACCCTCCCACATCCGACCACCTAGATTCCGAAAAGCCTGGTAACAGTCCCACAAGGTCCAGAGTCAATTTCTTGCTTGCTTGACAAATCCACTTCGGAGATGGAGGCCAACTCGTGGGAGACCCCAACTCGTAGTTGAGGGGGGGTGCCCGGAGCAGTGAGTGAACTTGAGCTTGTTTTAAAGACTTTATCATATAAAGTGCACAGGATGGAGGTGTAAGGCAGAGGGTTGATTTTTAGAAAAAAAAAAAAGTCCTTCCTTAAAAAGAGGAGGGGGGAAGAATCAGACGTTAAATTCTTTTGCAAACATTCATGCCTAAGGAAGGGCAGCCCCGGCCGCCGGAACCGGTCGGACAGGTAGCGAGCTTGTTGACACCGTTATGTTGCAGGGCGCATGCTCACTCCCAAGTTTCCTGGTGCCTTTTCTATTCCACCTTATGAAACTTTTTCCCCGGCGGTCTCACGCGCGATTTAAGGCATAGGTGTCGCTGAGCC
Source organism: Acomys minous (assembly GCF_964271855.1). Taxonomy (NCBI): domain Eukaryota; kingdom Metazoa; phylum Chordata; class Mammalia; order Rodentia; family Muridae; genus Acomys; species Acomys minous. The sequence goes on from NC_140485.1 coordinate 5,503,948, forward strand.
CGGAGGCTGCGAGTCACCGGGAGTGAAGGGGAGAGGCCCGGGCAGCGCAGCGGGAGGTGCAGGAAGAGAGCACGCTAGGCGGGAAGGTGGGCTCAGGACTCCGATAGCCCGGGAACCTAGGCTCCACCGCCGCTACTAGCGGGGAGCTGCCAGGAGGAGGGGGCCGCAGTCGGGAGAGGGGATCCCACCATGCCCAAAGTCTTTCTAGTGAAGAGGAGGAGCCTAGGAGTCTCGGTCCGCAGCTGGGATGAGCTCCCGGATGACAAAAGGGCAGACACTTACATCCCAGGTGAGGAGCGCGGGGGCCGGGCCTGGGCGCGGGGCTCCCGGGTGGGGGCAGGGTGGCCAGGGCCCTCCTCCTCCGAACCAGGGCTGCAGTTCCCACCCTTATCCTCTCTCGACCGGGGTCACGGGGGTCTTGAGGGAGGTGGGGGGCCGGAGGGGAATCAAGGATCCAGACTGGGAAACCTGGGACGCTCGGTGCTCTCCCTAGACAGGGGTAATTGCCTGGCGGCGGGACCGTTGGCTGCAGCGCGGGCCGAGGTGGCCCTGGAAGGGGGTGGAAGGTACTGGGGGTTCCCATGCCCCCTACGTCCTCTAAGCCTCGCGTGAAGGTCCGCTAACCTCTCTGGAGCGAGCCAAGGCGAGAGCATACCCGCCTCCGCGGGCGCGAGAGGAAACTTGGCGCGCGGGTTTCTCCACGGAGCATGGACCCGGGTGCTTAGTGGACGCCGAGATTGGCCTAAGAACCGATCTCCTGACACCCTAAGTTAGTTCGAGGGGCCGACGGCCAGGCTGAGTCGTCTACCCTGGGGACGTCGCCCACTTGGCGAGGTGCCCAGGTCCGGGGCGGGGCGGCGGCACCGCCCGCAGGTCAAACTGCCGTGGGCGCCCGGGCGTGACGCCGCGTGTGGTTGAGTGTCGGGGTGCGGCCCCTTCCCTCCGCAGTAAGCCTGGGCTGTCTACTACGCGACCCCCCCGAAGACTGCCGCAGCGACGGCGGCAGTAGCAGCGGCTGCAGTAGCAGCAGCAGCAGCAGCAGCAGCAGTAGCGCTGGGGAACCCGGAGGGGCCGAGAGCAGCTCGTCCCCGCGCGCTCCGGAACCTGAAACTCTGGAGCTTCTCGACGCCGAAGGCCCCGATGGACACCTGGCAGCGATGCAGCGCCCGGTTGCCAGGTCAAAAATCAAGGTAGGGTGTCGACTCTGCCCCCGCCGCCACCTGCACCACGCCCTGGCGTCCGGCTCTGGAGACCCGGCGCCCCTCCCTGCCGCGCCCTCCCGCTCACTGGAGCCCAGGCGCCGCACACTGGCCCGCCACAAGTGCACCTGCCCCTGGCCGGCAGCCAGGCTATGCGCGACCAGTCCCGCGCGCACCACCCGGGCCGCCAGCATCCTAAGCGGACCCAGCCCCCAGGGTGGTGGCCCTGTCTGATACCGCCAGTGGCTTCGGGAACGACTGAAGATCGAGCCCAGCTATCTCGGTTCAGCTGTCCACCCTGTGTCCAAGGCCAGACTAGACGGCCCGAGATTTGGGTTAGAGAGGGAGCACGACCCGGGATCTTAGACGTAATGCCTTCTGAGACGCAGTTCTTGGCACCTAGAGGTCCTAAGAGTTTTGTTTTCCTCCTTGCGTCTTGGAACACAGTGGGCCTCGCAGTCACCGCTATTCCCAGAGCCCTGGTGGAGCTAGTTAGAAGGGAAGTTTGTGCAGGGGACTTTAGGTTTGCTTTTTCTTTCAAATCTTCACGAATTAAATTAGTGGCTAAAAGGCAAAAGGGGTCACCTGCAGTTTTTGTTGTTGTTGGTTTTTTTATTTTTTATTTTATTTTATTTTTTAGCGTACCTTGTCTAGTGGATTGGAATGTCTGTGCCCCTCAAAGCTATAGACTTGTAGACAACATGTTATCTGGATGGCCCTCAGCGCTTTGTTGGGTGAAACTCCCAGGACCACCTGTTCAAAGATAACCCGCTACCCCCAGGATTAAGGAATCCTGCCCCGCTGACTCCCAGCCAGTGAGAGGGGGAGGGGAGGCGACGTGTTTAAAACCCCAGGTCCTAGCCTGGCCGGCAATAGTATCACCTTGCATAAAGTAGGCCATAATTGTAGGAGCCCCAGAGTAGCCGGGACTCCCGACCCATACGGGCAGGGAAAGTGAACCCAGACGGCAGTTAGGTGGGGAATAAAGAAAGCAACGGTTCCTTTTCTTTCCCCAAGGGTGGGCCCGGGCGCATTTGGTTCTGAATTAGGGTTTGAGACTAGAGCACCGGAAAAACTCTTTAGGATGCTTCGAGCTGGGCCCGGGGGGGGGGGGGGCAGGGGGAGGCAAAGAAGACGAGGGGACTGTAATTCACAGAGCGTGCTGAGGTTTGGGAAGCGTCTGGGCCAGGTGGGGTTAAGTGGGAGGGAAAAGTTTTCCTGAAGCGGATAGCTCTTGCCCTTTGGGAAATTCTACAAAGTGCCCCACTTGCATATTTATCACTAGGCTAGAAAGACAATTGTAAGGTTGTTTTGGGATGGACAGTAGTTAGTTTGCTCCTCTTCCACCCCGACTTGGTAAGGAGAGAAAGTCAGCCTCAGAAGATTTTGGAAGATCGCTTTTCTGCCTTGGGCAGACACAAGTGTTGGAACTCGGATTAAGGGAGTCAATAAACCAGCCATTTCCAAGATAAGTTGCCTCTGTGGTGGGGGAGGGGCCTGGGCATTTTTTTGCAGACGGTTAACTAGCAGCCTGCTTCCCACACTTGCCCATTTCCTAGGGAGTTTTTATTCACTGAAGGCATTCAGATTCCTACCCATCCTTTCTAGGAGAGACATGGAGAGACATCTTGGTATTAGGATGGCCAAAACCTCTGGAAATACCAGCCCTGGTATTGGCAGTTTTAAAATGGCTGATTAAATTGCCCACCTATTGGCATATTGTGTGACTACTTCGTAAGGCATACAGAACTCAAAAAGAATTTTCTCTAAGAACTAATTCTTTAGCCTGGTAGAGTAGCCTTTGCCTTTAGTCCCTATACCCAGGAGGCAGAGACAGTTGGATCTCTGTGAGTTACAGCCCAGCCTGGTCTACATAGTGGATTTCCAAGCCAGAGAACACTACGAAGAGTAACCTTGTTTCAAAAAACAAACAAGCTTTAGTTTTTGTGGTTGATTTTGTTTGAGACAGGGTTTCTCTGTGTAGACCAGGCTGGCCTTGAAACTCATAGCAATCCACCTGCCTCTGACTCCCGAGTGCTGGGATTAAAGGCGTGAGCCACCACGCCTGGCTGAGCTTTAGGCTTTTTTTACTAGAAGAGGAAGAAAGCTTGTTAGACAAGCACTCCGTAGTGGAGTTGCAGTCTCGGCTGCGGGTACGCTTTGATGACTTTAGTTTTAAAACTTGAAGACACACATTGGTCAGTGGGCTTGTAGGCCCAATGAAAGGGCAGGTTTGAGCCTGTGCTCTGAACAGAGGAAAACAAACAAACATGCAGTAGCATACATTATGTCTGCTGTGTGCAAGGCAGCCAGGAGATTAAAAACCGCTCCCGCTCTGGTGTGTTCCTTCCGGAACATTCTAGCAGTAGTGTGGTTAAGGATCTAAAAACTGGCATTTGGAAGTTCTTAGGAACTTATAGCCTTGAGTGGTTCTTCATTGTTCTGGGCCTCAGTTTCCTTATTTGTAAAATAAAGACACTTGTGATTACATACCTAACACAACCTGAGGATAAATGAGCGAAGGATGCAACAAGTCCAAAACTCACTTACCTTGGAGTCTCTGAGCTGGTGGTGAAACACCTGTGTCGTCTCTGCTAGAGGAGAGTGAGGACCAAACCAGGAGCGCCAGCAAAACCTACAATTGCTGAGAGGGGAAGGGTTCCTGAAATGGACTGGAAAGGTGTGGAAATGGGGTGACTGATCTTCAGGTGATATGGGCTGAGCCCTGAGTATGGAAAGGGAGCAGAGCTGTGGTGAGCAAAGGATAGGAAATGCACCCACTAGGATCAGGGGCAGAGTTGACAGCCTAGAGCCGGAATTGAAGCCAAGGACAGGGGCAGAGGAGCAGCATTCGAAGGCTTCTGACGAAGGGAGACTTGGCTGGGGTTATCTTGCTTGAAAGAATGAGTGGGGAACACCAAGTGGCACTTGGTGTACGCGCAAACTGCCCAACAGGAAGTCGCCTGACAGCTCCGTACTGAAGGCTATGTTATTGTGCTATCCTGCAGCTGAGAGCTGGGGTTTGGCAACCTAGCTGTGTTGCTGTTGAGTGTCTGGGAAGAAAGCTAGGAAGCTGTTGGGAAGATGTCATCTCTGTCTCTCTGACCTTCCATTGTGGGCTGTGGGGCAGGTCGTGACGTGATCTCTTTAACACCGAGGATTCTGTCATTTAAAGAACACGTTGTGGTGAGGAGATATGTGCATCTGGGTCCAATCAAGGACCTCATTTGCAGATCTCTAACTGTGGGCTAGACAAACCCTGGAAAGGCAGGCGGTGCTCTCCGTCTCTTAGTCTGTCCCAGAACAAAAATCTAGAGTGGACTGCGTGAGTTGACTCACTGTGGCTGGCAGGACCCAGGTGCAAGTAGAGACTAGCGGATGAATTTCTGTTCTTACCCGATCCTAATCTGCCCTCTTTTCCTTTGGCCTCTCTGTCCCCTGTGAGTTCTTCAGAAGTACAGCCAGGCTTAGTGGAGCATGCCTCCAGTCCCAGCACTGGAAGCAGAGGCAGGAGGATCTTTGTGAGTTCAAAGGCAGCCTGGTCTACATATCCAGTTCCAGGTCAGCCAGAGCTATATAGACCTTGTCTCAATTAAAACAAAAACAAGGGGCCTGGAGAGGTGGCTCAGAGGTTAAGAGCTCCACCTGCTCTTCCAGAGGTCCTGAGTTCAATTCCCAGCAACCACATGGTGGCTCACAACCATCTGTAATGTGATCTGATGCCCTCTTCTGCAGATAAAGCACGCATATACAATAAATAAATAAATCTTTAAAAAAATAAACAAACAAACGAACCTAAACCTCCACCTTTCTTCTGACTTTTGAATGTATGGTTAACAGTGTATGTCAAATTGTGCCCCCCCCTTTTTTTTTTCCTATCAATTTTAATTACAAAGAGTTTCAGAGACAGAATAGCCAATATCTGCCCAGCCCAGCCCTTACTGCCTTCTATTCTCACTTAAGACTTTGAAGCAATTTTCAGTTATATTTCAGCCATGTTCCACATAACTATAGGTCATACATAAAGCTGTGATCCTGTAAGATTATGATGCTGCGTGACGTCACAGCCAGCTTGTGTAAATACACTCTGTGGTGTTCCTGCGATGGTAAAGTTGCCTAACGGCCTTTCTTGGAATGGATCCGCCATTAAGCAATGGCTGAATGTATTTCAATTACAAGTGGTTCCAAATGTGCCTCACTCACACCCACTTGGATTATGTGTTCACACTGTTAAATGGCTTGTACATGCCTACTCTCGCGCAGTCTGTTTAATCGGGCCCATGGAAAGCCCACACGCTGTGATTGACGTGTGGCATGGCCTTTAGTTGCTTTTAATTTACACATTTTCCCTCTGCCCTTTTTTATCTACTTGCAAGTTAATTGTTGGAGCAGTGGGTCATTTGCTTGGTAGAGGTCCCAGCAGTCCGGCTTTTGCTCAGTGAGTCACCTCAGGCATTTTTCAGTCTCTGTGTTAGCTTCAAGCAGATTTTAGGGCTTAAGGTAGTCCTTAGTCCTCGTCACATGCTGCTTTTTAAGTCACGTAAGATTAAAAGCAGAGGTCCTTAGAGGTAGAGATCGCCTATGACAGAAAGCTGTGTGGGATAGATAGCATTGGTCTCTAAGCTTGCCCAGTTACTGGGTTTCAGTTTGCACACATCACAGGCGTGTGGGAAAAGGGAGGGTTGTGTTCCATAAAGAGGCAGTGTATGTTTGGTACCCTTCTGTGGTGGTGGGAGTTCTTGATGTTTGGGGCATAAATATTTTGGTATTTCAAAAGACTGATAGTCCACTTCCGTTGATCTGCTAGCTGTAGCTGATTGCATTAAGACTTTTATTTAGCTCTTCTACTTTTAAAAAAATATATTTTATTAGATTATTCATATTACATCTCAATTGTTATCCTATCCCTTGTATCCTCCCATTCCTCCCTCCCTCCCATTTTCCCTTACTCCCTTCCCCTATGACTGTGCCTGGGGGGGACCTCCTCCCCCTGTATATGCTCATAGGGTATCAAGTCTCTTCTTGGTAGCCTGCTGTCTTTCCTTTGAGTGCCACCAGGCCTCCCCATCCAGGGGACATGGTCAAATATGGGGCACCAGAGTTCGTGTGAAAGTCAGACTTCTATTCCTCCTTATATGCCTACCCTGCAATGGCCTTGAGGCCTTGCTGATGCTCTAACCACATACTTTCCCAGTGAACCACACCCTAAGATCCCTAGCAAGCATATTTCTGTAGAGACAGATTTTCCCTCTTTTTTTTTTTTTTTGTTGTTGTTAATTTATTAGGAAAGAAAAAAGAGCAATTGAGTCCTGCTTGTGCACACACATAACGCCACCACAGGAAGCTGAGGATACCGCTCCAAGCTAACCTAGAGACTGCACAACTCTTATCTCAAAACACAAAAACAGCCGGGTGTGGTGATGCACACCTTTAATCCCATCACTTGGGAGGCAGAGGCAGGCGCATCTCTGAATTTGAGGGCAGCCAGGTCTACAAAGCGAGTTCCAGGGCAACTGGGGCATCATAGTTTTGACTTAAGAAAAAATAAGGCCGTGCGTGGTAGCACACGCCTTTAATCCTAGCACTGGGAGGCAAGGCAGGTGGATCGATAGGAGTTCAAGGTCAGCATAGTCTACAAAGTAAGTCTAGGACAGCCAAGGCTACACAGAGAAACCCTGTCTCAGGAAAAAAAGAAAAAGAAGAGAGAAAGAAAACCCAACAACAGGAATCTTGGTTTCTATTATGAGTAAAGATTTATGAATCAATTAATTGACAAATTCTTTGGCAATCCTGATTAGTTGCTTCTTTAAAATTTGTTTTGAGTCTATATTTTTACTTATTGTGTGTGGGGCATACATTGTGAGAGACTGTTCTCTCCTGTTATATGGGTCCTGAGATTAAACTCAGGACTTAAGGTTTGGCAGCAGGCACCTTTATCAGCTGAGCCATCTTGTTGGCTCGATCTCTCTCTCTCTCTCTCTCTCTCTCTCTCTCTCTCTCTCTCTCTTTTGAAAGTATTCATAATGCATGGTACTGAGCTTTATAAAAACATTTTCATGGGGCCTGGAGAGATGGCTCAGAGGTTAAGAGCTCTGTCTGCTCTTCCAGAGGTCCTGAGTTCAATTCCCAGCAACCACATGGTGGCTCACAACCATCTATAATGTGATCTGGTGTCCTCTTCTGCAGGTGTACATGCAGGCAGAGCACTGTATACATAATAATAAATAAATCTTAAAAAATATTCTCATGTTAATTATTAATTTTTTTCTTTTCAATTTTTTGAAGCAAGGCTTCTCTGTGTAGTGTTGGCTGTCCTAGAACTTGCTCTGTAGACCAGGCTGGTCTTAAACTCACATCGATCCTCCTGCCCCTGCCTCCTAAGTGTTAGGATTAAAGGTGTGAGGCCCCAGCACCCGGTGAGTGTTGGTTTCTTCTGGTTTACTTATTTATTTACTTATTTGTGTGAGTGAGTGTGTGTGTGTGTGTATGTGTAAGTTTGTGTGCGCTGTGTGTGTGCAGGCGCCCACAAAGGCCAGAAGAGGACATCGAGTCGCCTGGAACTGGACTTAGAGGCAGCTATAGGTGCTGGGAACTGAACCTAGCATCTCTGCAAGAACAGTAAGTGCTCTCAAGTGCTGAGCATCTCTCAAGCTGCACCTGTGGCTAATGAAGCACCCTCCCCCTTCACTGTTCCTTTGAGGGGGTGCTCCATTCTGTCATGTGCAGAAGCGGAAGAGCCTTAGTTATGGTCCCTGGGCCCCGGCGTCCCAAAATATTTGGCGAAATGTCCTTAGCACGTTTTGAGCATCGGGATGTAGCTGACATACGTGATGGTGTAGTCTTGTCCAAATGGCTACCAGAAAGTACCGGTGGATTCTCCTGCGGACTTTAGTTTGGTGGCCTGGTCCAGTGGAAGGATCACAGGAACTTAGAAGGCTGCTTGCTTCCGGGTTAGTTTCCCTTTAGATAAGTTGGGCAGGCGATGGTCTTAGACAACTGGGAAGCTGGTTCCTGGTCCAGTTCCGACCCTTGGATGCAGCTGACACACAATGATTATTTTCTTGTTCTTTGGTAGTTTTTTGTTTGGTTGGTTTTGTTTTGTTTTGGTTTGGTTTGGTTTTGGTTTCTCAAGACAGGGTTTCTCTGTGTAATAGCCCTGGCTGTCCTAGACTAGCTTTGTGGACCAGGCTGGCCTCGCACTCACAGAGATCTGCCTGCCTCTTGAGTGATGGGATTAAAGGCGTGCACCACTCGGGGTGTGTGTGTGTGTGTGTGTGTGTGTGTGTGTGTGTGTGTGTGTGTGTGTGTCTGTGTGCTTAATGTGCAAAGGTTCTGAGTTCCATCTCCAGCTCCAAGATTAACGGAAAAAAATATTACAAGCAACATGTCAACACTGATGTACTGGAAAGAATCTGTTTGTTGCTGAGTTTTAGAATTTTATTTGTTTATTTATTTATTTTTAAAGATTTATTTATTTTGTGTATATGAGTACGCTGTCTTCATGCACACCAGAATAGGGCACCAGATTGTATTACAGATGGTTGTGAGCCACCATGTGGTTGTTGGGAATGGAACTCAGGACCTCTGGAAGAGCAGCAAGTGCTCTTAATCGCCGAGCCATCTCTCCAGCCCAGAATTATATTTATGTATTCATTTTAAGATGTATTTGTATTTATTTATTTTTTGTTTGTTTGTTTTGAGACAGGGTTTCTCTGTGTAGCCTTGGCTGGGCTGCACTCGCTTTGTAGACCAGGCTGGCCTCGACCTCACAGCGATTCACCTGCCTCTGCCTCCCAAGTGCTGGGATTAAAGGCATGTGCCACCACTGCTCAGCCCATATTTGTATTTATTTTATATGTATGGATGTTTTGCCTGCATGGGTGTCTGTGTACCATGTGAGTGGCCTGGTATGTATGCAGGCCAGAAGAAGGCACTGGATACCCTGAAATTGGAGTTCCACACAGTCGTGAGCCCCTGTAAGAATGCTGGGACTTGAACTCAGGTCTTCTGGAAGAGCAGCCAGTCCTCTTAACAACTGAGCCATCTCTCCAGCCCTTTATTTTCAATTCTGTGTATATGGGGGTAGTGCGCACATGAGCACATGAGTGCAGGTGCCCTCGGGCCAGGAGACACTGTCAGACGCCCTGGAGCTCCAGTTAGTGTAGGTGGCTTGAACCACCTGTCATGGGTTTCAGGAACTGAACTCCAGTCCTTTGCAAATGCAGCACGTGCTCTTAACTGCTGAGCCATATCTCCAGCCTGATCTTAATTGTTTTAGTTATTCTATTTTTCCTGTGCAAGTAACCCCCAAATTTAGTAGTAAAATAATTCATATTTTTTATTTCTGTGGGAAGTCTGGGCTGTTTGGGTAGTGCTTGCTGGCTTTTTATAGAGGCTGCAACCAGATATCCTTGCCTTTTACCTTTGCCACCTCAGTGGACTTCTGAGTACTCACAGTCATGTCTTTTGAAGCTCATACTAATAGGAATTAAGGTGCTATCCAGCCTCTTATTGTAGATCAAAATTTAAAGCACCACATAAGAAATATACCCACGCACCGTTCCTTTCTGAGAAGCTAGTTATTGTCTGTGATCTTTTGCCAATTGTTTCCCTCTCAAAAAAAAAAAAAAAGCATATTTATTTTATGTGTGTGAAGTTTTGCTGCATGTGTGTATATCTATCGGGTGTGCCTGGTGTTCAAGGAGGTCAGAAGAGGCCCAGGACGGGGGTCACGGACAGCTGCGAGCCAACATGTGGATGCTCTTAATTGCTGAGCCCCTGCCCATATATATATATATATATATATATATATATATATATTTTTTTTTTTTTTTTTTTTAAAAGATGGAGTCTCACTATGAAGGCTTGACTGGCCTGAAGCTCACTGTGCAGACTAGGCTGGCCTCAAGGAGCACATCACCTAAAGTATACTTCTGCTTAGGTCATGGAGATGTAGAAGTGATGATATGGGCCCAAAGCCATGGTTTTGGGGCTTTTTGTTGTTGTTTTTGGTTTTTCAAGACAGGGTTTCTCTGTGTAGCCCTTGGCTGTCCTGGACTCGCTTTGTAGACCAGGCTGGCCTTGAACACAAAAGCGATCCTCCTGCCTCTGCCTGGCTGGTGCCACCATGCCCAGCTGCCATGGTGTTTTATATCAGAGGCCTGAGCATCTACAGCACTTACTATCTGCAGAGGATCCTGCTGCCAGTCTCCTGTGTGTTCCAATTGTGACTGTACTGAACGCTTTTTTTTTTAAAAAATAAATTATTTATTTTTATTTTATGTGTATTGGTGCATGTATTTCTGTGTGAGGGTGTTACAGACAATTGTGAGCTGCCATGTGGTTGCTGGGAATTGAACCCAAGTCCTTTGGAAGAGCAGTCAGTGCTCTTAACGGCTAAGCCATCTCACCAGCCCCCAACCCATCCCCCATTCTGAACTCCTAAGGACTCATGTCTAGTCTCATTTCTTTTTCCTCTTCTTGCCTTCCCCTCCACCAGCTCCTCTCCGCTCCTGCCTGCCTGCCTGCCTTCCTGCCTTCCTACCTGCCTGCCTGCCTGCCTGCCTGCCTGCCTGCCTGCCTGCCTGCCTGCCTTCCTTGTTTGTTTATTTGTTTTGATAGTGCTGGGGATAGAACACAGGGCCTGCATCTCCAATCCTTGGGCTTCTTACAAACAGTTCTGGCCGAGCTGCTGGACCATCCACAGAAGCAGGTCTCAACCTGTAGGCCTCAGCTCCTTTGTGGCGTCGAACAGCCCTCTCACAGGGGTTGCCTAAGGTGATCTGCATATCAGATATTTGCATTAAGATTTGTAACAGCAGCAAAATTATACTTATGAAGTAGCAACAAAAATAATATTTATGTCTGGGGGTCACTACAACCCAAGGAACTATATTACAGAGTCACAGCATCAGGAAGGGTGAGAACCACTGTTCTATAAGGTGGCCTTTGCGCACATCAGACCTGGTGTCTTACATCACAGAGAGACAGCAAATGTGGCCAAGAGGACCCTGGATCAGGGGTGGAGGACAGTCAGGAGGCTAAAATTCAGTTACAGTCTCACTGATAGTGCAGCTCTAGGATCCTGGGCATGTCACTTTGAGTATATTTGTACACAGTTTGGTTGTCTGGATCTAGGGCATGGCCCGGCTAGGCAGTTTTCATCTGAATGGTGTTGTTTGAGGCCATTCGGTTAGGTGGTGGTGACCCTGGGTTAGGCTGAAAGGTGCAGTGAGCCCTTATGCATAGCTAGCACCTTGGTGTCCCTGCTCAGGGGCTCTGGCTCTCCTCAGAACTAGCTCCCAAGAGCTTCCTGGGCTTCAGACACTGAGGGAGGCAGTGACACTCGCTACCAAGTGACCCATGTCACGGAACTAACACATTGGGGGGGGGGGGGCGCAGAGCGGCGGATAGGGTTTCTCTGTGTAATCTGGCTGCCCTGGAACTCACTCTGTAGATCAGGCTAGTCTTGAACTTGGAGATCCGACTGCCTCTGCCTCAGCCTCCCAAGTGCTGGGATCAAAGGCATGCGCCACCACTTCCCGGGTAAATTAACACATTATTTCTGCTCTCTGGTAGTCATGAGGCCTGGCCAGGTTCAGGGGAAGAGAAGCCACCGCCTTCTTTCCCGTACTCTTTCTCTACAATTTGAATTACGCCTGGCTGGCTATGTGGTTATGCTTTGGTGTGTGACAGCTTGAGGGGATTGGTTGGTGTCAGGAATTAAATGAAGGCCATCAGTCTGTCATCAAGGCTGGCAGCAAGTGCCTTTCCTCGTTAAGCCATCTCTCCAGCCCCATTTCTATTTCTTGGTGGCTGGAACAGTACTCAGAGGCACAAGGAAAAGGCTGTCTCCGTCTGTCTTTGGGAGCCATTGACAGCAGGACCCAGACCCCTTCCTCCTGTCCCTCCACACTCAGCATCAGCTTCCCCCTCACAGTCCAGGTGGCTGCTGGGGCTCTAACCACTGGGAACCTCTCCTCTCCCTTCAGGGAGTGTCTTTTTTTTTTTTTTTTTTTTTGACAGTCAGGTGGTCACACGCCCATGTCTGACCCTGTGCAGAGATGGAAGTCCGAGGTCTGCTGGGCAGGGGGAGGAAGGAAGGATGCCGGGCAGAAACATTTCCCAGTACCAGTGTCTTCACACCTTTCCCAATGCCCAGCCCACTTGCACCTTAGAGGGAGCAGAGGCCCTAGCGAGGCCCGAGCTAGAGAGAAAAAACTGTCTGGGTTCCCAAGTGAGCCCCTGTGATCTCACACACTCTTCTTCCTCTGCTCCCAGTTTACCACCGGCACCTGCAGCGACTCTGTGATTCACAACTGTGACCTGTGTGGCAAGAGCTTCCGCCTGCAGCGCATGCTCAACCGTCACCTCAAGTGCCACAGCCAGGTAAAGAGGCACCTGTGCACCTTCTGCGGTAAGGGCTTCAACGACACCTTCGACCTGAAGAGGCACGTGCGCACACACACAGGTGAGGCTGCGTGCGCGTGCTTTGCTCACTTCCTGTTCATTTGTCACCTCCCCCTGAACCCCCCTAACTGCACAGTACAGCACTGTCCCCCCCCCCCAAGAAACGTTGTGAGTGAGTGTGGCATGGGTTGGTATTTTTCGAAGGGACATAGAATTAGGCATTTGGGGCTATTCCAACCTGGTACACCCCTGACTCTGCACCTGCCAGCCTTGTCACCTGGGGCATGCAGGCCACCTCTCCTGGTCTGATCTTGCCCCTGTAAGATGGGCGTGGTATACAAGTTCCGAGTGAGGCTAACGCAGAGAAACTCTCCTGTAAAGTAAGGCAGCCCGGCCTGGTTAGTTCAGCTGCAGCGTGGGACGTTTAGGGCCGGCTTCAATTATGGTGTTTCGTGCCTCTTATTTGACTCCTTTTATTGCTGTTGGTTTGGTTTTGCTTTTGCTTTCTTGAGATGAAGCCTTGCCACATGGCCCAGGCTGGCCTTAAACTCTCTGTCCTCCTTCCTCGGCCTCCCATAGGCAAAGATTTCGGATGTGCACCACTGCGCCTGGCTAACCTTGTGAAGTGACCCCGACTCAGGGCTCCGGCCAGAACAGCTGCCCTGAGCTTCCTGCTGGAGCATGCATCTTCCTTTGAGTTTCTTCTGACTTCCCAACCTTTCTTCTTCCTCTCTCTCTCTCTTTTTTTTTTCTTTTTTTTTTTAATGCTGGGGATTGCATTTAAGCCCTTGCCCACGTACTCTGCCACTAAGGCCATTTTCCAACTTAGGCAGTGTGGGTCTGAAACCTCCTCCTGTGTGTTCCAGAGAGTCTGGGGGATGGTGACCTTTTGCCTCAGTCCCAAACCTGCTGATTGGTCACAAGCTTCATTAGTTTTATCTGAGGCACATCTGGCCTCGAGGCTTCTCTACTTGAGGCCCAGTGCACACCTTTGGTCCGGTAAGCCCTGGAGGAAAATTGTAAGGATGCCACGTCTGTGTGCACAAATCTGTACCTCCTAGTAAAATGGACACAGATGCCGCCTCTCAGTTTCACATGAGGCCTGTCAGGGTGTGGTCTTGCCATAAAATCTCCATCAGTGCCATCCCACGCCAGCCCATTTAAACATGACCTATCTTAAACTACGAAGTTCTGTCCTGATCACTGCCCACCCTCCCAGCAGCCTCGGGCCATGTGCATAGACTCTGTCCCTCCCTCACAATCTCTCAGGATTTAGAGTTCCCCACGGTGTTAGTGGGGAAGGGGAAACACCCACATACGTCACTTTGCAGGCCGAGCCTTCAGCTCCTTGGTCTTACCCAGACTTCTTAGGTCACTAGATTCCAGTTTCCTTCCCAGATCTGATTATGCTTTGGTTTTCTTAGCTTCTTTTCTTTTTGTTTTGTTTTTGTTTGTTTTTCAAGACACAGTTTCTCTTTGTAGCCTTGGCTGTCCTGGACTCCCTTTGTAGACCAGGTTGGCCTTGAACTCACAGAGATCCGCCTGCTTCAGCCCCACCCCCCCCCCAAGTGCTGGGATTAAAGGGGTGTGCCTCCATGCCCGGCTTGTTTTTTTGGTTTTTCGAGACAGCCGCTGTCACACGGAGAAACCCTGTCTCAAAAAACTTAAAAACAACCTGTCACAAAAACAAAACAAAAAAAGGTGTGTGTGTGCCACCATGCCTGGTTTGCTTTTTGTTTTTTTTAATAATTTATTTATTTATATTTTATGTGCATTGGTGTTTTGCCTGCATCTATTTCTGTGGGTGTCAGATCTTGGAGTTACAGACAGTTGTGAGCTACCATGTGGGTGCTGGTAACTGAACCAGGGTTCCTCTGGAAGAGCAGTCAGTGCTCTTAACCAGTGAGCTGTCTCTCCAGCCCCACATGACTGTTTTTTTAACTTGGTGATAAAATTGAGATCTGTACCCCCTTTGAATCTGGCTGCAGCATTGTGTTTTTGTTTTTGTCCCTAAATATTAATTAATTAATTAATTAATTAATTAATACTAGAAATTGAACCCAGGGCCTTGAACACACTGAGCAAGTGTTCTTAACATTGAACTATATTCCCAGCCCTATTTTAACTTTGCATTTTGAGAAGGGTCTCACTAGGTTGCCCAGACTGGCCTTGAACTCACAGAGTAGTCCTAGCTAGTCTTGAACCAGCAGTTCTCGTGTTTGAGAGGCACTTCCAGAATCTGGACCACAGCTTCTGGCTCCATGTGGCTGCTGAGCCCCTGCCTTGGGACTATCAGCCATTAGATGTGGTTTAAGACACTAGATTTTGAAGACTTACTTATAAGCTTTTTATTCCCAGCACTCAGCAGGCAGGGGCAGGAGGATCACTGTGAGTTCTAGGACAACCTGGTCTACTATGGAGTTAAAAGCCAGCCAGGGAAATACAGTAACAGCCTGTTCAAAAAAGAAAAGGAAAAAGAAAAGTCTCACCTGTGGGCCAGGTGTAGTAGCACACGCCTTTAATCCCAGCTCTTGGGATGGTTCACAACCATCTATAATGTAACCCGATGCCCTCTTCTGGCCTGCAGATGCATATGTAGACCACTGTATAAATAATAAATAAATAAATCTTAAAAAAAAAAGAAAGAAAGAAAGAAAGAAATTAAGGTAGAAACCACTTTAAAATTTACAAGTTTCCAGGAGCCAGATCTAGTGGTATGTTCCTACAATTCCATTACTCAAGAGGCTAGCACTGGGCTAGGCAGTGGTGGCACACACCGTTAATCCCAGCACTCTGGAGGCAGAGGCAGGTTGAACTCTGTCTACAAAGAGAGTCCAGGACAGCCAGGGCTACACAGAGAAACCCTGTCTTGAGAAAACAAAACCAAATCATAAATAAGTAAATAAACAGATGAGACTTTTTTTTTCTTTTCTTTTTCTTTTTTTTAGGTTTTTCAAGACAGGGTTTCTCTGTGTAGCCTTGGCTGGCTGTCCTGGACTCACTTTGTAGACTAGGCTAGCCTTGAACTCAAAGCGATCCGCCTGCCTCTGCCTGTCTGGGATTAAAGACATGCGCCACCATACCTGGCCATTTTTAGAAGCTTCCCCCCCCCCCCCCCCCCCGAGACAGAGAGGGTTTCTCTGTGTAGCCTTGACTGTCCTATATTCGCTTTTGTAGACCAGCCTAGCCTCGAACTCACAGCGATCTGCCTGCCTCTGCCTCCCAAGTGCTGGGATTAAAAGCCTGCATTTTTAGAATCTTAACCATAACTTTTGCTTTCAAAGTAATTAACAAATCACACTACGGAAATGACTTGAGCTCATTTCCATGCCCAGACTTCTGTGCGGCTTGAGGTATGCCTCCAAAGACTACTGGATCATAAAGAAAAGCTGGGGGCTTACGTTCACCTCAGTTGGTGACAAATACGAGGAGACACAGATCTGGACAGGCCATGGTGCCAGGGGCTGGAGGAGGAGGTCAGGCCTCTGACTGGCTCCTGGTCTTTATCATAGGCGTGTTTTTGAGAGCTCTCAGATGTGTTTGTTCATGTGACTCACCCTCTCTGGCTCCAAAAGACCATCCTAGAGTTTCGTGGGAACTTGGTCTTGGCCTTTGGAGCTGTGACCTATTTAGGTTTGGCTGCCGACTGTTCCAAGTGTAGCGTTCAGGCCAGAAGCAGAAGATGCAGACACT
This sequence comes from Acomys minous, assembly GCF_964271855.1. Lineage (NCBI taxonomy): Eukaryota > Metazoa > Chordata > Mammalia > Rodentia > Muridae > Acomys > Acomys minous. The sequence goes on from NC_140485.1 coordinate 5,520,249, forward strand.
CAACACAGACACGGCAGACACCTGTGTGAGGGATGTGTTTGCGTAGAGTACAAAAAAGACCAAGCCTTAGTTAGCATTTTAAAAACCTGGCTGGAGCTGGGTATGGTGGCGCACGTCTGTAATCCCAGTACTCAGAGAGGCAGAGGCAAGTGGATTTCTGTGAATTTGAGGCCAGCCTGGTCTACAAAGTGAGTCTAGGACAGCTAAGGCTACACAGAGAAACCCTGTCTTGAAAGGCTCCTCTCAAAAAAAAAAAAAAAAAAAGAGAGAGAAGAAAAAAGAAAAACAAAAAACCTGGCTGGAACCCTAGGACCTTCCATTAGAGAACCGTTAGTTGTGTAGATAGGTTCACACCCAGGGCTAATCTTTTTGCCTCTCACCCACCATGGACAGCATCTCTTGTCACCCCAGCAACTGCAGAGGGCATCTAAGGAGAGACTCAAAATACAAAGGAAACCTCTTGAAAAAGATTCAGGGAAACCGGAGCCTGAACATGTCTTACATTAATATCTCAACAGATGAAAGAAAAGATGAGGAATCACCAAGGAAGATAACCAGAGGGTTCTTTGACCCTGTCCCTGTCTCTGGGGTGTGTGTGTGTGTGTGTGTGTGTGTGTGTCTGTCTGTCTGTCTGTCTGTCTGTCTGTCTGTCTGTCTGTCTCCGGGCTAGGGAGCGAGAGTGTGATCAGAATAAATCTAGTGGTGTGGAGAAAAAAACTCCATAGCTCTTAAAAAAAACTCAGCGGCTGGTTGTGGTGTCTGTAGCCACTAGGGAGATAAAGACGGGAGAACTGTGAGTTACAGGCCAGCCTGGGATAGATAATTAATTCTAGACCAGCAACACAATCTTCCTACCGCAAACACACAAACCGGAATTACCAACAAAAACCACAAAAGCACCGGTAAACGAGTGGCAATTTCCATGTCTTGGGCCCCGTGCCCTGGAAGCAGCTCCTGATTAAAGTGATGTGTGAAGGAGAGGCCTCTGGGTGGAACTTTTCATGAGGTGAGGGCGGTTAGAAAAGAGAAAAGGTGCTAGCCTCAGCCCTGTCCCAGAGGGCTCTGGCGTTTGAATGGTATACCTCAGGCTGTCCTGTCCACAGGTGTGGGGGGTGGGACCTTTCGGTACCTGTTTCAATCAGTCACAGCTGAAGACATTTTCACCCACCCCCACCCCCATCCCCGTCATTGGGAAAGTTAGTGCGCAGTCCCTGGAGAAAGGGACACCCAGGAGCTGTTAGCTGCCAGCACACATGCACACTAGGCCGTGCATTAGCCCAAGAAGTGGGTGTGAGTGTGAGTGTGGAGCCACACTTATGTTTTGTATTGTTGTTATAGATTGCTCAGGGGCAGGATCACAGAGGCCAGACTCAACCTACATCACAACAGACAAGAGCCCTGAGCATCAAAGGAGCAGAGCGTGTGTGTTCAGTTCACGGAAAAACACCACGGATCTGCTCTTACAGAATGTTCTTTTGAGTTTTGCTATTCTTACTTAGGCCAGCTAGGTAACTTCCTAAGAATGGCTGCCTGTGGCAGATGCGATTTGGTTTGGGGAGATATAACTGTGTGTCTAAAATACCGACCGGCCTTGCACGTGCTGGGCTCCACACCTTGTGTCCACGCTGACAGTAGGCCGTGAGGTTTGAGGAAGACCGGAAGCACCTGGGATTTAATCTCTAGCACCATATACAACCCGTGTGGTGGCCCACTCCTGTAGCTCCATCACACAAGGGTCAGATGTTCAAGGTTATATCCTTGGCTACACAGTGAGTTTGAGGCCAGCCTGGGCTACAGGAAAACGAATTAAAAACAACTGTGAGCCTTTGGTTGAACTACTTCCGCCGGCTCGTGCCTTTCCTGTGGACTGAGTTCCACAGAGACAACCTGAGGAATTCCAGTTTGAGGTGAGGGCTGGGGAGCGGCTGGCTGCCCACAGGGACAGGGAGCCCTCTTGCCTTATCTTCCATCAGGGGCTATATTGAGAGAGACCTGAAGGCAAACAAACGCCAGCCTGGCCAGAGCAGCGAGGACAATGGTGTCTTTGTTTGGGGCCTAAGGAGAAAGATTGACTGGATTGGGAAAAATGCAGAGCAGAAGTTGAAGGCGGGGCTGCGAGCTGAAGAAACGTGGAATCCACTCCCGAGCCGCAGCTTGTGGAGTTGTCTCCTTGATGGCTTCATTTATATTTTCACACACACACACACACACACACACACATATATATGGTGACTCAAAAAGATAATATATTCATATAGGGGAATGGAAAATGAGATTTTGTTTTGGTTTTTTTTTTTGGAGACAGGATTTCTCTGTGTAGCCTGGACTGTCTTGGACTGGCTTTGTAGACCAGGCTGGCCTCGAACTCACAGCAATCTGCCTGCCTCTGCCTCCCGAGTGCTGGGACTATAGGCTTGCACCACCACCCAGCGGAAAATGAGTTTTTTTTTTTTTTTAAAGCAAGTCTCTGTAACAGCCCTAGTTCACTTCTGAAAGTGATTGGCTGTTTGTTTTGGTTTTTTGAGACAGGATTCTTCTGTGTAGCCTTGGCATCCTAGAACTCACTTTGAAAACTAGGCTGGCCTTGACCTCAGAGATATGCCTGCCTCTGCAGGGATTAAGGGTGTGTGCCACTGCCATCGCCCAGAAGAGCTTGGGGTTTGCTGGTGTCTGCAGAGTGGGCAGACCTTACTCCCTTTTGCTGTCCACTTACTACGGATGACAAAGTCGCCATCGCAGTGGCACAGTCCTTCCCTAGTCCCTAATAGAATTAATTGCTTCCGTTTTCAGGTTGGTCCCTTCCCCCTTCTATTTTACTTAATTCTGACAATGGCATCGAGAATTTTCTTGTATACCCTTCGCCCACCTGCGGGAGTCTGTCTCTAGTGGAACTTCCCACAAGTGAACTTAGTAGGCCAAAGGGCAGGAATGGTCTGGCTTTTATGGGCGTTGCCTACCTGCCTGCCTTCGGAGGCTGCTCTCAACTTTTCCCACAAGAAGGCAGATACCAAAGCTTCTTGCTCACAATTAGATCAAAGTCAGGAGAGAGGGGCGCCTGGCCGAGAGGAAGGGAAGCAAACAGAATGTTCCAGCAGCAAGGACGTTACCTGGAAAGGTGAGATATGAAACCAGCTTAGCGTTAGGAAGAAATAACTCAAAAAATATCCAGGTGTGGTGGCCCATGCCTTTAATCCCAGCACTCGGGAGGCAGTGGCAGGTGGATCGCTGTGAGTTCGAAGCCAGCCTGGCCTACAAACTGAGTTCAGGACAGCCAAGGCTACATAAAAAAAACTCTGCCTCAAAAAAAAAAATTTAAATTAAATTAAAAATTAAAAACCCCAGAAGTCTTTGTTGACAACCCCCAAAAGAACACACACACACACACACACACACACATACACACACATCTATATTTATATTTATATGTATAGGAACTAGATAATAAAGACCTAGAATAGAGAACTCAAAAGCTTGGTCAGTGAGGGAAGCCTCTGGCAACCACCTAGGGACCATAAATATTTTAAAATCCTTTTTTGTTGTTGTGAAATACACAGTTAATTTTTTTTTTTTAGATGTAGTTGAAGGAGAAACACTAACTACTTAGGGATGTGGCAACCGATTCCTGCACGGGGCCGAGCTGGAGTCTAACCACGGAGGTCCCGTCCTTCTAAATTAGTGTTTGCCAGGCCCTGTGCCGGGGCCGTCTCAGAGTTAATTCATCCCAGTGAGTGAGTGCGATCTGTATTTCATGGTCGAGGAGGCTGAGCTGTGGATGGGGTGAGCAGGCTGGACTGCGGAGTCCGTTAATGAGTGGCAGATTTGCAGCTCCTGGCTTTTCAATGGCCTTGGACTTTGGAACTCAGGTAGGTGTCAGTAGGTTAATTATGCCTGGCAACAGATGGTGCTTTCAGTTCCCAGCCTGTCCTTTTGGCTAGGACAAGATTTGTTTTTGCTAGAGAGTGGGACGATGGGCTGGGCGAGGTGTCAGCCCTGGGGGTGAAGGCTCAGCACTGATCCCTGATCCCTCAACACAAGTCTACTTCTATTCCCCTGAAGGTGTGGACACCAGGAGCTCCAGGAGCTGATTAGAGCCAGGAAGGAGCTTTTTTATTTTTTTTATTTTTTATTTTTGACAAGACAGCTATCTGTCTGCCAGAGTGTGATTACAGAATCAGAAGAGGAAGCGAGTACATTGGGGCAGAGAGCAGGTTTATAAGTTAGAAATGTAACTAGAGGGGGCTGGACAGATGGCTTGGAGGTTAAGAGCACTGTCTGCTCTTCTGGAGGTCCCGAGTTCAATTCCCAGCAACCACATGGTGGCTCACAGCCACCTGTAATGAGATCTGGTGCCTTCTTGTGGTGGGCAGGCACACGTGTGGGCAGAATACTATGTAACTAATAAATCTTAAAAGAAAAAAAGAAAGAAAGAAAGAAAAGAAATGTAACTAGAGCTTTTATGGTTCTGCTTCATGAGGCACCTAGTCTCAAAACCAGACTAAGCACCTACACTATTCCCTCTTAGAGAAAACCTCATAGTCAGCCTCTTTCTTTTATTTTTATTTTTATTTTATTTTTAAATATATGTACATTGGTGTGAGGGTGTCAGATGTTGTAGTTACAGACAGTTGTGAGCTGCCGTGTGGGTGCTGGGATTGAACCTGGGTCCTTTGGAAGAGCAGGCAGTACTCTTAACTACTGAGCCATCTCTCCAGCCTCATCAGCCCCTTTCTTTACTGGCCAGGTTTTTTAGGGCCCTTGAAATCCACTAACCTTTTCAGGCCTTGCTGCATGCTCTGCACATAGAAGGTATGTGCAGACTGTGTGTTAAATACTCCGGGAAACTGAGATTGTCCTTGACGTGCTAGGCTAAATGTGGTCCTGCCAGGCCCCTGGTCACCCCTGGAATAGGAAGCTCCATGCCAAGGGCCAGAAGCATTTGTTTCTCGGGGATATATATATATGCAATGGGGGGTGCGTATGTATCATACAGCCATAAAGAGCGAAATAATGTCATTTGCAGAAAGATGAAACTGGGAATCCTCGTGTGTAGTGAAATACGTGACTCAGAGAGATAAATATTGCTTGTTTTCTCTCTTGTGGAATCTAGTTCTTTTTACTTTTTTTTTTTTTCTAAGTAGAAAGTAGATTAATAGAGAATGGGAAGTCGGGGGGTTGAGCGTGTGTGGGTGAAGGCGCCCCCAGGGCAGGGGAGCTAGCCCTGCTCCTTCGCTGTCGTAGAGTGCTGTGAGAAAGATGCCCTCCCCAGTCTTTGACCCTCGCTGCCCACAGCACTCCAAGGAGCGGCCCTGAACCTCGCCTGGGCAACACAATAGAGCTGGCCCTGGTGGCAAAGGTGCAGGTGAGCCGCCATGAGGGCAGGAGAGCAGGAGAGCTGGCCCTGCCCCTTGCCAGCTGAGCTTGCCCTGGTGGTGTGGGCGCTGGAGAGCTGACTGACTTAGCCACCTCCTAGGCCCAGTTCAGGGCTTTGATTTGGCTCACCCAAAACACCTATCTCATCTGTGAACTGCTGGAGCGTGTGAAAGGGCTGGTGCTGCAGATCCAAAGCCGCAGGACCTCCTCCATGACACAGGTCATCAGCAGGCTATCTGAGAAGAGTCTCCAGGAGGATCCGGTATTGACCGTGTAACAGAAGCCAGAGGCCTTGAAACAGACCAATGACTCATTGCAAGGAACATTTGCAACCAAAGATGTGTGGACGAAAAGGGCATGCAGTGTGATACCCTGTGACACACTGCAGCTTCCACAATGAGATTTTTTTTTTTCTATCTTATTACAAGGGCAGAGGCAGGTACGAAAGGATGGGGAGGTGAGTGGGATTAGGGTGCATGACGTGAAATTCACAAAGGACCTATAAAAAGTTTTGTTTGGTTTGGTTTGGTTTGGTTTTGGTTTTTTGAGACAGGGTTTCTCTGTGTAGCCTTGGCTGTCCTGGACTTGCTTTGTAGACCAGGCTGGTCTTGAACTCACAGAGATCCACCTGCCTCTGCCTCCTGAGTGCTGGGATTAAAGGCATGCGCCACCACGCCCAGCTCTCCAATAAAAAGTTAAAGAAAGAAAGTGTAAATTTCAAAAACCTCTCGGGGGTGGGGTAGGCAATAGTGTCAGTGCGAATAGGACGAAAGTAAGTTTTATTCAGATATGAAAGATCATTTGTTTGTATGTATGTATGGGTGTTTGGTCTGTGTGTATGTCTGTGTAGTACACAGTACAGATCTGGTGCTCACGCAGGGCAGGAGAAGGCATCAGATCTCCTGTGTCTGTAGATGGTAGGAACCGAGCCTGGGTCCTCTGGAGGAGAAGCAGCTGGTTCTCTTAGCTGCTGAGCTGTCTTTCCAGCACTTGGAATGGTCACAATGAAAGCCAAGTGTGGCGCACGCCTTTAGTCCCAGCACCCAGTAGGCAGGAGCAGGAGAATCTCCGTGCGTCCCAGGCTGGCCAGCGTGACAAAGTTAAGCCCCATCTCAACAGCAAAGCTCAGATCCTCGGCTCTGCCCCAGAATCAGAGGCTGTGAGACAGCATCTCACCCTGTAGCCCAGGCTGGACCTCATCCTTGTGGCTGTCCTGACTCAGCCTCCCGAGTGCTAGCATTACAGGCTGCATCCCCTCACTGGCTTCAAATATTCTTTCTCGTGAGGATTTTTGTGGCGATGCAGATGTTGAGAAGTTCTTGTTCAGACCTTGTCCAGAGCAACTAAATACATTTTGTAACATTTAATAAGATATAATCCCAGCACTCGGGAGGCAGAGGCAGGCGGATCACTGTGAGTTTGAGACCGGCCTGGTCTACAAAGCGAGTCCAGTATGGCCAAGGCTAACACAGAGAGACCCTGTCTCAGAAAAACAAAATCAAAAAACAAAAACAAAAAAACGTTTAATAATACATCCTCTACACATATATTTATAAATTTGTATAAGTCACAAACAATCCTAAGAAACTCCTGATGACTAGACTAAGGAAGAGACATGTATGAGATGAAAGGGGGTCTTCTTACATTTAAAAAAACTTGTTTATTTATTATTTCTTTTTTTGTTTGTTTGTTTGTTTTTCAACAAGTTTCTCAGTGTAACAGAGCCCTGGCTATCCTGAGCTCTTTTTGTAGACAAGGCTGGCCTCGAACTCACAGAGATCCGCCTGCCTCTACCTCCCAAGTGCTGGGATTAAAGGCAAACACCACCACTGCCAGGTGTGTGTGTGTGTGTGTGTGTGTGTGTGTGTGTGTGTGTGTGTGTGTTTTAAAGATTTATGTATTTATTATGTATACAGTGTTCTGCCTGCATGTACACCTGTAGGCCAGAAGACGGCATCAGATCACATTTTAGATGGTTGTGGACCACCATGTGGTGGCTGGGAATTGAACTCAGGGCCTTTGGAAAGAGTGCTCTTAACCACTGAGCCATCTCTCCAGCCCCCCCTCCTTTTTAAATTTGTATTTATTTATATATGAGTGTCCCGTGTGCATATATGGTGCATGCCAGACGAGGGCATCAGATACCATTATAGATGGTTGTGAGCCGCCGTGTGGTTGCTGGGGATTGAACACAGGACCTCTGGAAGAGCAGACAGTGCTCTTAACGGTTGAGCCATCTCTCAAACTGACTCAGGTTGGCCTTGAACTCCTGATCCTTGTGCTACCACCTCCCAAGTGCTAGGATAACAGGCACGGGCCCTACCTTTGTCTGATGGAATCTGCCTGTAGGGCGTAGCCCAGGCGCCTCCCACACTCTAACTGGGATTACAGGGCCCCACTGCACACAGCATTTCATTTAACAAACAGAACAACACACTGAGTCATCTTTATGTGTGTGTTCCTGTGATTGCAAGCCAGAGGTGAGCCATGACGTCAGGTATCAGGTGCCCTCTTTCACTCTCTGCCTTCTCTCTCTCCTCCATGCCCGTGTGTGTGTGTGTGTGTGTGTGTGTGTGTGTGTGTGTGTGTGTGTGTGTGTTCTCCATCAACATTTATTTAGTGTACATAAGGGTGTGTGTTATGTCTGCCTGTGCTTGCCATGTGTCAGAGGACAGCTTATGGGGAGCCAATTCTTTCTCTCTTTCCACCATGTGAGTTCTGGTGTCCATGTCCAGGCGCAGATGGTCAGCCTTGGTGGCTAGCTACTTCAGTTAGCCATTGAGCCATCTCCTTGTGCCCCTACCTCCCACAGCTCCCTTTTCTGAGATGGGGTCTCTCACTTGATGTAGAACTTGCCAGTTAGGCTTAGGCTGGCTGGCCAGTGAGTAAGTACCAGGGATCTACCTGTCATTGATTCCTAGAAACTGGAGACAGTCTCATGTTGTAGCACAGGCTAGCCTTGAACTCACAGAGATCTGTTTGCCTCTGCCTCAGAGTGCTGGGCTTAAAGGTGTGTGTCACTGTTTTGTTTTTGTTTGTTTTTCGAGACAGGGTTTCTCTGTGTAGCCTTGGCTGTCCTGGGCTCACTTTGTAGAATTACATTTGCACTTAGCTTGGCTACAAAGCACAGGTCTGAGCAAATGAAGACTGTTTCAAGGTCCTTTCCCTCTCACTAAGCTATTGCTCTATCAAGACTTCTAAAGGTCAGAGTTTTAACATTAACCACAAGGAGGTTTTTTTGGACGTGACAGCCCCCACGCCCATGTCTTGCTTTGTAAATAGAAGTTCTGAGGATTGAACTCAGGTCCTTGGGCTTACAAAGCAAGCACTTTACCAGCCAAGCATCACCAGAGCCATCTACACTGGTCCTTCATCTCATCTACGCCCTGCAGGGCTTAGCCCAGTGTTGGTGAGCTCTGAGCTGCCTTTCACAGTTCCCTGCACAGAGGCTGGGGTAGCTGTTCGGCTTTTCTCCCTTCCCTGTCTTCCCCTTCATTGCCTAACCCTTGCTTTCTGAGATGGCCTCACTAGTAAAGTTACTCTAGAATTTTTGTCATAGGATCTGTTTCCTGGATAACTGACAGTACACACGTGTGTGTGTGTGTGTGTGTGTGTGTGTGTGTGTGTGTGTGTGTATACACACATGTATACACATATGTGTAAAACCATTAAAACAGATGAAAGAACAGAAATAAATTTTTCTCCCAGAGTTAAGTGATGGGTTCTGCCTCATTGGTACCCACATGTGTTAGGTTCATGCAGATGCCCGGGGCCCTCGTAGATGGTTCTGGCCCACTTTCCTCACATTGTCAATGGGAACTTTAATGACTTTACAGGAGGGAAGCTTGGGCTTGGCTGTGGCCAGCTGGTGACTGTGTGCCCCTCCCCCTCACAGGCATTCGCCCCTACAAATGTGAGGTCTGTTACAAAGCCTTCACCCAGCGATGTTCCTTGGAGTCCCACCTGAAGAAGATCCACGGTGTCCAGCAACAGTATGCCTACAAGCAGCGACGGGACAAACTCTATGTGTGTGAGGATTGCGGCTACACGGGCCCCACCCAGGAGGACTTGTACCTGCACGTGAACAGTGCCCATCCAGGTAGCACGTTTCTCAAAAAGACTTCCAAAAAATTGGCAGCCCTCCTGCAGAACAAGCTGACGTCCCCGCTGCAGGAGGCTTCCACCCTGAGTGACGAGGAGGAGAAAAAGTGAGGAGCAAGCGGAAGGAGAGGAGAAATGCCCGGTGCCGATTTACTCGGACTTTTGGTCTGAGTTGTCCCCTCTCCTCTGCTCCACTGGTTCTTTTTAGTGACAAGTATTCATCCCATCTCTCTTTTCTTTTGGGACATAAACTGTAAGAAGCACCCCAAAGTTGTCAATCATTCTGCCACAACAGGCCCTGTACCCTGTGTCTGTTTTCTTGGTGGATGAGATCACCTACGGGTTCTTGTGTGTGTGTGTGTGTGTGTGTGTGTGTGTGTGTGTGTGTGTGTGTGTGTGTGTGTGTGTATGTGTGTATGTGTGTGTGTGTGTGTCTATAGTATGTATATTCTTTTTCTAATAGAATTTTCACACATGAACAGACAGGTGTTCTTAAAGAGACCATCATCTTATGGTGCCTTGACAAGCTACCCAAGCAAGGAAAATGTATATTCTCCTGAAAGAGTTTACAGAAACTATTTTAATAAATGAAATGTCCGTGTGAACCTTCTCTTTAGAAAACCAAACAGTGTTGAGTTTCAGCTCTCCCGCTGAGAGCTTGTGTGACACTGGACTCAGTCACCTGGAGGGAGGGAGAGAGGATTTGAAAAGGTAAATCTTGTCAGTTGGATAGAACAAACGGTTGGTTAGTGGGATAAAACCAGCCCTGAGAGGTTGGCTCATGGTTTGATATGCCTTGAGGCGCAGTGTTCGAGAACTCACTGCTCTCTTCTCTTGGTGACCCTGGGTTCCTGTGGTGTGTGGTGTTTTTTTTTTTTTTTTTTGTTGTTGTTGTTGTTTTACTTTACGAGCTAGGACTTGCTGGATGAAGGACCCTGCTTCCTCCCTGGAGGCTGGCCCTAGGTGAAGCCTGTGACAAACCCTGAAGCATGAGAAGCTAGCCCAGGCATGACAGTAGACCTACTGAGGCCTACCTTCTGGGAGGCCAGGCAGCAGACAAATTTCCTTCAGAGCGCTGGGATGGGAATGCAGCGACCTTGAGCAACATCCCCTCACTTTGGAGTTTCATTCCTAGTTGTGGGCGAGGTTAAGTGTACCTTGGACACAACAGAAAGAAAAAAGGGGAAGCTGCAAGCCCAGTGGGTGAGGGGCTGGTTTCTGTGGTACTTCCATGACTGCTGGGCAGGAGGAAGAGCCTAGACCTCCCTTGGGAAGCCCCTTAGCCAAAAAACAGCCTTGACACAGCCTGTGTGCCAAGGTCTGAACTGACTGCATCTTGTCATAGGCTTTCCATGCCTAGGCCTGCCTGTCTGAAGGACTCCTGGCTGGGCCCCTAGGTCGAGGGGCAATTTTGAATGACATAGCCATTCTCTTATTTCCTCTCTCTGAATCTCCATCCTTCTCCTTCTTGGCCTCTCTCCTCCCTCTCTTCCCTCAGTTCCGCCTTCTCCCCTCCCCTCCTTACTCTGAGCCAGACATTATGCCCTGGGCTGTACACCTAAGATGCACCTACCATTTCTCTCCCAATCACGGCTTTACTTCTGAAAGAGAGAAGAAGGAGGAGAGATCTGTGCACTGCCGATGTTCCAGGAAGCAACCCGGGTGCCCCTCACTATGCAGGCATCGGCAGAAACATCTGTAAAACGCCCCGGGTCGGCAGCCCCTTCTGTGTGAGTCAATGCAGAGGCCTTCAAGTCTGGCGGGAAATGTCTCTTTTCCTCCTCCTTCCTTCAAAGCAGAGAAAAGGTTTCAGGTTCAACTGGGACCATGCAGAGTAAGGTACAAGAGTCAGAGTGGCTTTGACCGTCATCACCCCTCCTGGTGCCTGAGGATGCTCAGGTCATCACCATCTGCAGATCCCACAGCTGTCTGTCCCACCTGGAGCACCAGGTGGGTGGGTGGGATGCAACCCCAGAGCTACAGCTGTGATCAAGGCATCCGAGTCGGCAAGAGCTAAACTTGGGACTCCATGTGGCACTGGGTGCGGCCGTCATTTGGAGGCTCTACCCTGACTTCAGAGGACAAACTGCTGACATGGTTCCTAGCTTTCGCCACAGAGTCTGCAAGTCAGCTGACTTGCTTTCCCCAGTTACACAGGCAGTGGTGGTGATGGTGGTGGTGGTGGTGGTGGTGATGGCGGTGGTGGTGATGGCGGTGGTGGTGGTGGTGGTGGTGGTGGTGGTGATGGCGGTGGTGGTGATGGCGGCGGTGGTGGTGGTGATGGTGATAACAAAATGAGCTGCCCTGGCTAGAAGTGTGTGGCTGGCTGTGTCTTGTGTCATACAGATACTGTGACTGAGGCAATGTTCGTATTAGGGCTAGTTTTTAAATTAAACAGCTTGTCCAGTTGCAAATGTCAGAAACCCGGTTAAAAAAGGCATTAGCGACGGTTAACATAATTCTTCCATGACCAAGAGCTGTCAGGAAGCCTCCCTCAAAGAGATCTGTTGGAATCGGGGCTGAAAACCAAAAAGTTTCTGAGCCTCTGCGATGGCTCGGCAGGCAAGAAGTGCTTGTTACCGAGCCAGACACCCCAGGTTCACCCTCTGACCCACAGAGTAGGGAACTGATTCCCAGAAGCCATCCTTGAGCCTCCCTGTGTGCACTATGGCCCCTCACACCCCTCCTCACACACACAACACTTTATGAAACGCTCCAGTTGCAGGATGGCCGGATACAATGCTCAAGCAAGGGCATTGCCTCTCAATTGCTCCATCTTTATTTTTATAAATTGAGAGGGGATCTTGCTATGTGGCCTTGGCTGGTCAGGACTTTGTAATCCTTCTACCTGAGTCTCCCAAGCAGCTAGGTTTATAGTCACAAACCATCATGCACTGCCCTCTCTCTGTCTTTGAACATCTTCGAGTTTCTTTTCCTCCCAACATGGCTTTATAGGCAGGTTCAGGTAGAACACTGATGACCATCTCTAACTTTTGTCCTGCCAGTGTAGTAGTGTAGAGAACAGTCCCCCCCCCCCCACTTTTTTTTTGTTTCGGTTTTTGTTTTTTCGAGACAGGATTTCTCTGTGTAGCCTTGGCTGTCCTGGAACTCTCTTTGTAGACCAGGCTGGCCTCGAACTCACAGAGATCCACCTGCCATGTCTCCCAAGTGCTGGGATTAAAGGCATGCGGCACCACTGCCTGGCTGACAGCTTGCTTTTTAACCTGAGATGGTGGTAAATTTGACTCTAGGACCCACATTAAACCGTCACTGTGCCTGGGACATGTGTTGCTCTCTGGGCCTGAGGTATGCGCCCCTGACCCAGGTGTAATGAGTGGGTCAGCTACTCTCCTAAGAAAGTGGCTCTGCAGCAGAAAACCAGGGTGATGGTACCAAAAGGAAAAGTGGATGTTGGGCAGGTGGGGTGGTTAAGACCAGATAGCTCAGGGATAGAGAGATGCTCAGCAGTTAGGCTCACTAGCTGGCTGCTCTTACACAGAAAGGCCTAGAATACAGTCCCTGGCACCCTCATCACTATCCTCCACTAGTACCTACTCTCACACGTAGATACACACACACACACACACACACACACACACACACACACACACACACACCACGCCCTTAAAAACAATCAAATACTTTTTGTTTTGTTTGTTTTTCAAGACAGGGTTTCTGCCGGGTGTGGTGGCGCACACCTTTAATCCCAGCACTCAGGAGGCAGAGGCAGGCGGATCGCTGTGAGTTTAAGGCCAGCCTGGTCTACAAATCGAGTCCAGGATAGCCAAGGTTACACAGAGAAACCCTGTCTGGGGGGGGGGGGAGGAAGGCAGGGTTTTCTTTTCCTTCTTTCTTTTCTTTCTTTCTTTCTTTCTTTCTTTCTTTTTTTCTTTCTTTCTTTCTTAGTTACTTTTCTGTTGCCCTGATAAGACATCATTACCAAGGTAACTTATAAAAGTTTATTGGGCCATATGGTCTCAGAGGCTGAGTCCATGACCACCATGGTGGGGAGCATTGCTGCTGGCAGGCTGGCTGCCATGATGCTGTCAGCGTGGCTGTGAGCGTACATCCTATACACAGATCATGGGCTTTTGAACCCTGAAAACTCACCCCCCAGTGACACACTTCTTCCAACAAAGCTGGATTTACTAATCCTTCCCAAACTGTTCCACCAACTGGGGACTAAGCATTCAAATATTTGAGAACATTCTCTTTTAAGCCATCCACTCTCTCTCTCTCTCTCTCTCTCACACACACACACACACACACACACATATATATATGCATGTATGTGTATATGTGTGTGTGTGTGTATTTTTTTGTTTGTTTTTGTTTTTTTGAGACAGAGTTTCTTTGTGTAGCCTTGGCTGTCCTGGGCTTGCTCTGTAGACCAGGCTGGCCTCAAACTCACAGTGATCCACCTGCCTCTGCCTCCTGAGTGCTGGGATTAAAGGTGTGTGCCACCACGCCTGGCTCTATGAGCTCTTGTAACCACTATTTAAAGCACATGGGAGGTCCTCTCAGTGGGGCAATGACGCTAGCTTGAGGGTTCTCGGGGTTATTTAGAAAGGGAAGAGGGCAGGCTGAGGTCCACAGGTTCTGACCCTCCTGGGAATACGTGCATTTTGACAAAGGACCTACTTTTAGAACTAAAGGAGTGTATCCGTTATTGCAAATTATGTGACATTCCAAGAAGAAGTCTTAAAGCCAATGTTGTTAGCTTTCTCCCTGACAGGAGAGTGGATTTTACTTTACAAGAGAGAGGGAACTCCAATAGGTTGCAAGTATTATTATGGTTTTTTATGCAAATATTAATTTGTGTGTGTGTATGTGTGTGTGTGTGTGTGTGTATGTGTGTGTGTGTGTAGCACATGTGTTTAGGTGCCTGAAGAGGCCAGAAGAAGGTGTTAGATTCCCTCAGAGCTGGAGTAATAGGTGTGCGCTACCTTACATGTGTGCTGGGTGTGGTGGTGCAGGCCTTTAATCACAGCACTCGGGAGGCAGAGGCTGATGGATCACTGAGTTTCGAGGCCAGCCTGGTCTACAGAGTGAGTCCAGGACAGCCAAGGGTACACAGAGAAACCCTGTCTCGAAAAGCAAAATGTGTGCTGGCAATCACACTTGGGTCCTGTGCAAGAGCAGTATACATCCTTAGCTGCTCACCACCTGAGTTGTTCTAACATTCCGTATCTGGGATAGCAAGATGGCTTCGCAGGTAGATCACTTTGTGCTAAGTCTGACTAGCTGAGCTCCATCCCTGGGACCCCGGTGGCAAAAGAGAACTGACTCCACAAGTCTCTGACCTTCACAAGCATGGTGTGGCATGTGTACACACACACACACACACACACACATACACACACACACACACTTGAATGAATGAATGTGTGAATATAATAAAATTTTAAACCCTGTCTAGTGTTGAGTAGATGCACCGTACTTTACGTTATTAATCTTCCAGTGATAGACATTTACGTGGCTTCCATTGTTTTGCTACTACAGAGAAGGCTACAGTGAGTAGTTTTTTGTTTGTTTTGTTTTGTTTTTTGCTTTTTTGAGGCAGGGTTTCTCTGTGTAGCCTTGGCTGTCCTGCACTTACTTTGTAGACCAGGCTGGCCTCAAACTCACAGCGATCTTCCTGCCTCTGCCTCCCGAGTGCTGGGATTAAAGGTGTGCGCCACCACACCCAGCCAGGTGAGTAGTTTTATATAGGTGTTGTTTCCAAAAATGCAAGTCTGTCTTCAGGACAAATTCCCAGAATTGAAATTGTCAGTATTAACAGTTTCATATTTAAGGGCAACTTGTGGTTCCATTTTCTGTGAACTGCCTGAATGCCCATCTTTCCACTGGTTATTGGTCTGTTTTTCTTTTTCTTTTTTTGTTTTTGTTTTTTGTTTTGTTTTGTTTTTCAAGACATGGTTTCTCTGTGTGGTCTGCTTTTCTAACTACTTCCTTCTTCTCCTCTTCTATTTCCTGTGTTGGGGATAGACCCCAGGACCTTGCATAAGCAGGCAAACACTGCCACTGTGCTCTACCCTTGGTCTCTGCTGAACTTCTAGGAATTGCACAGATCTTGTAAAGACACACACACACACACACACACACACACACACACACACACACACCAAGAGGGCTAGCCCTTGGGGATGTAAGTTTCTGGGTGTTGTAACGTTAGTGGATAGGGCTCAATTACCCTACAAGGAGATGGTGCCAATTTGCAGTTTGAGTGTACCCATGTCCTTGCCACTGTGCCAACATTGTATTGCTGTGGTTTTGGCCCTCTGCCCATCTGATAGGAGAGAAATAGTTTTTCAGTGTCATTTTATTTGACATTTGTCTCACTGTGTGTGAAAGGAAGGCTGGACATCTTGCCTTATCGAGAGCCATGTGTGTGTAGCTGTTTCAGGGAGCAGGCTGACGTTCTGGTACTGTCTAATTTTTTTGGTCCTTTTTCTGTCTGATTCCTTCAAGTGTTTGGTTTACTCGCAAGCTTGATGTATCAGAAAGTTCAATCCTTCGTGGTTTAAGTTGGTGCTTTTCTTCCTAGATTGTCAGTTAGCGTTTGACGTTCACTCATGCTGAATGCAGGCTTGTTTGTTTTTCCTCATACACAGAACTTTTCTGTAGTGTGAGCTGACTCCATCTTTCCCTTCTCTGGCTGCTGCTGGAGGTCAGGTCATAGGGAGAAAGGCTTTTCGACTCCAGAGCCGCATCCGGATCCTGTCATGCCTTTTCTAGGACTGTAATGGTTTCATTTTATCGCATATAAATCTTTGATCTGTTTGGACTATTTCCTGGGGTATAGTGGGAGGTATGGATCCAACTTTATCATTTTCCAGATGGCTGACAAGAGATATTTTTTAACAGGGAGCTAGTCCAAAACACACCAGAGAACACTTTCTTCAGGAAAAGGTCACATGCCTCAGCAGAAGGTGTGCAAATTATAGTAAGGAGCAGTTTTCTTTAATTAGCAAGGATTCATTTGTTCAACAAATATTTTTCAAGTGCCCATGGTATGCTAGGGACTTTTCTAGATACTCAGGCTAGAAAAAAAATAAACCAGCGTCCTTTCATTTGTTTGCTTGTTTGGCTGTACAGTCTCAGCCCCGGCCGCGCCCCCCTCCCATGGTCGTCTGGAAATCACTATGTAGCTGAGGTAGCCTTGACCTTGTGCCAGTCCTCCTGCCTCAGCTTCCCTGCGGCTGGAACTGCAGCCGAGAGCCACCATGCTGGGTTAGTCCCTGCTTCTCCGAGGCGGCGACAGACAAACAAGGAAACAAACAGATCTCACACTGGATGCTGAAGAGGAAACTGAAAGAGGCGGTCAGTTCCTATGACTGTAACTACTGAGCCAAACTGACACGTTTGGTAAGAGGTGTGTTGCCGTGTCCACCTCATACCACAGGGGAGGAGCTCACATCCCCTCTTTTGAATTGGGGAATGGTTCTTGGAGAGCTTATGGGACTATGTGTGTTACAATGGCCAGCCATTTTTATAAAACATAGTTTGCATCCTTAAGGAAAGGAGGTCCTGGGATAAAGTGGAGATCGTGACAGAGAGGGTCAGGGACGTTTGAGCTGTCAGGAACGAGGGAAAAAGCCCTGTCGCTACCGGAGGAAGAGTTCTAGTCAGAGGGGACAGCCAAGACAGAGGCCAGGCAGACAGATACAGTGGGGTGTGCTTGATGGATCTGTAGAGAATGAGTGTAGTGAATTTGGGGTGAGAAAAAAACGGGGAGCCGTGTAGACAGATGGGAGCAGAGAGGTGGGGGGAGCAGGTTACTGCTATAGGCAGACTTCAGCCTCCTTCTGAATGAATCAGGAAACTGTTAGACACCTTCACATCACCATAAGGAAATTCCTGGGATCCTTAACTTACGAAGAAGAAGAAGAGTTTTGCCAGGCATGATGGTTCATTCCTGCAGCCTTAGTGCTTGGGGGGGCTACATAAGTTTGAGAGTCAGGAGCAGGTGACAGGGAGGGGAGGCAGGGTATGGCAGCTTAGGTCATAGTCCAGGGTCAGGTGGACCCATGTAGCTGGGCCTTGGGTGGAGGTAAGTATGAAAAGCACGTGGCACAACAACATAGTTCACTGCGCAGCCAGAAGCTAAAAAAGAAAGGTGAAGGCTGGGCATGGTGGCGAACGTCTTCAACCCCAGCACTCGGGAGGCTGAGGCAGGTGGATCACTGTGAGTTCAAGGCCAGCCTGGTCTCCAAAGAGAGTTCAGGACAGCCAAGACTATATAGAGAAACCCAGTCTCAAAAAAAAAAAAAAAAAAAAAAAAAAAAAAAAAAAAAAAAGAAAAGAAAAAAGAAAAAAAAGAAAGACGACCATTTGGACCCTCAAGTAAGTGCCTTCAAGGGCACAGCTCTGAGAACGTAAGGGCCTTCCCCAACGCCACACCTCATAAAGGTCCATAGTACCCACTTAGGGACCAAATCTTTTGTCTCTGTGAGCCTTCAGGGAACACTAATCCAAACTAGAGCCAGAACCATGGAGAGCGCTGAGCTGAGCAGAGGGCTGACATGCTCATGTTTGTGTTTTAGGGGACTTGCTCTGGGTGCTGAGAGAACAGATTTGGGGGTGGGAGGCAAGGGTGGAAGTGGGGAGACCAATTAAAGAGCCTTTGCAAAAATAAAGCAGGACACAGCGAATGCTTGGACTGGAAGGATAGTGGAGGAGGTGGTGAGAGATGGCCGGATGCTGGCTATGCTTTTAAAAATAGAACTAACTGGGTTTGCTGATGGGTTGAATATGGGTCAATGGATAGACCATCCTGATTTGTCTGGGGGGCAGTTCTGCTTTATGTAATTGTGGGGTTACCCTGGTTATGAAAAGGAGGAGAACTCCAAACCCCTCCGCTGGAAGTTACCCTAGGAACTGAGGCAGGATGAACTGAGATGGAAAGACCACAAGGGGAGCTAGGCTAACTGCAGTCAGGTGGATCTCTGAGTTCAGGGCTAGCCTGGGCTACAGAGTGAGTTCCAGGACAGCCAGGCCTACACAGAGAAACCCTGTCTCAAAAACAAAAACAAGAAAGAAAAAGCCCTAGACTTACCTATGGGCATTTTCTTAGAGGTTCCTCTTCCCAGATAACTCTAGTTTGTGTCCAGTTGACAAAAAACCCCAACAAGGACATGGACGTCCTACAATGTCCTCTTGGCTCATGGACCACCTACTATCTGTTTGCCTTGAATTTTTTTTGGAAGGAGGGCGGTATTTTCAAGACAGGGTTTCTCTGTGTAGCCTTGGCTGTCCTAGACTCGCTTTGTAGACCAGGCTGGCCTCGAACTCACAGAGATCCACCTGCCTCTGCCTCCCGAGTGCTGGGATTAAAGGTGTGTGCCCACCATGCCTGGAGAATATTGTTTTCTTAAATATGTGTCTGTCCTTGTCTTACACTGAGAACCGTGAACATAATTTGCTCTTTCAAATGTGTAATGGGGGCTAGAGAGATGGCTCAGCTGCTAAGAGCACTTGCTCTTCTTGAAAAAGACCAGGGTTCACACGGGGCATGGTAGCACTCGGGAGGCAGAGGCAGGCGGATCACTGTGAGTTTGAGGCCACCCTGGTCTACCGAGAGAATCCAGGAAAGCCAAGGCTACACAGAGAAACCCTGTCTGGAAAAACAAAACAACAACAACAACAACAACAACAACAACAACAAAAGACCAGGGTTAGCGCCGGGCGTGGTGGTGCATGCCTTTCATCCCAGCACTTGGAAGGCAGAGGTAGGGAGATCATTGTGAGTTCGAGGCCAGCCTGGTCTACAAAGTGAGTCTAGGGCAGCCAAGGCTACACAGAGAAAACCTGTCTAAAAAAAAAAGAAAAAGAAAAACCACACCAGGGTTCAGTTCCCAGCGTTCACATTGCTGGCTCCCGGGCCGCCTGTGACCCCAGTTTCACAGGATCTGACACCCTCCGGTGGCCTCCAAGGGCTCCAGGCACACAGGTGGTGCACCGACACGCATGCAGGCGCTCACACATACACATGAAGTAAAAAGTCTTTTTTGTTTGTTTGTTTGTTTTGAAATAAAAGTTTTTAATGTATTATTTTCTGTGTTTCTGTGAGTAATGTAAAATGAGGTGGTGAAAACCTCCAGCACGCTAGGTAGGAGCGGAGGCAGGAGGATTGTGAGTCTGAGGTCAGCCTGGGCTACCTAAGAAGAGCCGATCTACAAAACAAAGAAGCAAAAACAAACAAAGCGAGCTAATGCTCATTACAGAGAGTAGCCGCTGTTACTCAGTGTGCAGCCTCAGGAGCCGCTGAGCTTGAGATCCGTCGGCTTGGAAACAGCGCCTCCTCTTCCCGTTTTGGTTTTCTGCTTTCCATTTGCTGGCAGCTGTTGTTTTCCTTCTTGTCTTGGCCTCTCCCGCCCCCCGCCTCCGCCCGTACCTTCCCCCCCTCCCCCCAACAAGGCTTTTCCAGGCTACGCTGTTCTGTGGCCAGCTTATCAAGTGTACCTGAAAGCAGTGAATGAGGGTTTGTCCTGTGACCTTTAGTCACGGCTTGGGTTGCTTCCAGGGCCTTCCTTTTCTTTCTCTTTTGCCCTGCATACTTGCTGACTGGAAGGTGACTTCTGTACAAGCTGAGCAGAACCCTAAAAGCCACTGTGCTGCTGAACTAATTCAGACTAAGTCAGCATTAGCTAAGACCCTCACATGCACCAAGCACTGTGACAGACTCAGCTAGGCCTACCCAGGCTGACTGATCATTTGTTGTGGGCCCGCTGCTGAAGCAGACAAAGATCCTGGAACACTTGGAGTTTACATTTTAAAGGGGAAAGGCTGAAGAGGAAAGAAAAGAAAAGAAAAGAAAGAAAGAAAGAAAGAAAGAAAGAAAAGAAATAAAAACCCCATAAGCCGGGTGTGGTGGCGCACACCTTTAATCCCAGCAGTCGGGAGGCAGAGGCAGGCAGATCTCTGTGAGTTCAAGACCAGCCTGGTCTACAAAGTGAGTTCAGGACAGCCAAGGTTACACAGGGAAGCCCTGTCTCTAGGGGGGAAAAAAGGAGAAAGGCTGACAGTCAACAAGACAGATCCTTAGAACATGTAGTATGTACCATGTGCTTCAAGCAAAGGAGTGTGGAAAATTCCAAGAGGAGATGTCTTCATGAGAGGTCCATCGGAGGCTCTAACCCAATCCCAACCCAGCAGTGCGGGTGAAGAGAGTAGCATAAGCTGCCTGCTGGCTTCCCGCCACACTAACAATAGCATCCCCTTCCACAGCATGTAGGACCAAGGTAGGGTGACAATAGTGGGTTAGGCCCACCCGCTTCCTGTCACTAAGATAGTGACTCTAGCATCCCTTTCCATGGCTTGTAGGGCCAAAGTGGTCCAGCTCCTGGCTGCCTGCTGACCTCACTGCCAGCTTCTCCAGTCTTTGCTCGCCCATTTCACACTTCATTTTTTCCTCACACGTCCTCAACACATTCTTATCTCAGCCCCTCTTCACACTCTCCTACTGGCTTTTCTCTTTATTCTGACCTCTGTATCCACACATGAGGCTTTCTGGAGGACTGGTCTAGAGTGAGCCACGGCTTCTGGTGTTCTCTGCCCTGTAGAGGGATTTTAATCCAGCAAGAAGGCTACTCTGGCTAGAATACAGACAGGCCCCTAGCACATACCTTTAATCTCTGGCTGGAATACAGACAAGCCCTTAGCACACACCTTTAAGCCCAAACATTGAAAGTAAAGTTGGTTGGTAGAAGGAAGCATGCATGTTTGAAAGTGACGTCTCATTGAGTGGCAGACCAAGTAACCAATCAGCGAAAGATTTAATAGAATGGGATATGCCCAACTCTCAGGAGGAGAGAGAGGAAAGGGAAAGTGGCTTGAGGGAACAGCACAGAGAAGGAGGCGCAGAAGAGGCGGTTTTACTGGGAGAGTTTTACAGAGACGGGGAGAAGAGAGCAAGCTAGGCACAGGTGAAGACAGAATGAGCCAGGGAACGAGAAGGCGCTAGAAGATTAGAAGAGATTGCTGGAATTAGGTTAAAGGCCAAGCAGAACAGTTCAGTGAGAAACTGTGAGAAGCCAGATTGACTCACGTCAGCTTGGAGAGACGTTTGAATCAGAACAGCTGGGTTGAACCAGCCAGCCAGAGTTCAGTAGGAACAAGAAAGGGTGAGCTTTTTCAGTAGTAACTCTCAGGGGTTGAAAACATTCTAGGCCTAGATTAGATTGTATGGAGGCTAGAAGTTTCCAGGACTAGGCCTAGGTTAGCAGATGGAAGCACTAAAACCTCTGAGATGACAATTAAATCAGGTGAATAAAAGTTACTTTAACCCTGCCCAGTGTGGCTGTTTACCCATACAAACTCTAAAGTAGCCCTGTCACGCAATTTAACCAACAGAATGCTGCAGAAGGCAATTCCAAGCTAAATCTTCCAGATATCTTGGGAGCTTTGACTTAGGAACTCTGGGCTGCTGCATAAGAAATCTACCCAGCACTTGGGAGGCAGAGGTAAGCAGATCTCTGTGAGTTCGAGGCCAGCCCAGTCTACAGAGTGAGTTCCAGGACATCTCAAAAAAAAAACAAAAAAAAAAACAAAAAAAAAAAAGAAGGAGGAGGAGGAGAGAAGAAGGAGGAGGAGGAGGAGGAAGAGGAAGAAGAGGAGGAGGAGAAGAAGAAAGTCTAGCTACTGCTATGTGTAGCAATGCATGCCTACAACCCCAGCATTTAAAAGGCTGAGGCAGGGGGCGTGGTGGTTCACGCCTTTAATCCCAGCACTCAGGAGGCTGAAGCAGGCATATCTCTGTGAGTTTGAGGCCAGCCTGGTCTACAAAATGAGTCCAGGACAGCCAAGGCTACACAGAGAAACCCTGCCTCGAAAAACAAAACAAAACAAAAAAGGCTAAGGCAGGAAGATTGTGAGTGTTAGAGCAGCCTGGTCTAGCGAGATCCTGCTAGACACACACAAGAGAGAGAGACAGAGACTGACTACATGGAAGGCAGCACAGTGGTCCCCAACCCCAGCTGAGCTACTTTCCAGTCATCTCTGCCAAGACCTCAGAGGTGAGTGAACTATCAATTAAGATCCAGATGACACATCCCTCAAGGAGCCAAAGAGCCACCTGAGCCCAGTTACTCTGTGGAGCCCTGAGATGAAAAACAACTGTTTTACTCACATGGTTCTCAGACAGATGGTCTGTCAGGCACCACAACAGGAAGTTAGTCCCCTCTGGCCACCCAACTCAAATTCAACTTCATCTCCATTTCTTCTCTTCCTTTTTTCCTTCTTCCTTCCTTCCTTCCTTCCTTCCTTCCTTCCTTCCTTCCTTCCTTCCTTCTTTTCCCAAGACAGGGTTTCTCTGTATAACCTTGGCTGTCCAGGATGCTTTCTGTAGACCAGGCTAGCCTCGAACTCACAGAGATCTGCTTGCTTCTTTACTGTTGGGATTAAAGATGTTTGCCGGGGCTGGAGAGATGCCTCAGAGGTTAAGAGCACAGACCTCTCTTCCTAGAGGTCCTGAGTTCAATTCCCAGCAACCACATGGTGGCTCACAACCATCTATAATATGATCTGGTGCCCTCTTCTGGCATTCAGGGGTGCAAGCAGGCACAGCACTGTATACATAATAAATAAATAAATATTTTAAAATTTTATTTTAAAAAAGATGTTTGTTACCACAACTGGCTCCATCTCCTTTTCTTTTCTCTTTCCTTCCACCCTTCCCCCTCTACCTTCCTTTCTTCCTTTCTTTGTAAAGCAAGACACAGCTTCATGTAGCTGGTCTCAAACCTGCTGTGTCGCTGAAGATATCTCATTTTATGTGGTGCTGGGGGTCGAGGCCAAGGCTTTGTGCATGCGAGCCAAACACTCTAGCAACTGAGCCACATGGCAAGGCCCGGTTTGCTTTTCCTCACAGCATTTCCAATGTCCTTCCATCTGTAGCTGTGCCTGTTAACTACTGTCTCCCTCTGGAGCCGAAGCTCCGGGAGGGTAGGAGTTTAGTGTATTTGCTCACTGCTTTATTGCTGGAGCCCTGGACAGAATCTAGCTCAAAATAAACTCCAGTAGATACTTATTGGGTGGAATAAATGTGTAACTATCTAGCCTAAGCTCCAAACAGCCGTGTGTGTAGAATGGCACGGGAGAGTAAATGACCAGATTCCCAGCCTTCGGGGTGGGCTTACCCAGGGGCCACCTCCTACAGCTGACCCCAAGTTGAGAATTCACACATTTTTGTTCAACAACTGCAAGGAAGGCTGATCAGAAAACCAACAGGTAGACAAAACAGCAACTGGCTATTTTACTTTGGGGGAGAGCAGGTCTTGCTATGTAACCCAGTGCAGTTTTGTATTCACCATCCTCCTGCCTCTGCCTCCTGGGTGCTGGGATTATAGGCCTGTCAACATCGATCTTAAAGAGACCCCTGCTCTTGCAGGGGGGCAGGAAGTTGTAGCTGATGCAAAGCGCTGGTTCTAGGAAAAGGCCAGGAGTTCTCAGGTGCCCAGGAGGAGATGGTGGGAAGACCCTGAGCCAGCAGCAAGACTCCCAAAGTCCCCTCCAAGTCCCCTCCACACAGCCCCAGAGGAGGCCGCCAGTGCTCCCTCTGCCCCATCCAGAAGGGTAGATCTGTGCCGCCGCCACTGTCCACACAGTTGCTATTTTGGTTTTCTTCTCTGTTCTGCCGGCCTGACATTTCCTCAGCCAGTTCCAAGCCCAGCGTACCATTTTAGCTGACGTGGGTGAGTGTTTCTCAGGGACAGCAGATGGATGGAATGACAAATAGGAGGATGGTGGGGACAGCTGAGAAGTGCTTCTTCCTGTGCTAGAACTGTTGGCTGTGCACGTGCTCCTACGTAGTCTAGACACGCTGCCGGAGCAGCCGTGTGTGGTAGGGGACAGCCGGTGGCTTGGGTTGTTTCTTTACTGTGAAGCACACTCATCCACACATTCATGCAATAACCAGCCCGTTGTATTCATTTGAAGTCCCCCAAAGATGACCTGATACAGTCATTGGTTTGGTCCCAGGCACTATCCTAAGGGAAGACAAGGCCACAACAGGTGGCCCATGAGCAGGTCATTGCTGTTGGCACCCCTGGCTGACTGTAGAAAGAACATGGCCCAAAGTTGGTCTGGCCTGGGTTACTGGCTCCCCATTTTCATTGGTTAAATTTTGCCCAGCCTGGTCTACAAAGTAAGTCTTGGACAGCCAAGACTACACAAAGAAACCCTGTCTCAAAAGAAAAAAAAATTTGCCCAGGCGAGCAGGGGAGATGGCTCAGTGGTTAAGAGCATTGGCTGAGCCAGAAGTGGTGGCGTACACCTTTAACTCAGCACTGGGAAACAAACAACAAATACAAAACAAACATGCCAGGTGTGGTCGTGCAGGCCTTTAATCCCAGCACTCGGGAGGCAGAGGCAGGCAGATCACTGTGAGTTTGAGGCCAGCCTGGTTTACAAAGCGAGTCCAGGACAGCCAAGGCTACCAAGAGAAACCCTGTCTACAAACAAACAAACAAACAAACAAACACATTGACTGACCAGAATTTGACTCCCGGTGCCTACACAGTGGCTCATAACTGTCTGTAACTTCAGTTCCAGAGGCTCCAACTCATCCCTGTATGGCTGGAGCCCCTGCACAAACCAAGAATCACCCCCAGTCCCCTCCAAGAGTGCCTGCCCAGGGGCTCAGTTTTGACCATATATGGGCACAACAGCCCTGCCCCCAGCTATAAAAGTCCACCCCCACCCCCCCCTGCCCCCCTCTCCCCCACCTCCACCCAAGCCCAGGCGCTCTGTTTCCTCAACCCTGTTCTCTGGGACAGACGAACCTGCTGCCCCCAATAAGCTGCTTTTATACTTTAAATTTGGCTCAACTTGACTTATATCATCGATGGAGAAGCTGTTTGCTTCAAGTCTCCTTGGGCATTGAACACATACATACAGTGTACAGACAGACATACAGGCAAAATAATTCTTGTAAAATAATAAAATAAAAATAAAAAGACAGGGGGAAATGGAGCTGGAGAGATGGCTCAGTAGTTAAAGAGAACTTAACTGCTCTTCGAGAGGACCCAGGTTTGATTCCCAGCACTCACACGACGGAGGATCCAACACCTTCTGGTCTCTGAGGGCACTAGGTACATACATGGTGCACAACGTGCAAGCAGGCAAACTCCTGTACAAGTAAAATAGAAAAGATAAAAATAAAAAAATAAAAAAAAGAAAAAGAAAAAAGAACCGGGCGTGGTAGCCTAAGCCTTTAATCCTAGCACTCAGGGAGGCAGAGGTAGGCAGATCACTGTGCGTTTGAGGCCAGCCTGGTCTACAAACCCAAGACAGCCAGGGTTGTTAAAAAGAGAAACAGTGGCTTGGGAGGGAAAAAGAAAAGTAAACAACATCAATGTCTGCCTAGGGAATCTTGGCCTTACCTATACCCAGAAAAAAAAATCCTACAAGTGGAACACTTGGGCTCTTGCTGGTTGCCAGTACTGGTAAAGCATTGCTTTATAAGGGGTGTCTGGGGGTTTCGGCGTTACGGCGTTGAATCAGGGGTCTAGGGATAACTCACTTTATCCAGTGTGTGTGTGTGTGTGTGTGTGTGTGTGTGTGTGTGTGTAGTGAATAGATGTATGTGGGGGGGTGTAGAGGGGTATAGATTGTGTGGTGTGTATAGATTGTGTAAACGCGCTGTTTACCCTGGAGCTGGAAGATGTGCTTCCCTCCTGCATCATTGCTCCAGGCTCTCTGACTGTAGGACAAAATCCCTGAGGCCCCTGGGTTTGAACTGTGGACTTTGAACTTGGACTAAGCCACAGCTCTGCTTCCCTGGCGCTCGAGCTCAGAGCTGGCAGACTGTGAGAATTCTTAACCTTCAAAGTCATGTGAGCAAATTTCCCTGATAAAGCCTCTCATGTCTGTCTACAAATCCTGTTGCTTCTGTCACTCTGGCAAATCATGATTTATCTCCCTTATAACTCACAGTACTATGACTTCCAACACCATGTGCTTATTCACCATCTGATATCTCTCTCTCTCTCTCTCTCTCTCAAGACAGGGTTTCTCTGTCTAACCTTGGCTGGAACTCACTCTGTAGACCAAGCTGGCCTTGAACTCAGAGATCCACCTGCTTCTGCCTGGAGTGCTGGGATTAAAGGCGTGCGCCACCACTGCCTGGCTTGTCCTTTTTCTTATCTTATTATTATTTTTTTTATCTGCTCTATGTCTGTGCACCACAGGCATGCCTTGTGCCCTCAGAGCTCAGCAGAGGGCATCTGATGACCTGGGACTAGAGTTACACACGGTTGTGAGCCGCTGCAGGAATGAAGGGACTTGGGAAGCTACGCCCTCTGGAAGGGAAGCCAGGGCTCGCAATGCCTGAGCCTGCTCCCCACCACCTGCTTTTTAACTTCTTCTCAAGATACTGCTGTGTGTAGCTTTTGACTGTGTCTATCATTTACTCGACTTTGAACTCAAGATGTACCCAAGTTCTTCACTTAGGGACCACCTGTATCCAGCAACGTTTCCCATGCTCTGGGAGGCCACACACACACCTGCAATGGTGAAGGCACAGAGGGTAGAACACAGGAACAGTGTAAAAACAGTGACACCACTAGAGCTCAGCGAAGGGTTCGGCCAATTCCAAGAAGAAAGGAACACATATTTTCCCAGTGTCAGTCATCTTCCCGCGTTACATTTCAGCAACGCTGAGGTCAGAATCTACCTAAGTCACCAATGAAAAGGCAGGTGCTAAGAGATGAGGTGACTCACCATCATCACAGGGCTGGGGTTCTAGGCTAAGAGATGAGGTGACTCACCATCACAGGGCTGGGGTTCTAGGCTGAGAGGTGAGGTGACTCACCACCATCACAGAGCTGGGGTTCTAGGCCCTGTCTCTTTTGCAGCTCCCGCTTCCTGTTCGCTACCCTCTGGCTTCCAGTGGAGCAGGTAAGATTTGGGCTGCGCATAGCAGGTAAGACTGAGGTTGACGCTCATTTACACCCTATTTACGTGGTCCAAAGATGGCTGAGCAAAGGAAAGAAGGGAAGTTACTCTAGGTGAAGGCACCAGCATGGGGCTGGAGAGGGGACCAGCGCTTAGGAGCACTGGCTGCTCTTGCAGAGGACCTGGGTTTGGTTCCCAGAACCCACATGGCAGCTGACAACAACCTAACTACAAATGTCCCTAAACTGCTGTCTGCTCTTCTTTCCTTTTGTCAGCCCTTTTTTGGTTTTGTTTTGTTTTGTTTAGACAGGGTTTCTCTGTGTAGCCTTGACTGTCCTGGACTCACTTTGTAGACCAGGCTGGCCTTGAACTCACAGCAATACACCTGCCTCTGCCTCCCAAGTTCTGGGATTAAAGGTGTGCGCCATTACACCCAGCTCAGTCTTTTTTTTTTTTTAAGATTTATTTATTTATTATGTATACAGTGTTCTGTCTGCATGTAAAGGCTGCACTCCAGAAGAGGCTACCTTATAGATGGTAGTGA
Organism: Acomys minous; assembly: GCF_964271855.1. Classification (NCBI taxonomy): domain Eukaryota; kingdom Metazoa; phylum Chordata; class Mammalia; order Rodentia; family Muridae; genus Acomys; species Acomys minous. The sequence continues at coordinate 5,548,159 of NC_140485.1, forward strand.
GCCATAGTGCCCTCACTGGGAATTGTACTCATGACCTTTGGAAGAGCAACCAGTGTCTTAACCTCTGAGTCATCTCTCCAGCTCTCTTCAGCCTTTTAATGTACTATTACTTTAGTCATAGAACTTATGTTACATGAATTTTGGCCACATCACTTTTGACACCTTACTTTCGGTCAACATTTTTGTACAAATCTTTAAGAATGTATCTATAGGGCTGGAGAGATGGCTCAGAGGTTAAGAGCATTGACTGTTCTTCCAGCGGTCCTGAGTTCAATTCCCAGCAACCACATAGTGGCTCACAATCATCTATAATGTAATCTGATGCCCTCTTCTGGCATGCAGGTGTACATGCAGGCAGAGCACTGTATACATAATAAATAAATAAATAAATAAATTTTTTAAAAAAAGAATGTATCTATAGCCAGGCGTGGTGGTGCATGCCTTTAATCCCAGCACTCAGGAAGCAGAGGCAGGCAGATCACTGTAAGTTCAAAGCCAGCCTGGTCTACAATTTGAGTCTAGGATAGCCAAGGCTACACAGAGAACCTCTGTCTCGGGGTGGGGGGGGGGTGGGGGGAGGGGCAAGCCTGAAAAACTGAGTTCAATCTCCAGGACTCACATAGTGGAAGGAGAGAACTGACTCCTGAAAGTTGTCCCCTGACTCCCTGTGTGCCGTGACACGCAGGTGTGCGCATACACAGAACCCATAAATAAATGTAAATGTGTCTGTGCCTCTGAATGGTACCTGATATTTTAAGTACTCTTGGATCCTTTCGGACTATGACACAGACGTCTGTGAAGCAGACAGGCTAGGGCCGATTTGGAAGGGTGTGAACCAGTGCTCTCTGAGCACACAGCTCAGGCCTCTGTGACCTGCCGCTCTGGTGGCCACGCACTGAGTCGTGCCCTACAGTAATCTCCCATTTGTGGGACAGTAGCACTCAGGGACAGACAGCACACCCTGGGGGGAGCAGCAGTCTCCTGCTGGTTTGGTAAATAACCTCATTTTTAATTTATCCCTGGTCTGAGCTGTGACCCAGATGCATTAATTGAAAGAGGCCTGAGTTTGCAGACAGGACTTCCTTTTCCAGGACTTAGAGGAAAGGCCTCATGTCCCCATGGTAGAAAAATGAGACATACAGTTGCTTAAAAAATTAAGACTAGATGATAGAAAATTCATTTAGTGCATCATATTCCAATCAGAGAACTGGTCTTTGTGATAGACTCAGACGTTTGAAGTAGGAATAATAGTAGTTTGAGACTAGCCTGAAGTACTTACTGTAAGAAACAAAAATAAGATAAAGCAAAAAGGTAAATAAAATCAAACCAGACCTGTATTACCCACCCAGTTGTTACCGAGAGATACCCAAAGGTCTGCCCATGTCTGGCTCCTACATCATAATTGCAGTGCAATTTGCCACCACTAGATGGCACCACCATTCTTAGGTGGTTTCATGCAAGCACTTATGACAAGTATTTTAAATGGATTGTTTTCAACCTATCAGGTTAGGTCTCACAACTTTTCTGTCAATGAGGATGTGGAAAATCAGAAGACTCTAGACACTGCTTATGGATGTTTAAGTTTATAATGTCATTTTGGAAAGAAATATTTATTTTCATTTTAGTTTTGAGATTATTTTTCTGCCATTTCCCTTCCCTTTCCCCCTTTGAAACCCTCTCATATAGCCCTCCTTGCTCTTTTTCAAGTTAGTGGATTCTCTTTCATTAATTATTGTCACATGCATATATGCATGTCATTGCACTTTGATTATGATGCAGGAGGCAGACACGGGCAAACCTTTGGGTATCTCTGGGTAACTAACTGGGTAGATAATACAGGTCTGGTTTGATTTTATTTACCTTTTTTATTCTTGTTTCTTACAGTAAGTATTCCAGGCTAGCCTCAAACTACTAATCTTCCTGCTTCAAAATTCTGAGTCTACCACAGGACCAGTTCTCTGATATGTGTGTATGTGTGTATGTATGCATGCATGCATATATGCATGTTTATATGCATCTATATGGACCTAAATAGACCTCAGTATGTATGACATTACTTGTAACTGTGTTTTCAGGGCTGACCACTTGTAGTTATTTCCCTGTGGGAGACTATCTCTCCCGCTCAGCATTCCTTAGTGGCCGGCAGTTCTCTGTGGAGGGTTGGGGCCTTGTGACCTTTCCCCCTTGGGAAGAAGTTTGACAGTGACGCTCCGTTCACTGGAGCAAAACCAGGTTTGACCACTGGAGGCTGATGAGGGCTAGCCTTGTCTCCCGCAGTGTGGCACACTGGGCTCTAAGAGCTAACCTCACCTAATCCTCAGAGTATTGTTTCCTCATTACAAAAACAAAAAACAAAAAAACCAAGAGAACACACTGGTGAAGGCCAGGGAACTTGTCTGAGGTGAAGAGCTAGTAAATAACAGAGCCAAGACCACATGCTGCTTTTCTTTTTCTTTGGTTTTTCGAGATAGGGTTTCTCTGTGTAGACTTGGCTGTCCCAGACTCGCTTTGTAGACCAGGCTGGCCTCGAACTCACAGCCATCCGCCTGCCTCTGCCTCCTGGGATTAAAGGCGTGCGCCACCACGCCCAGCCATTCGGCTTCTCATTGTATTGCCTGAGCTTTGCACATACTGGAGGCGTGTACAGTGGTCACCGAAGCACTGTGGACACTGTCCCAACGCTACTGAACAATTCATTAGTCTGACAGTAAGTCACCAGGGAATCCAGAGTAGCATTAAAATGCTATGGCAGCTGGGTCTGGTGGCACACGCCTTTAATCCCAGCATGCAGAAGAGTTCAAAGCCAGCCTGGTCTAAGAAGTGAGTTCCGGGACAGCTGGGGCTATGCACAGAGACCCTGTCTCTAATGATGATGATAAAATAAAAAACAATGCACTTTATGCAGATGTAGTCAACCTGGATAGATCTCAAAAACAAATTGCTGAGGGGAAGGGCAAGAACTTGTCCAGAATACACAAGGCCCTTGGTTTAATTTCCAGCTCAGGAAAAAAAAAATCTAGAAACTAAAAACATAGAAAGCAAAACTTTCTTTCTTTCTTTCTTTCTTTTTTTGTTTGTTTGTTTGATTTTTGATTTTTTTTTTTTTTGTTTGTTTGATTTTTGAAATAGGGTTTCTCGGGGGCTGGAGATGGCTCAGAGGTTAAGAGCACTGACTGTTCTTCCAGATGTCCTGAGGTCAATTCCCAGCAACCACATGGTGGCTCACAACCATCTATAATGTGATCTGATGCCCTCTTCTGGCCTGCAAGAGTGCTTGCAAACGGAACACTGTATACATGATTATATATATATATATATATTGAAAAAGAAAGAAATAGGGTTTCTCTGTGTAGCCTTGGCTGTTAGGGACTCACTTTGTAGACCAGGATAGCCTTGAACTTACATCGATCCACCTGCCTCTGCCTCCCAAGTGCTGGGATTAAAGGCGTGGGCCACCATGCCCGGCTGCAAGACTTTCTTAATTCATGGAGACCAGGGAATGTCATAAATCTATGAAAGCATACACTAGAAAAATCCAAACATGCTGGTGTTTGTGTCACTGATGGAGGGCAGGGAATGGAGCCAGGGAAACAAACACAGAGGCCTCATCTGTTAAATGTCCTGCTTACCCAACAGTTTTTATCTATCAGTACAGTTTCTAAGCAAACGGGAGGGCCTCAAACCCCAAGCCAAAACGCCATTTCACGTTTATCAGATTTGCTGGGGGGCGGCAGAAGGAGGTCAGTTCTGCCCTATACTTAGAATTGGCTCTTCAGAACGGTTTCCTTTAGGTACCAGCTCTAAACATCTCAAGTGTTTCTTTAAAAACAGACAGTCGGCTCTTCCCTGTTTCACTTCTCTGTGTCTGGGGGTGCGGGTGGGGAGGGGGGGCAGGGTAAGCTGTAATCAAATGTTAACTGCTCAGGTGGAAAGCTGCAGTGATTAGAACAAATTACCCCTTCTAGGGCCTCTTACAGCTGGTAGGCAAATTGGTTACCTAGAAACACAGTCTCACTAACCAACCCTCTTCCTGTATTTGCCCAGGTCAACACATAAAACCACAGGGTCACATGCTGACAAGTTTCCCTATCATTTAAAAATAGGTTCATAGAGGTTAATGGTCTCAGCTCATCATGGGCTAATGGCTGCAATGGAGAGGCCAGGTTTAAAGCTGGAAAAAGTCATTTTGGGTTAAATTAAGGTCGTTTTTAATTTTCAGTGCCTCCCCCATCCTAAAGCAATGAATAGGAGTGAGTAGTTACCTCAGATTGTTTCTGTAGTGCTGGGGACGAAGCCCTTTGCACCCTGGGTAAATGCTCTATGACTGAGTTATATCAGCGGCTCTGACTTACACCGGAAAAGGGAATACAGTGAGCTGTGCCTCAAAAGCTAGGAACATTGTGTGTTCCCATAAGGAAGCTGAGGTGCCTCAATGATCAAAGATACCTGCTACCAAGCCAGATGACCTGTGTTAAGGAAGTTCCCCCAGAACTGTGGCTGGAGAGACGGTTCAGTGGTTTTGAGTCCTTGCTGTTCTTGTAAAGCATCCAGGTTCAGTTTCTAGAATCCACACTAGATTTACAACCACCTGTAACTTCAAACCCTGGATATGTGATGTCCTCCTGTACACTCAGGGCACTCATGTACACAAACTCCAACACATGCACACACTTAAGAATGAAATCGTTAAAAATATTTTTATTAGATATATATTTTTTTTGGTTTGGTTTGGTTTTTTGAGACAGGGTTTCTTTGTGTACCCCTGGCTGTTGTAGACCAGGCTGGCCTCAAACTTACAGAGATTTGCCTTCCTCTGCCTCCCGAGTGTTGGGATCAAAGGCATACATCACACGTCGGGCTCTTGTTTTTGTTTTTTGAGACAAGGTTTCTCTGTGTAGCCCTGGCTGTCCTGGACTTGCTTTGTAGACCAGGCTGATCTTGAACTGAGAGATCTGACTGCCTCTTCCTGAGTGCTGGGATCACAGGCGTGTGCCACTAAGCCTTGCTGCTGATTCTTCTTCTTCTTCTTCTTCTTCTTCTTCTTCTTCTTCTTCTTCTTCTTCTTCTTCTTCTTCTTCTTCTTCTTCTTCTTCTTCTTCTATCCTCCTCCTCCTCCTCCTTCTATGTTTGGCCAGCAAGTATGTATGTATGTGTTCTATATGTGTTTTAGGAAACCAAACTTGTGTCTCAAGAAGAGTTGCAAGTGCCCCTAACTACTCTTCAGCCATCTCTTCAGCCCCATTAAATAATCAAATAAATAACCAAAAAGAAAACAATTCCTAGGACCCAAATGGTACAAGGAGAACCAACTCCACGAAGTGGTCCTCTTACTTCTGTGTGTGCCATTTCTTCTGTGCACCCACACACACACAACATAATAAATGATTTTTTTAACCTTTAATAAAGTGTGGTATGGTAGTGTACACCTGTAATCCCAGCCCTCAGGAAGTGAAGCAGGGGGGATTGCCATAGCTTAACTAGGTAGTTATATAGAATTCTCAAGGGAAGACTGAGCTGGCTATACAGTGAGACCAGACCCTGTCTCAAAATAAAATAAACCTTTAGTGTATAAAACATTTAGGGACCTGGAGAGATGGCTGGGGGGTTAAGAGCACAACGTGTACAGACATACATGCAGATAGAGCTCTTATATGTACATTAAGTAAATAAATAAATCTTTAAAAAAATAAATAAGCGGTGGTGGCGCACACCTTAATCCCAGCACTTGGGGAGGCAGAGGCAGGCACAGATCTTTGTGAATTCAAGGCCAGCCTGGTCTACAAAGTGAGTCTAGGACAGCCAAGCCTATACAGAGAAACCCTGTCATGGAAAAAAAACAAACAAACAAAAACCATTTTAGGGGGCTAGAGAGATGGCTCAGTAGTTAAGAGCACTGGCTGCTCATCCAAAGCACCCAGGTTCAATTCTTAGCACCCACATGGCAGCTCACAACTGTCTGTAACTGCAGTTCCAGGAGATTTGACACCTCATGTACATATATAAGCAGGCAGAACACCAGTGTACATAAAATAAAAAATTTTAAACTATTTTTGGATTTTTGAGAGAGGGTCTGTACACAGAACAGCTGTGTAACCCTGGCTGTTCTGGAACTCACTCTGTAGACCAGGCTGACCTCAAACTCACAGGGATCTGCCTAGCTCTGCCTCCCTAAGTGCTGGGACTGTAGGCGTGTGCCACCACATCCAGCAATGCTTCTCAGCCTGTGGGTTGTGACTCTTTGACAGTCACATGTCAGTTATCCTGCATTCATAACAGTATAAAAATTACAGCTATGAAGTAGCAACAAGATAGTTCTATGGGTGGGGCTTACCAAACAGGAGGAACTGTATTAAAGGGCCACAGCATTAGAAAGGTTTAGAAACACTGATTCAGAGGAAAAAGAGGCACCCAAAAATTAGTAATATCATTATTCAAGTTTGGCTTTATTGTTCTATGCCTTTACTAGTGATTGTTTCTTCTTGGGAGTCTCAGTCATTTTCCCTGGCTGGCCCGCATCTTTTGGGTTCAAGAGGTCTTGTTCCTGCTTTAGCCTTCAGAGCAACAGGGACTGTATTGACATGTGGCACCACGCCCAGTGTTCTGTTTGTTTCTTTGTCTTTTTGCAAGGCGGGGTTTCGTTGTAGCCATGGCTGTCCTAGACTATATTTGTAGAATAGGTTGGCCTCAAACTCAGAGGTCCACGTCTCTCTGCCTTCCTGAGTGCTAGGATTACAGGTGTGGGCAACCCACACCTGGCTTGTTTTCCTTTTCTTTCTTTTTTTAAAAAATGCTTAAAAATTTTTTTTTTATTATTCTGTGCATCTGCAGGCCAGAAGATGGCATCAGATCACATTATAGGTGGCTGTGAGCCACCATTTGTTTGCTAGGAATTGGACTCAGGACCTCTGCAAGAGAGGTCAGTGCTCTTAACCTCTGAGCCATCTCTCTAGCCCTTTTCTTTAAAAATTTTTTAAATTTATTTTTATTCTATTTGCATGAAGGTGTCAGAATCCCTGGAACTGGAGTTACAGACAGTTGTGAGCTACCATGTGGGTGCTGGGAATTGTATTGGGGTCCTTGGGAAGAGTAGACAGTATTCCTAATCACTGAGCCATCTCTCCAGCCCAAAGCTGTTTTTTGTTTTGTTTTATTTACTTATTTACTTATTTTATTTTTTGTTTTTTGAGACAAGGTTTCTCTGTGGATCCTTGGCTGTCTTGGACTCACTTTGTAGAATAGGCTGGCCTCGAATTCAGAGATCCACCTGCTTCTGCCTTGCCTAGTGCTGGGATTAAAGGTGTCCACCACCACGCCCAGCCCTATTAAAAAATAATTTATTGATTTTAATATCATGTGCATTGGTGGTGTTTTGCCTGCATGGACATCAGTGTGAAAGTGTCAGATCTTAGGAGTTACATACAGACAGATGTGAGCTGCCATGTGGGTGCTAGGAACTGAACCTGAATCTTCTGGAAGAACAGTCAGTGCTCTTAACCACTGAGCCATCTCTCCAGCCCATTCATTTGTTTTTCCAGACAGGGTCTCGCTGTACAACAGAGCCCTGACTGTCCCGGTCACTCAAGACCAGGCTGGCCTCAAACTGAGAGATCTGCCTCCTTCTGCCTCCTTAGTGCTGGGATTAATCTGCATACCACCACCACCACCCAGAAGATTAAAAAACATTAAAAAATAATATGCTCACATGTGTGGGTATATCTGTGTGAGTGTAGGAGTCCTTGGAGGCCAGAAAAGTCCTTTAGACTCCTGAAAACTGGGGTTAGAATATTATTAGCTGTCATGTGGGTTCTGGGAACCAATCCTAGGTCTTTTTGAAGAGCAGCCGCTGTTCTTTTTGTTTTGTTTTTGGAGACAGGGTTTCTCTGTGTAGCCTTGGCTGTCCTGGACTCACTTTGTAGACTAGGCTGGCCTTGAACTCACAAGGATCAGCCTGCCTCTGCCTCCCGAGTGCTGGGATTACAGGCGTGCGCCACCACACCTGGCACAGCCACCGTTCTTAATCATGGAATATTCTCCAGCTCCTCTCCTATCTTTAAGAATGTGTACTTTGGGGCTGGAGAGATGGATGACTCAGTAGTTAGATGCTTCCTGCTTTCAGGACCAGAGTGTGGCTCCCAGTACCCGAGTCTGGTGACTCGTGGCTGGCTGTAACTTCAGGTCTTCTTCTGGCCTCTGCAAACCTGTGGCATACGCTCCCAGACACACTTTCATACAGATAAATAAAAATCAAAGAAAAAAATCTTAAAGAAGTCCATTTCCAGGGCTGGGCGTGGTGGTGCGTGCCTTTAATCCCAGTACTCAGGGAGGCAGAGGCAAGAGGACTGCTGTGAGTTCAAGGCCAGCCAGGGCTATACAGAGAAACCCTGTCTCAGTTGGGTGGGGCTGGGGGGAGTCCATTTTCCAGCCAGGGGAGGTGGTGAACGCCTGTTCTCCCAGCACTAGGGGAGGCAGAGGCAAGTTCAAGGCCAGCCTGGTCTGCAAACAGAGCCTAGGGCAGCTAAGGCTGTTTTGTCTTCGTACAGACAAACCCTGTCTTAAAAAAAAAAAAAGCTCCTCTATGTTCCTCTCATGAGACCAAGACTTTACATGGGTGCGGGAGGAGTGTCAAGACTGTGGACAAGGAAGCCTGCCAGGAGCTGTGCTTGCACAGTACTTACCCAACATTAGCATTTCCCAAGTCAGCCTTCAAACAGAGCCTCAACACCAGTAACCCCCAGGGAGCCTTGAGACTTTCAGCTCTGTCAGGGATCACGGTTGGACTACCCGGCCCTCCACTAGTCTTTTTATATTTTCTTGGCTCACTTCCTCTAGAGAACCCTGCCCAAACACACCTCTTTATCTATATCTGCTGACTTTGTCAGGTAAGTATGGCTGAGTGCTCACTTAAGACACCTTTGATGCCTCTATATGGAACTCAGTAAGCTACTGGGCCAGTGGTAAAAATTGCAAACTTAAAAACAAAGAGTGAGCACCGGGCATGGTGGCGCACACCTTTAATCCCAGCACTCGGGAGACAGAGGCAGGTGGTCTACAAAGGGAGACCAAGATAGCTAAGATTCCACAGAGAAATCCTGACTCAAAAAACCAAAAATAAAATAAAAAGCGATAATCAGACACAAAGCTCGATAGCCCAGCATATGCCAAGGGTTTGATTCTCAGCACTGCAAAAAACCATAAACAAATGAAAATAAAATGCAAACAATTTTCAGCTGGGGGTGGTAGTGGTGGTGGTGGCATACGCCTTTGATCACAGCCTGGGGAGGCAGAGGGGCATCTCTGTGAGTTCGAGGCCAGCTCGTTTACAGAGAAACCTTCTCTTGACAAAAACCAAAACCAAAAGAATAAAAACAAAAGTCCAAACAATTTTCAGGCCTATGAAATTACCCTACAAGTACACATAAAAAAAAAAACACCAAATAAAGCACTTTATTACCCGTATTTTTTTAAGAAACAGCTTATTATTGCTAGAGGAATCCTGCAGTAGGGGAGGAAGGATTGTAAGTGCCAGAGAGGTCAAGGACACCACAAGAAAACAGCCCAGACTCAGCCAAACAGTGTGTGTGTGTGTGTATGGTGTAGCTTGATGTTGTTGTGGGACCCATGTTTTTGGTTGTGAGCTTAGCCTTTAATGGCTGAGCCATCTCTCCAGCCTTCTTGTGGGACTGACGGTGGGAGCAGGGGCTGTCTCTGCCTCTTTTGCCTTGGGACTCTTTTCCTCCTACTGGGTTGCCTTCCTCAGCCTTAATATCAGGGGCGGGGGGGTGTCTAGCCCCAACCCCCCCTTTTTCCCCCAAGACAAGAGTTTCTCCGTGTAGCCTTGGCTGTCCTGGACTCACTCTGTAGACCAGCCTGGCCTCAAACTCAGAGAGATTCACCAGTGTCTGCCTCCTAGAGTGCTGGGATTAAAGGCGTGTGCCACCATGTCCACCTTGCTCAGGAGAGGGTTTTTTGGTTTTTTGTTTGTTTGTTTGGTGTACCTAGTCTTATTGCCACTTGATACACATGGCTCGCTGCTATCCCTGGGAGGCCTGCCTTTTCCTGAAGGGAAATTGAGGAGTGGACCTGGGGGAGAGGAAAAGTGGGGGGGGAGGGACTAGGATAAGTGGAGGAAGGGGAAACTTCGCTCAGGATATAATGAGAGAATAAAAAAATAAAGGTGAGATGAGGCAGAAAATTAAAGGCTCATCATTTATGTGATTGTATGTCTGAGCATATGAGCACAGGTGTCCTCAGAGTCCAGAAGAGGGTACAGGATCCCCTGGAACAGGAGTTAACAGGCAGCTGTGAGATGCCAGGCCTAGGTAGTAGGAACCAAACTCTGGTCCTCTGAGAGACTAGGAAGCATTTAACAGCTGAGTCAGTTACATGTCGTCTTTTTTTTTTTCTTTATGACTAATGAAAACTAAATGTGACTGCAGAACCTACAATTTTGTCAGTAGTTGTAACTTCAATGCTACTAGACTTACTTTATGAAACAGAAAAGCCTCTTCCAGGTAAATAAAGGGCATTTATTTAACTTTCCCAAATTCAAGGACAGCCAATGATTTTTGTTACCAAACACAGGAAAAAAAAAAGATCATAAGTGTTCCTTTTAGCTGAAATATTCCACAACAGTATTTTTTTCTCTAGTACATGGCCTGCTGACTGACACAAAAAAGAGATACTAAAACCCTAACAATGGTGACTTTCAGACTCAGGCTTGATGACTGCTGGGGCTTATCGGGTACACAAGAAGAATCCAGCCAATGACGTGTGAGTGTCCCAGCATCCTAGGCAGCCAGGTCTACACTGGGCCCAATAACCGATGTGAATGAATTTAATGTGAAGAAGAAGAAGTTCTCCTGTAGTGATAAGAGTCCTAATGTATAAAACACCTTTCAGGAAACTGTTACAGTGGCAATGTCGACATGCTCTCTCTGCACTCTCGGGGTTCGAGGCCCCTCCCCTTCCTGAGAAACTTAGGGACATGCTGGGTGTTTGACGTTTCATGGCCTTCTGATTTCAATTCTAAGATTGGGCATCTTGGCAGGGAAACATAAGGATTTGCAAAGGAGTGCAGAAGTCACCAAGGTCACTGCCAATCGTGTGTGCCCTCTTCTCAGGTAGGTGACAGCCTGAGGTAGATTAGCTGGTGTTTCAAGTGCTGATTTTTGACTTTCTGACTTTTAAGCAGCAGTACATCCCAACCCCTTCCATTTTCATCTTGTGCTAATGGAGCGCTCTCCCCAAGCGGTGCAGGTGTGTGACGGTTCCCAAGCGATGTCCTGGCCTCTAGTCTGGCTTCGGGATACTCTGGTTCTTTTGCTTTTCTGTATATTCTTCTAATCGAAGAAGCCACTTGGCCCAGTACTCAGAACAGAGCTCTTCATCCATGAAATGAGGGTGGGCAGGGGACCCATCTTTATAGGCCACCACAATTAAGCCACACTGAACCTAGAAAGAAACACAGCACGGCCCCAGTAGTTTCTCTCGATCCAGGGCAAACTAGCCAGTGCTAAGCAAGCTACAGTAGGATCTCTAAATCAGCCTTTAAGGCAGGCTGGTTAAAGACTGCACCAGGACACAGAGATGGCAGGGAAACACTGAATAATGGACTGTGCTCATTAAACAACTATGGAGAAGACACAACAAACAGCAAACAAAACAGCCCAGAAAGGGAGGCGGGCTCCGTAGATGAGAGAACCCTAAGGAACAGCCAGCAGTGCTGTAAATAAGAGTTAAACCCTAACCCCCGCCCCCCGACACACAGGAGCTTGTCAAGCTCAATGTTCTGACCTGAAAACTGTAGTGGGCATCATGGTTTACGGCACCCATGTACGCCACAACCTGTAGCGGGTTGTCGTATGTATTTCGAATAAAAGGCTTTGGTTTTTCTGATGTCTTCCAGTCAATCACACACAGCTTGCCCCTAAGGAGAACCCAGAGGAAATCTCTGTAACAGTTCAAACAGAAAATCGTAGGCCAGCAAGACGGCTCAGTGGGTAAAGGCACCTGCTGCCAAGCTGACGACCCAAGCACAGTGCAGGAGAGCAAACTCCCCAGGATGTTCCTGGATCCTCACACACACACTGGTGTGGGAGCCCACATATTTACACAGGTACACACAAATACATATACACACAATAAATAAACAAGCAAATAAGAAGGTAATTTGAAACTCCTCTGGAACAGAAAAACTACCAAGTTAAGTCTTCTCTTGTGTACTTTAATTCTGGTCCCTCACTGACTGTTGCTTTTCTCCTTCACTTCTTAGGATTAGAAAGCTTGGCAGCCGGGCGCGGTGGGGCACGGAATCCCAGCTGTGGTGGTGCACGCCTTTAATCCTAGAACTCAATAGCCAAAGGCAGGCACATCTTTGTGAGTTCAAGGCCAGTCTGGTCTACAAAACGAGTCCAGGAGAGCCAAGAATAATGTAATAAAGAAACCCTGTCTCAAAAAACAAACAAAAAGAAAAACCCAGCAAAAAAAAAAAACCACAAAAAACCCTTACTGTGTAACCAGAGGTTCCGATGTCACCCAGCTCCCAGCTCCCCTCACATCCTGTTATTGCCTCCCACGCTTTGTTTGGAATGTGCATCTGCAGATGACAGCAGCCCTTGGACTCGGCAATGCCTGTAAGAGCAGCAACTTAGGAACCGGAGGCCGGTTCAGCTGCTTCAGAGTCCTTATCATATCAGCCACTGCCTGGGAGCCAGGAAGAGAGTTGATACTCAGGGCCAAGAGACCACTGTACAATCTTTGGGAAAACAGGAAAAAAAAAAAAAGAGGGGGGAGGGGAGAAAACCAAAAGAAAACAGCACTGATTAAAAGGAAACCAGAAAAGAAAATGTAGGAATCAAGTTGGGTCTTCCAGCCGGCAACTTTCTTAGAGAGAAGGGCAAAGAGACAGCCTAGAAGATAAACCATGCTAGGGACAGTGAAAACACACCCTTCCCTGTCACTTTCATTTGTTTTTTTGTTTTGTTGTTGTTTTTTTGTTTTTTGTTTTTTGTTTTTTTTTGAGACAGGGTTTCTCTGTGTACCGTGGCTGTCCTGGACTTACTTTGTAGACAAGGCTGGCTGGAGCTCACAAAGATCCACCTGCCTCTGCCTCCCAGAGTGACAGGATTAAAGGCGTGTGTCACCACGCCCAGCTGTCACTTCGATTTTCATATTGTCACAGAGTATGTGGCTTACCCCACCATGATTCTCCTACTTCCTGCCTTATTCTCACTTCTCTCTTACTTTAAAAAGGTGGAGGCCACGATTCCTCAGGCACATCTACAAGGGCAGTTAAGGGCCACCTGCCCCACAGACATTCCTGCGCTCCTGCACCGGGATGGAAACTCCTGTACTTACTGGTACTCAGCCACGCAGTCCAGCAGCCCGACATACTGCAAGGCCTCATGCTGGACAGCGCTCTCCAGAGCTTGCACACCACTGATCTCTTTCAAAACATGCTGGACACTTTTGATGTAGCCAGACTGGGAGTATTCTTCTCTCTCTTTTACGTTCTCCTGGGATGCAAGTATGCTTTCCAAGGCCTCATGGAACTGTTTGCCTTGTAAAAACATATCTAAAAAGAAAATCAAGGAAAAAAATAAAACCAAAACAGGATTTAAAAACTGAGTATTATATATATTTATATATAATAATGTATAGTTTAAATTACACAAAAGTTATCTTTAGCTGGAAACCCTTTAGTCACGAAATCTCACTTTTTTGTTGTTGTAGGCAGGGTCTTGTCTGTACTAGACTGGCCTTGAACGTGAGATCCTCTTACCTATCTCTCACGTGCTGGTACACACAACTATGCTCAGCAAAATTTACTGTTCTATGAAGCCCAAGAAAATTTTTTTTTTTTTGAGACAGGGTCTCACTATATAGCTCTGTCTGTCCTGGCTCTCACTATATAGGCTAGGCTGGTTTTGAACTCACAGAGATCTGCCTGCCTCTGGCTATTGAGTTCTAGGATTAAAGGTGTTCAACACCACAGCTGGTTCTTCTTTTTTTTTTTTTGGTTTTGGTTTTTTTCAAGACAGGGTTGATCTATAGCCTTGGCTGTCCTGGACTCACTTTGTAGACCAGGCTAGCCTGGAACTCACATCAATCTGCTTGCCTCTGCCTCCTGAGTGCTGGGACTAAAGGCGTGCGCCACTACACCCAGCACCACGCCTGGTTCTTTAAAAATTTTTCTGAAAGAATTTAAAAGAAAACCATAGGGCAGCCAAGTGGTAAGTCTTTTTTTTTTTTTTAAATGTGTAAGAGTATTTTGCCTAAATGTGTATCTGTGTACCACATGTGTGTGCCTGTTGCCCATGCAGGTCAGGATATCGGACTCCTGTTACAGGTGGTTGTGAGCTACCTCGTGGGTGCTGGGAATGCAACCTGTGTCTTCTGGAAGAGCAGCAAGTGCTGTAAAACACTGAGCATCTCTTCAGTACCCAAGTTGTAAATCTTGGCAGCTGCCTCGAGGATGGAGAAGAGGAAGAGGGGCAGACTCACAGCAATCCGCCTGCCTCTGCCTCCTGAGTGCTGGGATTAAAGGCCTGCTATTCAAACTGGAAGGAGATTGTCATTCTCTTGAACAGAAGGAAATAGCTTTCACTTAGTAGGCCTCACTGGAGCCTGGATTAAGGCCCTGCCCCACATGCTGAGAAGCAATGCTATAAAGGAAAGCCTGAGCCACTGCTGCTATAGCCAAGTACCACCCACATAATTATATGCTTATACTATTTTGGTATTTTTCCCCCTAAGTTACCTGGAAATAAGGACAATCATCTTAAAAGAAGAGTGCTCATGCATCATTAGGGGTGCACATAATATTCGTGGGGAAACAAAGGCTAGAGAATGTCAATGTGAGCCCTATTTTACCAAGGACACCTATGTAACCGGTGAGATCAGCTTCTTCTCTTCATGCCAATGGTTTCTCACCCCTCCCCCACCACCAGGGGCCCCTTAGGTATTCCAGACTGGCCTGAACCTGTCACCTTTACCTTGGCTTCCTGAGTGCAGGGACTATAGGCATGCACTGTCATGCCAGACTCAAAAGTCTATTATTTTAAAAGAATCTGTCTTCTTTGTTTTTTCGAGACAGGGTTTCTCTGTATAGCCCTGGCTATCCTACACTAACTTTGTAGAGCAGGCTGGCCTCGAACTCACAGCGATCCACCTGCCTCTGCCTCCTGAGTGCTGGGATTAAAGACATGCGCCGCTTGGACCAAGACAGGGTCTTTACTATGCAACCCTGGCTGCCCTGGAACTCACTATGTAGACCAGGATCACTCAACGGAGATCGGTCTTTCTCCTCTACCACCACGTGCTGGGAGTAAGGGTGTGCGCTACCAAGCCTGGCTTAAAGAACCTGGTTTAAGGAAGCTATATTCACCCGTCTAACAAAGAGTTGAAGGCTGACAATATGATCAAACACATTGTACAAAATTCTCTAAGAACCAATAAAATTTTTACAAATGAGAGAGTTGGCTAGGCGGTGGTAGCACACGCCTTTAGTCCCATCATTCCAGGAAGCAGAGGCAGGTGGATCACTGAGTTTGAGGCCAGCCTGGTCTACAAAGTGAGTCTAGGAGAGCCAAGGCTACACAGAGAAACCCTATCTCAAAAAACTGTAAGAGTTAGAAAATAAGTGAAACTGTTTATAAATTAAATCCATTTTATGCGTTTGTCAACTTATTTGATCACTGAGTTTCCATTTTATCCTAACAGGAAGATTATGTCAGTTAGCAGATATGAAATGCTACTTAATGCTATTTGAAAGTAGTTCCTCAGTAAGATCTTTTTTTTTTTTTTTGAGACAGGGTCTCTCTGTGTTAGCCTTGGCTGTCCTGTACTCCCTTTGTAGACCAGGCTGGCCTCGAACTCACAATGATCCGCCTGCCTCTGCCTCCCGAGTGCTGGGATTAAAGGTGTGCGCCACCACTGCCCAGCGTTTTTTTTTTCGAGACAGGGTTTCTCTGTGTAGCCTTGGCTGTCCTGGCCTCACTTTGTAGACCTGGTTGGCCTTGAACTTACAGCAATCCGCCTGCCTCTGCTTCCCGAAGTAAGATCTTTTTAAGCCTCATTCCTCTGCCAGGAATGCTCTATCTCCTAGGATCTGGTGAGCACATAAAACCAGAAGTGAGAGAATTACTTGAAGTATATTCTGCAAACCCTTCTTCTCCCAGCTCCAGAACCATCCGCTGCTTCCATCTCTCCAAAAAGAAAGCCTGTTCCGACGTCATGGTCTGCTGAAGGATTCGAGTCACGCTGGGTGTCACATTCCTCTTCAAAGGGATCTTCAAAGGACTGGAAAAAACACTTGTGTGTGGTTTTACACTTCTCTCTTCATTGAAGAGAGGACACCAGTTCTGTGGAGCTCTTGCCTGCCGCCCTTGCTCTGGAGCCTTCTGCTTACTCACAGGACCATAGAGGATAGCATCTTCTTTCAACAGTGACTCTGGGGTCTGGACGGGGCCTCTGGACAAGACAGACTGTACCAAACGAGAGTACTTCGCTTGGTCTACTGTTTCGTAAGAGTTTTTTTTCTTCTGGCCACACGAATAAGAGGAAGTAGAGAAACTCTCAAGTGGGTTTGGATTTACAGGAAACCTGTTTAAACTTCTAAACAGCCTGCAGATGGTCAGAAGCGGCTTCATGTTTAGACGTCACCCCCTTACTCTTCTCTAGTCTGCAATATTTAAAAGCGCACTGTGTTATCTTTAAAAAAAAAAAAGGTGGGGTTAGGATTAGTACATTTTATATATTAAAACCATGAAAGTAAACACACACACACACACACACACACACACAAGAATAAACATCAAAAGTGCCTACTCTAACCTTTGGTGTATTGAGAAAAATTCTCAAAAATGACTCACCAAAATCATTTAACATTCGTTAAATGTCAATGTATTGGCAATTTGGGGCAAGACGCCCTGACCTATTGTGGAATAGGTCAGGAAACTTAGTACTTGGAAGTCTGAGGTTAGCTTGCCTATCTCTAAAAATAAAGACAACTACCCTCTCCCTCCTCCCCCCCCAAAGTAACCAACCCAAACTCAAGTCTTTTTTTTGTTTTGTTTTGTTTTTTCAAGACAGGGTTTCTCTGTGTAGCCTTGGCTGTCCTGGACTCAGTTTGTAGACCAGTCTTAACAGCTCAACACCCTACGTCTATATAGCAAAGTCTTTACAAAATATTTTGTATGGACATTACTCATTTATTCCTCACACCCTTTAAAAAGTGGGTCCCCCGTGGGACAGACTTGGGACAGGTGCTTCTGCAGGTAGGTCACTTGGTAACTCCAGAAAGTGACCTCTGCAGGCGTCTCCCATGGCGGGGGAGGGGGGGGGACAGGACAATTGTGGCCCCTCACGCGCGAGTTTGAACAGGAAAGAGACTATTTAAACAGCCGCTCAGCCTACTGCAGGGTTCTCTCTGTACCTGAGATGCCACCACGCTTTTACATCCAGGGTGCGAACAACCTCTCGGGATCCGTATTTTTATCGGTCCCGCGCTTTCCCCAAAGAGAGGCGGCCCCAGCATGCACTGCGGCGTCCACGCACCACCCGGAGAGAGATCCCTCTTCCGAAGCAGAAGCGTGGGCACCGTCAAGCCTCGCGTTTCCGTTCTCGCGAGATCTGGCTTACGTCACCGAGGGTCGCCATCTTGGACTCTGGCTGAGCAATAAATTCCCCGGGCCGCCGTGCGCGCTCTTTCTCGAGGCGTGCCTCGCCGGTCGCGGGTCCGGACCCTGCGTCCCCGTCCCGGCCCTACGGTGCTGGCTGTCCGCGTGGCGCGGAGCGAGGGTAGGCCCCGCGTTTCTTCTTTGCCCGGCTCCAAGATGGACGGCTGCGGGTACGGGGGAGGCCGTACTTGGGGGAGCACGTGGCGTGCCTCTGGCCTGCGCCCGGGGCTGCTGGGATGGTGGCGGAGTCCAGCGGCCTCCAGCCGCCGTCCGGCAGGGAGGCCGGCGGAGGCGGGGCCGCGGCCGCCCCCGAAAGGCGCCCCGGCGGCGGCCCAGCCTCTTCTTTCCTCGCACAGCCGGGCGGCCCCTGCTCGAGGCCCCTGCGCGTCGCCATGGCCGCGGTTCCCGAGTTGCTGGAGCAGCAGGAGGAGGAGGAGGACCGCAGCAAGGTGAGGTGCTGCCTGGGGCTGCACATCCCGCCGGCCTCCCTGGGCGGGCAGGGGGAGCATTGGCAACACCCGGAGCTCTCCTCCCCGTGCCGCCCCGGTTCCCGCCGCCCCTCCCTAGATGCTTTCCAGCTCCGTGCCCTTAAGTGCTCTGACCCAGGAGAGCCAGACAGGCGGGACCCAAGTTCTTTAGCTTTTTGGTGCGAAGCCGACAGACGCTCTGCCAGTCCATGAGGCTAATGTCGGGAGACCCTCAGGAGCGTGTTAATTAAAGGCTCCTAAAATTTTTTTTTTTTTCGAGACGAGGTTTCTCTGTGTAGCCTTGGCTGTCCTGGACTCACTTTGTAGACCAGGCTGGCCTCGAACTCACAGCGATCCGCCTGCCTCTGCCTCCCGAGTGCTGGGATTAAAGGCGTGCGCCACCACCGCTCGGTAAAAGGCTCCTAAAATTTAACTCGCCTCCTTGGTAGTTGGAAAGTGAATCGGAGGTTTGTTTGCAATTCTTAGCCCCATTTAAGAAAATTGCCTTTTTGTTTAGAATAGTGGGGAAATGCCACCGAGAATTTGTAGCATGTTTCTTGCAACTTAGAAGGGCTAAATGTGTCCCTGTGGGAGTTGTAATTCTTAGTAAGTAAACCCTGTGTGTTGATGTACGCCCCAGGCTGCAAATATCTTGAGGTCTAATGCAATAAATGTAGATTGCTATGTAGACAAAGATTTCACTTTTATTGGCCCTTTAAATTACAATTTCCATCGCACAAGTAGGTTGTCGGCCACAAATTTGTTTTCAGAATCATAGTTCTTTGACAAAATGAGTTTTTAAAAATCTAAAAAGGAAATTAGCTATTCTGTTAATAATAGCTGTATTAGTGGGTGTTTTTTTTCTTTTTTTGTCTCTGAATAGACAAAATTTCATCTAGTAAGAAAATACAGCTCTGATCACCAGTTGGATTGTTCCAACAAAGGTGCTGGATTGAAATAGAGCTTCTGTACTTGGTGTTTTATTTCTGTTACACGAGAAGAATTACTTTTCTCTCCCCTAGCATGTATAGTAGGTACTGGATGGGACTTGATGTCTGCTTTATTAACTAATAGATTTTTTAAAGGGAGTTCGCCATTATCCTGATCCAGCAAAACTGGAGATTAAAGGTTTAGTGAGTGCAAACTGGAGAAAATTACATAGCTTTTGCTTTCTTCTAACTAAAGTTAAATATTGAGATAATTACTGGTTTTAGCAGGTGGTTTCATTTTTGTTTCCTGATTTGTACTAGGCTGTGGCAGATCAGGTCAAGATGGCAGAAGTGATGTGAAGGAAATTTGGCAACTGTAAAAGGGAATTGGAGTCCAAGTTGGGCAAATTTGTCAACTAATGTATTTTGCAATTTTAATTGAATGCTCTTGATTATTTAGCTTTGAGTTTCCATAAAGATGGAATTCTTAAGTTGTTCTAGTGACAAATAGAATTAGAATTAATTTTTCAGATTTTGGTGTTGGTGGGAATGAAACTCTAGGAGTAGAGTAGAGGGTAGAGTCTGGACGTTTGAATTCTCTAAAAACCTTTTACCTCAAGATGGTTTCTCCTTATGCTGAATTTAGAGGTAGAATTGCATGGCACATATTTTCTTTTACATAGAAAGCCCATGCTCTTTCAGCCCTTAAGTCTGGTGGGGTAAAGTGTCTGTGTGTGTGGAAGGTAGGGTCTCCCTGAATAGACTAGATTGAGGTGTATATCAAATTTATTGTGTCTTTGTGAGGTCTTTTGAGATTAGTCTGATTAGTCTAATTTAGGGTACATTAAATGCACAACAGTATTGTTATGTGTTGGAGTGTTCTGATTGTTCCTGGATATGTCTTATTTTTGAAAAGCTTGATTTTTTTTTTTTTTTTTAAATCCGAGCATTTGGAAGACAGGCAGGTGGATCTGGGGAAACAAGCTTGGTAGTGTGTCCCCAGGACAGTCGATCAGACTCTGTCTCAAAAAAGGGGGAAAAAAACTCTGAAATGGGGTTTTTCTGAAAGACAAGCCTATCTTTGCGCTTGCAAGGGCTAAATGAAGACCCTTTCTCTTCTATAGCCATTTTAAACTAGGGATTCTCCTTGTTAAGAGGGCTGGGAATGTAGCCGAGGTAGCATGTTTGTCTACCATGAGCGAGGTCCTGAATCCAGTCCTCTGTTTGACTTGAACTCTGTGACTAGAGGGTCCCATGGGCTTAATGAGGGTTATCTGTTTAGACCCAGGAAAAAACTTTTTATAATTTAACTGCTGTTCCCTATAGATACTTGCACAAGCTGATAGTACAGCCTTGAACTCTTTGATCAGTACTGTTAGCAAGTCTTAATTTTATCAATTTTGTTTTTTATGTAGAGTGAAGTTTTGCACTGTAGTCATAACTGCGGAAGTGGCTTCTCAAAGCTGCCCACGCCTTAGTTCTGGATCAGTGACTTGCACACGGTGTCTTGGTGTCCCCTTTGTGAATACTTTAGCAGGTTATGATGTATTTGTGGGTTCCTCCCCCCCTGTGGAAAGCAGCTTGCCATTTTTAGATTTTTTAGAGGATTTTCTGTTCTTGTTGATGAGACTTCGTAAGTGCCTGACAAAGTCAGGCTTTTTGTCCAACTTGGGCACTGGTGAAATTGTGTTTTGGGAACCTGTCCTTCCCATAGTAGACACTAACAGTTCCACTTGAGATGACAGGCACCCCCTCTCTGTAAACACTGTCAGATGTCCTTTGGCACTGAACATGTTGACTGGTAGTTGAGAATCATAAGGTTAAACCAGCTTTCTAAAACAGTGTGATGGGTGGGGTAAAGTTTGCCAATTTGTTGTAAGGTTTATGATTAATAAGTTGTGAAAGGAAACAACATGACGTTGTTGAGCACTGGATTGTTGAGTACAGATAGTATGAGGAACTTTATCAAAGGCACTAAAGGGTGAGTTTCAGGTTCTGTGCATTTAATTTAGCGATTGGAAGTGATGTACTAGGCGTGGACTTGAGGAGCCTCGAGTGCTTTTGCTATAGCGTTCACAAAGCATTGTGGGCCAGAATTGGAACACACCTGGAAATGAACTGGGTTTAAAGTCACCAAGTTGTTTAGTGTGGCTGCCCTGCGACCCTAGCCGCCGCCTCCTCCTCAGGAAGCTGAAGCTGAAGGATCAGCATGTATGTGTATGGGTCAGCATGGGCGGGCTGCCCAGCAGAACAGTAACACGCACATAAACACTTTTTAAAAATTAATGCTGTTTCAACATTATGTTGTGTTACCAGCCTATTGCTTGAGCAGTTGAGCAAGAACAATTTTGTGGGTAGAAACTGGAATGTCTCCAAGTATCAATTCAAAGATTCAGTGTTACAGTTTTGATTGTCTCAGTTTTTTTGAGAAGACTGTTTCATTCTTTGGAATCAACTACTACAGGGCATTTTGTGGTAAGCTTAACTAATATCCAAGTTGAAATTTTTGTGAATATCTAACTTTCCACAGGTGACTGCCCTGCCAGCACATTGCCCTTTTAAAAATTTAAGTTTGGGGCTGGGCATGGTGGCGCACTCCTTTAATCCCAGCACTTGGGAGGCAGAGGCAGGCAGATCTCTGTGGGTTTGAGGCCAGTGACAAAGCGAGTCCAGGACAGCAGAAGCTAACACAGAGAGGCCCTGTCTCCAAAAAAAATTTTTTTAGGTTTGTATGGACACGTGTAGAAGTTGGAGGACACTTGAGGGAGTTTGTTCTTTCCCTTGTGTGTCCTGGGGAATCTATCTCAGGTGGTCAGGCTTGGTGACAAATGCCTTCTTGGTGTCACCAGCAGCTATTTTCTGTTAAGCCATTGAGGATCCCTAATCTTTTGCAGTTATTTGAAAGTAGTCCAGATAGCTAAGGCTTTTTGACACGAATTACTTAAGGCAGCAATTCAGCATATTCTGACTAGTATCCGGGCTTGCGGCCTTGTGAAATGATGATTCTGTTTATCCATTCGCTGAGTACGCTGCACTGACCTTCTTCCCGGCCTCAGTTCCTGTTCTGGGAACTTGGGGCTGAGTAGCCTCAATCCGCTGCTGTCTGCAGTGTTCTATTGCAGATGGCGTGTGTGTTGGTAGACTACTGCTGGTAAGAATGGCCAGTGTCAGCAGGGATGGGGCCTTCTGGATTCCATCTCACTGAGATGAGTGGTGCAAATCTGATCACTTCCTGCAGCCCTTCCAGTTCTTGTTCATACGTTACCCTTAGAATGAACAGAATAACTGAAGGGAGGGCTCTCATTAGCATGTGCTGGGTTAGATTTCTACATTAAGAATTTAAATAGGAATGGCTATTTTTTCTTTGTAGTGATCAAATAAAAATAGAAAAAATAGGGACTTGATATTGTATATGCACATACACACCCCTACCCCAGTTTCTTTGTGTGGCCCTTGGTGTTCTAGAACTTATCTTTGTGTGTTTTGTTTTTGTGTTCTGAGACAATTTCTCTGTAACAGCTCTGGCTGTCCTGGAGCTTGCTTTGTAGACTAGGCTGGCCTCAAACTCGCAGAGATCCACTGCTGTTTGCTGAGATTAAAGGAATGTGCTGTCACTGCCCAGCTCTGTAAATGTTTATATGGCAGAAGCAGAACTTGGAATTGCTGTGACAACCAAACCAGTTACCGTATCTCAATTTTGTTTCTCCTGTGTTCAAGGTATTGAAATCATGCCTTGGTGCTGGCTGGCCTCATCTCTGGTTTTCTGCCATAGCCTTCTAAGTGCTGAGATTATGCAGGGTGTGCATGCGCGAGCGTGCGCCGTGCAAGTTTCCAAAGGAGGGAAGGCAGTGAACATTCCCGCCTAGCCATGATGCCTATGAACTACAGCTATGACCCGCATGGCTCTAAAGCCCTAGGAGTGCAGTATATTTATATGGCTTGCATATCTCATTAACAGCTTCTTAGTTTTAAATTTAGGATCCCATCAAGAGAAAAACAGTGGCTGTTATTAGAAACCTAGCAACCTACCCAGGGGTATTGAAGTCATGAATCTTAGAGGGAAACTTAGGACTGATACTTTCCCTAACTACGTTCTAAATGTTTGTCCTTGTAACCACAGGAATGTAGCTCTCATCCCTCATTAAAGAAACTTCTTGCAATAGGCCACTTTCTAGAAAAATCATAACCAATCAAAATGCAGTTACAGAGGCCAGGCCCAACTGCTGCATCTACAGTACAGCTCGTGCACTTAATTGAGGCTCAGGGATCATTGCAAAAAGGGACAGCAAGATTGTAAGAGAACAGGGAGTATCTAAGTGAGATGTATCTGGGTGTGTGCTGGGAGTGTGAAAAACTACATCTATGAAGCCTCACGAACGTGTCTGTCTAAACATGTTCGGACAGCAGTGGATAGACATGTTAACAGAACAAGGTAAATCCAGGAGGTCCCAGCCATGCACAAAAGACCTGCAGAGGGCTGGGCATGGCGGCACACTACTAGCATTATTTTACATGCGTTGGTGTTTTACCTGCAAGTAATGTGTGGGTGTCAGATGTTGGAGTTAACAACAGTTGTGAGCTGCCATGTGGGTGCTTGAAATTGAGCCTAGGTCCTCTGGAAGAACAGTCAGTGCTCTTAACCCTGAGCCACATTGGTATCTTACTACCCAATGGTCAGCCCTGACTGAGCAAGCTGTGCTTCGTGTTTAGGGATGTGTGTGTAACAACAGTGAAAAAGGAAGCCGTGGATTTGAAGAATGAGGAGGAGGGGGTGTAACAGTGCTTGGAGGAAGGAAGGGGAGAGCGGTATACTTGGGTTAGAATTTTAAGATTCTTGGGAGGAACTAGGTGACAGTAAGGCTGCCACCCCTTTTATCCTTAGGCCTGGTTTATTTAGCAATTGCTATGCCTTTGGACTACTGGGTATTGGATTTGCTAAGTATGGGCAGGAATGCTGAATTTTTAATCCTCTTTGGTGGCTCCAGAATAAGGATACAAGCTCTAAGCACTGCACAACCTTTTACCACTGAGTGGGATAGAAGTGGTAGGGGCTATATATACCCCTCTGTGGTTGTCAGTGAGAGAAGATAAAGCCAGATGATAGTTAGAAACGGGAGGACTCCTGTTGTCACTTTGCCTGCAGTACTTAAGATAAACCCTGTTTATTTCATCACTTGCCCACTTAGGTCCTCTTACCATAATTCCAAAAGTAATTACACAGCGGTTCTTAACCTGTGGGGTCACATAAACTACTTATATTATAATTCATAATGGTTGCAGAGTTAGTTATTAAGTAGCAATGAAATGGTTTTATGGTTGGCAACACTACAGTATGAGGAACTGTCCTAAGAACTTATCTGACCATAACAGACATGAAAGATGGAGTGTGGCCAGTTTACCTTTGTAGTTCGTATTGATAGCTCTTGACTGTCTATTTAAGAGTTAACTTACAGAAGCAAGGCTGCTTACCAGAAATGTCAGAACTAAGCAAAGTTGTGAATAAAGAAACCCTGGGCTGCTGGGTGTGGTGGCGCACTCCTTTAATCCCAGCGCTTGGGAGACAGAGACAGGTGGATAGCTGTGAATTTGAGGCAAGCCTGGTCTACAAAGAGTCCAGGACAGCCGAGGCTACACAGAGAAACCCTATCTCGGCGGGGGTGGTGGCACTCTCCTTTAATCCGAGCACACAGGAGGCAGTTTTCTGTGAGTTCCAGACCAGTTTATGAAGCAAGTCCAGGATAGTCAGGGCTACACAGAGAAACCCTGTCGAAAAAACCAAGAAAAAGAAACCACTTGGCCTTAGGTTTCCAAATGTAGCCAGCCTCCTTACATATCTACTCTGGTTATAGAAGAAAACAAATGTTTTCTAAGTCAGCTTCTGGTTCTGTACTGGATTGTATGCACGGCTATGCTGGTGTACATGCTGCGTAGCCACAGGCTGGGTCTGAGGGAATCTCACATGGGCATGTGAGAAACTGAACAAATACTAAAATGTGGCCAGGGAAACAAGGGTTGTTTATGCTAAGATGTCAGGATCTCTTGACTGGGTATGTATCGTAGCATTTATTAATATAAGGTTTTCTGGGGGAAGGAGGATTTGGTTTTTGAAGACAGGTTTTCACTATAGTTTTAGCTGTCCATAGACCAGGCTGGTCTCCAACTCACAGAAATCCTCGAGGCCGGGATTGAAGCATGCACTGCCATGTCCCACTAGTATAGCTCTTTGAGATATTTGGATGATCTGGCCTGTGGCCATGGGTCACCTTACTGAAGAGTGCTTGCTGGCTCTCCCAGTGGGAAATGCTTTCTAAAGTGAACATGTCACTAATACTGAAATGTCTTTCAGCTGCGATCTGTATCTGTGGACCTGAATGTTGACCCCTCACTTCAGATCGACATACCCGATGCACTCAGTGAGAGAGATAAGGTCAAATTTACAGTGCACACCAAGGTGAGTGACGGTAAGAACTACAAGCGCTAGGTTGCATTTCAGAGGGGTCTGGAGCAATTGATCACTTGAGCTGAGATGGTACAGTTGTTAGGGCCGTGGGACAAACTGCTGGGAACTTGAGCTTCTGTCTTGCCTGTCAAGGGGTTAATTCCCTTCCGCTGAGGTGGAGCCCTTAACAGGCAAATGTGCACTCACAACCACTTCCACAGCTTGAGCCTCTTGGTTTCATCTGCATGTGAGGTAAATCACTGGTGTGAAAGGAAGCCAAGGACAGTTTCCAGAATTACATAGTGAAGACCTCAGGAAACATTGTACTTGCTGTTGTCTGTTTTTATGACTTGGGGAAGGTTCAGTCTGAAAGGTGTCTTTTACTAGTATTGTATTTGCTGTTTAATGAGAAGCAAGCTTCAAAAGGTCTTGTGACCTGTCTCGAAAAACAAAACAAACAAGGTCTTGTGAAATGTCCACTAGAAAAGAGAATATCTAAGCGGTGTAGGCGAGTGGCTGGATCATCCTGCTGTGCTCTTTATTAGGTCTTACTGTGTTGTTGATAGTGTGAGGCTCTCATCAGTGGGGCCTAGGAAATCTAAATCCATTTTTTTATCTCTTTACAGACCACACTGCCCTCATTTCAGAGTCCAGAGTTTTCTGTTACAAGGCAACATGAAGACTTTGTGTGGCTACATGACACTCTTACTGAAACAACAGACTATGCTGGGCTTATTGTAAGTTTATCTCAGGGAAAAAAAGTCAGAGTCAGATCCCTGGAGCTGGAGTTCACATGGGTGCTGTGAACTGGACTTTACCACTGAGCCATCTCTGCACACGCACCCTGGCACAAGTAGCACCGATAGACTAGAGTTCCTCAGTGGCACACAGTGAAGGAGACAGTTGGCAGAGCTCTCGATCCTGTCTGCTCCTGGGTGCTGTACACCACAGCTGTCTATAGTTCCTTTCTAGTTTTGGTGGTTTTGGTTTTTCAAGACAGGGTTTCTTTGTGTGGCTTTGACTGTTCTGGACTCTTTGTAGACCAGGCTGGCCTCAAACTCAGAGAGATCCACCTGCCTCTGTCTCCCAAGTGCTGAGATTAAAGACGTGCCACCACTGCTTGGCTACTTGTCTGTAGTTTCTTACATTGAATTAGATGGATGCCTAAAGTTTGCTCAGGAATGTTGTTAATTTAAAAAGAATTATTTATTTATGGTATGGGAGGGTCAAACTCAGAGCCTCAAGCCACAGTAGTTGGCCTCTGTAGTAGATCACATCAGCTTTGAACTTAGATCTGCCTGCCTCTGCCTCCCAAGTGCTGCGATCAAAGCATGGCCACCACACCTGACCTGGGATAATTCCTCTTTAAAAGGTCTGAGAGAGTGAGGTGTGGGCGAGAGGGGAGCTGACATTTATCTCCGTTTGTGGTGGCCACCTGTATTGGCAGAAGTGATGTGATGGCAGCTACCACATGGCCACCAGGATAAGGTCCTCACAGGTGCTGTGCTTCTGCTTCAGATCCCTCCTGCCCCTACAAAGCCAGACTTCGATGGCCCCCGAGAGAAGATGCAGAAACTGGGAGAAGGGGAAGGATCTATGACAAAAGAAGAATTTGCCAAGATGAAGCAAGAACTGGAAGCGTAAGTGAATTTTCTTGAGCTCTGTCTTGTGAGATGTATATAGGGACTGAATGGAAAGACCTGATACTAAAAATATAACTATTTGTTGTCTAGTGCCGGTTTCTAAAGCTGCATTTTGTAGAGTTTGATCTTGTAGAAGATTATTAATATTTACAGTTATTCATGTAGTTATTACTGCAGTTATATTTAACTTGCATTATTGAGGATAATTTTGGAGACAAGGTTACACAGCATCACTTGGTATATGTGAGGGTTTGCTCAGAATAGTAAGAATCTCGAGGGTCAAACAACTACAAAGTACCATACCATACCACAACGTAATGTGTTCTGGAACTTTGTTGTTGGATTATAGCAAATGCTGTTTGGTAAGTGTGAATGACCACATAGATGGCTTTAAGGAGGAGGCCAGGTTCACAGATTACAGCATCTCTTTCCCCCCACAAATTCCTCCTTATGACACATCATTAAAAGCATTCTGAGACAAGGCGTATGAATAATTTTAAAACCACATATTTCCATACTGTACACCTTTTGTTTATAGATGTGTGTGTCAGAGCAAGAGTGAGTGCCCTTTGGATTTCTTTATCTTGGCTCAGAAGTACTCTTCCCCTTCCATCAGTCCCTTGTGATTTATGACATTTAAAGAAAGGAGTATTTTGCCTTTGCAGATCACAGCAATAATTATATGTTGGTTTGGGGTCTTTCCCTTGATGCAGCAAATTCAGTTATAGTTGTACTTTTTTCTTCATTGGTTCATTCATTCTACAAATTCCAAAATGTAGGCTGCCTTACTTAACTAGACACCGAGTGGGATTAGAGTGTTTAGGTCTCGTCTAGTTGTGTTGTATCAGTGACCATGCGCAAAAGAGTAGAGTTAAATAAGGAGTGCTCTGTGTTGGGCAGGACTTGAGCAATGCCAACTGAAGTCTCTGCGTGTGTCTTTTCAGTGAGTATCTCGCTGTATTTAAGAAGACTGTGTCCTCACATGAAGTCTTTCTTCAGCGGCTTTCTTCTCACCCTGTTCTCAGTAAAGACCGCAACTTCCATGTTTTCCTGGAATATGATCAGGATGTAAGGCAATTTTTACATTTCCATAATTGAAGTACTTTCTAAAATATGAGCTTATTGAGTTTGAATTTATCATCATAGAAAACAAGTGGAGAAACAATACTTTCTCTTCCTCTTCGGATCCATTACAGAGCTCATTTTTAAAAACCACTGAAAGATAAAAATGGCCTCCTCCCCCTTAAACTAATTTTCTGCTGTTTAGTATTGTTGGAAGGAATTGAAATATATGTGCCTTTATGTCAGTTACCTTTTTTAAAAAAACATGCTTCTTCATACGTAAAGTGAGCCCTGACTTCACACACCTTTAGTCAGGCAGATTCCTGTGAGTTGGAGGCCAATCAGGGACAGGGAATGTTGCATGGTGAGACACTGTCTCGGAATATCTTTAAATTCTTGAAATCTGAAATGAGTAGAACTGAGCAGTGGTTCTACCAAGAGCTGAGCAAGCTCTGAGACTTGGTGCCTCCGTGGTTCGGAATGTTAGGTTGGCCTTTTGGACTACGGTGTTACTTACGTTTGAGACATAGTGGTTTAAGGCAGGCTTACAGTGCTCTGCATGTGTTATGATAGTAAGTGTGATTACTAACAGATGCCATATCATAAACGGTTCTTTTGGAATTTCCTTCCTTTAGCTAAGCGTTAGGCGGAAAAATACCAAAGAGATGTTTGGTGGCTTTTTCAAAAGTGTGGTGAAGAGTGCTGATGAAGTCCTATTTTCTGGAGTTAAGGTAAGGGGCAAAGATGCTTGGCCTGTTAGAAATTTTCTTTTCTTAGTTTTTTCAGACAGGGTTCCTCTGTAGCAGCTCTAGCTGTCCTGGAATTCACTCTGTAGACCAGGATGGCCTCAAACTCACAGAGATCCGCCTGCTTCTGCCTCCTGTGAGCTGAGCTTAAAGGCGTGCACCACCACTGCCCAGTGAAAGCTCTTGATTTCATAGGAATGGGTGGGAATGTTTCTAAAACAGTTGATACAATTTTAGGAAATCGTTGGCTCCCCGCTCCCCACCCCCCAAAAGGAACAACAACAAACAGGGTTTCTCTGTGTAGCTTTGGCTGTGCTTGAACTCATTTTGGAGACCAGAGTTTCCCTGAACTCAGATCCACCTGCCTCCTGGGCTCAAAGGTGTGCACTGCCATGCCCAGCAATTTAACTTTAATTTACTTCCTCAGAATATTCTTTCTCTTAGCTTTTTTGTCCTTAACAATTGAGTAGGTTACTCAATTGTAAAAAGAAAATAAGCATGGTGTCATGGGGTGTGACCTAGTGAAGGCTGTGAACCTAGTGCTGGGGTGAAGGCTGGCTGTGACTGAAGACAAGGATTGGGGGTGTAGCTCTCCTGTGTCTGGAAGCCAGTGTTCACTTATCAGAACCACAGGAAGTGTGGATTGCCCATTATAAGTCGTGGTGGAAAACATAAAGCTTGGCTGACACACATAAGAACTACTTTTCTTTTTTGAGGACTCACTGTGCAGCCTTGCCTGGCTTGGATCCACCTGCCTTAAGATGTGTTTGGCTTTTTGTTGAGGAATGGCCAGAGATAATGACATTCTTCACACGGTGTCTTTATGTTTTTTGTAAATAATTATTTGGGCAGTTATTATCTGATACTAGCTTTGCCTCTCGGGCTTGATGGGGGAACCCAGAACACAGGTAGTAAATGAAAAGGAAAGGTTAGAAATGGTGTTTCTTAGGAAATACTGTATGGGTTTTATGTATATTCCATGTGGGTCTGTTGCCATTGCTGGAATGGCCAAATTATAAAAAGAAAACCAAAACCAATACAAGTGGTATCAGGGCTAGGTGGCGGTGTCCACCCGACAGCTGCTGTGCTAGGATTACAGGCGTGTGGAGGCTGTCAATCAGTAGTTCCTGGCTAGTCACAGAGTGCTCTTCAAAACGATTCTGTGCAAATGGAGCTGTAGCTTGTTGTACCTGGTTGGTTTTGCCAGCCTTGGGAATTACAAATCTGTAAGTATCATGATAACCTAGTATGTCCAGGTTAAGTTCGGGATATTTATTAATAACCACTTTGCTTGGTGTGGACTTGGGCTCTTATTGTGTAGCCCATGCATGCTAGACTCAGTTTGGTCGTAGCCTCATAAATGAATGTGACATTTTTGCTTAAGTTTCCTTTTCCTCCTTTTTAGGAGGTGGATGACTTCTTTGAGCAAGAAAAGAACTTCCTTATTAACTATTACAATAGGATCAAGGATTCCTGTGCTAAAGCTGACAAGATGACCAGATCTCACAAAAGTAAATACCTTTACCTACTTGGCTACCTACAGCTGTGCTGTGTGCTTGTTCTGCTCAGATAACGAGGTCTGTGCCTGTTTCCTCCAGGTGTTGCTGATGACTACATCCACACTGCAGCCTGCTTGCATAGCCTGGCCTTAGAAGAACCCACAGTCATCAAAAAGTAAGTTTTGGGTGGCTGGGGTGTTTAAGCCAAGGGTTTTCCTCAGTTAGGCAAGGCCCTTAGTTCAGCTTGTAGATCTCTCCCCTTCCCTGATCTTCTCACTGGGTACTATAGTGAGAGCCCTGGTGCCGTGTGCTGATACAGTTACATTACATCAGACATTCCAGCTGGTGATCCTTGGTTACAGTGAGATTGATACACATCCTCATCTCTTTGTTTGGTTTGGTTTCTCTGTATCCCAGGCTGGCTTCAAACTTTGATCTGAGTGCTGGGGGTTAAAGGTGTGTGTCACCATCACAAACCTTAATTCTTGGCTATGGTGGTCTTAAGAGCACTGATAAGTTTATATATCATAGAGAGCTAAGATCTTAAACTATATACTTTCAGGTACCTGTTGAAGGTTGCAGAGCTATTTGAAAAACTTAGGGTAAGAAGTTTTGTGTTGATATTGGTAATATTTAGTTAACATTCTGCCTGGATGGTGACTGACCTTTACTTATTTAAAATAGAAAGTGGAAGGTCGAGTCTCATCAGATGAAGACTTAAAACTGACAGAGCTCCTCCGGTACTACATGCTCAACATAGAGGCTGCAAAGGTAAGGTGGAAGTTCTTTAGTGCTTTAACAGTACTAGTTTATTTTGCCATAACCAGACATTTAATGCTTAAGATAGTCTCTTTGGACTGCACAGGAATGTTGCTTTATATTGGGGTAGACTTGTTTGGAATGTTTGTGTGTGCATGCACATGCATGTGAAGTCCAGTCCCAAAAAACCAAATCTTAATACTAGAGAAAAGTCTTTACTCTGTGGGTGCTTTCTAGATGGGGGGCGGGGGGAGAGGGGGCTAGACATTTATTTTTCCTTCAGAGCCATACATTTTAATTTAATTTTATTTAAAAAATGTATTTAATTATTATGTACACAGTGCTCTGCTTGCATGTACTCCTGCAAGCCAGAAGAGGGCACCATATCACATTACAGGTGGTTGTGAGGCGCCATGTGGTTGCTGGGAATTGAACTCAGGACCTTTGGAAGAGCAGGCGCTCTTTTCCACTGAGCCACCTCTCCAGCCCTGAGCCATACATTTTAACCCCTAGTAAAGCAGGCCCTCTCACACTGGCCTGAAACTCAGAAATTATAGGGTTTATGTATTTGAGATGCAAATTTTTCAAGTCAGATAGTCCTTGGTGCTGATTTCCAAAAGTTCTAGATGGAAGCCTTTTCTGGGTCTTCTATATAAGGATTATTAAAATAATCTTCAGAAGTGTTTGGTCAATGGTGGCACACACCTTTAATCCCAGCACTTGGCAGGCAGTTGCTGTGAGTTCGAGGTCAGTCTAGTTTATAAAGCGAATCTAGGACAACCAGGGCTATTACACAGAAACCCTGTTTCGAAAAACCAAAGAGAAGAGAAATCATAGCGTGTGCGAGGCAAGTACTATATCATCCTCAGTCTCTTAAGAAATTTTATTATGCTGGAAAACGAGCTAGAGAGGTGGCTCAGCAGTTTGATTTCCTGCGCCCTTGTCATGTGGCTTAGAATGAGACATTCTATGTGTTTTCTCTGGATGGCTTGGAACTCAGAGATCTGCCCGCCTTTACCTCTGGTGTACCTGCATTAAAGGCGTGCACTACCACCGCCTGGCCCAAAAATAAACATTAATACTAGATAGAGAAAAGTATTACACTGTGGATGCTTTCTAGACTTTGGGTGGGACAGCAGGGCTAGACATTTCCAGTGTGTGATACTTTATTTTGCTCTCTGGAAATTTTTATGTCATGATTGTTAACTTTGTCCCAGGATCTCCTATACAGACGCACAAAAGCCCTAATTGACTATGAAAATTCAAACAAAGCTTTGGACAAGGCCCGGTTAAAAAGCAAAGATGTCAAGTTGGCTGAGACTCACCAGCAGGAATGCTGCCAGAAGTTTGAACAGCTTTCTGAATCTGCCAAAGAAGGTTGAGCATTTCTTCTATAAATTTTTATTTGGGAACAAATACTAGAAACTATGTAGACATAAATCCCTCCCCATATGGCTGAGGTCCAGCCTTCCTAGGGTGTCTGGGGCTATGGGCTAGACCCAGCAACACAAGAAGGTGAATTGTAACACTGAAGAAACTGTTTCTGTTAGGCTGGAGAGTTGGCTCACAGCCATCTGTAATTTGAGTTTTAGAAACCCTCTCTTGATCTCAGTTGGTTACTAGGCTCAAATGTGAACACACATATACAAAAGGATACTGAGGTTATGGGAAATTCAGAGTGTGTTCGTTATTATAGGAGTGTATTATAGAGTAATCTTCATGAACTGATGAAATGCAACATGGCGGGGTGAGAGTTTGTGCCTCAGCACCAGAGACAACAGTAGTGGATTATCTGAAGGATAACATGTTTCCCAGATGAGATCCTGGTCCCAGTGTATGTGTTAGCTAGGAGCTTACCCCCAATGTCAGAAAGGCTGGAAAATAAGGTGTGGCTTTTTCCTGGGAGGGTTTCGTTTATCCTGCCCCGGTGGGCATTAAAAGCAATAAAAGCAAAGCCAGCACAAATACTAGAGTGTATCTCCTCAAATACATAAATGTAATTAAAATAGTGCAGTGGATTTGTTTCCTATCCCACAGGGTTCCATAAGGAAGTTAAGTATAGTCATCCATGTCCCGCCAGCTACATATAGGAAGTGGTGGAGGGGAGGGTCACCCCAACTTTGGGCAGTTTTGGGCTACCAGTTCTCTAACCAAGATGTACTTGGTGATTCAGTAGTATGGCGCACATACAGGCAATGCATGTGCCGTGTGTTTTCATGTATCTTGACTGGCAGTGTAAGATGGGGCTGGGGGTCATTTGTGATGTGGCATCTGGGTGTTGTAATGAGTGGGAAAGTTGAACTTTTCTTTATTCCCATAGAACTGGTAAACTTCAAACGGAAGAGAGTGGCAGCGTTTAGAAAGAACCTAATTGAAATGTCTGAACTGGAAATAAAGCATGCCAGGGTGAGTTCTTTTTTTAACCATACTGTATTTTAGGCTCTCACTTACTTAGCAGGTAAAATTGTCCCACTATTGTGGTAGACTTGAAATTTTTTGAGTATTCTTTGGTCTCCCTTGTGGACCTGACTTTTGTTAGTAAGCTCTTCAGAACTGAGTGTGGCAGTGTAAACCTTAACAGTCCCAGAACTAAAGGTTGTGATAGAAGAGAAATACAAGTTTAAAGAGGACAGCTTGAACTACATAGTGAGACACTGCCGTGCAATCACATACCCAAACAGGACACTTTAGTGTCTTGATACTGTTTTTGTTTTTTTGATACATCTCAATTATAGCTCTGGCTGTCTTGGAACTTGCTTGGAACTCAAAGAGAGCCACTTGCTTCTGTCTCTTAAGTGTTGGGATTAAAAGTAAAAACTAAAAATTAATTCATTGTCCTGTGGTGTGTGCTTAGTGGTAACTCAGCAAAGAAACAGGACCCAGGTGCTTGCTCCTAAGTTCTTGAACTCAGGGTTAAGACTTTTGGTACCTGTACTTAAGTCCCAGTCTGGTTTTTGGGAGGGGCGCTCAGTGCAGGGCATAGGTTTGGTCTCTAACAGCAACAATCCATGGAAGAGTCTCCTTGCAGCTCTCAGAATATTGTCGAGTTAGTCTGTGGCAAGCCTCTCTCGGTCACCAGCGTTACAGTTTGTGATTCGAGTGTGGCGGGAGTGGCCACTGGCTTCTTGCCTGGAGCCCTCTGGGAAGTGCAGGCAATGGGTGGTGTTGGGAGTTCATAGAGGAAAGTGTCAGCCTAGTTTGGTTACTTCAGGTTCAGAGTTTGTAAGAAAAGCTGTGTCTGGGTTTGTTTCATTCATTTATCCCCCTTCTTTTTCCTAGAATAATGTCTCCCTCTTGCAGAGCTGCATTGATTTATTCAAGAACAACTGAACTGTCTTTACTCTGAAGGACACCAGTGTGAAAGCCAGCATCACTTGCACTTCAATCATTACTGCAAATGACATAGCTTTGACTAGTTTAAAATCATGTGAATAAATATTTTGATTTCTAAAAATCTTAACACTTAACCATGTTGGTTTAAAAATATTTTCACTGCATGTTACTTGGACATAACCAATCCTTTTCTTATGCATTTAATACCTCAAAGTAGGTAGACTGAATAATGGATTCTCCTATAGATGGTCAGGGGTCACTAGTAAATGGTATGGAGATGTGTGCCTTCTGGAAATAGCCTGGCCTACATCTGTCTCAACATTTCCTGTGCTTCTGCCCCTACAGATGTGTGCCAATTCCAGCCAATGGTGACTGCTTGTGGGCAAGTAGTAGACACCCTTTGCAGCTCCATTTTTGTATCTGGGATAAAAATACTTGAGGAAAAGGAGAATCTAGGGTTCTGATACTCCATGATGGTGGGGCATGTGTGTATGCTTTGGATGTTTTTATAAAGTATATAATAAAATAATTCATGCTACCCTATCGAGTGTTTTTGCTGAAAACTAGAGTGGGTCTCAAGAATTCTGTTGAGGCATTCCAGAGGTGAAAAGGTTTTATTGTCTGCCCAGTCTTTACCACCTGTCTTACCTAGGGCCTGAGCCCAGGACTTCGGCAAGCCTTACTTTGAGCTCCCAGTATTTTTTGAAACAGGGTTTGCTCTTGTATTTAGGATTCTACTGCCTCAGCTCCCCGGCCTCTGGAGTTCTGTGGGTGTGATGTGCCAGCACTCCTGCCTAGTTTTGAGGTCTGTTCAGCTTGGCTGTTGGCCAAGTTTCTAGTAATTTAAACTGGTATTTAAATATTAAATACCATGTTTGTTTGTGGCCTGGGTGGGGTGTACTTTCATACCTAAATCGGTTTGATTCCATAGCACAGTTGATGGGAGTCTGGAGTTAAGCAAAGACTTCACAACAAAATCTGGCTCCTGTCTTTATCGCCTTCCCTGTCATTCCTATACTGTTTCTGTGTTTGGTGACAGTGGGTGCCCAGACCACAACTACATGAGTGGCTATGATCATGCCTGTATTTCCTCCCACCGTATTGTTAGTTGCATGTTAAGATTTATGTCTCAGCTGGGCGTTGCCTTTAATCCCAGCACTCTGAAGGCAGAGGCAGGCGGATCAGTGTGAGTCCAGGACAGCCAAGGCTACAGAGTCCCTGTCTTGAAAACAAACAAAAAGTTCTGTCTCGTGCCTGGTATGCGGCCACCTCTAACTAAGCCAGCTGTCAGCTGAAGCCCTGTGGTCTGATGATGCACGTACAGACTTAGTCTACCGCACAGTTGTAGGGTACTCATTCAGTGCCCCTTGGTTGGTCCTGGCAGGCACAGATGGAGTAGACCCGAAGACATGTATACTACTCAGGCTGCATTGGATGGCTTCTCACAGTGCTTGGGAACTAGCTGAACTGTCAGGAGAGGCCACTACTAATATCCTGAAGTAAGCCAAGAGTACAGCTGGGCTTAGGCCACCCTCACAGGCCGGCTTCTGAGGAAGGTAGTCCACTCTGCCTCCTAAGTGCTGGGATTCTAGACAATGCTGAGACCCCAAAGTGATGTGGAAGCAGGCAAGTTAAGTTGTATTTGTACATTCTCCCTCACTGCAAGCAAAAGAAGACTAATTACAAACCCCTAAAGTCTAGGTTAGAACTAGGTTGAGCTGAGGTGTTAAGAATGCACCCACACCAGGCAGCTTGCAAACTGTCCGGGTTCTGCATCAACTGGTCTTCACAACACAGCAATTAAAAATGGTCTTGCCTTGTTTGGCCCAGTGAGCATGAGCTCTGGGTTACTTTGCCTGTCATTCCTGTTGGAGGTTGATCAGAGATAACAGGCCCACCTGGGTCTTTTGTGAGGGGGAGTATACATTGGAAGGTGTTTTCAGCAGAGGAAAAATCAAGCATGTTGTATTTAACTTTCTGCCTGTAGGCAGCAGGCAAAGTGTTCAGCCACTGGTTCAGAGCTAGGTGGGCTTGGCCTGCAAGGTTCTTCAGCTCAACAGTAACAGAAGGGGAAATGTCATGTGACCTCTCCAGCAATACAGGATGCTATTCTATACCCAGACTAGTGGGCCCTGAAGTTCCAGGCTGAGGCCCTTGTGGTCTGGATTTCATCAAGCAGCTGTGGGGTAATAGGGCTTCAAAGCCTTGCGATCTGTCTAGGTTAAGCAGAGCTGGAAATGAGAGATCTAGGGGACATTCTCACTTCTTTGTAGTATGTCTCGATGCACACGCATAGTCCTTGTCTGGTTGAGTTGCCCAGTGTTTTATTGCAGATTTGGTTAACCTTGGCCTTGGACAACCACATGAGTAATACATGTTTGTATTAGATATTGGATTGGAGTAATACAAAAATGAATTTACCTGTTTCACTGAAGTAAGTAGCTAACTGGCTGGCTTTTGCTACTTTGTAGGTTTTTTTTTCCCACCCTGTACCTGCTCCCCTCCTTTAACCTATCACTAGATTGTTATTCCATCACTTATATCCTCCTGTTCCTCATGCTTTCACCCTATTCCCCTCCCCTAGATCTAAGACCAAGGAGGACCTCCTCCCCCACTATATGGTCATAGGCTATCAAGTCTCATCTTGGTAGCCTGCTTATTATTTGAGTGCCATCAGACCTCTCCACCAAGGAGAGGTGGGGAGCACTTACCAGGACATAGGGATAGATGTGAGGACATCCTACTGAGACTCTAGGTAAGAGAAATATGTGAGATGGGGAAATAGACCCAGAGGGTCCTAGAAACCTACAAGAATATCATGATGGGTGGATCAGGGCCCAGGGGAGTCTGCTCAAACTATTGCAGTAACAGGACATTCTCCACAGTTTTGTGGAGAGCAGGGACTAACTCTGACATGAACTCTGGTGCTCTTTACCCCCCTCCCAAGACAGGGTTTCTCTGTGTATCCTTGCCTGTCTTGGACTTGCTTTTGTAGACCAGGCTGGCCTTGAACTCAAAAGAGGTCGACCTGTCTCTGCCTCTTGAGTGCTGGGATTAAATGTGTGTGCCACTAAGCCAGGCTATTGGTTTAAAGAAACCAAAAATGCCAGAATTGTCAGTACAGGTAACAATCAAACATCTTCTGATTTCTTTTCTATCCATATACACATCCTGGGGGTAAATGGTCCATGACACCAACACTGGGGGGGTAATTTCTGAATTTTTCTAACTTCTCTCAGTATGAAATAGAGGGTGCTTTGGAGGAAGGTAGGGAAAGCAACACCCAGGGGGTTGTACAAATAAGGCCAGTGATCCTACCATGAGCTCTTCCCCAGCCCCTCTCCTCTTGGAGTAATCCCCAGACTGTCTCCAGAGGCCTGGGAAATATATGTCCTTTCAACTGGGTTTTGTCCACTTCCAACTGGAAATCACCAGGCTTGCCCAAAAAGCACTTAAAAATTAATGTATATGAGTGCTGTCTTTATACACATCATAAGAGGGATTCAAATCTATTAAGATGGTTGTGAGCCACCATGTAGCTGCTAGGAATTGAACCCAGGACCTCTGGAAGAGCAGTCAGTGCTCTTCACTGCTGAGCCATCTCAACAACACCCCCTCCCTCAAAAACAAAACAAAAACCACTCCTGACAAACTGATTTCTGCATTCAAACATTTAAAGTTAGTGTGTTGGGTACTTTTTTTATTTTAGTTTTTGAGAAAGGGTCTCTTGGCTGTTTTTCACATCTTGCCCACCTGCAGTAATTCGTCTGGTAAATAGAACAAAGCATCTTTTCAGGGGGTTTATTGTATCAAGGCTGTTGGAGAGTTGGGGCTTCCATGTGACATTGATTGACGATAATGTGGATGGATGGCCATGTCTTAGGCCTGTTGATAGCAACTTGACCCAGGTTCTTTACCCCTATCATATGAGTGGGACTTTGTGTTTGCTGTTTGTCCTGGTTCCTTCATGTTGCAAAACCATAGGAGGGAGCAATTTGTACTTCTGATGTATAATCCCAAACCGGATGAAGTCCAAAGCTGCAAATGCAACCTGCTGCTTGGTCAGGCTCGGTGTCAGTGACCCAGGCCCAAAGCTCCTGTAATTCTTGACATAGTTCTTCTAGTCCTACTTGCTGCCTGCCTTTCCCTTTCTTATTAGCTCAGGGAGGCTCCTGCAGAACAGTTTAGTGCTTTACTGTAGAGTGGAACTTCAAGCTAAAGCCAGCTTTTGCAAGTCCAGCTGCAGCCCCCACAGGGCTTCTGGGCTCCTTGGAACTGGGAGGTGGGAGAGCTATTGGAAAGCCTGGTGAGAAAAGTATCCCATAGAGACGAGAGGAACCATCGGTGTGCACGCAGGCTGTGTGCCAAGTCAGGCGAAGCCAATTTAATTTTTTTTTCTTTATTTAATGTATATGAGTGCTCTGTCTGCATGTACCCCTGCATACCAGAAGAGGGCATCAGATCGCAGTATAGATGGTTGTGAGCCACCCTGTAGTTGAGATGAATTGAACTCAGGACCTGTGGAAGAGCAGACAGTGCTCTTAACCACCGAGACATCTCTCCAGCCCAGATGAGGCGGATTTTGGCCTGTTCCCTGAATGCTGGGCAGGATTTTTAACTTGCAGTGAAGCCCAGAAGGCTTTTATCTGAACAAAGTGCTTGCTGTCTGCAAGGCTCTGTGGCACCTTTCACATAGTCTGAAATGTGTTCTAGCAGGAGAGATGAAAGCACCTGCCACTGTCTCAGTTGTGGATTAGAGCTGAGGGCACTTGCTGCTTGCAAGGGCCCTTGTTGGGATGAGCTAAAATGCAAGTAAGATGACAGCAACTTCTCCATCACTAACAACTTGGCTGAAGTCTGATTTCAACATAGCCTAGGGTTCGATTTAACCCAATCTAGAGACTGGACCCCACTGTTGGCCCGTCTCTAGAATCCGGGTCTGCTCTTGGGACACACATGAATGCAAGCCAGGAAGGGTTGCTGGGGAGCAACTCCCGAGTACAGAGCAGAGGAAACCTTGTTTGGGGGTTACTTCCTCTTAGAACCCAGCTGTGCTTCAGTCCGTGAGGAGCCAACCACACGTGGTTAAGGCCTGTCTCCTGCTAAGTCCCAGCTCCAAGTCATCCTGAGTGAATGATGAAGTCCTTGTAACAGAGCCCCGGCTGTGAGAGGGAGTGCTGGGTAAAACACGGGACACCCTGTCGGTTCTGACCTTCAGGTAAAGCCCAGAGTGTTTCTTTAGTGTAGCACACCCCATGGAGTATTTGACATTGTTCCTTTGATCTGAGATTTAAGTTTTTACTGGGAATTATGTTTTATTTGGTGAGTCTGGCAATTCTATACTGACTTGAAATGTAGCTTAGTGCAACTGAGGAACGGAAGTTTCAATTTCATATTTAACATAAACTTAAGCTTTATAAAAAGGTGCTTTGTTCCATTTACCAGATGAATTACAGCACGTGGGCAAGATGTGAAAAACAGCCATCAGGACCACAGAGAGACCTTTTCTCAAAAACTAAAATCAAGGGCTGGAGAGATGGCTCAGAGGTTCAGAGTGCCGACTGCTCTTCCAGAGGTCCTGAGTTCAGTTCCCAGCAACCACATGATGGCTCACAACCATCTATGAGAT
This sequence comes from Acomys minous, assembly GCF_964271855.1. Classification (NCBI taxonomy): domain Eukaryota; kingdom Metazoa; phylum Chordata; class Mammalia; order Rodentia; family Muridae; genus Acomys; species Acomys minous. The sequence goes on from NC_140485.1 coordinate 5,588,343, forward strand.
GTGATGCCCTCTTCCAGCAGGCAGGCACACATGCAGGCAGAACTTTGTATCCATAATGAATTGTTTACATTTTTTTTTTAAATTTTAAAATAAAAAGCACCCAGCAAACTAAGAACCCTTAAAGGTTTGAGAGAAGGCAGAAACTCAGTTTATATACTTAGCTAAATGTTTGAAATAAGTTAAATATTTAACTTATTTTAACATTTTAATTTTGGGTCATATATGCACCTGTGTGCATGCGTGCGTGCACAAGCATGTATTCTCCAAACATTCACTAGGGATTAGAAATTCAGGACCTCCGGGCTGGAGAGCACCTGCCTGCTCTTCCAGAGGACCCAGGTTCAATTCCCAGCGCCCACATGGGCAGCTCACAACTGTCTATAGCTCCAAGATCTGACACCCTCACACCAATGCACATAAATTAAATAAAATGTTTTTTAAAAAGAAATTCAGGACCTCACTGGGCGTGGTGGCGCACACCTTTAATCCCAGCACTCGGGAGGCAGAGGAAGGTGGATCTGTGTGAGTTCGAGGCCAGCCTGGTTTACAAAGTGAGTCCAGACAGCCAAGGCAACACAGAGAAACCCTGTCTCGAAAAACCAAAAAAGAAAAAGAAAAGCCAACACCCAGGACCTCATGCTTGTTGAGCATATGCCCAACCATTGAACTATCTTCCCAGCCCCAGATCCAGGCACTTAGAATCCTGTGATGTTCATGTTTTCATAACCAAAGCCGCCAGCATTGAGTAACACAGACAAGCCACTCCACTGCGCCCTGCCTGGCCTCCACCCAGATGGTCTTGTCATAATGAAACTGCTGGTTCCAGGCACCTGGTGCTCAGTGGCTTTCTACTCAGCAAGTGTAACTGGAAGTCCTCAAGCCTCTCTTTTCTGGGCTCCATTTTAGCCCAGTCTCAGGTTCCTAAGACGCCTTCATGCATCACAGCCTCACTCCAATCCTTCCCCACGCTTACAGATCTAGATTTCTGCAGTAGAGGAGACAGCCTGGGTGTTGGTAGTTTGTTGTTTATAATTTGGTGGCTTTGAGCCAGAGTTTCTCTTGGTAGCCTAAGCAGACTTACTTCCACCTCCTCCCCTGGGTGCTGGGTTTACGGATGGGCACCCATGGGTTGGTAGTCTGAGAAATATGTGTGCTCTTGTGAGCCAAAGCTAAGGCTGAGACCACTTGGTTGACCCAGTGTCATCATATCCTATGAGTTGGGATTTGTCAGCTCCATTTTGCAGCCGAGGAAGATGAGGTGTAGAGACCAGGTCAGGTGCCCGAGATTCCAGGTGCATCTGGGACTTTCCCTTGGGGTCTCAGCAGTGAGGGGCAGGATCTGGACAGACAGTCATGGACTCCCAGGCTTTAGAGGGACTTCCAGTCACCTCCCCTCTATCCCAGGATACAACTTTTTCCTTGGCTTTCTCCCCCTTAGCTGGGCCTCTTTCCAACAGGGTGAGTTAATGAAAGGCTCTCCAGAGCCTGCAGCTTCACTTCTGTAATTTACTCACAGCACTGCTCTCTAATTTCATTGCTTCCTCAGCCAGGAAGCTGCTCTCTGCCTTGAAGGGTCAGCTTTCCTGCTGCTGGCTGTCCAAGGGGAGAGGTTCGTTTGCTGAGCGCACAAGAGTAGGAATGGTAAGAGCAGGAGACAACAGTGTCTGCTCACGAAATTTTAATTACCTCCACCCTATGCTGGGCATGAAACCCAAGCCCTCACACATGCTAGGAAAGCACTCAGCCCCTCTAAGTGTGTTGTTAGATACTTCTTGAGGAACTACGCAGTCATAAAGGGCATGTCTTCCTTTCTCTCTTTTTCTTTCTTTCCTCCCTTCCTTTCTTTCCTTTTGTTTTTTGCTGGTCTTTTGAGACGGGTTCTTTGTGTACCCTTGGCTATCCTAGACTCACCTTGTAGACCAGGTTTGCCTGGAACTCACAGAGATCCACCTGCCTTTGCCTCCCTAGTGCAGGGACTACAGGCGTGAGGCACCGTACCTGGTGTAAAGGGCATTCGTAGAAGGAAGCAGAAGGCAGTGGTGTTCACAGATGGTGCGGGGTTTCTGCTTGCTGCCTTCACACTGCGGCTTAACACTTATTTCCCTCAAGGTGTTTCTTGTGCCTGCATGGTGGCTCCTGAAGAACAGGCTTCTGTAATGTAGTCAGTGCTCGTTTTACATAGTTTTCTTATGGTACTGTCACTGCCTCTCTCCCTGACATCAGTGACCCACGGGGAATTTGTTCCCTTTGCGTATTCTAAGTAAAAGAAACATTGTCAGGGTGTGAAGGCTCTGCCCACTTGCTGAGAGGCTCTTGGGACACTGGCTTGTCTCAGGTGAGAGTCTAGATATCTTTCTGTCTCATGTAAAGGGTTGCGAACTTGAAGTGAGGTTGTCCATAAGAACCTGCAGCAGGGAGGGACTGAAGAGATGGCTCTGTGGCTAAGAGCACTTTCTGTTCAGAGGCCCTGGGTTCCCTGAGCTCTGTCTGTTTCTGGCCTCTTGTGACAGCAGGCACAAGCATACTGGAGCTCAGACATACATGTAGGCAAAGCACTAGTGCACAAGTTAAAAAGAAGAAGCTGCAGCTCTGGCCGCCACTCGAGCAACGCTTGATGAGGGAGGTGCTGGCATTGTACAGCCACTGCTGTCACTGAATGCCCTGGACTGCATCTGGTGAGCACAAAGCCAAGACGTGCAGCCAACGAGTGCTTGAGAATTGGTCCGGTATAGTGCCCTCCAATAGAGGAGGTGGAGGCTTTATTCTAGAAGCCTGTGTATAGTCGTGTAAAGTTGGGCCCATTGTTGAGCATACTCAGTCAGAAGGACAGATAACAACATATTTTGGGGGCAAGCTGACCATGTAACCTTTGTGTGTGTGTGTGTGTACGTGTGTGGTGTGGGGTGGTGTGTGTGTGGGGGTGTGTGGGGGTGTGTGTGGAGGGGTGGTGTGTGTGTGTGTGGTGTGGGGTGGTGTGGGGTGGTGTGGGGGGGCATGGTGTGTGTGGGGGGTGGGGGGGGGTGGTGTGTATCGGGGGGGTGTGGGGTGGTATGTGTGTGTGTGTGTGTGTGTGTGACTCAGAAGTAATGGGACATTACTTTAAAGGTTAAGATGGGGGAAGACGCTTCAGTTGGTGAAGTGCCTGGAACCATGAGCACCTGAGTTCAGTTCCCAGAACCATGTGAAAAAGCTGAGACCTGGAGGTCATTGAGTTAAGCAAAACAAACCAGACCCAGAAAGAGAAATGCTGCATGTTCTCTCTCAGGAAAAGATAATGAGCCAGGCATCATGGCAATGCCTTTAGTCCCAGCCCTTGGGAAGCAGAGGCAGGTGGATCACTGTGAGTTCAAGGCCAGCCTGGTCTACAAAGGGAGTCTAGGACAGCCAAGGCTACACAGTGTGTGTGTGTGTGTGTGTGTGTGTGTGTGTGTGTGTGTGTGTGTATGAAAATACCATAATGCATTGAAATCCAGCATCTTGTGTGAGTACGGTATGGTGATAGTTAAGTTTGAGGGTGGAGGATAATGCTGTGGTAGAGTGCTCGCTCAGCATGCACGGGGCCTGGGCTCAGGCCCTAGCAGCACACTCAGAAAGTATGGTGGTGACTAAAGGTGACTAAAGGCATATTTCAGGGCATGAGTTCGAAAAATAAGGGGTTCGAGAGATCTTTCAGAGTGGAGTTGGGGCCTTTGAGGTCAAAAGCGCACTTGCTGGCCTCCTGGACACACCCAACGTTAGGCTGCTTCACACGCTTTGGCTATTGCAAGGCTACCTCCAAGTTGTACAGGACCATGTTAGCATCAGTTTCCGGGGTGACCATAGATCTGAGGTATTATCAGTAATGATATGCGCCCTCTGGCACTGTGATAAGAGGGGGCACTAGAAGGGAGAAAGCTTAGCTTAATTCTGCGTGTCGCCCTTGGGCTCACTGTGTCTGAGGCTAAGCCCCAAGGCCCGTGTCCTTCTCTTTCCTTCCAGCTGTTCTACATAAAACAGTGATAGTAATTTGCCAGGGCTCAGCATTAAAGGTACCAGGCGACCTATGACCACCTTGCTTCACACCCTTCCTGCTTGACATGTGTGCCTTTTCCAATACCTGCTGTCCAGGTATTGCTATGTAGTACTCTATGTCGGTCTGTCTGTCTGTCTGTCTGTCTGTCTGTCTGTCTCTCTCTCTCTCTCTCTCTCTCTCTCATATTTGAGACAGGGTTTCTCTGTGTAGCCTTGGCTGTCCTGGACTCATGCCCCGGGAACTCTTCTTGCAGCAGTTTTTTTCAGGATCCTGGAGTGACCCCGGGAAAAGCTCCCACAGAACCTTTATAGTGTGCCTGTCCCTATCAGAAACTGCCACGTCGTCACTCCTGGTTGGTGCATTCGGATCACACCACCTCACACCATGCCTTGTCAGATCACACCACCTGACGCTATGACTTGTTTGAATCACGCCACCTCACGCCATGCCTTCAGGCATGCGCATAAGGGGGGGGCTTGCTCACTGCGCATGCGCATAAGGATTACTCACTGCGCATGCGCAAAAGGGGGCACATTGCGCCAGGGAAGCAGCAGGGGGCGCTGCTATCTGTGGCTCTCCACAGACTCACTTTGTAGACCAGGCTGGCCTAGAACTCACAGAGATCTGCCTGCCTCTGCCTCTTGAGTGCTGGAATTAAAGGCATGAGTCACCACCGCCTGGCCAATTGTCTCAACTCCCAAGTAAGTGGGCTTTGAGATGTGTGCCACTGAGCCCAGCTTAATTTCTTTCTTTCAATGTTTTTATTTTATTATCTTATGTGTGTGGGTATTTTGCCTGCATGTAAGTCTGTGTACAATATGTATGCAGAGTCCACTAATGCCAGAAGGGGGCATTGGGTCTCCCAGAACTGGCAGTTGTGAGCTGCCATGTGAGTGCTAGGAACTGAGCCTGGGTCTTCTGGAAGAACAGCAAGTGCTCTTAACCATTAAGCCATCTCGCTAGCCAACCCCCCCGCCCCCATTTTAGTTCTTGAGTTGTTCTAGTTTTGCCCAGCATCGTGGCGCAGGCCTTTAATCCCAGCACTTGGGAGGCAGAGGCAGGCAAATCATTGTGAGTTCGAGGCCAGCCTGGTCTACAGAGCGAGTCCAGGACAGCCAAGGCTACACAGAGAAACCCTGTCTTGAAAACAACAAAACAAAATAGAAAAGTTGTTCTAGTTTTCCCAAAATTATAATTCAAGGTAGAAAATACAGAAAGACATAAAGCTGCCACAATATCAGGGCTATGTGGTAATAATGACAAATATCTCTCTAGCCCCTTATACATGCAGACACATGAGTCTACACTTTTCAGCTCAAATATACTACACACAGAGAGAGAGAGAGAGACAGAGAGAGAGAGAGGGAGAGAGAGAGAGAGAGAAAGAGAGGGAGAGAGAGAGAGAGAGGGAGAGAGAGAGGGAGAGAGAGACACACACACACACACATACACAGAGAGAGAGAGAGAGAGGGAGAGAGAGAGGGAGACACATACACACACACACACACACACACACACACACACACACACACACACAGACCGAGACCTAGACACACATACACACCCACCCTACAAACAGACAGACACTAATACTTTTCCAGGTGTTGTATTCTTTATTCCATGTGGCAACAAAAGAGTCGAGAGGACGGAAAGCTGGAAAGCTAACTTAGTGGTTAAGAATATTTGTTGCAGGTCGGGCTTGGTGGTGCACGTCTTTAATCCCAGCACTTGGGAGGCAGAGGCAGGCGGATTGCTGTGAGTTCCAGGCCAGCCTTATCTATAAAGTGAGTCCAGGACAGCTCAGGCTACACAGAGAAACCGTCTCTAGGAAAAAAAAAGAATATTTGTTGCAGCCAGGCATGGTGGTGCACACCTTTAATCCTCGAATTTGGGAGGCAGAAGCAGGCAGATCTCTGTGAGTTCGAGGCCAGCCTGATCTACAAAGGGAATCCAGGACAGCCAGGGCTACACAGAGAAACCCCGCCTAGAATTCCCCCCTCCCTAAATAAAAGAACATTTGTTGCTCTTACAGAAGACCTGAATCCGATTCCCACACCAACATGGCAGCTCACAACGTTAACTCCAGTTCCATGGGATCCAAACCCTTCCTCTAGCCTCTACAGGCACCAGACAAACATGTGGGACACAGATATATAGCAGGCAAAACACACATACACATTAAATAAAAATAATAATAATAAAAAACAATAAAATAAAATAAATAATAAAAAAAGAAAAGGAGGGACAGAGGCTGGGCTGGTGGCGCATGCCTTTAATCCCAGCACTCAAGGCAAAGGCAGGTGGATCTCTGTGATTTTGAGGCCAGTTTGGTCTACATAGTGAATTTCAGAACAACCAAGTCTATGCTTGAGAGAGACCCTATCTAAGAGAGAGAGAGAGAGAGAGAGAGAGAGAGAGAGAGAGAGAGAGAGAGAGAGAGAGAGAGAGAGAGAAGGTCTGGGAGGGATGGCTCAGTTCTTAAGAGCTGGGCTCCTTGAGAGAGTTTTTGTCTCTGTTTTGTTTTGATTTTTAGTGCAGGGTCTTACCATGTAGCCTTGGCTGGAATTAGGCTAGTCTCACACTCAAACTCATAAATATCTGCCTGTCTCTGCCTCCCAAGTGCTGGGATTAAAGTTGAGTGCACTATGCCTGGCTTGGATTGTTTTTATTTTTAATAAAATTATAAAATAAAATAATTAGAAATATTAATTTTCTAGCCGGGGATGGTGGCTCATGTCTTTAATCTCAGTACTCAGGGAGGCAGACAGAAGCAGGCAGATCTTTACGAGTTTGAGGTCACCCTCGTCTACAGAGCTGTTAACACAGAGAAATCCTGCCTCAAAAACAAAAAACAAAACAACCAAAAAATATTAATTTTATTTTATGTGTGCTCCCGAGTAAAGATCTGTACCGTGTCTCTGTACCAAGCTGTATGTCCTCATGAGCTTGGCAGGTCACGAAAAGCATCTTAACTGTGCAGGCAGCTCTCCAGCCCCCCCCCCCCATCTCTACGCCTTTTGGATATTTCTATATAAGTCATGCTGGCCTTGACCTCCCAGATCTACCAGCCCTCAGAGCTGACATTAAAGGTGTGTACCATCGGGCTGGAGAGATGGCTCAGAGGTTAGGAACACTGACTGCTTTTTCAAAGGTCCTGAGTTCAATTCCCAGCAACCACATGGTGGCTCACAACCATCTATAATGAGATCTGGTGCCCTCTTCTGACCTTCAAGCCGAATACTGTATACATAATAAATAAATAAATCTTAAAAAAAAAAAAAAGGTGTGCACCACCATGCCTGGCCTAGAGTAAATTTGTTTATGATTTAATAATGTTTGATTTTTGTATACCTATTTTAAAGATTTTTTTAAAAAAAATTACATATATGTGTGTGTCTGTATGTAGATCTGCATACATGAGTGCAGTGTAAGTGCAGGCCAAAAGAGGGCGTCACATCCTCTGGAGCTGGAGTCACTGGTGTATGCGAGCCACTTGATGTGTGCGTTAGGAACTAAACTTGGGTCCTCTGAAAAAGCAGTATTCCCATGTAACCACTGAGCCATCTCCCTACGTCCACTTACACCTGTTTTTTATTTTTCATTTTTTATTTTTATTTTTTAAATAATTTATTCAGATTACATCCCGAGTGTTATCCCCTTACTTGTATCTTCCCACTCCCCCCTTCCTCCCTTTTTCACCCTGTTCTCCCCTAGACCTCTGACAGAAGGGGACCCTCCCTCACCATATGATCACAGCCTAGGTCTCATCTGGATAGCCCTTCCTCTGAATGCCACCAGGCCTCCCCCCCGCCCCCCCCAGGTGGAAGTGGTCAAATAGGGGGCACCAGAGTTCAGAGGCAGTCCCCACTTTCCCCATAACTGGAGAATGCACTGTCCATTGCCTAGATCTGAATAGGGGATCCAGCTTAATGCATGCATTGTCCTTGGTTTGTACAGCAGTTTGTGCAGGCCCCCCTGGGTCCAGATCTGCCAGCCTTGATGGTCTTTGTATTTATTTATTTTATGTATGAGTGCTCCATCTGCATGTACACGTGCATGCCAGAAGAGGGCATCAGATCCCACTACAGATGGATATGATTGCTGGACATTGAATTCAGGACCCCTGGAAGAGCAGACAGTGCTCTTAACCACTGAGTCATTGTTTTTTGTTTTGTTTTGTTTTTCGAGACAGGGATTCTCTGTGTAGCCTTGGCTGTCCTGGAATTCACTCTGTAGACCAGGCTGGTCTTGAACTCACAGTGATCCACCTGCCTCTGCCTCCTGAGTGCTGGGATTAAAGGCGTGCGCCACTACCACCTGACTTATCTACTTTTTAAAGACATGGTCCGCCTGCTGCTGCCTTCCCAAGTGCGGGGATTACAAGTGTGCACCACTGTCCTGGCTATTTTATATACTTATATGCCCAGGGTCATATAAAATTTTTTCCAGGCCAGGTAGGCATGGGGCCGAGAGGGGTAGATTGCTATGAGTTTGAGGCCAGCCTTGTCTACAAAGTGAGTCTAGGATAGCTAAGGCTACACAGGGAAACCCTGTCTTGAAAAATCAAAATAAATAAATAAATAAATACGCCACCCCTCCAAATTTCCAGGCCAAAAAAAATTTTTTTTCCCCCAAGCTAAAGGGATTGTGAGTGGAAAAAGCTTAAGAAGCCCAGCTCTTGCCATATGGCCTAGAATAGGGGTTCTCAGAATACGCCCAAGAGCCCCAGAGACACTGCTGGCTGCAGCACAGGCCCTGGATCCAAATCTGAACAAGCTGCAAAGAGGCAGCAGCCATGGACGTGCGCTTACAGATGTTCTCATTGTCTTCCGAGGAGTCAGAGCCTGCCATTGGCCGAAGCTGGGATGTGGGCCTGAGCCCGTGTTGCTGTTGATGAGTGAGTGACAGGCCACAGGCCAGTCCTCAGCATCTACAGGGCTCAGCTATTCAGCTGCGACTCTTCCAAAGCTCAGGGAGAGCTCTTAAAGAGAAACGGCTTCGGCCCCAACCTCTTCTCTCCCACATTCAAAATATTTTGAGCTCTGTTGCCCTGGTGTCAAGCACCGGTCAGCACAAACGGCAAGACACTGCTGGGAAACTGGGACGCTGCTGCTTGGCTTTTCTCCCTCTTTTCGTTTCTATTAAATTTGTACTTTGGAAAGCTAGTAATAAAAGAAGTAACTAACCGGAGCGCCAGAGGTGTTGCTCAGTTGTAGAAACCTCGCCTAACAGGCACAAGACACTACGTCTTTTTTTTTTTTTTTTTTTTTGAGACAGAATTTCTCTGTGTTTGCCTTGACTGTCCTGGACTCTCTTTGGAGCACACCTTTAATCCCAGCACTCTGGAGGCAGAGGCAGGCTGTGAGTTCGAGGCCAGGCTGGTCTACAAAGTGAGTCCAGGACAGCCAGGGCTACACAGAGGAACCCTGTCTTGGTAAGGAGGAGGGGGGGGGGCGGGAAGAATGCTTGTTGCTCTTATAGAAACCTGGGTCTATTCCCAGCCCTGAAGTGGTGGTTTGCACAGCCTGTAACTTTAGCTCCAGGGGATCGGAGCTCCTCATCTGGCCTCCACAGGCATTTGAACACAGATTGCACACACACACACACACACACACACACACTCACACATAAATAAATAAATAAATATTTTAAAGACGGTAAAAGAGCTTGGTGGTGGTGGCACCCGCCTTTAATCTCAGCACTCGGGAGGCAGAGACTGAAGGAGAGAGAAACTTGTTTTTGTTATGATCCCCAGTGTGGGATGGGGAACGGTCTTGTGAGAGAACAGGTGGTGTTAATCCACTAGAAGGCAAACCACCTCGTGCGTGCAGGAGCTTGATTGTTGCCAGCTGAAAAGATCCGTGAAAAGATTCTGGGAGATACATAAGTGAGCCAGAAATAAGAGGTGAGGCCTTTTGGAGACTTGGGATACTTTTGGCTGTTCATCGCTCCACTTTGAGATGCTCCTAGAGAGAACGGCTTGAGGGAAGGCTTTGGGGCTCCGGCTCCTACTGAGGTTCCGGGTTCTGGTTACTCCAGGTTCCAACAGAAGAAATCCTGCTGATTACGCCAGGAGAATCATTCCTCGGGACAGCCAAGGCTACACAGATAAACCCTGTCTTGAGGGTAAAAAAAATTTTTTAAAGAAAGTAAATAGCTGGGTGGTGGTTTATACCTTTAATCCTAGCACTTGGAAGCAGAGGCAGGTGGATCTCTAAGATCAAAGCTAGTTTGGTTTGCAAATTGAGTTTCAGGACAGCCAGGGCTATTACACAGAGAAATCTTGTCTCTGAAAACCAAAGATAAAATAAAAAAGAAAAGCTCCAAGAACCAGTATAGCATTTCACCTTATTCCTCCTTTAGCCTCCTCACCACACAAAACCACAGGATTAGCTGGACGTGGTAGTGCACACCTTTAATCCCAGCACTCCAGAGGCAGAGGTAGGTGGATTGACGTGAGTTCGAGGCCAGCCTGGTTTACAAAGTGAGTCTAAGACAGCCAAGGCTACACAGAGAAACTCTGTCTCAAACAAACAAACAAACAAACAAATAAATAACAAAAGACAACAACAACAACAACAACAACAACAACAAAACAAAAATGAAAAACGAACAAACCCCTCCCCCCACAGGATTATGGTCAGACCCGGGAACCGACCCTGCTATGGTACCTTTAGTCAAACTTTGGACCAGTTTTCTCACTGCCATCCTTTTCTTTCCCTAGAGTCCATCAAGAATCTACCTTTGCAACATAGTTTTATTTTTGTCTCTGGTCTCTGGCCAGCTGCAGCCTTTCCTTTGCCGTTGGTACCTTTAAGACCTAGATACCCATGGAGAGATGTGACTGGCTCTCAGCATCCTCTGCTTGGGTCTCCTTCACTAGGTGCATGCATCCTGGTCATGCATTGCGGATGTGCAGTGTATCGCATACCTGCCCTTCGCCCTGGCCACCACGTCGGCGATCTCCTGGAAGAGATCACCTGAGGCTTTGCCAATCATTTCTCAAACCTTCCTGTCCCCAGTCACTGTGATTTGCTTAAGGTTCCTTTTTCCTCCCTTCTCCGTTCCCCCGACAGTGGCTGACTGAATTTCTGTCCCAAGGAAGAGCTGTCACTTCTCTGCTCGCAATTTATGTAACCAAATATTAATGTATCTCAGTACGACCTCATGGATACATATTTTATTCTACAGTGTGGTGCTGTTATTTATTTTCTCCTTCCTATTTCCCCCTGCCCCAGTCACTGGGCTCCCCTGGGGCTTTTGCACGCTTTAACCAAACCCCATCTTACCTGATTCCACATGATGCCCCAGGATTTGCTACAAATGTTGCTGAGTTCAGTTTTAGATCATTCTGGCCAGGCTAGGGAAGCATATCACTCCTCTGACGGTGCAAGCGATGCTCAGAGCTGCTCAGCGATGTCAGTTAGCTGCTTGGTGTACTGGGCTGGCATCTTTGAAAGTCAAAGGCTAGAAGTTATGTGTCTGTTGGGAGCCCTTACACTAGGTAGGAGGCAGGGCTCCACCTCTGAGTTACATGCCGAATCTCCATGTTTTATTATGTAGTTCCCTCTTACTTTAAAGTCTCTACACAGGCATCATAGATGGGAAAACCTCTGAATATCCGTACAAATAGACCTGTGGCTCCTTCCGCTTGCAAACAGAATAGAGCCAAGATTTCAACCTGCACTGTGAGAACATCAGGAAGTCTTATCTCAGAAGCTGACCCTGTGACCCCTGTGGTCCAAGTGCTTTATGCTCCCACCTCTTATGTGGAAGAGATAGGCAGGGGTTTATGGGGAATTAGAACAGAACCGAGGTGCAGCTGATGAGGATGTGTGGCCAAATGCATCATCTCTACGAGCAACAGGAGCTCAGGCTCACTGGCAACCTCGGGACACCATGGAGACCACCTTCCTAGCCCCGCCTGCCCTTGGGAGTCCAGGAGTCTGTTCTACAGCTGTTCCCTAGCTGGTTCTGCTCTGAAGCGTGCTGAGTCTCTCCTTCCTGTCAGCATACAGGCAAAGTAGTGCACAGGCTGGGCGGGGCCTGCAGCCTGCTGGGGAGGCGCTGACGGTACCCACTACAGATAGGCTGACATGTTACAAACCAAGAAACTGAGGTGCCAAGAAGCTAAAGGACTTCCCTCGGGGTCTAGAAGTAGGACAGGGCTGTTCTCTGACCTATGGGCTTGAGTAAAGGCTGGGGTAGATGACTCTAGCTTTCTTCCAAGTCCTGAGATTTTTCTCCTTTTTCTCCTCTACTTCTCCCGGCATGTGGCCCTCTCTTGTGTCCAAGGTGAGACAAAATGTCCTGACTTATGCATGGTCAGTGAGTTTATCTCTTCTCTCTCTACCTGAATTGATGAAGATGATCTCTTTACCCAATCTACTTGGAAACGCTGATCACGTATGGAAGCACCAACATATAGTATGTTTTGCCAGTGGCTGGCTGTCAGGGCAGCTGTCAGCTCAGTGAGACTGACAGGGACAGAATTCTCAGGAGGCCAGTCCACCTACCTTGATGCTGGATCTTGCTTATATTTTCTTTCTGGTCGGTTTAAGAATAGTTTTTGTTGAAGTTCTACTTTAAAAACAATTATTTTCATTAGTCACTCTTTTTAAAAATTTTTTTATTTCCTCATTAGTAATTCTTTTTTTTTTTTTTAAAGATTTATTCATTCATTTTGTATACAGTGCTCTGCCTGCTTGTACACCTGCAGGCCAGAAGAGGGCATCAGATCACATCATAGATGGTTGTGAGCCACCATGTGGTTGCTGGGAATTGAACTCAGCACCTCTGGAAGAGCAGTCAGGGCTCTTAACTTCTGAGCCATCTCTCCAGCCTACTCATTAGGCTCATTAGCTTAAAAAGACTTATTTTATTTTTAGTTATGCATGCACACAAATGGACATCAGCTCTCCCTGAAGCTGGAGCTACATGCAACGGTGAGCTGCCCCAAGTGGATGTTGGAAAACAAACTCAGGTCTTCTGCAAGAACAGTACGTGTGCGTTTAACCACTCAGCCAGCTCTCCTGTCCCATGAAGTTCTATTTAAAAAAAAATACTCTTTTTAAAAAAATGTATTTATCATATATACACAGTGTTCTGCTTGTGTGTACAGCAGAAGAAGGCACCAGATCTCATTATAGATGGTTGTGAGCCATCATGTGGTCCTATGTATTCCTTCCTGCAGTGCTAATACTTTTTTCTTTTTCAAAAATTTATTTATTTATTATTTATATGATATTCTGCCCCCACATGTGTGCCTTTTTGCCAGAAGAAGACACCAGATCTCAGTATAGATGGTTGTGAGCCACCATGTGGTTGCTGGGAATTGAACTCAGGACCTTTGGAAGAACAGACAGTGCTCTTAACCTCTGAGCCATCTCTCCAGCCCCTAAATTATTATTTTTTTCAATATACATATATATTTTTGTTTGTTTGAGAAAAGGTCTCTAAACAGCCTTGGCTGTCTTAGAACTCACTATGTAGACCAAGATGGCCTTGAACTCACAGCGATCCACCTGCCTCTGCCTTCCAAGTGCTGGGATTAAAGGTGTGTGCCACCACGGCCAGGCATTGTTTCTTCTATGTATGTTTTCCAGGCTGACCATTTGACACCAGATAACCAATTGGCATGCCCTTTTCGGGAGAACACTTTCCCCGCCCCCCACCCCCCAGCCCACCCTCCACTCTCAGCATTCCTTGGCCGCCTGTAGTCCTTCATGGAGGGTTGAGGCCCCATTGACTTTCCAACATCCAACTTTCCAATAGGATGTATGTCCTTGCTTAGGTCATGCCTAGGCAGCCATGTTGGTGAGGTCTCAAGGGTGTAGCTTCTGACCTTCTAGGAAACTCAATCTCCCAGCCAATCCCCTGGTCCTTTGGCTTTTACAATCTTCCTGCCTCCCTTCTGCAATGCTCCCTGAGCCTTAGGGACAGGAGTGTTTCAAAGATGTAGCCTTCGGGACTGAGCTCCGCGGCTCTGCTTTTGGATTGGTCGTGGTTTTCTGTAATGGTCCCTGTCTGTTGCAAAGAGAAGTTTCCCTGATGAGGGCTGAGGACTACACGTCCTTATCTGTGGGTATAAGGACAAATGTTTAGAGTGTAGTTAGTTAGGAATTGCGGTGGTCTAGTGACAGTTGTAGGTTTTCCTCCAACTGACTTCACTAGCCCTGGGTATTGGCTAGGTCTCCAGGATGAGGCATGACTCTTCTGTTGTTGAACTGGGGAACTGGATCTCTTTAGGGATTGCCACCTGTTCTCCGGGGTGGCTGCTCATCTTACAGTCTTGGGGGGAACTGCGTTTGCTGGTGTCTCAGGGGCTTCAGTTTGCATCTCCCTGGTGGCCGACAGTACAGAACATGTGCGGATGGACCTGCTTTCTGTCTGGACAGCCTCTTCACAGAAATGCCTGGGTTTTTGTTTTCTAACTGAGCTGCTTATTTTCGTACTGTGGAGCTTTGTGAGTTAGTTCTTTGATGGGCAGGTGGTTTGAAACATTATCTTACAACCTGAGGCTCATCCCCGCACCATGTTAGCAAGGGCTTTCACAGAGAAAAAGTTGTTAATTTCATCCAAGTCCAAATTGACCCCTGTGGATAGCGACCTTCACGTGCAGAGCAGGTGCTGGATTCCAGGATGCTCTGGGCCAGCTCTGAAGTGTGTGCTTTACGTTTTGCACAGAAGTTAATAACCCATTTTTTTTTTTGAGACAGGGTCTCTCTGGGTAGCATTGGCTGTCCTAGACTCGATTTGTAGACCAGGCTGGCCTCGAACTCACAACAATCCACCTGCTTCTGTCTCCCGAGTGCTGGGATTAAAGGCATGTGCAATAATCCATTTTAAATTTATTTCTTACCCAGGGTCTCACCATGTAGGCCAGGCTAGCCTCCCAAGTGTGATTTTCACGCTCTGTCACGGGTGTGATTACCTTTGTGTTCTGTCACTGGCTCTGTAGTCTGTGTTGAGTTTTGCAGCATGTCTGACCAGTGGGTGTCCATTTGCTCCCATGACACTTCACTGTGGCTTCTGTACCATCCTGAACAAGAAGCTGGCTTTACCACAAACATCCGGTCTCTCCTGTGCTCCACTGATCCGTCTACCCCGTTTTTAATACGGGGTTTTGTGAAACCCTACAACTTTGTCTTTCTTGGAATTGTTTATTCTTCTTCCTTTGTCATTCCATGTAAAATTTAAAATAGTCTTCCTCATAGCAATAAAACCCTGGCTGGAATGCTGATGGCGTTAGTTTTGAACCTGTCAGTTATGGACAAGTAACTGACTATTGTCTGGGGTTGCCTAGTTCATGAACATATAGTGACTCTCCATTTCCTTAAAATGTTTTTAAAAATATTTTGTTATGTTATTTATGTATGCGTGCACATGCGCCCATGTGTACTACAGCACACATGTGGAGGTCAGAGGTCAACCTGTAGAGTTAGTTCTCTTTCTGTATCCTGGAGATCAAACTTAGGTCTTACTAGTTTTGGTATTCTCTCCCCACCGCCCTCAGAAACCTGTTTCTCTCTCACTCACTGGGAATAGAACCCAAGGTCTTATATATATTACTTTACAGGCAATCCATCACAGAGCCACACCCACAGCCCAGGGCAGTACTTTTGCCCCTTCCTCCCTCCCTCCCTCCCTTCCTTCCTTCCTTCTCTACTTCCTTCTTTCCTGTCTGCTGTCTTTCTGTCTGTTGGGCTTTGTGTGTGTGTGTGTGTGTGTGTGTGTGTGTGTGTGTGTGTGTGTGACAGGTCTCTGTACCTAGCCATGGCTGTCCTGGAACTCACTGTGTAGTCCGGGCTGGCCTCAGACTCACAGGTCCACCTGCCTCTGCCTTCCAGTTGCTGGGATTAAAGGCGTGTGCCACCACATCCAGCTGCGTTCTGTGAGTCTTTCCTCTTTCATATCTCTTTATTTTGTTTTTGCCTTATTTCACTAGCTAAGGCTAGTTGAATGAGCCCATTGGGTTCTGCCTTTCTCATGATCTTATGGGGAAATATGCATAGGTAGCCTTTTAATATAAGGTAAAAAAGACCTATTTATGTATGTGTATGTGTGCCTGTGTGTGTGCTGAAACCAGAAAAGGATGGTAGGTGTGCGCCTCCATCACTTTCCACATTTTCCCTTGAGGCAGGGTCTCCCCATGAACCTGGGGCTTGAGTTTTCCCTGGCTGTGAGCCCATAAGCCCCAGCAATCCTCCTGCCTCCAAGCACCTTGGAGCTGGGGTTACAAGTGTGAGCAGGGCACCCAGCCTGTTGTGTGGTCTCTGTGCTTTCCCAGCAAGTGCACCTGCCTTCTGTGGCAACTCTAAGTCCATTTATCTTGACTATGAGGTTTAACTACCACAAATGGAATATGATATTTTGTGACTTTTGAAGACTCCATCTACAATGTGTGGCTTTAAAAAAACATTTATTATTTATTTTTGCTTTTTTTTTTTTTAATTAAATCTTGATTAAAAGCCAGGCTTTCTGGCTACCAACTATATCTTGGCTCTCAGAAGGTTGAAGTCAGAGCACCATGTGTTTAAGGCTAACCTGAGCTACTCATAAAACTCTGTCTCAAAAGAAAATAAAATTAACAGACTCTCACTGTGTAGCTTTGGCTGGCTGTGTAGATCAGGCTAGCCTCAAAAGCATAGAGATCCACCTGCCTTTGCCTTGGGACTAAAGGTGTGTGCTACCACCACCACTGACTATAATTTTTTATTTTAGAGATTTATTTATTATGTATACAGTGTTCTGTCTGCATGTTTGTCTGCACACCAGAAGAGGGCACCAGATCTCATTACAGATGGCTGTGAGCCACCATGTGGTTGCTGGGAATTGAACTCAGGACCTTTGGAAGAGCAGCCAGTGCTCTTAACCTCTGAGCCATCTCTCCAGCCCTGACTACAATTCCTTTTATTAAATTTTGTTTTGAGACCTGATTTCACTCTGCAGGTCAGATTAGCCTTGGACTCGCAGTTCTCTTGCCTCCATCCCCCGAGTGCTGGTGTGCACCGTCGTGCAGCCTCTGCAGTAGCTGACCTTGACAGTCAGCTTGATTGGATGGAGAGGAACCTAGGAGATTAATAAACCACATCCTTGGGAGCGTCTGGGAGGCCGTTTCCTGAGCCAGCCACTGGGAACGTAGGCTGCACATCCAAGGGCCTGGAGGGGATGAGCTGTTGAACACAGGCCAGTTCTGCTTCCTGTTTCCTGTTGCTGGGATCCTGGCTTTGCGCTGAGATATGGTTACCAGGATGAAAGGCTGAGCAGAACGCCACACATCTCACCTAAGTAATCAGGTTCATCCACGAACAGTCGTTTATTTAAAGAGACCTGGTGTCTGGGTTTGAATGCATCACTTTTCCCCCCTGTTGGCTATAGTTGCATCAGACATGTAAGTTACAAACGGCTAATTAGCTCCCTTACCCTTTCTCTGTAATGTGGTTGTATTAAATACTTACTATCAGGTCTCTCCGACCCCATGACAATCTGGCCTCAGCTCATGTTGGACTCTGACCCGGTAAACACTCAACATTCCTCAGAAACCTTGTAAAATGGGTTTCTGTTTGTCAGGAAAAGCCATTGCTTTCTTATCTGCTCCTACGGTCCCCGGGCTCCGGAGAGGGCCTCTAGTTCTGTCTAGTCAAACAAGTGTCCAACAGATAGAGCCCCAGGCTAGTTCCTGCTAAGCTGCCTCGCCCCTCTCCTGTGCCCCCTTGCCCCCCTCCCCCATACCTACCTGTTCTCTTCATAACCCTTAAGGCGCTTCCCTGGCCTGCTTCTCCCTGCTTTTCCTTTGAGAGCTAGCCATGGCAGTTTGGAACAAACCTTTTCTTTTCCATCCACAGAGCGGCCATTTCAGCAGTTCCTTTACTGCACCTTTGGCATGCTCCCTTTACACCACCAGATCTGGGGTTATGTCTGTTCAAGGCAGCTGCACGCCAGGGGGTGGTGTGGGGTGCTGTGAGGGGGGTGGGGGTGGTGCGCACCTTTAATCCCAGGAAGGCAGAGGCAAGGCGGGTCTTTGAGTTCTAGACTGGCCTGGTCTACAGAGCGAGTTCCGGGATGACCAAGGCTACACAGAATAACCCTGACTCAAACACACACACACACACACACACACACACACACACACACACACACAATCCAAATAAGTAAGTAAGTAAATAACATAATAACATAAAACAGCTGTAGAGAGGCAGAGGTGGAAAGAGAGGCTCAGTCTGACCTTAGGTGGGACCATGTTTATTCATTGTGAAGAATCTCCCACCCCCACACCCCGAGACAGGGTTTCTCTGTGTAGCCTTGGCTTTCCTGGACTCACTTTGTAGACCAAGCTGGCCTCAAACTCACAGCGATCTGCCTGCCTCTACCTCCCAAGTGCTGGGATTAAAGGCGTGCGCCACCACACCCAGTTTGTGAGGTGTCATTTTTGTTACCGGCATGTGCAGATATCCAAAATGCTTACAAAAAACAACGGGATGCAACAACTTATAGGGGAAATGAATTCTGTAGTCTGCACAGGAAGTTCAGAGTCTTAGCAGGAAACTCTCAACGTCTCCTCAAGTGTCAGACATAATTTAGGAGAGGAAATACAGTCCATTGTGTTTCTCCAAAAGTCTTTTGCTTGAAGTGTTTTTTCCTTTTCCTGAGGATCCAAGGTACCTTCTTTTGCCAATTTCTTTCCTTTAGAAAAATTCCTTTGACAATTCTTCTAGCCCAGGCCTGCCATCTTCCAGACTATTGAAGGCAGCGCTCCCTTTCTCTTCCTCTTTCAGTCTTACTATTGTCACTGTTATTAGTATTTTGATCCTTGGTTTTAGAGGTTTACTATGATGTGTCTCATGGATATTTTGGGTTACCTTGTTTGGGGTTCACAGAGTCTCTTTTCTAAAAAGATTTTGTTTTTAAGTGTGTGTGTGTGTGTGTGTGTGTGTGTGTCCTTTTGAGTTCTGGTGTTCCCGCTTGAGGGTGTT
The DNA here is from genome assembly GCF_964271855.1 of Acomys minous. Lineage (NCBI taxonomy): Eukaryota > Metazoa > Chordata > Mammalia > Rodentia > Muridae > Acomys > Acomys minous. The sequence continues at coordinate 5,607,330 of NC_140485.1, forward strand.
GGGAGCTGAACTCAGACTCAGCCTTCCATTGGAGGTCACATGCTTAAGTGCTGAGCCCTTGCTCCAGCCCACACATAGCTGTAAGCCTTACGGCTTTTTAAAAAGCCAAACTGGGAAGTTTATAGTCATTATTCTGTCAGCCGCCTTTCAGTTCCGACCTCCCCTCCTTCCCCGACCTCCTTCCCCCTCCCCCGACCTCCTTCCCCTCCCCCTGTTCCCTCGGACCTCCTCCCCCTCCCCCTGACCCCCGTGGCTGGCGTGGAAGTCAGCTCTTTGATCACAGTGCCTGGGTCCCTGAGGCTTTTATCTTCGTCCTTTTTCTTTTCTTTCTTTCTTTCTTTGTCGGATTGGGCTATTGTGTGCTTCTATTTACCCAGTGTTCTTTTTTATTTATTTATTTATTTATTGCTTGGGGCTATTTATTTGAAAATAGATTTTTTTCTCCTTTATTAATTTATTCTTGTTACATCTCAATGGTTATCCTATCCCTTGTATCCTCCCATTCTTCCCTCCCTCCCATTTTCCCCTTGTTCCCCTCCCCTGTGATTGTTCCTGAGGGGGATTACCTCCCCCTGTATATGTTCATAGGGTATCAAGTCTCTTCTTGGTAACCTGCTGTCCTTCCTCTGAGTGCCACCAGGTCTCCCCCTCCAGGAGACATGGTCAAAGGTGATTACCCAGTGTTCTTGTGAGGCTGTTTTCCTCTCCTAGGTTGGCTAAAGAGAGCAAACCGGCCCCCCCTTCTGTTTCCTCCTCCCGGCCTCTCCCCTCCCTTTTTAGCGCACCTGTTGGCTTACATTTATAGACTGAGCTTTTCAGGCACCTATTCGGGAATACATGGCTGTCCTGGTACTCACTATGTAGATCAGGCTGGCCTGTTCTGGAATACATGGCTGTCCTGGTACTCACTATGTAGATCAGGCTGGCCTGTTTCTGCCTCCCAAGTTCTGGGATTAAAAGCATAAATCGCTGTGTGGTCACCATGCTATTACTGTTGAGTTTTAAGAGTTCTTTGTATACTTTCAATACATTATTTATCAAATTCAAATGCATCTTTTGCAAATAGTTTCTCCTGGCAAGTGGCTTACGTGTTCTCTCTCTCTCTCTCTCTCTCCCTCTCTCTCTCTCTCTCTCTTGTTTTTCAAGACAGGGTTTCTCTGTGTAGCCTTGGCTGTCCTGAACTCACTTTGTAGACCAGGCTGGCCTCGATCCACCTGCCTCTGCCTCCCAAGTGCTGGGATTAAAGGCGTGCGCCACCACGCCCGGCCTAACATGTATTTTTAAATTCTCTCTCTCCCTCCCCACCCTCCCCCCTCTCTCCGTGGTTGTGCGCTGCTTTGGGCAAGTGAGTGCAGGTGCAAGTCAGGAGCTTCAGGTCCCTCTGGAGCTGGAGTTATTGGCAGTTGTGAGCTGTCCCATGGGTGCTGGGAACTGAACCAGGGTCTTCTGCATGAGCCGATGTGCTCTTAGACCACTGAGGCATCTCTCTGGCCTCTGTTACAGTGTTTTGTTTTTTTAAGTGTTTGTCTGCTTAGAGCACTTATCTAATGTCTGCCTACCTTTTCCACTAAAGTCCTTATGACGTTAATCATATGTGTGAACTATATCATGCTAAGTGTGTGTATGTTTGAGCTGGCGGGGGTTGGGGTGGGGTGGGGTGTCTCTGTGTGGCCTGGGCTGGGGTGGGGTGTCTCTGTGTGGCCTGGGCTGGGGTGGGGTGTCTCTGTGTGGCCTGGGCTGGGGTGGGGTGGGGTGTCTCTGTGTGGCCTAGGCTGGGGTGGGGTGGGGTGTCCCTGTGTGGCCTAGGCTGGGGTGGGGTGTCTCTGTGTGGCCTGGGCTGGGGTGGGGTGGGGTGTCTCTGTGTGGCCTGGGCTGGGGTGGGGTGTCTCTGTGTGGCCTGGGCTGGGGTGGGGTGGGGTGTCTCTGTGTGGCCTAGGCTGGGCTGGGGTGGGGTGTCTCTGTGTGGCCTGGGCTGGGGTGGGGTGTCTCTGTGTGGCCTGGGTTGGGGTGGGGTGGGGTGTCTCTGTGTGGCCTAGGCTGGGCTGGGGTGGGGTGTCTCTGTGTGGCCTGGGCTGGGGTGGGGTGGGGTGTCCCTGTGTGGCCTAGGCTGGTCTCCAGTTCTCTGTTCCCTCAGTTTCCTGAGCTCTGAGGTCAGATGTGTGTCACCACGCCCAGCTCCACAGTTTGTTTTTTAAGGCCTGGTCTGGTCATTGCTGCACTACTGCCATATCAGATTCAGATGCTTCCTCTCATATCTTCATATTCTTCCCCCCTTCAGCCTTGGAGGGTGATTTGGAAGTCAGGCACGATGGACCAGGGAAAAAGGAACAGTGTCAGAAAGCCTCTAACAGCCCGGTGCTTACGTGAGGGGGGAGAGGAAGACTCGATTCCCAGGATTGGCCTCTGGCCCTTAATGTGAGTCTGTGGCCGGGGCTGTGAATTCACAAGGCAGCTCCAGCTTTCTCCTCTGTCTAGAGGAGCAGGATGCCTGCAGGAGGCTGGGGCTGGGCTTCTGCCATTCCCTGAGTCAGTTCAACCCGGCATCTGAGCGGACTCCTGTGGATCGGGCTGTGGTGAAATAGTTTCTCTTGGAGGCGGGCTTGGTTCAAAAGGACAGAATGCTCTGGCGTATTTCACAGTGACAGAGGTTCCCATCCTACACCCCCCACACACACCCCGCCCCCTCCCACCCCATGCAGAAGCGCCAGACCACTTTCCTCCACTCATTACTGGGGATAGCCTTGGAGGTAAATTCACCGAAGCATGGGTGTGCCCCTCCTACCCCGGGAGCCTTCCCTCAGCCCAGTCCACACTTTGCCCCCCCAGCACACTGACAACTACATGCTGCTTGCTACAGAAGCTGCCACTGCCGGGGTCTCACAGCAGCGCGTTAGCTGAGAGTCTATGTATCACCCTGCCTGTCCTTTTATCACTTGTTTTGTGTTTTTCTAGTGATGCCGGGGAGTAAGGCTAAGGCCTTGCTCACGCTAGGCAAGGACTGTTCCACTGGGCTACGTTCCCAGCCTTGTCTGTGCCATGCGTTGAGTAGTATGTGGCCTTGTGACTGCAGTTCTGTGACAGATTTGGAAAGAATGGTTTGTGTTTACTTTCTTAGGTCTTGCTTGATAAGATGATGTTCACACTGCTCCCGAGCTGGGCTATAAACCTATAGATCCTCGTTTTAGGTCACACATTGACAAAGAAGTAAACAACGCTGGCAGGGGCTGGGGTGGGCTGGGGGTGGCTCAGTGGTAAAGTACTTGCTTGGCATGTTTGAAGCCCTGGATCCCATCATCCAAGTGTGCACTTGTGTGTGCACCACACACACAGTTACACACACACACACACACACACACACACACACACACACACACACACACACACACACCAATAACCAGACTCCCCGTACTTGCTTTTAGTCACCAGCTGGCCATTCAGTGCTGTTTCCACTCTCTTTGCTTGGGTTCTGTTGACTCCGCGGGGTCTTTCCTGTGTACAAAGCTGGCAGTCTTCTCCTTTATGGCCTCAGCCAGGAGGAGCTGGCTCTGCCCTGGGAGGTCAGTGTCTGCCTTTAGCAGGCAGCTCAGCCGCCCCCTGGGCAGGGTCAGCAGCTCAGTGGAAAACCACAGGCTCCAGAGACCTGGGAACAGAAAGGCAGTGTCACTTCTCCCCGTTCTGGTCAGACAAGGCAAGTCACTGGGAGACTTTGGATTCTAGGGTCACCAGAGTAGCTGCCGCCACTTTGTGACAGAAGACTTAATGCATGGATTGACTAGAAGAAGAAATAAAGGGTTTGGTCTATCTTCAGGCTACTGACTAAGCTTTAGGTTTGGGCAGGAGACAAAAGGTATGTAATTAAAAAGTCCTGGTCAAGGCGTGGTCCTGCCTGTCAAGGTCCCCTCCCACCCCAGATGATTGTCCTCCTTTGGAGGGTCTGCCCCCTGAGGAGCCTCACCTGTTCCTGGAATCCGCTGATTATAGGCCTAGGACAAATATTCTTAACGTCATGCCTTCTCGACTTCAGCATTTTGAGATCAAGGGAGGAGTCAGTGGGGTTTAGCCAAAGTAGTTTCTTTTTTAAAAAAACATTTATCGTTATTTATTTATGTGTGTGTGTGTATTTGCATGTGCCTGAGGTTAGGGGCATCCCATGGAGCTGGAGTTAAAAGCAGCTGTAAGCTGTCTGATGTGGGTGCTGGGAACTAGCCTCTCTGCCTGTGTCCTGACACGGCCTCCAGACTGCCTGTTGAGATCTTAGCTTGTGGGGCTGCTGAGGTGGTTTAGTGGGAAAAGGTGCTTGCTGCCAAGCTGGGCAACTTGAGTTTGACCTCAGGGATGAGCAGACGGACCTACGGACAGGGACACACACACACACACACACACACACACACACACACACACACACATCACATCACACCACAGAAGTTATAAAGCTGTAAAAAGCCAGGTGTGGTGGTGCATGCCTTTGTCGTAGCACTTGGGAGACAGAGGCAGAAGGATTGTTATATATTTCAGGTCAGCCTTTGATTTAAAGACTGAATTGGCAGTGATGAAGGTACAACAGTGTACCTTCGGCTTGGAACTGTTCTGCACTGACTGCCTGACAGCTCTGTTGGTAACTTCCCAAGTGCAGGGATCGCCGTGGGTTCCACCGTGTCTAGCATTAATTGAGCAAAGACTGACTGAACACCGTGATGTGCTTGGTAAATGCCCTCAGTAGTGGGGCTACACGGAGAAAAGGCACTGCAGCTCTGAGTGGGACACTGCAGCTATGGGTGCATCCACTTCCCAGTTCTGAGAATGTGGCCAAACACCTGAGAGGGGTTGTGAGGGGCAGAGAACGGGCTTACCACGCCGTGGTCCTCGGTGCTATTCTCAGCGTTGGGTTTCAGACCCCGGACAAGCGGCTGCGGTGTATAATTAACACACCAAGTCTCCCAGCAGCCTTCAGCCCCTCCCTGGCACAGGGTATGGCTGGCAGACCCCACCGTCCGCCCTGACCTTTCCAGCCCAGGGGCTGGGCTTCCCTGTGTGATCCCGACATTTTGGTCCCCCACCCCTCTGCCTTTTCTCTCTCCCTTTGTGTGCAGGCTCTTTCTCTCTTTCTCTTCCCCTCTCCTCTCTGTCTTTCTCCCCCTGGTGACCTCCCTGGCCTCCGTCCTTGGGACCAGTGAACCCGCCCCGAGAGCTGCACCCAGTAAACTTGCCTTTATGCTTTAACCTCACTTGAATTGGCTCATTTTGTCAGCAGAGAAAACATATTACTCAGCACCGTTAAAACAACAACAACAACAACAACAACAACAACAACAACAACAACAACCATAGCTGGGCGGTGATGGCGCACACCTTTAAAGCACTCAGGAGGCAGAGGCAGGCAGATTGCTGTGAGTTTGTGGCCAGCCTGGTCTACAAAGTGAGTTTAAGACAGCTAAGGCTAGCCGGGCGTGGTGGCGCACGCCTTTAATCCCAGCACTCGGGAGGCAGAGGCAGGTGGATCACTGTGAGTTCGAGGCCAGCCTGGACTACAAAGTGAGTCCAGGACAGCCAAGGCTACACAGAGAGACCCTGTCTCGAAAAACCAAAAAAAAAAAAAAAAAAAAAAAAAAAAAAAAAAGACAGCTAAGGCTACACAGAGAAACACTGTTTCAAAAAACCATCACCACCACCACCACCATCAAACGTAGCTGGATGTGGTGGCGCATGCCTTTAATCCCAGCAAGCAGGAGGCAGAGGCAGAGGCAGAGGCGGAGGCAGGCAAATCTCTATGAGTTTGAGGTCAGCCTGGTCTTCACAGCCAGAGGAGAGCAATGCTAGCAAGTTAGTGACCACCTGAGGTGGGGCGGCACCTGAGGTGGGGGGAGGGGGATGCTATCCTGGGATCAGGATGGAGGGATGGAGGTGCGGATGTCACCACATGCAGACTGAGCACCCCCCCCCCCGGAGTCCTAGCAGAGCCAAAGCCTGCTTTAGATGCACAGATCCCCAAAGCAGTGTGGCCCCAAGCAGAGCCCTTCTTTCTCTCGTGTATATATTTTTTTTAAGATTTATTTATTATTATGTATACAGTGCTCTGCATACATGTACTCCTGCAGGGCATAAGAAGACATCAGATCACATTATAGATGGTTGTGAGCCACCATGTGGTTGCTGGGAATTGAACTCAGGACCTCTGGAAGAGCAGCCAGGGCTCTTAACCTCTGAGCCATCTCTCCAGGCCGGGAAATGGTCTTTTGTATCACCTCCCTCTGTCCTTCCCTCTCCCTTCCCTCCTTTCCTCTTAGTTTTGCTTACACTGCTGGGCATCAAACTCAGGGTCACAGGCATTCTAGATAAGTCCTTTGTCATTAAGCCACATCCCTTCCCTCTGCATCTAATCTCTTTTGCTTAACATTGGGTTTTCAAGATTTATTAATAACATTGAGTGTCAAATCAGCTCATTGGTTTTTGCTGTGCTGCCTACCAGAGTACACTTGGCATTCTTCAGTGGACTGCCATTTGGATTCTACTGTTGGGGCTATTATCCATGTGGCTGCGATGTATGCCTTTGCACATGTCTTTTGGCACACACAAGCGCTCATTTCTTCTGAGGTATACACCCAGGGGTGGAACCGCATGGTCATGTGCTCCGCATACCATTAATTTCAGAAGCATCTGCCTGTGCTCCTCCAACACCCTTTCACCGACGTCAACTCCCACAGCAGCTTCTGAGTTAGCTTGTGCCACACGCCAACTGATCCAGGTGTTTTCAGAGGTTTAATTGTAGTATGCGGCCGAAGTTCGCATAGTTTTCATTTGCATCTGGCTGAGCCCATTGATGCTGAGCATGTTTTCATAAGCCTGTGGCTGCCTTTGAGCAAGGCGCCCGGTTCATGCATCTGGTACCCTTTCCCGCCTGGGAAGGGAAGAGTGTTGGGAAATAGCATCTCACTTATCCCGGGAGTTAGAGAGGGGCTCGAGAGCTTTACGCAGTGTGTGATGAGGGTGAAAGGGGCTCTGTGTGAACCTGCCCCTCCCTGAAGCTTACCCTCTCTCTCCTCCCAGAATCTAGCCCATGGCCAGACCCAAGGCAAGAGTCTAGAGAAAGTTAACTGAGGAAGGGATGATCCCTGTTTTGGGAGGGCTTTGCTACTGTGAACTCTGCAACAAATGGTACATTTGGTACTCTTCCATCACCCCCTCAAAGCTAGACCCAAGCCTGAGACCTCTCTAATTCCAGACAGGTGGCCCCTGAGCTTCCTCAGGCCACCAATTCATGGATCGAGTCCTGACTCAGCCTTGTTGACCACATGCTGGTCCCATGGAACGTCACCCCAGGAATGCGGCCCTCCCCAGCCCTTGGGGATTATGTCACTATCTATGCCCCATCTGCTACAAGTTGGAGATTTGCATGCAGAACTTGAGCTCCCCTGGCACCTGGACCCACTAGATTCTGGAGTTCCCGGAAACCACAGCCACCTTTCCAGCATAGCCCTCTTCAGGGCATTCGCTGCCCCATAGGGTTGAGGGCCTTCATTGCCACTTTTTTTTCTCTTTGTTTTGGCAAATATAAATATAATGTGTCTGTCCCCAGGTAGGGCAAGACCTATAGTCCAATCCACTCTGACCCTGTCCTCTGGCAAAGTCAAGGAATTTAGGTCAGGCATGGTGGTACCCACCTGTAGTCTCTGCACTTTGGAGGCAGAGGCAGGAGGATTACCAGTTTGAGGTAAGCTTGGGCTACATAGTGAACCCAAAGCAAACCCCAAATGAAAAAGGACTTCATTCTTGAACTAGGTTTCCTGTGATCTAAATTCCAAATGTCCTTTCCAGGCTCCTGTAGAGAGTGCTTGGTCCTCAGATGATGGCCCTATTTTTGGAAGTGGTGGGAAATTTAGGAGGAGGGCCCAGCTAGAGGAAACAGATCACTGTGGGTCAGGGGTGGGGGTGTCTGTCTTCAAAGGTTATGCCTAGACCCTGGTCCCCTCATGCCTCTGTTTCCTGTCTGTCATGAGGTTAACAGCCGCCTCTGCCATGGTGTCCAGTTTCACCTTAGGCCCAAAGTCAGAGCCAACTGACCATGGGCAGAATCATGGACCAAACAAATCCTTTATCTTTAAGTTGTTGTTGTTGTTGTTGTTGTTATTATTATTATTATTATTATTATTATTATTATTATTTTGGCCAGGAATGATGGCACATTGCCTTTAATCCCAACACTCAGGAGCCAGAGGCAGGGGGAAAATCTCTGTGAGTTCAAGGCCAGGTTGGTCTACAAAGAGAATCCAGGACAGCCAGAGCTCCGTGTAACAGAGAAACCCTGTCTCAAAAACCGAAAAAGCCAGGAGTGGTGGCGCACGCCTTTAATCCTAGCACTAGGGAGGCAGAGTCAGGTGGATGTCTGTGAGTTTGAGGCCAGCCTGGTCTACAAAGCTAGTCCAGACCAGCCAAGGCTACACAGAGAAACCCTGTCTCAGAAAAAAAAAAACAACACAAAACAAAACCAAACCATTGGACTTTATTTACCTTTATATTGTGTGTAAGAGTATTTACCAGAATTCTTGCACCAGGTGCATGCAGTACCTGTGGAGGCCAGAAAATGGCATCAGATCCTCTGGGACTGGAGTTAAAGGTAGTTGTGAACCACCAGGTGGGGGCTAGGAATTGAACCCAGGTCTTCTGTTTTTTGTTTTTGTTTTTTTTTAAGACAGGGATTCTCTGTGTGTAGCCTTGGCTGTCCTGGACTTGCTTTGTAAACCAGGCTGGTCTTGAACTCACAGTGATCTGCCTGCCTCTGCCTCCCGAGTGCTGGGATTAAACATCTGTGTCACCACGCCTGCTAACAGTCAGTGCTCTTAACCACTGAGTGAGTCATTGCTCCGCCCTGAGTCTTTCCTCCTTTGTAGCTGTTTCATCTAGTATTTTTGTCCAGTGATATAAAAGTCTAATATTAGGACTGAGCTAAGACAAACCTTGTGCTCAGGACCCAGAGAACCTCTTCTTGTCCCTCTGCTCCCTGGATACTGCGAGGTTTGTGAACTGGGTGGGTCAATACATAATTTAGATGAATCCATCTCCCAATCAAGCAAGCCACCACTCACTCCTGCGACCTGTGCCAAAGGAGGAGGCAGGGGCGTAACTTTGTGCTTTACTCAGAAGTCTTGCTGTCATGTGTTTTCATGTCATAAGTTGCCTGAAAGTAGATCCCATTTTTTCACTGATGTCTTAGCAAAGGCTTCATCCAGTTTTTTTTAAAAATCAAAGTTAAGACAAGAAAACATTCAGTGTAATGTTCTGGAGTCTCCTCCAAGCAAATCAATCACTGCACTCGTAATTTCTTCACGGATATATTAGTGGATGTGTGCTAGGCTGGTGGCCTATGCCGCTGGAGCGCTCAAGCTAGTGGTGGATGCATTTTCTGGCCAAGTTTAGCCTCCTGGCGCTTTGTGCCTCATCTTTCCCTGGTGTGGGGGCTTTTCTTACAAGTTCGGGCTGAGGGCCATTAAACCCGGCGGGTTCCAACATTCGGCGCCTGGTTGTGCTAGGGTGTAATTCCAAGTTTCACCTGTAGGTGTCTCCCTCTGACTCCAGAAAATTTTAATTTGTGCGTGACAAAGACAATATTGTGAACTCCAAGTTACCCTGGGAGTAGAGCGTGGTGTAGTATGCCTTTTATCTCAGCACTTAGCGGGCAGAGTCAGGAGGATCTCTGTGAGTTTGAGGCCAGCCTGGTCTACAGAGTGAGTTTAAAGAAAAGCTACCTTGGGTGGGAAAGTATATGTGAAGATTTTCAGGACAGCACTGTCAAACATGACATTTTGCAGTGGTGGAAATGTTTAATTATCTACCAAAACAGTAGTTGTTAACTAAACAAGGCTGTTGAGGAGTTGAAACGAGTCTAATGCTCCCGAGGAACTGAACCTTATATTTTGACTGCATTTAATGTGAGGATTTATGTGTGTGCCTCGATGCTCCCTGTAGCAGGCGGCCTAGCCTTGTTTGCATCTTTACTTCTATCATTTCAGCAAAGAAGAACCAGAAGAAAAAATTTAAAACAGCAGCTGACGAGAAGTCTCAGCAATGTCAGAGTGGGTCACCGTGGGACTGTGAAGATCTGGGGGCCACTTGGATAGCTTGCTGTGAACCTAATAAGCGACCCTCCGTTTTTAATTCTGCGAATTGGGGATGGTGATAGCAACTTCAGAGGCCACTGCAGTGTGGGCATGGTGATGCAGTCTGTACCCCATCCCAGCACCGGGAGAGCTGACGCAGGAAGACAGCAAGTTTGAGGCCAGCCTGGGCTACATAGTAAGATCCTTCCTCAAACAAAGTAAAACAGCTTATTTTAAAGAGCTGTTATATTGGAGCGCCACTCAGCTAGCCGAAAGCATCAAGTGAACACATTAGTTGGGGGCCAGGGAGGAGTCAATCTTTGTGATGTCTTCATCAACATAAGGTTCAAAGTCACAGGGACTCAGAGAAAAACACCGGAGTAGAACAAAATGCGTCTCCATTGTTTAGGCCGGATTCGCAGTTAGCAACATTGTTGGCCACATTTGTCTTGTTTTTCTTTTTTCCTACTCCTGTATATTTCTATTTGTATATGTATACTTAAATCAAGTGAGAATAAATTACAGACATGATGCCCTTGACCCCCCACCCTAAAGCTTAAGCATGAAATTCCTAAAGAGAAAGTGTCATAGACATAGCCACAGTGCGGTTTCCTAGGTCAGGACATGGACACGATTTGACACAATTACCATCTAATTGTGATTAGATGTTACCAATGGTCGCAGTATTGTCCTTTACGGCAAAACAATACCCGGGTTCTCTGCTATAATCAGCTGTCCTGTCTCTAGTCCTCCAGTTCTGGCCTGTCTTTCATGACATTGACGTTGGTGACGAATACAGGCAATGATCTGGCATCACGTCCCTTAGTTACAGTCTGACATTTCTTCTAGATTAGCCTCAGGTTGTACACCACTTTTTTGTTGTTGTTGTTTGTTTTTGTTTTTGTTTTTGAGACAAGGCTGTGTAGCCCTGGCTGTCCTAGACTTGCTCTGTAGACCAGGCTGGCCTCGAACTCACAGCGATCCGCCTGCCTCTGCCTCCCGAGTGCTGGGACTAAAGGCGTGCGCCACCACGCCCGGCTGTACACCACCTTTCGACAATACTAAGGAAATAACGTCCATTCCTTCTCCTCTCAGCAGCGACAAGAGATCAGTTTCTTGGTTTGGGAGAACAAACTCTGGTGATGTGTTCCAGAAAAGAAGGAAAAATCCAGAAGCATCTAAGGAGCCTTGTTTAGTTTTTGTGAGCCACTGCAGTTAGTTCAGAGTTGTTGGGGGACAGAGCAAAGGGCTGGAGGGCGAGGACTGGACGCCCAGAGGGAGCCACAGAGAGAATAATTAAGGCTGAGAGCCAGAATGAGCAGAGGCCGGAAAAAGTGCTGAAGGCAACAGAGCGGAGCTTTAAAATAGCTTACTTAAAAAACTCTCATTTGTTTCTCTGACACTTAAAAAAAAAAGGAAGGAGGTGCCACTGTGGAAAATACAAAAGGAATAAAGAAGAAAATAACAATTGGACACACACCCCCCACTGCAGTCAGCTGCAGCCCTGTTAATCTTGTGGGCACATGCCCTGACAGCCTCCAGAAAAACCTTTTCCAAACTGCGTTTGAAGTGGGAAACAAGGAGGAAGAGCCATATCGTCACTGGAGGATGGTGACGTCATAGCAGTAGCCCTGAGGGCAGCTTGTGGACCTCTCAGACCGTGTCCATATATTTGGAGCTGAGAGTGGAGTTTACCAATGTTTAAATATACAAAGAAGAGGAGAGTGGGCTGTAACCCCAGCCTGTAGGTCTGGGGTGGCATGCAGGCGAGGGCCGGGCAAGGAGGAACCCTCTCTGAGGGCTGCACAGAAACCCATCACCTGCTGTGCATCACTGTCTTAGAGTCCCATACTCTAATGGCTCGGTGAACACACCCACACCCACACCCACAGAGATACACAAAGCCATGGGCACATAGAGGCAGGGTCAGAGGCCCTTAATAAGATTATTAATATATTTTGGCTTTTTGAGACATGGTCTCACTATGTACCTCTGGCTGTTCTGGAACTCACTATATAGAGCAGGCTGGCTTCTGACACAGAGATCTTCTGCCTCAGAATGTAGCAGCATGCCTGGCCAAGACTATTTTTTTTTAAATTTATTTTTATGTGCATTGGTGTTTTGACTGCATATGTCTTTGTGAGGGTGTCAGATCCCCTGGAACAGGAGTTACAGACAGTTGTGAGCTGCCATGTGGGTGCTGAAAATTGAACCCTGGGTCCTCTGGAAGGGCAGTCTGTGCTTTTAACCGCTGAGCCATCTCTCCAGCCCATGACTATTTTATGTTTTAATTGTGGTAAAACAGAACTCTACGGCTGAGGATGTAGCTTAGTGATAGAGACTTGACTAGCAGACAAGAGGACTTGAGTATGACCCTCGGCATCAGACAAACAAAAGCGCAGGCCACCGAGTCCACAGCCTTTATATTGTTGAGTGTGTGCCACACTGTCAACTGTACGCACTGCATGTAATAGTGCTTTGGAACTTGTCACCTCGCAGAACCGAAACTCTACACACTGTGGAACGACTCCTCATTTCCTTCTTGTGCAGACCCTGGCGACCACATCCTATTTTCTGTCTTTATATATTTGACTGTTCTGGGAACTCTGTATAAATGGCAGCTTTGTCCTTCTGTGACCAATATTTAGCATAACATCCTGAGGTCCCCTCCATGTTACAGAACATAACTGAATTTTCCTTTTCTTCTTGTTTCCAGAGAGGATTTTACTAGGTATCCCAGTCTGCCTTGGAGCTCACTGTGGAGCCAAGCTTGGCTTTGAACTCACAATTCTCTTGCCCTAGCTCCCTGTAGGTGTGTGCCACTACGCCAGGTTGAACTTCATTCTATTTGTCTTCCAGTGTTTATGTATTGACTGCCTTATCAGTTCATCTGTTGGTGGATATTTAATTTCCTTTTACCTCTTGGGTGCTGTGGCTGCAATAAACATGAATATGCAAATATCTTTTCAAGGGTCATTTTTAGTTATTTGGGATATATTCCTCTCTCTTAGTTTGTTTGGGCAGCTGCAACACAAAACCTTGGACTAGGCAATTTTTTAAAAAGTTGTTGTTGTTGGCTTTTGTTTGTTTGTTTGTTTTTCAAGACAGGGTTACTCTATGTAGCCTTGGCTGTCCTGGACTTTGTAGACCAGGCTGGCCTCGAACTCATAGCAATCTACCTGCCTCTGCCTCCTGAGTGCTGGGATTAAAGGTGTGCGTCACCACTGCCGCTCCCCCCCCCTCACTCATGGTATCTTTAAATTTTATTTACTTATTATTTATTTATACAGTATTCTGCCCACCTGTGTGCTAGAAGAAGGCATCAGGTCTCATTGTAGATGGTTTATGAGCCACCATGTGGTTGCTGGGAATTGAACTCAGGACCTTTGGAAGAGCAGACAGTGCTCTTAACCTCTGAGCCATCTTTCCAACCCTCACTCATGGTATCTTAATCATGAATCTTTTCTTCCCATTGGTGCTTTCTCACCTGGTCTCACCTCTTCACTCTGCTTATTGTTTACTTCCTGGACTTGCTGTCCAAATTTGCTACAATGCCAAGTCTTTTTTTTTTTCTTTCTGTTTTTGTTTTTTGAGACAGGGTCTCTCTGTATAGCCTTGGCTCTCCTAGGCTTGCTTTGTAGACTAGGCTGGCCTCGAACTCACAGTGACGCACCTGCCTCTGCCTCTCAAGTGCTGGGATTAAAGGCATGCGCCACCATCCACAATACCAAGTTTTCATCACGGTCTTTTCTGTCGGGAACTCAGGATACGGCCTGCTGCTTCCTTCAGGTCATGGAGTCTCCACACGGCTCTTCTGAGCATCTGTTGCTGTATAATGAACTGACACAAAATCTGGTGGCTTCAGATGGCCTCATTTATCTCCCCTGCTTCTGTGGGGCTGACTGGGTTTGACTGGATGGTGTTTTCTTGGTGCTCAACATGGTTATAGGTGGCTGTCTGGAGCCAGAGGCATCTGCAGCCTCCACCATGCTGATTGTCCAGAACAATTAGGGGTTCAAGACCAAGATGCAGGACAGGAGTCTGCTAAAGGGTTCTTCTGAAATAGTGTGGGGTCACCTCTACCACATTCTAGTAAAAAAAAAAAAGTACTTTCAGGATCTCTCACTTCAGGTAGAGAATGACTCATGTTTGAACGTGAGATGCCCCCATAAGCTCTTGTTCCCAGATAATGGCCTAGTTGGAGGAGGAGTGCATGTCTTGTCTCAACTCTCTCCTGCCTCCCTCTGTGCTGACTGACTGGCCTCCCACAGGCTCTTGCTCCCACAGTGTTCTGTTTCACCACTGGCCCACAGTGATGGAACAAGCTAGCCCTGCACTGAAATCAGGAGCCCAAATTCCATGCTGCAGAGAGCACTGGGACAGGATTTTCTTTTGTAGGGGGTGTGTGCCTCATAGCTTGGATGCAAACCTAGTCAGTATGGTTTGAGAAATCCTAATTGTAGCCTCCATTTTGCCACTGCTGAAGACAAATAAGGATGCCTGGTCATTTCTAGAGGACTGATGAGCTGAAATGGAAAACATAAGACTGATTTATCAGGCTGGAGAGATGGCTCAGAGGTTAAAAGCACTGCCTGCTCTTCCAAAGGTCCTGAGTTCAATTCCCAGCAACCACATGGTGGCTCACAACCATCTATAATGAGATATGGTGCCCTCTTCTGGCATACAGGTGTACATGCATTCAAAACACTGTGTACTTAATAAATAAATAATCTTCCAAAAAAAAAAAAAAAAAAAAAGACTGATTTATCAGGATCCCTTGTTTAAGTCCAGACTGACGTGGCCACAAGGGACCCCCCAAATATAGAGTCAGCAGCCTTCACCAGGATTTGGAAAGGTCAGAGCAGCATCACTTAGCATGTTTGGGATAGTCAGACACAACTACAGTGGAGCTCGCAAGATGGCCCAGCAGTAAAGGAGTTGGCCTCAGTGTGATCACTGGATGGCACATGGTGGAAGGAAAGTAAAGTTCTCCTCTGATTCCCACGTGTGTCTTGTCAAGGCTAGCCTGGGCAACTTAGTGAGACCCTGTCTCTAAAGAAAAGGGAGAGCCGGGCGTGGTGACACACACCTTTAATACCAGGACTCGGGAGGCAGAGGCAGGTGGATCGCTGTGAGTCTGAGTCCAGCCTGGTCTACAAAGCGAGTCCAGGACAGCCAGGGCTACACAGAGAAACCCTGTCTCGAGACAAAACAAAACAAAAAGAAAAGATAGAATCTCAAGCTGTACTATAGAGCAACAGTGATAAAAACAGCGTGGTACTGGCACAGCAACAGGCTGCTTGACCAATGGAATTGAACTGAAGACCCAGAAATAAACCCACACACCTATGGACACCTGATTTTTTGCCAAAGAAGCCAAATCTATTCAATGGGTAAAGGATAGCATCCTCAACAAACGGTGCTGGTCTAACTGGATGTCTACATGCAGAAAAATACAAGTAGATCCATATTCGTCACCATGCACAGAACTCAAGTCCAAGTGGATTAAAGACCTCAACATAAAACCAGAGGCACTAAATCTGTTAGGAGAAAAAGTGGGGAAGAGCCTGGAACATATTGGCACAGGAGACAACTTCCTGAACAGAACACCAACAGCCCAGGCTCTAAGGTCAACAATTAATAAATGGGACCTCATGAGGCTAAGAAGCTTCTGTAAACTAGGGGACACTGTCAACAGAACAAAGCAAGAACCTAGAGACTGGGAAAAGATCTTCACCAACCCTACATCTGACAAAAGGATAATATCCAAAATATGTAAAGAGCTCAAGAAATTAAACAGCACCAAACCAAATAACCCAATTGAGAAATGGGGCTCAGAACTAAACAGAGAATTCTCAAGAGAGGAATATCAGATGGCTGAGAAACACTTAAAGAAATGCTCGACCTCCTTAGTCATCAGGGAAATACAAATCAAAACGACTCTGAGATTCCATCTTATACCCATCAGAATGGCTAAGATTAAAACTCAAGTGACAGTACATGCTGGCGAGGGTGTGGAGAGAGGAACACTCCTTCATTGCTGGGGGGAATGCAAACTTGTACAACCACGTTGGAAATCAATCTGGTACTTTCTCAGAAAACTGGGAATAGGGCTTCCTCAAGGCCCAGCTATTCCACTCCTTGGACTATCCCCAGAAGATGCTCCAGCACACAACAGGGACACATACTCAACCATGTTCATAGCAGCCTTATTCATGATAGCCATAACATGGAGACAACCTAGATGTCCCTCAGCTGAAGAATGGATAAAGAAACTGTGGTACATTTGCACTATGGAATACTACTCAGCTAATAAAAACAAGGAAATCCTGAAATTCTCAGGCAAATGGATGGAACTAGAAAGGATCATCCTGAGTAAGTTAACCCCGACCCAGGAAGATACACATGGCATATACTCACTTATAATTGGGCACTAACCAACATGGATGTCCCCTGAAAGTCTTCACTTAGTCGGAGCTTGGGATAGATACTGGGACTTCCTATTGGAACTCTAGGTGAGAGAGGTAAGGAAGAATGGGGAAATAGAAGAATCCAGAGGGTCCTAGAACCCTACAAAAGACCATCAAGGCTGGCAGACCTGGACCCAGGTGGGTCAGCTCAAACTACTGCACCAACCAAGGACAATGCATGCAGTAAACCTAGAACCTCTATTCAGATCTAGCCAATAGACCGCACATTCTCCACAACTGTGTGAAGAGCAGGGACTGACTCAGACATGAACGCTGGTGCCCCCTATTTGACCACTTCCCCTTGGCGGGGAGATCTAGTGACACTCAGAGGAAGAGTAAGCAGGCTACCAGGAAGAGATCTGATAGGGTATGATTTTTTTTTTTTGAGGCAAGGTTTCTCTGTGTAGCCTTGCTTGTCCTAGACTCCCTTTGTATACCAGGCTGGCCTCAAAGTCACAACAATCCACCTGCCTCTGCCTCCCTAGTGCTGGGATTAAAGGCATGTGCCACCACATCTGGCAGGCTGTGATCTTATAGTGAGGGATGAGGTCCCCTTCTGTCACAGACCTGGGGGAGGGGAATACGATGAAAGAGGGAGGGAGGGAGAATGGGAAGAAATAAGCAAGGAGATAACAATTGAGGTGTACTCTGAATAAATTACTTAAATAAAAATTAAAAAAAAAGAAAAGAAAAGAAAAGATAGAGTAGCCGGGCCTGGTGGTGCACGCCTTTAGTCCCAACATTTGGGAGGCAGTCAGGTAGATCTCTGTGAGCTCGAGGCCAGCCTGTTTCCAGAGTGAGTCCAGGACAGCAGGGCTGTTACACAGAGAAACCCTATCTGGAAAAACCCTCAAACCTCTGCAAAAAAGAAAAAAAAAAAAGGAAGAAAAGGTAAAACGATGGTTGCTTATGTAGGGCAGCAACTGAGTACTTGCCTAGCATGTGTGGGACCCTAGGATCAATCTCCAGTACTGGAAAAAAAAAAGTCTCACTTAGGAGGCAGAGGCAGGTGGATCGTTGTGAGTTCGAGACCAGCCTGGTCTACAAAGCGAGTCCAAGTAGGCGAGAGGCATGGAAACACAACTCATTCAGAAGAAATCGATGTGATGAGGTAGAGAGATTTGAAGGTTCTACTCTTGGAGAGATGTGGCCACAAGCCAGGGAAGCCAGAAGCCATCAGAAGAGGCAAAGATCCCCTCTGCCCCCCCAAATCCCCCCCCATAATCCCTCTCCCTCCCCCGGGCCCCCTCCACTGGACACACTGGTTTTGTCTCCACGAGATAAACCGTGCTGGCCGATGAGCCCAGGCCCTAATGCAACACTGACCACTTAGCTCCAGTCACGTTCATTTATTCTGTGCTTGGGGTAAGCATGGGCTGAGGTGGAGGGTCGGAGGACAACTTGTCTGAGCCTTCTTTCACATCAAGTGGTTCACGGGGATTGGACCCAGATGGTCCCCCAGAGTCCAGCAATCATTGGGTAGTGTCTCTTAGCTTCTGCAGGGAGGGAGCCTGGGGTTCGTTTACTTCGGTTCTAGCTCTGAGTTTGTGGATGGCAGGAAGCAGCTTTGACTTCTGGTTTTCTTCCAGTTGTTCTCCCCCCCATCCCCCTGACACCCTGCCCCACCCATTGCACACCCTCCCCATCCCCCACTCCCCCCAATCCCAGGGCTCCATTAAGGTCATAGGACCAGCGCCCAGCGTGGCTCCTTCCATGAATGGTGAAGCCAGGCTGACTGTGGGCAGAGAGTTTCCAATTTTTGTTCCTAGACCTCTGTAGAGAAAGATTGCCCGTTCTCTCAATCAAGTGATCCAAAGGGGCGACACAGAAGCCCTGTGTCTGTCATAGATGAGCAGGTCACGGTCTGACATTCCCTCTGCTTGTACAGGTGACCGCCGGCCAACCTGGGAGGGAACCTCTGTGGGCCCAGCTACCAGGAGGGAGGGTGTGAAGGCTGGGGGCCTCCAGAAGAGTGGAAAGGGAAGTCACGTGGCCTGATGACCAGGATGACCCGGAACTGGCTGCACTGATGACATCTGCTGCAGGCAGGTCGGCCATGTTAGGGGAGGGGGAGGGGGGTGTCTTCCTTTCCTCTGTGCTGCCAGTTTAGCTTCTGCCTGCACTGGCAGGGAGTGGAGGCCTCCTTTGGGCACTGGTGGATCCTGTTACACTGTCACAGAGCAAGACAGGGACTGCGGAGGAAACAATGGCCTCCATTGAGGAGTCATGACGCAAAGGAACCAGCAAGGCCACAGCCACCATTCAGGAAACAATAGGTGTTTGAAGAGGGCCCAGGGAGTGCTCCCAGGAGAGGAGATGTGCCACCAGTTCCCGACACTCCTTGCCCTCTCTGAGGTCTCCAATGCTGTGCCAAGAGAAAAATCTCTCCGGGGATTTGTCTGCAAAGGTCAGTCGTTAGGAACATCTTAAAAATCTGGCTTCTGATCTTCCTGCAGTTTGCGCTTGCTCAGTTCGGGCGACACTTTCCTTGATCCGTTTTCCAAGTCTACAAAGGGCACCCCCCCATGTGCTGGCACCAAGAGGAAATGGGAGGAAGTGAGAGGAAAGGTTGGAGTGTGGCTTGTGACAGCTCTGTCTATGTCCACAGCTCCAGCCTTGACATGTCACGTCCAGCAGAGCACTAGGTGACACAGTATCTTAAGAACTATGTGTGAGCCGGGCGGTGGTGGCACAGGCCTTTAATCTCAGCATTCGGGAGCCAGAGGCAGGCGGATCGCTGTGAGTTCGCGGCCAGCCTGGTCTACAGAGGGAGTCCAGGACAGCCAAGGCTACACAGAGAAACCCTGTCTCGAAAAACCAAAAACCAAAAACCAAAAACAAAAAAAACCCCACAAAAACCTATGTGTGAATCCAGCCATGTGTCTGTCAGCTGGGAGGATGGGTGACTTTGTTCTTGGGCTTGAGCAGAGCTCCCAGCTGTACCCCAGGGTCTGGCTGTATCGCTGTCAAATGTTATGAGTGAAGACACAGGTCTGCAATGTTGTCTAAGGGTCAGCACAGAGATGGGAGGGAGGCCCCGTCTCAGGACCTTAGCTGGTCCTCGGCTACTTGCCGAGGTTTTTACCTCTACAGTTAGGTAGACCTGGGGATCCCTGGTGGGAACTTGAGGAAAGGGCCTTCTGGGAAGACATCTGCTGATCTGCGGCTTACGGATCAGCTCCAGAAGGCACCTGGAGCATCTGTGATGACAGCTGTCCAGGTGGGCACAGGCAGCTGTTCTGATCTGAGCTTAGCCACTTACATAGAAGTGTGACCTTTCTAATGTAGTGTGTGTCTTTGTGGGAGGGCTGCCTGGCATTTCTGTGGGTGTTTCCTCTCCCAGCAATTTGGGGAACTGCCTGCCTTCTTTCTTACTTCATGCAGTCAGTGAGGACGTTGTAGGGCTGGGGGTGGGGTTTCGGGAAACACACCAACACCAATATGCTCCCGTTCACTTGAATGTCTGAGGCCAGGAACAGCAATATGTAAGTGGGAAAAAAAAAGTCCCATAATTAAAATAATTTAAAAAAAGATCTATTTATTTTATGTATGAGTGTTCTATCTGCATATTACACCTTCATGTCAGAAGAGGGCATCAGATCACATTATAGATGGTTGTGAACCACCATGTGGTGGTGCTGGAAATTGAACTGAAGACCTTTGGAAAAGCAGACAGTGCTCTTAACCACCGAGCCATCTTTCCAGCCCCTAAAATCAAGTTTTAATTGCAGGGCAAACTTTGCCTTTCAAAAGGAAATGGATGACGACATTTGTAAAAGAATAGCAACCATACACTCTCCAGTGCCACACACCTGGTAATTTCTAATTGGCATGTGGACTCTCAGAACATCTGTGCTAGAGATGTCCCTTTTGCTCTCCCCTGGGCTTTGCCAGGTCCCCCATCTATTCATCTTAGTGTCTTGGGATGCTGGGATGCTGGAACCTAAAGCCTGCATCAGTCAGTCCCTAGGATGCTGCTCTACTGGTTCTTCTTGATCGCACTTAAGAGGGCAGGGAGAGAGAGTCTAGCTGTCTCCCTCCCGATAACCCATTCCTCTCTGGGTCCCTGTAGCTTGGGACCATCTCCTGCCTAAGGCCACAATTTCTGGCTGGGGCCCTCTCTGGGCTGCCACCTTCTCTGAGTTCCAGGGGTTGCCCTTAAGGGGTGGTCCCCTGATGTTGCTGGCTGTAGGATGAGTGATGTATTGTCTCCTAAACTGACCTGCATCTTTGTGTACAGTCTCCATTAAACTTGTCTCACTCAGCTCAGGTGAGTGTGCTGTTTGCATTCCCAGGACCACGGGTCCATGTTGTATCCAAAGTTTTATTTTGTCCAGTGTCTTTTTAGCTCTCTGCTGTGTTCTTTACTTTTTCTGAGTGCCCCAAGGGAAACTCGAAGCAGCACTAGAATTGCTGCTGTTGGAGCTTGAAAGCCCAGAGCTGGCCTTCGGGGCAGGGGCCCTGGCTGTCCTGGACTCACTTTGTAAACCAGGCTGGCCTCGAACTCACAGAGATCCACCTGTCTCTGCCTCCCGAGTGCTGGGATTACAGGCATGTGCCACCACATCTTGCTCAAACTTATTTTGAGAGGGAAAAGGGAAGAAGAAGGTGAGGGGTAGAGAATGGAGATAAATTATCTGTTGTTTTGTTTCCTGCTGTGAACTTCAGATAGCCAGACTGGCATGGTGTGGTGGTGCACACCTCAGAGGCAGGAACATCAATGAGAATTCAAGGTCAGCTTGGTCTGCACAGTGAGCTCAGGCCAGCCAAGGCTACGTAGTGAGACCTTGTCTCAAACAACAACAGCAATAACAACAAAAACGCCAGATCAAAGAGTGTATTACAGCAACTCTCCTGCTTCCCAAGGGATCCTGGGAGAAGGTTCTAGGGAGATGGCGTATGCTCCAAATTCCAGAGGTAGGTCGTAAGGAGCCGGTCCAGATTCAGGGATAGACAAGCCAATGCAGCAAGCACTGGCAGCACATCTAGTGGAATGCTACGGGGTTGCTCAGCGCGCCCATGATGAGGAGAGTTTGAATGTGTCGGCTCAATTTATGCATTCGAAACTCAAGTCCCAGTGTCCGTGGGTAAAGGCAGCGGTTTTAAAGATGCCTGCTAGCGGCTACACGCTCGGGCGCTTCACCCTTCAGAACCCTGAGCTAAGGGTCTGCTGGGTAAACACGACCCAGGGCGGGTGTTCTCTCAGAGAGGCAGAGGATGGGCTAAGGTGTGAGACAATAAACGCTGCTGCAGGGTAAACACAAGCCCAGTTTTGTGGACAGCCGACTGGCATCTATTTGCTTGGCATGTAAAGTCCCACCAGCATGGGTGAGCCATGTTGAGGCTCTGTGGGCGGTGTAACAGAGAAAGGCTAAGAGGAGGAAGCAAAGATGTGGGACAAAAGAGGCAGCCATGACACCTGCCTGTAGCCCTTATTCTTTTTCTTTTTGTTTTGTTTTTTTGTTTTTGAGACAAGAGTTCTCTGTGTAATACATCTGGCTGTCCTGCACTTGCTTTGTAGACCAGGCTGGCCTCGAACTCACAGAGATCAGCCTGCCTCTGTCTTCCTAGTGCTGAGATTAAAGGCATGTGCCACCACGCCTGGCTCTCTGGCCCTTATTCTTGTCAGGAGCCCAAAGCCTTTTGAAACCCCCTTCTCATCTCTGGGCTGGTAGGAGGAGGGGCCTAGCTATGTGAGGGTCCCAGGCTGCTCAGTCCCCCGTCATCATCACCCTCGTTTCCAGATGTGAAAACTAAGCTGGGATGACGTGAGGTTGTTCAGGCAAGATGTCAAACAGTTGCACTTAGCTTGTATGAGGTGAGGGGCAGGGGGTACTTGGTTGGCATCCATCAGGCTGCTGTCAGTGAGGGTCACGTCAGGGACAAGAGCAACTCAGAATGCGTCACTACAGAGGCCAGCTCCATGGAGGGGCTGCTCCTGGCTGAGTGGGACCCAAGAGTGCTGAGGCCCTCCCTCTTCCTAAAGGGCTCTGGGATGGCTTCCCAGGGACTGATCAGAGAGGCAGCCCACAGAGAGCACTGCATGGAGCCTCCACCAGGCCCGGGGTGAGGGAGGAGGAAATGGGGTGTATGTGGCAGGTAAGGTTCTCCCTTTCCCCTCATCTCCTACCATTGTCTCCTATCTGTTGGACCCGGCGAGAGGCAGCTTGAGTCGCTAAGCCATTGCATCCCCACTTGGGTGCTGAGCTGCCTTATGTGTGCAGGGTGGTGGGAATGGGGTGGGTGGACAGGAGCTTTCTGGAAAAGGCATTAAGTATCCGGAGCCAGGCCTTCGAGCTGACAGGAAGAGGCAGGCCTTTGGCTCTGTCTCCTGGAATTGATGACGTGGTATCAGCCATGTCTCCTTGCTCCTCTGGGCCCTTTCCTCATGCTCTTTCCTGTGTATAGGTCCTACTCCCTTCTCTTTCCTCACAAAGAGAAAATTACTAGAGGGAAAAGGAGGCAGGGTGTCCCCAGAAGGTTTACACTGCCCGAGTCACCCGGCATGTAGCAGTCATGTGACATACATTTGTTGAAGGAAGTCAAGAATGAAAGCCAGGCCAGGCAGAAGATATGGAAGGTGCGCTGGCCCAAGCAGACCCGTGACGAGCACTTAGGAAGGAAACGGAAGGAGGGACCGGAGAAGCTGATGGTGAGAACGTCAGTGCTGGATACCAGTGTGGACACTGGGGCTCCTCCACACCTGAGCGGTCCTACGGAGGACGGAGGCTGCAGTATTTCCCCACTGGATGGAGATCTTCATCAGTGAGGTTGGCTCCAGTCCCTCCTGAATTCTGCTCACTCGCTGGCTGTTCTGTGTGGGCAGAGAGGTCTTGTGGAGCAAAGCCTGCGGTGTTGACGTGGAAGCTGAGCTTCTTTTGGTGACTGTCCACCAAAGGCCGGGTGAGCTCAGTAGAGAGCCCAGGGTCAGGGAGGGCTATCAATGGCTGTTCCCAGGTACATAACGGAGAATTCTATTGAAAGCCACACATCGGGCATCTGCCGTGCTCATGAGGGTGCACAACTGGCACCAACTCATGGCCCAGCACACGAGCCATTGCTATGGAGACAGATGTCCCTGGGAGCCTGTTTAACATGCATGCCAAGCACTGTAAAAATGCATAGACAAAACTGCCCAGCACGCAGAGGGTAGTTATGAAGTGAGCTGAAGAGTGTTGAAGGAACATTCCTGGCATGGGCGGGGGCTGGGGAGAGGAGGGGAAATGCAGGTGTGAGTGGTTGAATGACCCGACAGTCTGCGGAGCTCAAACTCTGAGAGGTCCAGTTTCTCCTGAGAGTTCAAAGGCAGATGGAGCCTGGCCTGGGTGGTGCAGGCCCAGCCATGCCAGTTATTAAGGAGGTTGAGGCAGGAGAATAGAAAGTTGAAGGTCTGCCTGGGCAACATAGAGACTCTACCTTTGAAACGAAAAATAAAGAGAGGGTTGGGGGTATAGCTGAGTGGTAGGGTTCCTGTTGAGCATTTGTAAGGCTCAGGGTCAAGGTTCAATCCTAGTACTGGGGAGCTAAAGACCGGTGGGGCTGAGCTGCTGGTATCCAGGAGAGGAGGGGAAATGGGCTTAGTGGACAACTTCGGCCTTTTTCTGAAATAGTAAGAGCCACTGTGCCCTGTGTCCCCCCCCCCCCGCCCCCCCCCCCATATTGCATGTTGGAATAGTCTTATTAGGGGAGTGTGTGATGAACCCTCCATCTACCCAGCTGGACTTGAGAGAGACAGAGACTGACAGAGAGAGAGAGAGAGAGAGAGAGAGAGAGAGAGAGAGAGAGAGAGAGACTGGCAGCTGCTGATCCATGGCAGGCAAGCCTAGAGGTGGCTGCAGCTTGCTTGTACAGAGTCCTGCAGGTCACTGTGGACCTTTGAGCCAGCCTTCTCCTTGTCTCCTCAGCTGCCCCAGGCAGCCCCCTGGGAAACTTTGATGACTTGATCCCTGTGCCTGGTGGAGGAAGGGAGGCCGCGGGCCCACCAGGCAGGCCACACAGACCAGCCTTTGTGCCCTGTGGCCTACGGGAGGTGTAGGCTGTCTGCAGGCTCAGTGTCGGCTGGACTGCAACACAGGCCGTCTTTGTAGTGCCCTAGATTAAGGAGGCATGGGGTGGGAGGCCCAGGGGCAGGTCCCTGGGGGACAGCTTATGGGTAGCATGTTGGGGGTAATACGATGACCTCAGCAGCGACATGGGGGTAAGCACAGGTGTGTGTGTGTGTGTGTGTGTGTGTGTGTGTGTGTGTGTGTGTGTGTGTGTACACATGCACACACACAAGTGCGCTTGGACTAGCCTGGAGATTCCATGCAGCAAACAGACACCAGCTCCAGACCCACTGGCCTGGCCTGAGCAAAGCCATCCTGACCTATATCTTTGCTAACTAAAGCTGACTAGTACCCATGACCCTCAGAGTCTTCTTCTGGCCTTTAAACATCTCTGGAGCCAAAGTCTCAAATGCAAAACCACAAATACCAGATCTTCTCTGGTGGAATTCCTGGCGCCTGAAGGGGTCTGTACTTACCTCAGGCCCTGGCCTTGAAAGACCGGGATTCACTCCTCGACTGGTTTTCCTGGCTCCATTCCTAGCTATTTTTTTTTCCTGGTGGGAATCCTCTGTACTTTGCTCCGTTGGGTCTTGACCGGTGGGGACAGCCGGTACGACCATCAGTACTGCCTCACCCTTGGCTTCTTGCCCCGATGTTGTTATTTTGAGTTTTTTTTAATCTTGAAGAGCCGGGGGTTGAGCCGCAGGTCTCATACGTGTCAGGCAGGTATTCTACCCGTGAGTCTTTTCCAGGCCTTTTCAAAATTTTGCTCTGAGACAGGGTCTCGGTAAGCTGCCCAGGCTGACTTTGAACTTGCCACCCTTCCGCCTCAACCTCCTGAGCAACTATACCGGACTTGAAGTTCTGACAGCGGCCTGTTTTTAGTTTGCCCAGGCTGACTCTGCTTCAGGGGTGAGGATGGGGTGGGAGAGCCGAGGGACACAACCCTCAGAGGCTTAGTCACCTCTCTGTCCCTGGGGATCTGAACTCAGGCTCTCATGCAAAGCAGACACGGCACCGACGGAGCTATTTCTTGAGACACGACAAATTGTTTTGGTTTTGTTTTTTTGAGACAGGGCTTTCCTAGAATTCTCTCTGTGGCCTCAAACTCACTGAGTTCCTTCCGCCTCTGCCTCTCAAGTGCTGGGATTAAACTCATGTGCCACCACTGCCTGGAAACATTTTATTTTTTTAAATAATTGTTTCATGGGCCAGGGAGATAACTCAGTGGACAAAGGCATCTGCTGCCAAGCCTAAGGAGCTGAGTTCAATTCCCAGGACCCACGTGTGGAAGGCGAGCATCAACTCCCACAAGTAGTCCTCTGGCCGCTACAGATATATTATGGGCCATATTCATGTACATGCACATAGACAAAATAAATGTTATAAAACAATTTCTTTGTTGCGCTTATATATGTTTACTGTAAACTTATTAAACAATACAGAAAAATACAAATATGAAGGTAATAAAAAAATCTGCGATGGTGCTATCACCATTATTATTTTCTTGGTTAATGCTATTTTTTTTTATACTTATGCGTATGAGTGCTTTGCACACATTTGTATGTGCCCTGCGTTCATGCTTGGTGCCCATGGCGATAGGAAGCTGGAGGACCCCCTGGAATTGGGGTGAGGGGTGGTTGTGAACCACCATGTGGGAGCTGGGAATTGATTGAACCCAGGTTCTCCGCATGAGCAGCCAGTGCTTGTAAGCATGGAGCCATCTCTCCAGCCCCTGGGGGTATTAAAAAAAATAATTTTAAAAGTTTTTGAGATAATAATGTAATTATAAAATTTCTTCCTTCCCGTTCCTTCCTCCAAATCTTCCCATATGATAGTCCTTACTCATTTTCAAATTCATGGGCTTTTTTTTTAATTGTTGATATCTATCTATATCTATCTATCTATTTATATATCTCACATATCATATATGTACATTCAGTATATATATAATATAATAATAAAATATAATGTGGGTATAGTAATATTAGCTGTCTCTAAATACATATATGTAGATTCCTAAATACACACATATGATATCATATACATGTTTATATGTATATTTTCGAATACAGGGATGACCATTTGGTATTGGACAACCACTTGGTGTGCTCCCCCTGGGGGAGACGGTTTCTCCTGATCTTAACGTTCCATAGTTGGTAGCAGTTCTTTGTGTAGAGCTGAGGCCCCTGGGCCGTCCCCTGTCACTCCTGATCAGCTCATGTTTCGGCCATCACGTAGGCGAGGCTTCACGGGGTAGCTTCTGACATCACTAGGGCACAGAATCCCACAGCCAATCTCCTGGTCCCCTGCCTCGTATAATCTTCCCTTCCCCTCTTCTGCAGGGCTCCCCGAGTCTTGGCACAGGAGCTGTGTGGTAGATGCCTTTCCTAGGACTGGGCTCTGCAACTCTGCCTTTTGACCAGGTGTGGCTTTCTTTAATGGTCTCTGTCTGTTGTAAAGAGAAGTTTCCCTGATGATGGCTCAATGACTACATTCATCTGTGTGCATAAGGGCAGATATTTAGAATATGGTTAGTTAGGAATTATGCTGGTTTAGTCAAGATTCAGTTGTAGCTTTTCCTCTAAGATCCATGGCTTTAACAGCCCTAGGTAGTTGGTTAGGTTTCCAGTACCAAGTATAATTTCTCTCTTATTGAGTGGGTCTTACAGCCAAGCAGAGGGCTGTTGGTTATCAGCAAGGTACGTGTGCCACTCTTGCACCCTTAAGATTGTTATGCCACAACCTGTGCCAATGGTGTTGTAGTGAATCAATGTCACACTGGGTAGGACTTGCTTTTCTCCTTTGGAGCTTTATATGCCTTCTGGTCCCACGAAATCTAGTCCTCAGGGAGGAGGCTGTCAGGTCCTATCCAACTTGAAGGGAAGACTTTTACAAGAATTTTTATTTTAGGACTGGAGAGATGGCTCAGAGGTTAAGAGCACTGGCGGTTCTTCCAAAGGTCCTGAGTTCAATTCCCAGCAACCACGTGGTAGTTTACAACCATCCACACTGAGATCTGGCGCCCTCTTCTGGCCTGAAGGCACACATGCAGGCAGATATTGTACAAAAAAATAAATTAATTAAAATTTATTTTATTTTTATTATTTTATATATATGTTACTTACCTGTGCATATGTCTGTGCACCATGTGTATAAAGTGCCCGTGGAGGCCAGAAGAGGGTGTCGGATGCCGTGGAGTTACAGACAGTGACGAGCTGTCACGTTAGGGCGCTGTCTTTCCAGCCCTAGTGAACACGTCTATAGTGCTTTAGTGTTTATATATGGGTACATTTATATTGAAATCCATACTCATGTAATTCCATATACATTTACTTGTATATTTTTTTGTCAGTGGAATCATATATTATTATATAGCACATCTGTATTTATAATGTATCTCTCTCTCTGTGTGTGTGTGTGTGTGTGTGTGTAGCTTGCTATTTAGTTTTAGGCAGTTCAAAAATCCAAGACATACGGACCCCTTCCAAATTTTTGACAGCTGTGTGGGATTTCACTGTATTTCCACACTCTGGCCCTTGACTGCCTGAATTCAGAATGGCGGTGACTCAGCCTCTCAAGTGCTAGGAGTCCAGGTGTGCGCCATCATACCTGGTGATCAAATCTCTTTTTTTAAAAAGCACTTTATTGAGGTTTGATTGACACACGAAACTCCGTGGATAATTAACGTACACAACATGGTCTGTTTAGCGATAAGCATACATCTGCATAATTAGCTGTCAGTGTCAAAAATTTATTCATGATCTCTAAATTTTCCTCCTGCCTCCCTGTGCTTTTTTTTTTCCCCCCTCTTTTACTTTTTTCTTTTGTCTAGTGGGAAAAGCACTTCATATTAAATCTGCGCCCCCAACAGGTTTTCATGTGTACTGCACAGTATTCTTAATCTAAAGGCCCTGGTTGTACAGTCATCTCTGGAGTTTTCATCCTGCATGCCTGACTCTGTGCCCTCATTTTCTTCCTTCCCTAGTCTCTGGCCAGAAGCACTGTACTCTGTGTTTATTTGTTTTTTGGTTTTTTGAGACAGGGTTTCTCTGAGTAGCCTTGGCAATCTTGGACTCACTTTGTAGACCAGGCTGGCCTCGAACTCACAGAGATCTGCCTGCCTCTGCCTCCCGAGTGCTGGCTACTCTGTGTTTTGACAGAGTCCACGTGTAAGGGAGACAGTACCTTAGCATACTGCCGTCCAGGTCCACCTATGTATATGATTCTGTAAATGGCAGGCTTTCCTTTTAACATGTGAGGGTGAGCGTGTGCTGAGATCGGGGGCAACTTCCAAGAGATGGTTCTCGCCTTCCATCATGTTGAATCAAGGTCACTGCTGCTCTGGGTGCTCCAGGGTGGCCGGCCTGTGGGCTCCTGGTGGCTGGAACAGCTGAGCGCTCACATCTCAAACACTGGGACTCACGGAGTCTTCTGAAGTCTCAAACTCCAGTGACACATCTTCTCTAACAAGGCCACACCTCCCAACAGGGTCTCTCTGTGTAGCCTTGGCTGTCCTGGACTCACTTTGTAGACCAGGCTGGCCTCAAACTCACAGGGATCCACCTGCCTCTGCCTCCCAGGTGCTGGGATTAAAGGCATGCGCCACCATGCCTGTCGAGGGGGAGAATTCTCATCCTGATGGGCCACAGGTGCATGACCTACATCTACTTTTTATGTGGCTTCTGAGGGTCTAACTCAGACTCTGCCATCTTTCCAGGCCTCACCTTTTAGACTATCTTATTGTGCAGGATGGCTGCCCCTCGGTCCTGTGATGCTGTGCGATGACAGCACCGTGTGAAGATGACCTGAGGCTTGCAGGTTGACATTACGATCCCACACAGAGCCAATACTGGGTGTGTATTTAAGAATTCCTTGACCACACGTAGAATTTCACTGCAGTGCCTCCACAGATGAGCTGGTATCCAAGATGGCTGGCTACCAGATGGCTAACAGTTGGTGTAGATAGTGAACTTTCAGGGTGAGGGGTCATTCTTGGTGTGGGAGGAAGGGAGAACAGTTTGAGAGTTCTTATCACACTCAGATTAACGTACAGTGTGTGCATTAGTGTCTACGTCTCTGTTTTTCCATTTAATACTTTGGAACCATAGGTGACAGGAGAGTAACCAAACTGCAGAACAAGACAGGACAAAAAAAAAAAAAAGATTTCTTGTCTACCTGTAATTTGAATGTAACTGTGTGTGCCCCGTACTTTCTTTTGTAAGTCTGATCCCCTTTTCTTCATCTGCGCGTGTGTTTGCTCAGGAGGCCTGGTACACAGGGGCTGAGTCACGGGGGCTCTGACTCCACTGTGTGCTTCCTTGTGGCGTTGGAGCCAAATCCTCCCGGAGCCTTCCTCCTCGGCCAGCGAGTGCTGCCCTGTGCCCTGCATTTCTATAAGCTGCCAAGAGCTCAGATTGTCTGTCTGATGGGCTGGTGCCTGTGCGTCCTAGCAGAGGACTGGCTCACCCAGTGCTCTTAAAACTCGGCCTTCCACTGACACACGAGGGCATGGAGGACCAGACGGGGCTGATGGGATCAACCCTTCCTGCCTCTGAACAGTACATTTGTAAAACCATAGCACGCCAAACCACACCTGGTAGTTCTGAGCTCTGTTTGGGCATTTCTGGGAATTTCAGGGACACAATCCAGCCTTGAAGCCGGTGGAGCAGCGTAGGGGCAGGGTGTTTATGTCCGTTCTCCTCGCCCACGCGTACAAAGTCCAGACTCTGCAGCAGGCTTGTGGCGGCCTGGCTTTGCTTATCTGTTTGGGCCAGCTCCTCCTCTCTCCAGCGGAGTTTGGAAGATGGAGCGGGAGGAGGGGGTTTGGGGCCAGCTTATGGGAAGTCTGCCCTTCAGATTCAGCGCCTCAACTTCCCTTTTGTCGTTATTTGTTTAAAAACATTTAAAAATGTTAAATTATGTGTGCATGTGTGAGTGTGGGTGCGGCATATGCCATGACAGCTGCCTGCTGAGGACAGAAGAGGGCTTTGCATCTGCTGGGACTGGAGTTACGGGCAGTTCTGAGCTGCCCAACATGGGTATCAGGGATCAGACTCTGACTCTCTGCAAAAAAAAAAAAAAAAAAAAAAAAAAAAAGCAGAGCGTGCTCAGTACATGTTTAGTGAAAACCTACTGGCTGCAAGAAGAGCAGAGAGGCTGCTCCAGTTCACCAGTCCCTACCCTACTCTAAATCAAAGTCTTAGGTGTACCAACAAGAGCAGATGAGGAGCTGGCGACTCACTGGCCCAGGGCCCCTGGGTTCCCACGCATCGCAAGCTGGATGGTTGGGTACCGCAACTGCGAAGTCCTGTGGTCCTGAATGCCAGGCTCCGCAGGAGGGAGTGCCAAGTGCTGGTACTGTGCTTAAGAACTCAACAGCAGGGGCTGGAGAGATGGCTCAGAGGTTAAGAGCACTGTCTGCTCTTCCAGAGGTCCTGAGTTCAATTCCAAGCAACCATATGGTGGCTCACAACCATCTATTATGAGATCTGGTGCCCTCTTCTGGTGAGCAGGTGTACATGAAGGGCACTGTATATATAATAAATAAAATCTTAAAAAAAAAAAAAAGAACTCAACAGCAGAGCCGAGTGCAATGGTGCACACCTGTAACCACAGCACTCGGGAGGGAGAGACAGGTGGATCTCTGTGAGTCCAAGGCCAGCCTAGTCTACAAAGCATATATAGAGAAACCCTGTCTCAAAAAAACCAAAACTAAACCAAGCAGAAACAAAACAAAACAAAAATCCAACGTCAGGCAGAGCCCCTGTTGCAGCTTCAGTAATGTGTGCCCTTGCAGTACAAGCAGTTATGGGGGGCTGTGTGTATCCTATCCTCAGATGAACCCCACCCCACCCCACCCCCTACCCCACCCCTACCCCACCCCAGCCACGTTAGATCTATCAGGTGCTCCCTAATCTCCTAAGGCCCTGGATCTCCCTACACACAGAAGACCCCTGCTTCTTAGGCTACGTCCTAGGGTGCAGCACCTGGGAGGGTGTCTGTCTCAGCATCAGAAGCCACAATTTGGTCCAGGAGCCCTACGTCCCAGTCTCTGGTGAGAGGCTGCACCCTTCCTCGGCTCCATGGACATTTTCCTGAGACTTTCTCAGCCACTACTCAGTCCCCTGGGAAAATAAGGCTTCAAAGCTACACTCATGTTTTGTTTTAACCTAACAGAGCAGTCCTGATTTAATCCCAGGCTCTTTTACCTGGGTCATTTTTACTTCCTCCTCGCAATAATCCTACAAGGTAGATAGTGTTAATAACACTTTTCACGGAAGGGGAAGCTGAGGAATACTGATGTTACTTGTGGGGATTTGCTGGCAGGCAGTGCAGGAGGCCTTCAGGACTCTGCTACCTCAGGGTCTTACCGGCTCTATGTCCTTCAGGGGCCGTGATCAAATGTGTGCACGGATGTGTCAATGAGTGGCACAGATGTGACAGCGTGTTCTTTGAGCAGGCTTGCACAGAAGTACTCAAGGAGAGAAACGGACACAGGGACAGGATTGGAGCATGCGGGGAGAGGGGAGCCCTGGGAAGCAGCCTGGGCAAAGGCATGGTCAGGGTACTGACTGAGGAGAGGTCAGGAAAAGGAGATCACTGCCTCACGGAGGCAGGCCTTGCTTTCACAAAAGGAGCAGTGGGCCAGCTAGCAGAAGTCCGTCTCTGCAACGTGGCAGCCTGAGCCTGCTGCCAACAGCTGGCCAGCGGGCCTCCCTTGGGCTTTTCTCCAGCTCGAACTTGCCAGCCAGGTGTTCTAAGGCCACGTGGATATAAACGCCCTGCAGATCCGGCACACCCCGAGAGCGAGAGCGCCAGCCTTGGGGCCAGGTCTGGCCTGAAAGCTCCGCATCCAGCCACCTGCCGCCACCCACCGAGTTGGGGAGATTAGCGCAGGCGCTTTGAAGCTGAGCTCCAGGGAATTGGTGCTCTGGAGTCTCCTTTCTGTAAAGGGTGCTGAGGTGGCATTTCCATGAGAGCCAGGACAGGGTGTATCAGTGACTACCGTCCCCAATACAGGGCTCATAGAGCACCCAGAAGAAAACAAACAAACAAAAAACCCCCAGCCAGTCCGGCTATTATCACAGCAGCTCTGCAAACAGGCTCTGGAATCTTCAGCCCTTCACGCTAGCTCAGCAGAGGATCTAACCTCTCTAGTAAAGCTTCCGGTTTTTCTGTCTCTAAAATTGGGACAATAATAAGCTTTACCTTTCTCAGAGTGCTTGGAAGATTATATCTAATAGCCACCAACCTTTAATACCATCAAGATGTTGTTTTAAAGGTTTTTTTTTAAACTGCGTTCACTCACTGAATTCCCGGTTTTACTGAGCTCTGCTTGAGAAAAGTTACACTCAGAGATGTTAAGTAACTTTCCCAAGGCCACCCAGCTGGTAGGGAGCAAAGCCAAGCTTTCAGATGGCGCTGAGCCAAGCCCTGAAGCAGGTTCCACTGGCTGCCTCTGACAGGCACAAAGCTTGACATTATGCCTGGTGTATGGCCAGTGTTCAAGTAAAGGTCGACATTTGGAAGGGAAGTGGAGGGTGAAACGCAACGCTTTGCATCTCCTTCAGAGGACTGAAACTGAGGGAAAGGGATGTGGCCGTGGGTAAATAGAGGAAGGCCCCACCTCAGGATCTGCTTGAAGCAGATTGCTAATGGAGAAGCAAGAATTCCAGCACAGTTGACATTTGCTGTACCAAGGCAGTGGCACACGCCTTTAATCCCAGCACTTGGGAGGCAGAGGCAGGTGGAGCTCTGAGTTCGAGGCCAGCCTGGTCTACAGAGAAAGTAGCCAGGGCTACACAGAGAAACAGTCTTGAAAGAGAACTTGCTGGGAAGGCTGCTGACAGCCTTTGTGTGGAGACATCTTATGGTAAAAGAGCGCCAGGCTTAAGGCCTAAGCTGTATGGTTCTATTCCTTCCCCAGGGGGATCAGAGCTTTGTACAGTCGAGACATCTAGACTGCAAACCCTGTGAGCTAGGGCTTTACTCTGTCAGCTGTGATCCAGTGCACAGGAACCACGCCATGATCTCAGCCAGGCTCCGCAGCAACCCTTGAGGTGTAACTTTAGAACCCACGCAAACCAGCACATGTGGCCACTGTAAAGGTGTGACTCGGAGTCTGTCTTTGAGCTGTCCACACCCAGGCATCTCAGATGTTCCTGACTTTCTCCCAAGTGCCTCTCTTTGTATTTACACCTGTGCTTAAGAGCTAGATTATAAGTGTCTCTTAACTTGGGCTGGGAAGATGGCTCAGTGGTTAAGAGCTCTGTCTGCTATTCCAGAGGTCTTGAGTTCAACTCCCAGCAACCACAACCACATGGTGGCTCAAAACCATCTATAATGAAATCTGGTGCCCTCGTCTGGTGTGCAGGCACATATGCAGGCAGAGCACTGTATCTCAACAGACAACTGATTCATACTGTCTCCTCTTGGAATTCTTTTCTATGGTGAAGATGTGAGATCAAAGCCGAGCGCAGCCCTCCAGTGGGCTTGGGAGACACACCTACACTCCTTAAATGGCCCAGCTTTGTCTGAGGATTTGGCATCCAGTGGCTCTATCATATCCTCTCTCAGGGTCCTAGGAGGGAGAACTAGGTATCTTCGCTTTGCTGGCGGTGCTGACCTCTGTCCTTCCCAGCCTGTTTCCTCCCCACTTACCATCCCTATTTCATGGTTTCCACAAGAGTCTGCTCCTAGGACCCATGGCTTCAGGTGTAGCTGCTGGGCTTCTGTCTGCTCGTGCCCTAGTGTGGGGATAGGCAGCCAGGTCATGCGAGCTTCTCTCAGGGAAGGCCCTTGCAGTCGCAAAACAAAAGCAGGAAGCTGGTTGTTCTCGTTTTCCATTCCTGGGTTTCTGGGCTTCTCCAACTCCAGACGGAATGGCCATGCTGTTACCCCACAGTGACCTGACTGGGAGCAGAAGAACAAAGGAAGGACGTTAACCCCACATGATGGCTCCTCTTGGCTGTCAACTTGACCACATCTGGCATCAACTAAAACCCAAGTAGCCTGGCACACCTGTGGAGGTCCCACCCTAAATGTGGGCCACACGTTTTTGGTAGCAGCCTACATAAAAGCACATGCAAGAAGGAAGCTTTTTCTTTTTGCCTGCTTGTTCTTACTCTTGCTGGCAAGTACATCTACACTACTGCTGAGGCATTCCTTTGCTGGAACCTGCTCCTTTGGGATCCAATGTAGACTGAAGACCAGCAGAGACACTCAGCCTTCTAAACTGAGCAACTACCACATTCTTTCTACTGGGAGACAGCCATTGTTGAACTAGCCAGATCATAGTCTGTGAACCACTCATAGCACACACACACACACACACTCACACATTCACACACACACACACAGAGGTATTCACACACACAGAAGGATGTTAATGCCATGCGATGGCTCTTCTTGGCTGTCAACTTGACTACATCTGTCATCAACTAAAACCCAAGTAGCTTGGCACATCTGTGGAGGTCCCACCCTAAATTTGGATCATTTGCTGTTGGAAGGCCCACCCTTCCCGCGCGCGCGCGCGCGCACACACACACACACACACACACACAGGTACACACAGATACCACACATGCACACAGGTATTTACACACACACAGAGGCATTTATACACACACAGAAGCATTTACACACACATATACACACATACATACCACACAGATACCACACACGCACACAGGCATTCACACACACACACACACACACACACACACACACACACACCACACAGATACCACACATGCACACAGGCATACACACACACACACACACACACACACACACACACACACTCACCCTATCACTTCTGCTCCTTTAGAGAACCCTGATAAGAACAACCATCCGTTCTCACTAGAGTGTGGAAGCTGCATTCCCCCTTAATTCTTACGTGTTCTCTGGACTCGTCCTGATTTACTGATGGTGGAACCGGAGCCCAGAGCTCAGCCTCGCTGACCTTCCATGCCCACAGCTCTCTGTGGACACTACACTGGACTGTCTCTCCCTGACGGTTATCTCCAGCCTTTCAGTTCTGTGAGTCAGCAACTCCCTGCAGACGGGATTGCCTGGCTACTCAGACAGCAAAGAAAGGGGCAGGCAAGACTTGTACTCCGTCTTGTTTAAAACCCTTGCAGCTGTTTAGAAGGGGGCCCAGCTGTCTGGTGGGAGCTTTTTTCTTCTGGAATGAGGGTCCGCCAGGCCCCCAGCTTCAGTGGCAGAGGAAGCAAGGCTGTCCAGCCAACCAGCCTCTGCTCTCCTAGGGTTTCCCGATTCACCCAGGAAACTACCACTGGGGCTGGAGAGATGGCACAGCGGCTAAGAGCACTGGCTGCTTCTCTAGAGGACCTGGGTGTGATTCCAGCATTCACGTGGCAGCTCACAGCTGTCTATAACTCCAGTCCAGGGGATCCAACACCCTCTTTTGCCTCCTTGGGCCCTGCACACATTTGGTGCACAGATATGCATGCAGGCAAAACACGCATGCACCTAAGTGTAATCTAAAAACAGGAAAGAGTCTCTCTAAAGCCTTACGTTGGAGAGCTGAGAATGCCTGAAGGTCACAACCCGGTGTTTTCACTCCACGGCTTCCTGACTTGCTCCGCAGAGCCTTCGGTTCTCCATGTGTAAACTGGAAATCTACACAATGCATTCTGATGACCACTCCTCCCCAGGCCCCACCCCCCTTAACTTCTACCCGTATCAAAACTGAATGAAAAAGAAATAAAGAGAGGACATGACAGCTCCTAGGCATGGTGGAGGAGGAGGGTTATTCTAGACTTGAGGGACAGCAAAACCAGAGGCAGAGACATCTGGGAGAGGCCAGAGTGAACATGGCTAGACTGAGCCACGCCATGTGAGGAGAGCTGGGGTCGGAGATCAAGAGAGGAGCCACTGACCAAGATGGGCGGCCTAGGCCAAGAGACTGGCTTAGCCAAAGTGAGTTATATAGGGGCTACAGAAACTGAGGGAATTGAAAGCCCAGCCCAGCACGTGGGCTGGAGAAGTTTAGGGGAGGGGAGACGGTATGCGGTATGCCAGCTAGGAGGACCCTGTCCCAACAGGTCAGGACTGACAGAGGGATGCTGAGAGACCCTGACAACCAGTGTCAGCTTTGATATGTTAATAAGCACCTTAGCTTCCCATTTGTTCCGAGTTTAGGACCTAACAAACACCTTCTCAAATCTTTTCCACATCCAAGACTTTTGGGGTTGCTTTCTGATTTAGTTTAACCAGGGCCATCTGTGTGACCACTGAGTTGGACCCAGGGCCATCTGTGTGACCACTGAGTTGGATCCAGGGCCATCTGTGTGACCACTGAGTTGGAGCTACCCACTGGAGTCTGATGACATCACTATTGGGTACCCAAGTGGAGGCAATGACTCCCTTTCTCCCTGAATCTATAAGCAGCCAATGAGGGGTACCCTCTCCCCCACTCCTTCTCCATCCATGCCTGACTGTCAGCCTTTTGTTTTGAGCAAATTGAGTATTTTGGAAGAGCCATACTGCCTGAAACAGCCCCCATTAGGGGTGCCTTGGTGATCTCAAGTTCATGGTTGGTTGTGTCCCCTCCCACGGTCCTGTTGAAACTTATCTCCACCTTGTGCTGTGTGCTTGTAATAAGAGGTGAGTCCACTCCTCCTTCATGAATGGATTAGCACTTCCTGCTTGCCTTGGGTTGATGGGAACTAGCTCAGCCTCTTCTTGGCCCCTCACTTTTCTGTCCCCAGGAGAACACAGTGGTCCTCCCTCCTGGAGGATGCAGCAACAGGACCACATTGTGGAAACAGAGAGGTAAGGTCCCCTGTAGACGCTGAACCCACCATTGCCTTACTCTGAGTGTTCTGGCTGGTAGACCAGTAAGGAAATAAATTCATCTTCTTTATAAACAGTCCACTCTGTGGTCATTTATTACGTAGCACGTTTACATTGATACACTAGGCTAGGAAATTGAGACCCGATTTGGAGCAGACTCCAGAAGGTGTGGCACGGAAGCACGGCCCTGAGAGAGTGAACAAGTCCTTTAAGGACACCCAAGCAAGCCACACCAAGTGATCGCATTATGGAGATCACGTGTGGGCCCCTCCATGATGAAAGGAGCAGCCAGCTGCCCTAATGTTATGCAAATAGGTGCTTGAGACTTG
This sequence comes from Acomys minous, assembly GCF_964271855.1. Classification (NCBI taxonomy): domain Eukaryota; kingdom Metazoa; phylum Chordata; class Mammalia; order Rodentia; family Muridae; genus Acomys; species Acomys minous. The sequence goes on from NC_140485.1 coordinate 5,645,087, forward strand.
GGATAAAAATTCCAGCAAACGCATCCTACAGATTCCAAAAGTGCTGATCACCGAGAACAGGAGACAAGAGGGAAGCAAATGTGCTGGTAGGGAGGACTACAGTGACTCAGAAGGTGGCTCTGCGGATGCTCTCAATGTTGCCGATGACCCTAAGACCAGCTGGGGAAATTGAAATAAAATTGAATTATGGAATGGGGCCAAAGAAAGTAATATCTTTAAATTAACATATTCCTAGGATAACGTTATTATAAGCACGTAGGGCAGATGTGAAGGGTGGAAATAGGTATCTAACGGCCTCATACACTTTAACGAGGTTAGGTACTGAGCCAGAGCCCTTGGCTCCTCCTTCGGGGGTGGGGGAGGGGTGCGGCAGCCCCCGCTGCAGCAGGTGCTGTTGGTGTCCTACCTGCACCCTTATTTCCAACTGCTAGTGTTTGTCACCTTGTCCCAGGACTTCCTCCAGCTGCCTGCATCAGGGACATCCATCTGGAAGTGCCAGGAAGACACCCCAGGAGGACCTGGGGTGTAAACCCGTAGCTCCACCCTCTGTGGGTAGGCCTGAGCTGGTGTCTACTCCCCAGGGCTGATGCTCACTTGTGGCCCACTCAACTCCTCACTGAGGTGGCTGCTGTGGCCGCTCTGTCTCCCTCTCTGGGACGCTCAGGATTCCCTCCAAATAAAGGGAAGTGACTCCGATTCTGGCCTGGGAATGCTTCTGGGGGACACTGAGTCTGTGACAGTCTTTGTCCCCAGGATTTGTAGGAGTCAGGTGGGCTCTGGTCAGCTACTGTGTTATTCGTCTCAAAGCAATCACAAAAAGATAACTCTCCCCCCTCTTCCCTCCCCCCTCCCTCCCTCCCTCCCTTCTCCCCTCTTTTTCTCCATCTCTCTCATTATATGCTTGAGCAACTAAGCCAAAAATTGGTCCATCCAGAGCAATTAAAAGCTTCCTTTGCCAGACCTCGGGGATTTCTATCTGATCAATGAGAAACCCCACAGCTGGAAAACAGCCGAAACCCAGAACAGAATAATCACCTCTTAGCTGCGCAGTCAAGCCAGGCATCAGGAAGGCCTGTTTCTAAGACTGAGACTTTCTCTTTAGTTTTCCAGTCCTTTTGCCTCTAGACTAGAATCTGTAAATATTTGTGCGTGGCTCCTCTTATTAGCTCATGAGCCCCAGTAATGTGTATTTTTTTTAAAATCATATTTATGCCTCACAGTGAAATAAAAGCAGCGGGAAGCATGTGATTTATGGTACTAATGTGCAAGCTACGAACTCCATACACTTTATCTCAGCTGAGTTAGTGATGCCAGGAAGACTCGAGTTACTGTCTCTATATCATTGTGGCGGTGACTCAGGCTCAGAGGGGTAAAGTTCTTGATTTGTGACCACACAGCTAGGAAATAGGTTACAATCCCAGGCTGTCTGGTTTCAAAGTCCGGGTTTGTAACAGTCTGGCTTTTCCCACCAGGACCGATGGCTGCCTTATCCAGGGTCCTGTAGAGGAATGGAAGGACGCTTAGCTTAGTTAGGTTTCTATTGCTGTGGTGAAACACCGGGACCAAGAAAAACCTGGGGAGGAAAGGGTTATTTTATCTTATTTATTGTAGTCCTTCCTCCAGGGGAGTCAAGGCAGGAACTGACACAGAGGCCACAGGGGAATGTTGCTTCCTGGCTTGCTCCCACGGCTTGCTCAACCTTTCTTTCTTTTCTTTTTCTTTTTTCTTTCTTTCTTTTTTTTTGGGGGGGGGAGGGGGTTTGTTTTGTTTTGTCTTTTTGTTTTTTTGAGACAGGTTTTCTCTGTGTAGCCTTGCCTGTCCTGGACTCATTTGTAGACCAGGCTGGCCTCGAATTCCCAGTGATCTACCTGCTCTGCCTCCCAAGTGCTGGGATTAAAGGCGTGTGCCTGGCTTCAACCTGCTTTCTTACACAGCCCAGGACCACCAGCCTGGGGCTGGCATCATCCACACTGGGCTGGACCCTTCCACAAATCACCGATTAAGAAAATGCACTAGACTTGCCTACAGGAAAATGTTACAGGAGCATTTTTCAATCAAAAGTCCCCTCTTCCCAAAGTTTGTGTTAAATTGACAAAACAGTAGCCAAGACAACGCCAAGACAACATGTCACAAAAGGGATTCACCGACTGGTTTACATGGTCTGCACTGGGTAGTCCAGCAATGGCTGGCTGTACACTGGAAAGGCTGAGAACCTATTAGCTGCTCAGTCCACAGGGCTGGAGGCCTCAGCAGCCCCAAGATGGTGCTGAAGGCCGGAGGATTCCTGGAGAGCTACTGGTCTCCTGTCTACATGGAAAAGCCAGAGATTTTGGGTTCTGTTGTCAGCAAAGGTCAATGGCAGCAAAATGTAGATGCATTTATAAGCAAGGAGCAAAAATGCGTAGGAAAAGGCCACACTCTTCTTCCTCTGACTTTTTTATTTCTGGACCTCCAGTAGGAGGGCAGGGCCCATGCTTAGGGAGAGTCTCCCTAACCAATGAACTCTTCTAGGAAATACCCTCCCAAACAGCCCAGAGACTTGACTCTTAGTTAACTCCAGATCAAACGAAGTTGACAACCAAGATTAACCCTCGAAACCTCTCTGCCTGACTTCGTTGCCTTTACCCTAAACTGCTTGATCTAAGAAGTTGACTCTCATGTCCTTCCTCTTTTCTCCACTCTCCACTCTCATTGGTGGAGAGTTTCTGCCCGTCCCCAGTGACCAGCATGGTCACCAGGGTGATGGATCCCCAAGGAGACATCCCACAGAGAAGCGTGTGTGTGTTGTGTGTTGTTTGTGTATGTGTTTTGTGTGTATGTGGTATGTGTGTGTATGTGTGTGTGTATGTATGTGTGATGTGTGTGGTGTGTGTGTGTGTATGTGGGTATGTGGTATGTGTGTATGTGTGTGGGGTGTGTGCGGTGTGTGTGTGCAGTGTGTGTGTGTGGGGTGTATGTGTGTATGTCTGTGTGTGTCTGCAGATGTGGCTACAATGGGAACAGCTCAGTAGCTTTGCTACAAAGCTTTCACATTTCACTTTTGCAGCAAAGCAGGTGTATAGAGAGAACACACATCTTAGGGGAATCGTCTGCCAGACACAAGTACCAAGGGGACCCAGGATCCGGACAGTTGATGACGGTTGAGAACAGTCTGAGGACACCTTGGGGTGCTGCAGAGATGAGAGCTATGGGGGTTATCACTCACTGTGTGACTTCTGCCGCATCGAACTCTGCTCCACTTCCTTGTCTGTGAATTGGGCTAATGGCTTAGGGAAATGGAGAGGCTCTTATCTTGTCCAGAGATCTGCGGGCCACACCCTTTGCAGGAACGTGACCCTGTCCTTTGCTCTTCATCAGACCACTTACTTCCTCCACACCCTTAATCCTTTGACATTCGAGGTGTGTCTACTTGAGCATCCAGAAGGCTCATACCTCTGTGAGGCCAGCGAATGGGGACCTCTTTGTGCCTGCGTTTTCTTTCTTTCTTTGAAGATTTATTCATTTATTATGTTTGGTGCTCTGCCTGCATTTATGCCTGAAGGCCAGAAGAGGGCACCAGATTTCATTTTTAGATGGTTGTGAGTCACGGTGTGGTTGCTGGGACTTGAACTCAGGACCTTTGGAAGAGCAGGCAGTGTTCTTAACCTCTGAGTCACCTCTCCAGCCCCTGTGAGTGCATCTTCACGGACAAATGGAGAACTGTATTTCCTAAAACCAGGCCTGATCTTGCTACCTCCCACAAGGCATCTGGACATGGTTAGGAGACAATTTTGCCTTTTGCCTTGAGTAGGCAGAAACAAGGATGCTCCTGGGTACCCTTCAGAGTGCAAGGTGGCCCCCACAAGGAATACAAGGTTGGCTCATGATTTCTCAAGTACTCAGTTTAAGGAAGTAGGGGGTGTGGGTGTCGAGGAAGACCACCTGCTGAGTCTATGTACCCCCTGGGCACCAGTGATGTGGCAGGTCCTGTTTCCTTCTTTAAAATTTCCCCCTAACAATCAATAACAGGAAATTTGAAAATTATGGTGGGCAGTCAAGCCACTGAAGTCATTGTCGTTATTGCTTTTTCCCTCCTCTTTCTTCATCTTAAAAGTAAATTGGTGGCCGGCCAGTGGTGGCGCACACCTTTCATCCCAGCACTTGTGAGGCAGAGGCAGGTGGATCTCTGTGAGTTCAAGACCAGCCTGGACTACAGAGCGAGTTCCAGGACAGCCAGAGCTGTTACACAGAGAAACTATGTCTCAAAAAACAAAAACAAGGGGGCTGGAGAGGTGGTTCAGAGGTTAAGAACACTGCCTGTTCTTCCAGAGGTCCTGAGTTCAATTCCCAGCAACCACATGGTGACTCATAACCATCTATAATAAAATCTGGTGCTCTCTTCTGGTTTGCAGGTGTACATTCAGGCAAAACATTGTATGCATAATAAATAAATAAATCTTTAAAAAAACAAACAAACAAAAACTAATTGGTGTACTCAGTAAGAAATTCAGCGCAAAGTGGGTCAGAAGGACCGGCGAGGGAAAGTAGCGCCCTTACATACTTGCATCAGGGCAACATCTTCAATCCAGGTGGTGATCAAAGTTGACTGTCAACGTGACAGATCTAGAGTCACCCAGGAGACTAACCCATGGGCCTACCCCTGAGGGAATTTATATATTGTGTTAACTGAGGTGACACTTTGGTGTGGGGCTGTCTTGTGCATGGCTGGATGTCCAGTGGCCCCTGGCCTCTCCTCTTTAGATGCTAGTACCACCTCTCAGTGGTGACAAATGTTGCTTGATGTCCCCAAGGGAGCAGTGGCATCCTAGTTGCAAACGGCTAATCTAGACACATCCTTTACATATTCACATACATGCATATATGACAGGACAATTTTCCACCTTTTATTTTGTTTGTGTGAGTGAGTGAGTGTGTGTGTGTGTGTGTGTGTGTGTGTGTGTGTATGTGTGTGTGTGTGTGTGTGATATGCACAGGTAAGTGCATGTGTGTCATTGTGCAAAGTGGAGACCAGAGGACAACTTTCAGGTGTCAGTTCTTCCCTTCCACTGTGGATTCTGGGGACAGAACTCAGGCCATCATCAGCCTCGGGAGGCAAGGGCTTTATTTAACCTTTAAAGCATCTAACTGGCCGTGAACGCTGCTTTTTAACTTATGCTTAGCACATACCTCTTCCCCATTTCCTTTTCATGAGGGAACACTCTGTTTATGCAATCAGATGGACACAAGTAAGGCTTCATATTTAATGCAGCAGATAACTTCCATGCCTATGGGGGAAAATGTGTTTCCTGACAAACATGGCTGTTTACCTTCTGTGTGACGCCAGCTCAACACTGTAAACTGGGAGAGTATTTTCTGAAGCTACACAAATATTTGTTGAAAGAATGGATTAACAGTCAATAAGTTGTTTAAATGCCCAGCAGGAACAGGTTACATATTTCGCAACATGAGTATCAGATGTGAGGTAGCTGTTCCTTGATTTTCGCTTGCTAGGTATCCTCTAAGAGCATCCACAGCCCTGCTCTCCCTCAGCTCCTCTGTCTCCACTGCCAGCGGCTGAGGGTGCACAGGCTGTTGGATCCCAGGTGCCCCAGAGCTCCACACACAGAAGCCCAGGCTAGCCACAGGAACAGGCGTTAGGGTGCTGCCTGACTCTTTCTGCTTCACCCAGGACTGATGGGGCAGCCAGGCCTCGGGGATGTGTCTGGCGTACTCAAGGGCCCCACCCACATCTGTCCTGCTCTGTCAACACCTGGCTTTTGGGACAGGTGGTGGCCTTGGTTCTAGAGAAAATACCTTTTCCAAGAAGGTGAGTGCTTCAAGCCAGTGTGGGTGAGCAGCCCAAAGTCCATTCTGGGTGATTCTGGGCTGCCTGCCCAGTTCCTTCCTGGAGTGCAGCTGACCCCACACGTCCTCTGGGTTCGATTTTCTGTTTCCTGGAGGGGGCACAGTTGGCTGCTGGGCAGGTGGCCTGCGCCAGCCATAATTAGGGTCCGCTCACAGCGGGCTCTGTACTTATGGAAAGCCTGCTAGTCACTGCTTCCTCTGGGTCAGAGTAAGAATGAATGTGTGTGGTAGGTAGAAGGGACAGGACTTTGGGAAGTCTCCAGAGAAAAGGTGACTGAGGGTTAAGACATTGGAAAATACTTCTGGCAGAGGGCCAGAGGTATTAGATGAGCATTCATCTGAAACTGGGGCCGGGGCTTGAGCCCTCTCCACATGACTCTCTCTCTGAGATAATCTGACAAGAACTCCCCCAGTGACCTTTGTAGCAGCTGCTCAATTAAATGAGAACGCCTCTTCGTGTGGTTCTGTCTACATGGCTTTAACATGTTTTTAGTTTGGGGAGATAGACTCTCACTGTGTAGCCCTACCTGACCTGAAACAGTCTAAGTAGACCAGGCTGGCCTCAAACTCTTAGAGAGCCTCCTGCCTTTGCCTCCCAAGTGCTGGGATTAAAGGTGTGCGCCACCATGCCTGGCTCCGTGTGGTGGATTTAAGAAAACCAGGATTGCTACATGGTGGCTCTGGGCTTCCGTGGTGTATTTCCCAGAAGCCGGACCTTGCAGGAGATGCCTGGTTTTATCCAGCCGTTGGGATCGAGTTATCTAGTGAGAATAGTGGATTCTAACCCGCTGAGGGGGTGTCAGAGTTCCGCCCACATTCAGGGCGAAGAGACAGACTCCATTTCTCAATGAGGATCTGTGTGACTGTACAGGAGGAGGTAGGAGGGGCCGCTGAGGCTGCGGTGGGTGAGGACAGGGTGAAAGCCAGTGGTTTTCTGCAGTCCAGGAGCCCAGAAAGTTCTACCTCCCACCAACATTCCCTTTGGAGTTTCTCTTGACAGCCAAGGATTGGGGCACATTCAAAGGCCTGTTCTGCTTCCACTGCGCCTCACTGCTGGGAGTGTTGGCTCAAGTCAGAGAAGAAGATACAACGGCTCTCTTTTTGTTTGTGGTTTTCGTTTCTGCTGTTTCAGAGCGGTCAGCCATGGTCCCAAGTATTGCATAGACAATTCCAGAAATAAACAATTCAGAGGTTTCAAGTTGCACATCGCTCCGATGAACTCTTACAACATCTGCTTCCCCCCACCTGGAATGCAAATACCTCTTTGCTCAATGGGTCGGTGCTGTGTATACCACCCACGCCCGTTAGCTGCTCTGGCAGGCTTGGCTATTGGACTCATTGCCACGGACCTGCAGGGCTTGCGGACGTTTATTTAACGACGCCCCCAAAGGCAGGAGTTGTGATGTGGAGATTTTATTTCAGCATATTGTTATAACTGCTCTACTTTGTTATAATTTGTTGTAATGTCCCGCTGTGACTAGTTTATGAATAAGCTTTATCAGAGGCGTGTGGACGTAGGGGGAAAGGCACAGTGTACGTGGGTTGGCACTAGTGGCATCTCAGGCATCCACTGATAATCATGGACTGTGTCTGTGGTGGACAAGGGTGGCTCCAGGGCCCGCAACTTGTGTCCATACCAAAGTCTCCCTCACCAGTCTCGGGTCCACCCTTCTGCCCTCCTTCCTTTCTCACCACTGAACCTATTCTTGGCTCTTTGTTGAGGGAGTCATTGGCATTCTTGTGTGGCCTCTTGTGGGCGGGGCCACCTCTGCTCCCCTGAGATGCATTTGCTGTGGTCACTGTTGGTCCCCAGTCACCTAATCCTCTCAGTTCTGGTCTTGCTGGCTTGGCCTCTCGCTGGTTCTGAGCAGGTCTTGCCTTTTTCTCTTGGCTCTCTTCCTCTGGCAGGCACACCTCCTGCTTTCTCCCAGGATGGCCCTTCGCCTTGCTGCCCTTCCTGGTTCTCTTCTCTCTCACTTAACCCCGCGCACGACCTCCTCCATCCTGAGAGCTACTGACAGCACAATCCGTTTCCTGTCTCCCTGTCTATCTGGTGAGCTCTGACGTCTCAGTTCCTTCCTGCTGGATAGCCACACTAGCTGATTATTACTTGTTGCAGGTCCACTGGACCAGGTCAACTCAGCATGCTTCTGTGGTCACCTGTTCCTTCCCTGTCACTCAACAGCACCATCCTGCCTGAGAAGATGACAAAAGAGCATATGAATTGGATGCGGTCCACACTCAGAGCATGGAATTCTTTTATTTTTATTTTTATTTAATTTTAATTTATATGCATTGGTGTGAGAGTGTCAGATCTTGGTGTTACAGACAGTTGTGAGCTGCCATGTGGGTGCTGGGAATTGAACCCAGGACCTTTGGAAGAGCAGACAGTGCTCTTAACCACTGAGCCAACTCTCCAACCCGAGCACGGCATTCTTAACAAACTCCAGGGTCCATATGCAGTTTCAGAAGTCTCGGATAGGTGAAGTGATCCTGAGAAAAAGAGCCAAAGGCACGACAAGGCCTGGCTTTAAATCCTACTAGAAAATAGCACAATGCTGGGATGGAAACCGATAAAAAATCAGCACCAAAATCACACATGGAAGAGTGAACATTCTGTTCAATAGCTGGTCCTAGGAACATTGGGGATCCATAGGTGGAAGAAAGAAACTAGATTCCCATCTCTCGTCTAGTGCAAAAGTAGCTCAAAATGGATTGAAGAAGTCAGACCAGAAGCTATGAAACTACACTTGGGAGGCCCTAAGTGATGTTGACTTTGGCAAATAGGAGAATTGGGGTGTGGATGTGGCCTTAAAAGCACAAAGAATATCAGCCAAAGCAGACAAAGTGGGGCTGCAGTAAACTGAAAGCTTTCATCCGGCAAAGGGAGCAGGGACTGCCCGCAGAGCAGGAGGAAGTGTTTGCAAGCCACTTTATCTGACAAGAGATTAAGTTCCAGGATATAACTCAAACTCACAGCAAAATCCTTAATAATCCACTAAAAATAGGTGAGTGAGCCAGACACCAGCACTCCAAAGTCAGAGGCACGCAGGTCTCTGTGAGTTCCAGGACAGCCATGGCTGCGTAGAGAGATCCTGTCTCAAGCAAAACGAAATAGGCGGATGACTTACTTAGCTCTCAAAAGAGGGTTTGCTGAGGGACAATAAGCACAGGAGAAATCACTTAGCAGCCAGGCAGGGTGGACCAGGTCTGCAGTCCAGCCCTCAGGAGGCCGAAGCTGGAGGGTCCCTAGTTCGAAGTCAGCCAGAGCTGCATAGGGAGACAGCTTCAAAAAGCAAAGTTGAGGGACCAGTGAGATGGTGTCCGCTGCTGAAGGTGTTTGCCACCAAGCCTGACAACCTGGCCTGTTCCCCAGGACTCACACGGTGGAAGGAGAAACCTGACTGCTGCAAGCTGTCCTCTGACCTCCACCTGTGTGCTGTGTGGTATGTCCCCTGCCACCTGCAACACACACACACACACACACACACACCAAATCAACCAATCCTTTAGCAAATATTATGTGGTCAACTACTTTATTCTTGGGTACACATCCAAAGACATCAAACCCAGTGTGTGGAGGAGACACACATGTTGTTGTATGTGTGGAATCACTGTCCACAGGTGCCAAGGTATGGAATTAGCCTGAGTGCCCATCAGCAGCTGAGCAGACGAAGAAAATGTAGCAGATATACATAGGAAATATTGACCAGCCATGAAAAGAATACGGTTCTGTCTGTCGTTAGCAGAAATAGGGACGGGACCAGACAACATTGTGTTAAATCAAAGAAATCAGAGACACGATGATAAAAAATAAATATGACGTTTCCCCGTTTATATATGAAAGCTAAACGTTTATCTTTTCTCAGTCCTTTTTTCTTTACATCTCTTTACTTATTTCGTGTGTGTGTGTGTATGTGTGTGTGTGTGTGTGTGTGTGTGTGTGTGTGTGTGTGTGTGCCGCAGCACATGTGCAGAGGCGCCCAGAGGACAACTCTGTGGAGTTACTTCTACCATGAGGGACGAAGCTATCACAGTCAGGCTTAGCGGCAGGTGCCTCACCCTCTGAACCACCTCACCAGCCCTAAGAACAGAAAACAGGGCTGGGAGATGGCTCCCTCATACACTAAATAAATGAAATGTAATAAAAACTACAGAAGAGAACTGTGATTGTCGGGTGGTAAGGCAGACGGAGGAAGACTGGCCAGCAGGTGTAGGCGCAGAGGGAGGAGGAAACCGGCTTCCAAGGTCCTCCCTAGCTCTTCTGCTCTGGCGAACCTCTGCACTGAGAGTCACCAGTGGAGAGGGCACTAGGCTGGGAGCTGTGCATGGTCCCAGGGCCTGAAGGGAGCCTCCAGCCCATGGCCTGTTAGAAACTTAGGAGATAGGCAGGGCGGTGGTGGTGCACACCTTTAATCCCAGCACTTAGGAAGCAGAAGCAGGTGGCTCTCCGTGAGTTTGAGGCCAGCCTGGTTTACAGAGTGAGTTTCAGGACAGCTAGAGCTGTTATACAGAGAAACTCTGTCTCAAAAAACAACAACAACAACAAAAAAAAAACAAAAAAAAAAAGAAAGAAAGAAAGAAAGAAAGAAAGAAAGAAAGAAACTTAGGAGAGGAACTGACCCCTGCCAACAGTCTGAACCAACCCGGAAGTAGATTCCTCCCTGTCAAAGTTCAGGTGAGATTACAGTCCCACAGTACTTTGCACATCTTGAAGAGGCCCAAGCCCAGCTGGCCTCACAGAAATGATGATCTGGGGTATGTTCTGTTTCAAGCCACTGTGCCTGCTGCAGGTTGTTACAGAGTTAAAGGAAAGAGGAAGTCCTCTTATAGCTATCTATCTATCTATCTAGTCATTTGTTTGTTTATTTAATGTATATGGGTGTTTTAGAAAGCTGTATTAAAATATTTCTTTATGTGTTGTTTTGTTTTTGAGACAGGGTCTCATTATGTAGCCTTTTCTGGTCTGGAGTTCTGCGGTATAGACCAGGCTGGCCTCAGACTCATAGAGACCCACTTGTTTCTGCCTCCCCAGTGCTGAGATTAAAGTCAAATGCCACAATGTCTTGCCAGGAGGAAGTTCCCTTCCCTTCCCTTCAATGTCCCTTCCCTTCCCTCCTCTCCCCTTCCCTTCCTCTCTCCTCCGCTCCCCTCCCCTCCCCTTCCCTTCCCTTTAATTTCCCTCCCCTCCCCTTCCCTCCCCTCCCCTGCCCTTCCCTTCTCTCCCCTTCCCCTTCCCTTCCCTTCCTTTTCCTTTCCCTTCCTCTTCCCTTCCCTCCCCTTCCCTTCTCTCTTCTCTATTCCTCTTCTCTCCCTTCCTTTCCTTTCTCTTCCTTTCTGTTTGTCTCTCTGTTTTGCCTCCCTCTTTCATTCCCTCCTTGCCTCCCAGTACTAAGGATGGAAGCCAGGGTTTTCCTAGGCAAGTGCTGCTAGTTCACAGGGATTCAACTAGCCTGTCTTTCAGGGACCTAGTAACCTCTGATGTTATTATCCACTGCCAGGTTTGCCGCCAGGTGTGCCGGATAAAAGGGACCCATCAGCCTCTTGTTCTCTCTTAATTTCTCTCCCTCTGCCCCCCCTTCTCTCTTTCTCTCTGTCTCTCTGTTTCTCTCTGTCATAAGTGCCCTCCTTGTTTCTCTCCTCTTCCCCCTTTCCCACAATAGGTCTCCTTTCATGCCAAATCTGTTGCATGACATCTTTATATGTATTATAACAAGTGCTCGACACTGAGGCACAGACCTAACTTGTTTTCTTACTCATCTCTCCATTTCTGGGTCTAGTTCAGTGCTTCCCTTCTGGGAAGGGTTCCCAACTTGATGGTGTGTCCCTGGATGGGGTTCACATGCCCATAATTTCTCTAAGATTGTTTTCTGAGGGATTAGGAGCTCCCCAACTCCACTACAGGTTCATATTTTTCATCAGATCCAAAGGCTGGAGGCCCTGGTAGGGTTAAGACTGGTGGACATAGGCTGTCAGTGCACACCTTGAGCGAAGCAGCTGCCTCAGAGCCTACTCCAGGATGCGGCCTTTTGCCTTCTAGTTAGTTGTGGCTTGGGTAGAGGAATCAGGAACCTGTACTGTTTTGGCATCTGTGAAAGTTAGTATCTGTGGGTAACCTGTGCTCCTGACAGGACTGAGACTGATCTAGCCTGGGCAAGAGAGAAATTATCAGGGTGAGGCAGGGCAGGAAAGCCCAGGCCTCTGCAGAAGTGTGAACAGAATGCAGAGTCTTGGGGACAAAGGGCACAGAGGACACCTTAAGAAGCTGGCTGATTCTGCCTATGCCTTTTAATAGCTCAGGTGCTGGGTAACCATTCCCCCATTCAGCTCCCCTGGGCCTTGCAGGATGTTTGGCAGCGCCTGAGTATTTTTAGCGCTCCAGCAACTGGAGCAAAGCACTCAGCAGGTCTGCCTTGCTCTGGGCCTGAGACATGCTCAGCAGGTTTCACATAGGGGGCCCGGAGCTCTGCAGGTGCAGGTTCCGTCCAGCTCACTCCTGGGCTCTTTGAGGAGAGGGGGGTCTGCAAAAAGATCTCTCTCTCCCTCTCCCTCTCTCTCTCTCTCTCTCTCTCTCTCTCTCTCTCTCTCTCTCGGGATGGCTGCCCAGGGTGTGCATCGGAAAGGAGAGAACATGAAAGCCAGTCTCACACCAGGACAGGAAGGATAGAGACCCAGAGGCTCCCTGGCTGCTGGCTACTCTTCTGGGGGGAAGATCATGACGTGTGTACTAGGGCTACCTGGGTTCTATGGGCAACACAGAGAGCTCTAGATCAAAGGTGTGGGTGGTGTGGAGAACCAGTGGATCTCAGGTAGAGGGAGGGGAGAGGTGGCCAAGAGTGACAGGGAACTATTCAGGGTTAGCTTGCTGCCCCGTTCACTGCTGGACGCTGCATTCACTTAGTGTTTGCAGTTACTAGGTCAGCCCTGAACATTGGTCTGACAAATATTTGCTTGAATCACTGACCTAGGGGACTTCCACGCCAACCCCTTCCCCAGTGGCGATCTGAGAATTGGCTCCTTGATCTCTGAGGGGCCATGTCCTGAAGAAACCCTTTCCTGCAGGTGGCTGTACTGCCCCGCCACCTGTGGGTGTGTGGGGAGGTGCTGGGGGCTGGGGGCTGGGGGCTGGGGCAACCACCTGCAGAGATTCTTTGTTTCAAGTGGCTCCTTGCTGCAGGTGGTCAGAAGCAGTCAAGATTTGTCACAGCTGCCCATACAGAGGCACACTCCAAAAGACACAGGCTACTTGGGCTCTATTCCCACCCCAGCCATCTTGTCTACCCATGCCTGGGAAGGATAGCCCTTGCTTCTCAGAAAACAGGCAGAGGCCTGGGGAGCTTGAGTCAGAGCCTGGGAAAATCTCTGCTTCTCCCAACACATGCATTGGAATTCACATTTGCATTTGCATCTGTGCGTGCTAGTACACACTCACTCACACACCACCACCACACAACCACACAACCACCACACAACCACCACACCACCACCACCACACCTCCCCCCCCACCACACCACACTACTGCATCATCACCACCACACCAGCACCAGCACCAGCACCACCCTCACCACCCTCATCACACTATTGTGCTTTTGTGCTGTTTTCCCCAGGCTGCCTGCCACCTTGGATCCAATTCTGGACTCTTGCAACTCTGATTCAACTCTGATTCTTGCTTTGCTCCATTCTTCTGAGTTGGGAAGCAGGAAAGACTAAACAGTGCGGCCGAAGCTCTCACAGTGAGGGGGAAGCTGAGGTTAAGTCCAGATGCTATTTCCCAGGATGGAAAGAGATCCAGGGAAACATACTTGCCTGTTCTCTGAGAGTTCCGAGCAAGTGCTGATGGGAAGGCTGGATACAGTGCAGAGCTGCAGTGTCTGAGGTGGCTGCGCCCTGGACATTCCTGGGCTGTCTTAGCGCCAAATGGGGGAGAACCTGAAAACTTGGGGTGCCTTAGGCTTTAAAGACTGACTAAAATTAAATGACCTTTTCTGTCACATGAAGCCAGGCCATCACTAAATAAGACTTCTGGAGTCTGAGAGCTCCATTGCTGTCACCTGTTCTGTTCCTGGGAGCAAATTGCCATCCCGCCTCTGTCTGTGGCGTTCTTTATTTTCCATCAAGGCCCAGCTCAAAAAGCTGCCTCCTTGTGGTGCATTTTTACCCTGAGCTCCTTTTCCTGAGACTTCTCCAGGTTCAGTTCATCTCAGCGCACTCCGTGCATCGACACCATCATGTCTGACTGGTGGGGGATGTAGGCTTTGTGTGCTTTTTTCATGGCATATCCGGACTGCCTTGCTCGCTCATCTGAAGGAGGTCATGTTTGCTTGGCTTACAGGCAATGGTCTGCTGGGGAAACAGCTGTCTGGGAGAAAAAGTACTTAATGCATAGAGACAGCCAAATGCCACGGTGTAAATATTACCACCATGGTCAGTGCCAAGCCAGAACAATTCATAAAGCTCGTGAATAGGTGAAGGCGGGCTCTTTCAAAGCAGAGCTACAGCCAGCCTGTGCCACAAACCCTTACTTGGTGAGAGAATTCAGTTCTAACTTGGGGGCCGGGGTACACTTTCAAAGACCTTACTTTGTTCCTGAAAGAGTCAGAATGGATGTCAGGGAAAACCTTTTCAAGTAGACCTGGTGACATCCCTTCTCAGCTCCCTGTAGCTAACACTTCTTGGCAATTTGACTTTGGTGAAGAGCTGGGGCTGACTCCTAGTCCCTTTGTTGATTGGAGTTGGACTAGGGGAGGAGTGACATCATCACACTCTGAGGCTGCATCTCCAGAGTCCCTGCCTCCTAATGTGCTTCTCTTGGGACCCTGGACTTCTGCCAGCTCTCCTAGGAAGCTGGGGACTACCGCGCTTAGCCCATCCTACAGACAGCCAGACTGTGAGGGGCAAAGATGCATCATCTCTCATGAGTGATCCCAGACAGACCAGTCCCAAGGAGGCCAGCAACAGGCCAAAGATGCCTAAATAAGTCAGCTGGGAGCAAAGAAGTCACCCAGTCAAGGCCAGCCTGCATAGTGATTATAAGCTGTTCTAAGCACTAAATGTTTCCATTTTGTTGTTACAAAGTAGCAGCTGGCTGATATACCATCCTTACATTCTTTTTTTTCTTTTCTTTTTTTTTTCAGGTTCTCTTGTGTGTAGTCCTGGTTGTCCTGGTGTTTGGAATATAGGCCAAGCTGGCCTTGAGTCACAGATATCCTCCTGTCTCTGCCTCCCAGTGCTGGGATTAGAGGTGTGTGTTACCACACCTGGCCCATCCTCGAATTTATTAGGCGCTTAGCTTCTGGTTGAATTACCCATCTCGGAGTGAGGTAAAGATAGCAGCTTCTTTTCTTCTGCTCATTAAGTGAAGACAAGGACTCCGGCTGTCAGCACAATTGGCCCCTGTAGCACCTGTCTTCTGGAAGAGTCTTGACACACCCTAAAGAGCCCACAGGACCCCTGGCATGTTTAAATTGCTGACAGGGTGGGTGTGGAGAAAGCAGCTGTAATAGTAAAAAAGAAATTACCACTAAGAAAGAGAAACCTTAAGCTCTTCCTAAGACGATAGGGAAGGCGCTCAGAGAGCAAGATTCCACCAAAGGGTCAGACAGGATGTGGACACTGGTCAGACCTGAGGTAAGCTGATCTGGCCTAGTTTCTGACTTGGCAGGTGTCATCATGCCCCGGGGTTGGAAACTACGTCACCCCCGCCCCATCAATGAAGACTCAGGGTGTCCTTTCCAGGAAACGTACAGACAAGAACAGGAAATGGACAAGTTGCCTATTTTTCTTCCCCTGCAAAATGATTTTATTTTATTATTATTATTATTTTTGTTGAACAAAATCATCCTAATGTATTGGGGGTGGGAAAAAGAAAGACACCAGAACCTTAAACTAGACTCGATACACCTCTACTTTTGGAAAAGAATGTGTGAAAAACCAAACTCCACCCACTCTGCCCTCTAGGTTTGAGCTGTCGAAACTCCCTGGTGGCAAAAGGGTGCTTCAGACCAGGGGAAGCAAGCCATGGAAAAGCCTTGTGGCTGCTTTGGGGAGGTCCTGTGGTTTCCCTTCAGCCAGCTGTGTGACCTTGAGTAAATGACCCAACCCCTCTGGGACTCCACATAAAGTGTTTTCTCTCCATTCACCTTAGTGTATTTCCCACACGTTTAAAGACACGCACCAGGAGAGCTAGACAAAGCTGGCATGTGATGCCATGCTGTGGATGGAGGTGTGTGCAAATATGGTCCATCACTATGCACCCATTGTGAAAACATGGATATAGTGATGGAGCCACACTCTGATGGCTCTATAGTTTATATGTGTGTGTGTGTGTGCGCATATACAAATGTATATATATTATATATATGTATGCACACATATGCATGCATATATACACACACACACCTATATAGAGATAGATGCATACTCTCAGAACTTTGGGGATCTTCTTACTTTTCAATTTCAGGATCTTAACTTTGTTCAGTTATTTGTGGACAATACTTTTCCTATAAAACGTTTCCTGGGTGTTATATATAGGAACATCTTTGATGCTCAGTGTAGAGGATTGTGACAGGAAAGAATGAAGCAGTCTACCTACAGCAGGGTGCCTAAGACAGCACACGTTTAATCGGCGGCTGTGGCAGCCGTCAGTCCCTTTGCTGGAGTGCGTAGACTGGAGCACTCAAGAACTGCTGCGATGGGTGCAGAGTGGCAGCCACCCTGGTTCCCCAGGCCATGGGTCATTTCCTAATCTTTCCGTGGCTACCCGCTTCTGTTGGGGACAGCCCACTGTAGCCTTCTTCCTTGCTGCTATCCCCGCTCTTGAGGTCTGGATCTCATTCTCAAAGGCCTAGGCTGAGCCAGTCTCCTATTTTAGGTAGGCAGGGGAGACCTTTCCACTCCCACAGTGAACTTGCTGTTTCTCTTCCTAGGCTGGGAGTAGGGATACTCTGCCGGCTGGCCTGGCCTTGAGCTCCATGGACTACATTTCCCAGAATCCCCAACTCACTGTTTTGCTGGTGGGCGCAGCCAAAAGGAGACACTAGCAGATTGGCTAGCTGAAGAGCGGCGGAGGTGGGAGGTGGGTCTTCTCTGCCTAGGACAAGGCCTTAACCTAGCGCCTCCTCCTCCTCAGTTCCTGGTTCCAGCTGGAGATAATACTCCTTTCTCCTTTGTCTCTTCAGCCCAAGGAAGCAGCAGTTTCTAGCGGATTCCTATCTCTGGGTTGCTAAGACTCCCGTTCAGGTTTTCTGGTCTTCTGTCATCTTTTAGCTAGGCGATTGCGTTAACTCACTATTGAACTGTTCGGCCTTGGCTCTGTTTTCTGCTGCAACAACCACGACAGATGTCTAAATAGACAGTGTGCCTCTGTATCCACAGATTCCAGCAACTGAGGATTGAAAACATCTGTACCAAAGACATACAGACCCTTTTCTTGTCATTTTCCTCTATAAACAGTACAATGTAGCAACTATTTTCATAGCATTGGCATTGGACTAGGTGACATGAGTCATCTAGGGATGGTTTAAAGTGCTTTGGAGGATGTATGTAGATTATCTGCAAGGACATCACCATTTTAATAGTGTGTGTGTGTGTGTGTGTGTGTGTGTGTGTGTGTGTGTGTGTGATGGAGGTGACATAGCACAAATATGGCTGTCGGAGGACAACCATGTGGGCTCAGGGGGTTGAACTCTGGTTTTTAGGTGATGTTCAACAGCAAGAGCAAGTGCCTTTACTGTTGAGCTATCCCAACAGGCACCGCTCTGCCATTTACGTAAGGGATTTGAGCATTCCTGCACCTGGCTGTCTTTCCGGAGGAAGGCGGTCCTGTGACCAATGCCTCTCAGATGCCAAGGGCTGAGCATCCCTGGATCTTCTCATATGTAACTTTGGTGGCCATAATTTTGTTTTGTTTTGTTTTCTGTATTTTTTTTTTTGAGACAGGGTTTCTCTGTGTATCCTTGGCTGTCCTGGGCTCACTTTGTAGACCAGGCTGGCCTTGAACCCACAGTGATCCACCTGCCTCTGCCTCCCAAGTGCTGGGATTAAAGACATGTGCCACCACCAGGCGATGGCCATAATTTTACAGACGAAGTTTCAGGGGGCTGTTTCAATGGCAATTTCCAGTCGAGTCTTCCCTAGAGGGCGAATGCCCACACTGTCTCTGGTAGATTGTTAGCAAACAGGCCTACACTTATTTTTCCTGAGGGTCAAACCCCTTTATGAGCTCCACCCCCCTTCCCTCTCTCCTCTCTCTCTTTCTCTCTACTCTTCCATCCCTCCCTCTCTCCCTCCCTCCCTCTCTTTTTCTGACAAGGTTTCTATCGTAGCCCAGGCTAGTCTTGAACCCCTGATCCTCCCTCCTTAGCCTCTCTAGTATGGGATTACAGGTGTGTACCACCGCCCTAGGCTCATAGTTCGAACACAGCCCTTCTTCCCCGGGGAGAGATGGGGTCTATTTCCTACTTCTTGAAGCTACAGCCCTTATGATTTGGCTAACAGAATGCAGCAGAAGCAAGCCTGTGCTCCAAGAGGCCTAACTGGTTTCCATGCAACCTGCCTCAGCTGGCCTGCTGGAGAATGAGAGGACAAGGAAGCAAACAGCCACCCTAGCAGAGCCTATCTTGGACTCGCTAGACCCTAGACAAGCTGCTGGTACCTCCAGATGTGTATGGGAGACCCGAGGGAGGCTGGCTGAGGCCAGACCAGACTCGGAAGTACGAATAAACCAAACACGCAGGAAACAGCACCAAGTGAAGAATGTCATTTGTTTCCTTCAGCTTCTGGCTCCTAACACACTCTGTGTCCTGTGGTCCCCAGGGCTGATGAGGGCCTCCTAGGTAGGAGGGAGGCAGTCCAGAAGAGCTGGCTTTTACCTCAGCGGCTGACCAAAGCAAAACACGTATAAGCAGTTCAACAGTGGAGTCTGCTGGCTAAATTTAAGATGTAAATGCTAACCGGGGTGGTGGTGCGTGCCTTTAATCCCAGCACTCGGGAGGCAGAGACAGACAGATTGCTGTGAGTTCGAGGCTAGCCTGGTCTACAAAGTGTGTCCAGGACAGCCAAAGCTAACACAGAGAGACATTGTCTCGAAAAAAACAGAAACAAACAAACAAACAAAAGATGTAAATGCTAAATGTGGTACTCAGCTCCTGCAAAAATCCCTGCTGCTCAGGTGAGGTATCCTCTGTCCTCTGCTGTACTTCAAAGCACAGGCAAAGGCAGAGAAAGGCTGCCAGTCACGCCCTGTGCATCTTTTCATAGCTTACCACTTACTCAAATGTGATGTAGGCTTCTTTGTTCTGATGACCTTGATGACCTATGTATGCAGAGGTCACTGGGTGGGGCCCTGGCCCAGCAGGAAGGCATCGTCTTTATCCCGCATTTATTCCATGTCTAATTCTGTCTTACACCGAGAGAGCTCATTTATGACTGTCTTACGGGCAGCGGCTGGTTGGCTGGCTACACTTTGGGCCCGTTAGTAGCACCTATTGGACCTTCTAGAATAGTTTATGGAACCAGCTGGATGGATGTGTCCTCTTGGCTGACCAGCTCTTCACCTGATGGAGAGGGGCACAGTGGAATTAGGGGCTCTGCAGGACCTCAGGCTGAGGCAGGATTTTCCTTAGCTGGGCTGCCTGGAGTCACTGTAGACCCTTCCTCTCTGGGACATCAGAGACACAGCTTTTCCCAGTGGTTTGTCCCTTGGTCCCTTTGTTAAAGAAATGTCAAATGCAGGTCACCCATGGTGCTTTCTTGTCCCCACCCATTCTGTGATGTGGAGGCTTTTTCTCTCTCTTAGTAGTTAAAACCCCTAAGCTCACTGTCTGCTGGGATATCCTTCTCTCTCCTTGGAGAGTTACCTAGTTCATCTTAAACAGGTCCCCATCGTTGGTGCTCAAAAGCCATGGAGAGATGGCTCAGAGGTCAAGAGCACTGCCTGCTCTTCCCAAAGGTCCTGAGTTCAATTTCCAGCAACCACATGGTGGCTCACAACCATCTATAATGAGATCTGGTGCCCTCTTCTAGCGTGCAGGCGTGCATGCAAGCAAAACACTGTATCTTAAATAAATAAATAAATAAATCTTAAAAAAAAAAAAGCCAGGGACCTATCTGCAATTTGCCCTGTCCATTCCTGTGATCCTGTTTTCGTACCTGCAGGCAGGGTGCTTGCCCGTTTCTTCCTGTTTGAGACCACCCCAGAGGCCCTCTGTCTGCAGCTGTCTGCCCCTGTCCTGGACCCTCTGTTGTTCAGTGTGGACACTCACGCAGGACAGATGGTTTTTGGCAAACCACTGGGCTGTAGCTAACCTGCAGGGTAGGGTAGTTTACCTGGAGGGTGGGGTAGGTAACCTGCAGGGTGGGGTAGTTAACCTGCAGGGTGGGGTAGTTTACCTGGAGGTCGAGGTAGCTAACCTGCAGGGTGGGGTAGCTAACCTGCAGGGTGGGGTAGTTAACCTGCAGGGTGGAGTAGTTAACCTGGAGGGTGGGGTAGTTAACCTGGAAGGTGGGGTAGTTAACCTGCAGGGTAGGGTAGTTAACCTGCAGGGTGGGGTAGCTAACCTGCAGGGTGGGGTAGTTAACCTGCAGGGTAGGGTAGTTTACCTGGAGGGTGGGGTAGGTAACCTGCAGGGTGGGGTAGTTAACCTGCAGGGTGGGGTAGTTTACCTGGAGGTCGAGGTAGCTAACCTGCAGGGTGGGGTAGCTAACCTGCAGGGTGGGGTAGTTAACCTGCAGGGTGGGGTAGCTTACCTGCAGGGTGGGGTAGTTAACCTGCAGGGTGGAGTAGTTAACCTGGAGGGTGGGGTAGTTAACCTGGAAGGTGGGGTAGTTAACCTGCAGGGTAGGATAGTTAACCTGCAGGGTGGGGTAGCTAACCTGCAGGGTGGGGTAGCTAACCTGCAGGGTGGGGTAGTTAACCTGGAGGGTGGGGTAGCTAACCTGGAGGGTGGGGTAGTTAACCTGCAGGGTGGGGTAGTTAACCTGGAGGGTGGGGTAGCTAACCTGGAGGGTGGGGTAGTTAACCTGCAGGGTGGGGTAGCTAACCTGCAGGGTGGGGTAGTTAACCTGCAGGGTGGGGTAGCTAACCTGGAGGGTGGGGTAGTTAACCTGCAGGGTGGGGTAGTTAACCTGGAGGGTGGGGTAGTTAACCTGCAGGGTGGGGTAGCTAACCTGCAGGGTGGGGTAGCTAACCTGGAGGGTGGGGTAGTTAACCTGCAGGGTGGGGTAGCTAACCTGGAGGGTGGGGTAGTTAACCTGCAGGGTGGGGTAGTTAACCTGCAGGGTGGGGTAGTTAACCTGGAAGGTGGGGTAGCTAACCTGCAGGGTGGGGTAGCTAACCTGGAGGGTGGGGTAGTTAACCTGCAGGGTGGGGTAGTTAACCTGCAGGGTGGGGTAGTTAACCTGCAGGGTGGGGTAGCTAACCTGCAGGGTAGGGTAGTTTACCTGGAGGGTGGGGTAGTTAACCTGCAGGGTGGGGTAGCTAACCTGCAGGGTGGGGTAGTTAACCTGGAGGGTGGGGTAGTTAACCTGCAGGGTGGGGTAGTTAACCTGGAAGGTGGGGTAGCTAACCTGCAGGGTGGGGTAGCTAACCTGCAGGGTGGGGTAGCTAACCTGCAGGGTGGGGTAGCTAACCTGCAGGGTGGGGTAGCTAACCTGCAGGGTGGGGTAGTTAACCTGCAGGGTGGGGTAGCTAACCTGCAGGGTGGGGTAGCTAACCTGCAGGGTGGGGTAGTTAACCTGGAGGGTGGGGTAGTTAACCTGCAGGGTAGGGTAGCTAACCTGCAGGGTGGGGTAGCTAACCTGCAGGGTGGGGTAGTTAACCTGGAGGGTGGGGTAGTTAACCTGCAGGGTGGGGTAGCTAACCTGCAGGGTGGGGTAGTTAACCTGCAGGGTGGGGTAGTTAACCTGCAGGGTGGGGTAGTTAACCTGCAGGGTGGGGTAGTTAACCTGCAGGGTGGGGTAAATGCACGCCTGAGGGTTCCTTCCTTTCTGGTGGAGGAAGCTATAGATGTGTTTACAGTGGCAACGACTATGGAAGCCTGGTAATAAATAACGGTGGCCAAGAGTTTTGGAAGCAAACCGTCTTTGGAATCAAGTATCTCCCCAGCTGCATCTAGGATCAGGAGGCACATGCTGGATACAAGCCCCTGGTTAGAGCTGAGAGGTTCCTCCGGATACAGAGAAAGAAACCGAGGCTCAGCGAGGAGCAGGGACTTGATCCCAACACCCCAGGTCTATGGATCTTGTTGGGTTTCTTCCAGAGTCTGCGCAGATTGAAGGCACTCCCAAAGTGAGGCACTGGGAGAGCCCTGGGCAGCCCATAGTGAGGGAGGGAAGCGCTCTCGGGAGGCTACTGGGGGGTTGCACCTTCAGAACATGTTCTGGGGTCCACAGAAGGCCCCCAAGCATTGGTAAGCATCCTAGGGAGGACACGGAGACTGCCCTGTGAGATGGCAAGTCAGGAAAGCTTTTCCAAGTCTGTCTGTCTGTCTGTCTGTCTGTCTATCTATCTATCTATCTATCTATCTATCTATCTATCTATCTATCTATGTATCTATCTATCGCCTATCTGTTTATTGATGAGTGATTGGTTGGTTTCTGGTGCTGGGAATGGAATCCAAGGTTTCTACAAGCTACGCAAGCACTCCACCCTGAAACTGCGCTCCCATCTTCAAGTCTCATTTAAAAAGTGCAACGGAGCATGCCTCTGCGTGTGACGTGTGTAATGGCTACAGTGTATGTGTTGTGTAAGCATGTGGGTACATGTGGGATATATAGACTTGTATGTACATGACAATGCACTTCTGTGTGTTTTTTTGTGGGTATATGCACACTCGCATTGTGAGCTGGCTTGAAAGAGCAAATACATGTGGTCGTATCTATAGCTATAAGGATGCATGCGTGTGTTTATACACATATGTGCATGTATTAGTGAAGAGCAGCCCAGACCCCAAAACTTCGGCATCATGTCAGATCTGGTTTTATTCTCTTTCATGGGAGCAGGTGACAGCACAGTGACAAGTCGTCTGTGCTGGTAGGTCCAGCCTCCTCCCAACTTTTTTCTGTTGCATTCTTCATTTGGGGCCCACCACCAGTTTGTTGTGGCCTAAAGACCAACAAAGCAATGCATACTCCTTGTTAAAAGCAAGCAAGCCAGCAAACAAACAGACCCTAAAATGTCTGCAGGCACACAAGGAAGATACAAATCGCCCTTTGTCCCAAAAGCAAGAATTCTAGCTATTGCTTAATAGAATTTTTCTCCCCAAGGTACTGCAGTGACTTGAGGGTCAGCAGAGACAGCAACACAAATGCTGCCATTACTCAGGCCCCACCCTCTAACCTTTGGAATCTCAAGGACTCTCTGTCACCTTGTTGTTGTTGAGTTCTTTATGAATCGTGAAGTCCTGAGGTGATTAGTCTTGCCTGAGCTGTGGAGACAGACATGCAGGGCTGGGTCTAAACCAGACAGTTGCTTCACTTTGCTGAGTCAACCATCCAGGCTCTCTAAGCATCTGTGTCCTCATCTCTAAAATGGGATAAAAAAAAAAAAAACAAACAACCACTTTCAAGGGCAGTTGTCTGGGTGGGAATAGTGCCTGTCCCTTTTCTGTCTGGTTTTGTGCCTCCATCCACATCCCCACCCCACCCCAACCCTGCTGCCACTTTCTACTTTCTGTTCCGTATGGCAGAGGGCCCCTTCGGCTTTGGCTGCCAGATGAGGCTGGTCAAATGTCTGGAAGGCTGAAAGGTGGAGACCGAGGACACCAGGGCGCCTCTTCTCATCTTCCTCTGTTTTCAGTGGTGTCTCAGGCAACGGCGGCAGCTCTGCAGTGGCTCTGGTTCCTGCTGCTGGCTTCAACTCACTGGCTCGGGTACAACTGTCTTACCTTCTGTTGTCACCTCCCATCCAGGCGGTGACAATGACTTCCAGCTATTCCATTCCAGGTCTGGCTCCTCAACCATTCAAAGCTCAACAACCAGTTCCCAACATTAAGTTCCCTGTGTTGAAAGGCCTGGGGCAGTTGTGCTAAAGACACAAGCAGGGCTATGCCGGGAAAGGCTTGGATGGCTTCTCACAGCGGCTATGGCCCCCTTATGAGTTTGTGATGGCGTCACCAGCAAGCCAAGGACTTCCTTCTCTCTTCCTCTTCACTCACTCAAGGGTCTCTTCTGTTTTTGTGGTAGCATGACCCGGGAGTATAGATGGCTTTGGTGGCAGAGAGACATCTCAGGCTTGAATCTCAGACTTATTCCTAGCTGGGTGACCTGAGCCCCTTTGGGGTTGGTGTACTTCAGCGGTTGGACATCTTCCTAGGATATGCAGGGCCCCGGCTTCTATCCTAGCACGAAACCCGAAGAGTAGACAAACAGCCCCAGCTGTAGTATCTATAGCCCGGGGCTAAGGACTGCTCCTTAATGGAGATGGTGCACGCTCAGTGCTCGATGTGCATAAGCGATCACATTTATTGATGGTTAGGATTAAATCTCAACCACAGGCCAGGTGTGGTGGGGCACTCCTGTAATCCCAGCACTCTGGGAGGCAGAGGCAGGTGGATCTCTATGGCTTTGAGGCTAGCCTGGTTTATAAAGCGAGTCCAGAACAGCCAAGGCAACACAGAGAAAAACCCTGTCTTGAAAAACAAACGAAAAAAAGAGAGAAAAGAGAAAAAAGAATTGCCACCACAGCCCTCTCTTTCAAGGACGCAGGGTCTTTTCACTTGGCTTTGGGTCACTGGCCATGACTCACTCTCATTCTTCCCACTATTTCCCCACACAGACAACTCAGGGGGTACATCGCACAGCTGCCGAGACTCATGGGAAAGAAAGAAGACGACCCAGAACCTTCCCTCCCAACACTGGCCTTGGAGCACCCCGTGGGTTGAGGGTGGGAACCTCTCCACCATGCACAGCTGAGCCTAGAGCGGTCCCTGATGGGCAAAGCCAAGGCCTAGGAGAGTCACACACAGCGGCAAGGGCCTAGGCTGGCACATGTGCAGCCGAGGCAGATGAACAGACCTGCAGCTGGATAGCTGTTCCTTCCCCACAAGATGCTTATTAGTGGCTTTGGAATCTCCCTGCTCCTATGCACGTGTGTGTGTGTGTGTGTGTGTGTGTGTGTGTGTGTGTGTATGTAAAGTCCTCTTCTGTGCCACCCCAGGCATGGAACTTTGTTGCAGGATATTTGATCCCATTATGAGCCCTGAGATTGTGAAATGTAAAACCCTGTCTCTTGTTTGGTGTGGTTGAGCTCTAACACACACCTTTAATCTAAGAACTTTCTGTTTATTATAAACAGGTGATTATGGTGTGGCTCAGTCCTAGCACATACCTTTAATCCAAGAATTTTTTGCACTCAGGAATTTAATAAAATTAACCCTAGGTCAAGAGGCCAAGCAGGAAACAAGCTGACAAGCCGGGTGTGGTGGCGCACGCCTGTAATCCCAGTACTCGGGAGGCAGAGGCAGGCGGATCTCTGTGAGTTCGAGGCCAGCCTGGTGTATACAGCGAGTCCAGGGCAGGCAAGGCTACACAGAGAAACCCTGTCTCAACAAACAAACAAACAAACAAAAACAAGCTGACAAGGATTAAGTAGAAGCGGAGAAAAAAAGCAGCTTTTGGGTTTGGCTTTAGGATATGAACTGAGTAGGAAAGGTCAGCTCTGAACTAGCAGGTTTTCACCCCAGCAGGCTCCTGAGTCTTCATTGGTAAAATCGAATGTCTGCATTTTACAGATGAGGACACACACCAGGGCTCACACCACCCTGTTTTCCCCGCGAAGACACAGAGGAAAGAAAGGGGACCCGGGGACCCTCTCTGTGTACCCAGATGCTAGCAAGGTACCTGACACCAAGCGATCACCTAAATGCGGCACGAAATAAAAGAGCATTCCTTAGTATTGATGTGCAGAGGTTCGCTAAACCATTTCCCACATGTTGCTTTATTTCCGGATATTCTCTCTTTCTTGGACTGAATAATTTCCTTTGGGTCAGTTCCTGGGAGTGGAACGACTGCAGCGGAGATGTGGCGCTTTCTCGCTTCGCCACGTCATCTTCCGCCTTGCAGAGCCCCGCGGAGCGAAGAGCGGAGCGTTCCAGGCAGCCCGAGAGCCTGGTTCTCACCTCGGCCTTGACGCGGCTGTCACGCAGGTGCCTCGGAGTGCCCAGGGCCCGCGCTGCGCCCCCGCAGCAGCATTTAGATCGTGGTCAGGGTCGCGGGAGCCGCGTCACACATCCCCCGCCCACGCCCCCCCTTCCCCCAGCTAGCTGCCTACTTGGCAGCTGGATTCGGCCTAGGGGCGGGGTCCGGACCCGGCATCCACGCCTGGCCACCGCAGGGCTCTGCTTCCTTATTTGGAGGGACCGGAGGTGGGGAGCCAGAACAGCTAAGACGGCCAGGGAAGGAAAATGTAGGGCAGAGAGAGGCGTGGAGACTAGGCCGGAGCATTCCCCGGGGGATAGGTGTGTGTGTGTGTGTGTGTGTGTGTGTGTGTGTGTGTGTGTGTGTGTGTGTAGGGGTGTGTGTGTAGGGGTGTGTGTGTGTGTGTGTGTGTGTGTGTGTGTTCCCCTTCTGCTCCACTCCAAGGCTGGAATGTGGCAGCTCTCCATCCTCCTGTAATTACCCCCAAATCCTTAGCTCACCGCAAGGAGGGGCGACAGCGCTGGGATCCCTCCAGCTGTGCAGGGCCGCTCCTGTGGCTAGATTGTGAGTGGTAGAAGGCGCAAGGATACTGGCGCCTCCACGTATGGACCTCCTCCAGCTGTCTAGTCTGTGTATTCCACGTTCCTCTCATCTTCTCTGGGTATTTCTTTTCTTCTCTGATGTAAATCCCCAAAGGCCAAATACACCCACAAAGGCGGAGGACACCTATATAAACGACTGGATGCAAAGGCATCTAGTTAAGGATGTTCTAACTAGCTGACAGTAGTTTCTAACGTACGATTTAGGGTTGTCAGATAAAAATCCCAGGATGCCCAGTGAAATTTGACTTTCAGACGGGCGGCAACGAATAACATTTTACCAGAAGTTTATTGCATGAATTATTTGGTAAATGAATGTTTGAATATTGCATAGCAGACAATAAAAATTATTCGTCGTCTAAAATACAAATCGAACCAGGCACCCAGTGTTTTTATTTGCTACATCTGTCAATGCTTATTCCTTCTTGCCTTCTTGCATTTAAACTCTTGGAATTCTGTATCCTTCCTTCACCAGCTCCCCTCCCCCGACCAGTTCCCTTCTTTCTTGCTGTTTGGTGGCTTGGTTTCTCTGAGACAGTCTTTTTTAATTTCCCTCCTCCGTTGGGTTTTATTTACTTTAGCTAACTCACCCTGGCTCCCAATTTAAAAGTCTTTGATGCTAGTGCTAGTGACTGGGGTTGAGGCAGCATAAGCTTTAGGGGGCTTTCTTAAGGACATTTGAAGGAAATTAAACCTCAAAAAATATGCTAACCCTCCCTCCCCATTTCTTTCTAAGGAAAATGTGGGCTGAGCTCAGTTTATGTCACGGGAGCACAAACAACTGAATTAAGGCCAAAAAGTTCGTTTCTCAAGCCTCCACCAGCTGCAGTCCCAGGCAACGCGGGACTCTTGTGCAAAAAGACCTTGAACCTGTAGGCTCCAAGGGGCTTGAGGGACCTGACAAATCAGACGGAGCAGGGCTTCCCACGTCGTCAGCTCTTAGCGGTCCCCAGCACAAGCTGGCCCACTCTCACAATGTAAATTCACAGGGACTGTGATTAAAAAACAAGTAGCGTGGGGGTGGGCGGTGTGTGGGGGGCGGGGAACACAAGTGAAAAGCACCAACCCAACCCCTCCCCCACTTTAACCCCCTTGCCCCTCCCCCCCTACCGCCCGAGAAGACTCTAGCCTGAGACCTAGGACATCAGTGGCTGCTGAGCCCCTAACTCCCTTCAGATTGCTAGGGGCAACTCGGACGTGTCCCCCATCGCAGCAGCATCTTCTCTTCACCATACCCCAGCAGGACCAGCTCTATAAACCCCTCCTCAGTGGCCCGTGTCTCTTCCCTGGCTTCTTCTCACTCCTTGCGAGCACGTCCTGGGACACCCTCCCCCATCACAAACTGAACTTGAAGCCTGCTTCCTGGGCCTGCAGTGGTGTTTGCTCAGCACACGCCTTAGTTTGATGGGTTACTTCTACTCACAGGCTACTTTCCGGTTTACCACATGAATTCTTGATGCAAAGGCTGCCAGGAATGGCAGAAGACCCCACTGTTTGGGCTTCTGAGTCACTGTCATATGAGGCCTTGTGTAACCATTATTGTTTTCCAAGTCCAGCTTCTTCAGCTCTGTATTGAGGTTGCCTGTCTCAAAAAATAAAAAAAATTTGAAAAAATTAAAAAAAGAAAGAAAGAAAAGAAAAGAAAAAGAAAAAGAAAAAAGGAAGAAAAGAAAAAGAAACAAAGAAAATAAGCAAAACAAAACAAAGAACAAAAAAGTAAGAAAGAGAAGATATTTAGATTTTTTTCCCCCCAGAGAGATTTGGCCCAATCCATCTGACTTAAGCCATAGCTTCCCATCATGCTTTGCAGCCCAGCCAACCTGATTTCTCCATCCAGATGGAAGGAAGGCCCTTGAGGGAGGTGGGGCTCTGGATGTACTTGGTGGGTACAATATGCCATGGCGTTGGTTACGTTCATGCTTGTGATAAGGCTGGCTTTCTTGGAGGAGCCTTTGACTCTGTGGACACACACTGTTGTCGTATGATGCAGGTTTGAGTCCAGGCTTGGGTGCACCCACTGGGATTTCCAAGTTCTTGTGTCCCAGGACCAAAACCAAAACCAAACCAAAACAACAATAACAACAACAATCCCACCAGACCACATAGGTAATAAAAATAGGAGTTTATTAAGAAAGAGAAAGGCACTACCAAGAATGAGCTACAAGAGGGCATGCACTCAGAAACACTGGGCCAGGCATCCACACCCTTTTACCAGTCATTTACACAGCGCTTGCCTTTTCCCATATTTGTGTATTTTTGGCCTGTCCCCCCCCACCCCTGTTGCATGTAGCCCTGGTGGGGAAGCGTTTCTAGTCCTTTCTGGCGACAGGTTTCTTCTCATAGGTTTGTCTCCACACCTCCTCCCTCTGTTCCGCCACCACAGTTTCCTGATCTCAGCACTCACCAGTCACTGTTCCCTCTGTATTTACTTTCTGACTAGGGGGTTCCATGAATCTCCCAAAACCGTGGTTATGCTTGAGAATCCTGGCAAGGATCAGGATGCTTTCTGGTAGCAAGCAACAGAAACTTGACTTGGGCCATGGTATCCTTCCCTTCAGTTCTCTCATCTGAGCATCTGTAGACCCAGTTTATTTTCAGCTGGGGCCCCCTGGGGTTCCGAACCTATACCTTCCAGGCTGCACTTGTGTTCCTAGGGCCAGGATAATTGCATCCTTTCAGGCCCAGTCACTGTGGCATTCCATGAAAATTTCACTCACGACATGACTTCAGTTTAACTTGTGTTAGCCACTGGGGCAAGTGGTGTAGAATTTACTGAGCCTAGGCTGGGTCAGGGCCAGACACACAATGACTGCCTGATAGTTGGGGATGAGTGAGAAGATACTTGTGAACAGTTTCAAGTCTATGTGTGGGGTGTCATGCAAAGGTAGCAGCCAGGTAGGAGAACAGAGGGCCCAAGGCAAAGCCAGGTGCCCTAAGTTGCTTCTCAGACAGTGCCCTCTTACAGAGGAAGTGTTTTACAGGCCATGCCCTTGAGGTACTTAACTGTTTGTGTGTCAATTGTTTGGTTTTTTTCTGCTTCAGTAGGAGGTGTCCCTGTCCTTGGCGGGGTATCAGGATGGATCCTGGAATGAGGCCTTGCATGCCTGTGATTTATTAAGGATTTGCTCTCAGGGGGAAATAAAGGAAACAGTTCAGGGCACCGAGGACGCCAAGCTAAGAGGCAGCTCAGGCAAAGCCCCCAGAGAATGAATTCAGCATGGTCTCACGAGGCTGGAGAGACAGCTCTGCAAGGGAGCCAAGTGTTCAAACCCTTCCTAGGCCACTGGCAAAGGATCTCAGGCCAGGGAGGAGAGAGTAAATCCTAAGCATCCTGAGGTCAGTGTATTAGTTACTGGTCTCTGCTGTGAGCAGACATCTTCCCAGAAGCAACGTGACTGGGTTATTTTGGTTCACAGTTGGGTGTTTCTTTTGTAACTAGTTTTGCTTTTAAAATATTTATTTTTATTCAGGTTGTGTGTGTGTGTGTGTGTGTGTGTGTGTGTGTGTGTGTGTGTGTGTGTATTAAGGTGTAGAGTGCAGAGGGGTGTTGGATCCCCTGGCTATGGGGTTACAGGTGGTGGTAAGCTACTTGAAGTGGGTGCTGGGAACTGAGCTTGCGTCCTCTGCAAGCCCAGCAGTCGCTTTTAACCCCTGAGCCATCTCTGAGTCAACATTTATATCTCGGGTGTTTTTCACACAAAAATTCAGTCCTCTGGCTCCTCTGGGGGAAAACCCAGCAAGTAAGGTTTATAATCCTAGGCTCCATGTATCCTGTGGTAGATGCCTTAGTGCCTGGCCAAGTCCAGCGATGTCACCTTGGGGAACCGTGCCATAGACTCCCCATCACTCTCTCTCGTGTCCCAAGCATTATGGGCTGTA